>NC_047666.1:26333149-27068536 GCF_011762505.2 Arvicanthis niloticus | reverse complement strand
ATTGATTGATATGTAACTAGGCGTGCAGATTGCTGAGCTAGGAACCTCCAATACCACAGAAATGTTTTAGTCTAGAAGACACCTATGAATGATTGGAAAGTGTATAGGAAACAAATATACTAATACTTGACCAACAAACATGAAAATATATAATTCTATTAGTCGGCAAGTGCAAACGAGAAGCATCGTGGAACATTCATTCTCATCCACTAAATCAAATCAACTGAGGAAATCTGATAATTCCGAGGGTTATCCACGCCTCAGTGTGGGAGGGTCTCACAAGGCAAGCCTGCCACCATTGTGGAGGATGGCTTGACAGAGCTCTCCTGATTGATTCGAAAATCTAACCCTGTTGTGTTTCTCTCCAGAGACCACATCCTAGAGAAGAGCATGCCGGTGGGTTAGTGTGCGGGAGAAGTCTACATGTCATTAGCAAGGGAGTGGGTTAGTGCCCAGGAGCATCTCTGTAAGATGGAGCACGTCCCAAAAGCAGAGACTTATTCATTAGTTTACGCCCAAGTGAATGGAGCACCAACAACTTCATATTGGAATTCTCAGAATGATAGGGTGAAATGTATCCATATTAAGTTTAAAAACTACACATGCTTGTAGCAAAACTATAAAGAAAAACAGAGTTGGATCTTATCAAATTCAGGATTATTGTTCTTTTGGAAGAGAAAGGATGGCAAAAGCATTTATGAAGGCCCTATCTCACCAATCCACTCATGTGGTTATATATCAAATGAACAACAAAACAAATTCAGATACACACAATCCATCAAAAACATGCAAGGTTTGCTAACAGTGGTTAACTATAGGAAAAGACTATCAGAGAGATGTGCTCATACATGAAACATTATTATCCTAAGTGTTCTGTATTAAGAACCAGTGTAGCCGGGCAGTGGTGGCACACGCCTTTAATCCCAGCACTTGGGAGGCAGAGGCAGTCGGATTTCTGAGTTCGAGGCCAGCCTGGTATACAGAGTGGGTTCCAGAACAGCCAGGGCTATACAGAGAAACCCTGTCTTGAAAAACAAACAAAAAACCCAAACAACAACAACAACAACAAAAAGAACGAGTGTTACTGTATTGTTAAAAATACCCAAAGCTAGCACCCATTCCCAAGTGCTTGACCAAGCACATTGGCCAAGCTCTGCTCACAGCCTGTGCTCCTTTAGTTTCTCAGCAGCTGGCTCCATGTGAGCCCTGTGTGAGCTCAAGAGGCTCCATCCACTAAGCTAGGACCTGCACTTCCTGTTCCACAGATGTCTGTCCACACGTCCCACAGATGTCCCAAGTACATTGTCCCTAGCATTCCCAGAGCTCCATCATTCATTCCACGGTGCCAGGCCAGCCTGTATGGGTCCAGCTGGACACCGAATGCAGCTGCTCTCCAGTGAGGTACACTGATACCATGCGGTCTGCGGTGACCAAGGACAAGCGTGTTTGTGAATTCAGTTTTAGAGACTTCTTTACACTTAATTGTCAAACTTAACACATGATAATTTAGACCAGCCTGGGTCTGGGCCAAGGTAGTCTATTTTCTGAGCTTCTTGTCACTGTGGTCCTTGTGCAGCTCAGTGTCCCCAGAAGCTGAAGATTACCACACAGGCAGCAGAGCCATGGCTGGAAACACACTTTCCTTCACTGACATTGAGCAGGCACTCCTTCCAGGGCCACATCTGTCTTTCTGCAGAGGTTATGTCGTTGTCCCTTATTTGAGTAAAACTGTCCCTAGGCTATTGACAACTTACCTTTAAACTGTTAATGTTAAACAGAGGGACATGCCTTCCACTGTCTAGGCTGAGAGTCTTCTGGTGACTTGGGGAATGAAGGCTGAAAATCCCCTCTGGGTCTCCTGTAGCAGCAGCAGGGAGAAAACCAACTTTAATGGTAAAGGGAAGACATGTTTTCTACCCACTTGCACACGGAGTGCTATCTGCAGACACAAGGCATTCTGCACTTCATGCTAGATTAGGAGCTGAGTGGGCAAGCTCGGTGGTTTGCAGAATTCAAGTCTCTTAAATGGGTCTGGGTTGAGATGGTTTTGGCCTGGGCTTACATAGCCTTGATTAGCTAACAGGATCTGTCTTGCTGTGTATCTGTCTGGCACCATTTACAAAGCATCTTCAGAGCTCCGTGGGGATCCACAGAGCTGCAGATGGGAGGATTCAAGGGTCGGCTGGGAAGGATACGTTGGTGACAACCGTCCTTTCACACACAGGCTTGGAAGAGAAAACTTTGCATGAGATAGCACCATTTGGAGCTACCTAGGTAGCATGAGATATAACATGGGAGGGCACAAAAGGCTTGAATGGGGCTCTAGCTGTGGCCATAGCAGCTGAGGCCAACTGCACCTCAGGGGAAACTGGGAAATCATGGACACAACAGTAAGGCACAAGCCAGGGAGGAGGGCTCCGTCACAAAGGGCAGCAGAGGAAGCTTTGCAGAACCCTAGGAGGAACTGAGATAAGAAAGTCATAAAGAGAAAAGATGATTTGCCTCTCCCCACTTAACACACCATTACTTTTCTTTGAAAAAAAAAATCATAGGATTAGATGCCAGATGTAAAGGCAGCTGGCCTATTTCTCTGAAACCTGTAAAAGTTAGGTCTGGTTCTTCTTCCCAGCCCCTTGCCCCCAGAAATAAGACCCAGGCTCAAAATATCTTTACAAATACCTTGGCCATATAGCGAGGCTCTTCTCTGAGTAGATCACAACCCATTTATTCTAGCCTACATTCTGCCACATGGCTGTTTACCCATGCTCAGGCACCATGTGTCTGTCTCATCATATCTTCCCAGGAGAATCTCCCGTGCCTCACTCTATCCCAGAATTCTCTCTGCTTCCCCAGTACCTTCTAGTGTACTCTTTCCTATAGGCCGTAGGTTGTTTGAACTGACAGGTGATGCGTCCACACAGTACACAACATAGTCTCTCTATAGGAACCTACAGTAGAGGCAGACAGGAAAAAAAAAACCTACAAGACTATGCTGAAACAGTTACTAGGGTCACAGGGGACACCACTGACCCAGAAGTCTGCTGCTGCCATCTTCTCCACCCAACCATATCCTTCCACAGGATACTGACCATTGTTTCTTAAACTTTCTCTCATTAAGACCTTTGTAGCCCAGGGAATTTTTACACAACTCAGGTATATAGGTATTTTAAGTTGCTATACAAACCAATATTTATTGGTAGTAATTTATAAACAACTTTTCAAATAAGTCAGGTACGCCTTTAATTTTACCACCTGTTAAAAATGAGAGCAGATTCACACACTAGTGAGAAAGATGTATTTGCTTATTTTTTGCACGGAGAATTAAATCTTGGCTGAATATTTGACATTGCAGACTACAGGATCTTCAAGGGTTTTCAGAGCTAATTAATATTTGATTTTATAACTGTCAGTGCTGAGAACATTACTTTGCATAAATATGTAATATAAAATGGCATGAGTTGAAGAAGATGGTTAAGTGGTTAGCCAAACTGTCTGTTCTTGCAGAAGACCCAGGTTCTGTTCCCAGCATCCACTTAGCAATTCACAACCAACTGTAACTCTATTTCTAGAGAACTGAGTACTGGATTCTGGCCTCTGCAGGCACCACCCACAAACATGGTACACGTGCATACTTATAGACAAACAGTCATACACATAAAATAAGAATAAACAAATAAAAATAGAAGCAAGATGGCAAAAGTTGTTTAGGGCCGTTTCAGAAATTGTTAGAAATTCTGCCCCAATTGTAAGTCAAAATTCATGACATAATTTCTTTTGAATGAAACTCAAGTCAATTCAAACAAAATTCAAACCAAAGATTCTAATTAAATTCAGCCCCCAAATATACTAATTTGATACTAGCATGCTGAAGACTGAAGGTAAAAAAATGTTTTAATTGAACCATTTTGCTACTACAGAAGCGGACATGTTTGTATGTTATAGAATCCTGCAATGAGTAACCTGGGACAGTCTTGACTATGAGCCAGGCATGGGCAGTGTGTGTTGTGTGGTGTCAGGCACAGCACAAAGTGTGCACGTTGTATGTTCTGAACCAGGACTGCAGTAAAATCCTGGGACACTGTAGGCGAGTGCCAAACTCCTCACATTCACCATGTGTTGAGTTTGAATTAACTTTTGGGCATTGCATATTCAGAAACCTTTTACTGTTGATGTAATTTCCATGACTCCCACATCAGTCACAGGAACCTCCGTGGGGCTGCAGCCACAGTTTTAGAAGATCTAGGTGTGCATCCTTCGATGAGTCTCAGACTTCCGTTCCATCCTGTGTTAATTTACTGTGTGGCATCTTGTGCATCTTTTATATTGTCCCTTTTCCAAGAAAGGAACCAGACTAGAAGGGCTTGTGACGTAACCCGGCAGTAGCCGCCTCTCTTACATTTCCCAAGCACAGCTTGCCCACTGCAGACTTCAGCTGACTTCCCTTTCTCTCTCTTCCCACTTCCGGCACCGGGCACCGGGTCCATCATGACTCAGCTAATCTCTGGAAAGAGGGTATAATGGTTCTTCATGAACCATTTCAGCAGAGAAGCTGACTCCTTTAAGCTGATACCCGTGGATGCTCCTGAACTTGGTGATATGACAACTAGTCGCTTTTTATCACAAAAGTTTGTTCTTTACTCTGTGGACCTATGAGTGAGGATGACCGGAAGCTGCCTGGAAGAGCTGGCGTGGTCGTGAGAGTTGTGGAGGGTTGGACTGTCTGTTGATGACTGACAGGAGGCATGAGGCATAGAAAGGGCGTGGCCTTGCATGATGCCGATGGCTTGACAGCACATCTAGGACACATGGCTTATTCTGCAATAAGAATCGTAACACCTATGTGTTATGAGAGAGGAATAGTCTTTCCGATACATCACATATGTACGGTGTTCAGCAAATCTATGTTCTTTGTTTACAGACAACCTCATCTTTAAGGTCAGACCATCTTCAGGGGAAAGCCCACCGAGCATGCTTTATTTCGTGTGGTTCTCTCAGGCTTTATTTTTACTACAAGACTGGCTGAAAGTTTGCTGGTTTGGAAGCAAGGACTGGCATGTGCCAGCAGCTCCCATCCAGAGCTCCACATGAGAAGGCTGAGTTTCCAGTGCTCAAAGGTTTACCATATGCACTCCCTCCTGATAAGGCACCTGCACCTACTATGTTCCTATTTCTTTTTTTTGCTTCCAGGAAGCTGAGTCACACCAAGGTCTGCCCATGGATTAGCATAGATTAGCATACTTGCCTTGTTGGTCCTCGCTTATAATTTACAGTTTTCTTTGAAAGTGATTAGCTATGTGAACACAAAGATCTCATAACCCCCTTTCTTTGAAGGCATCCAAGAACATGCACTGTATCAATACCCCTGCTATATACCTTATGGACAGATTCCGTATTTTGCAGTAGCAACTGAACACTATGATCTGTCTCAGATGAGTCTGGAGAGCACGTTGGTGCCGAGGACCATTTCTTCACAGGTCTGTCCACACCCCTCTCTCCTTTAGAATTCCACGGAGCAGTGGCACCTTCAGTCCATTCAAGCCAGTGATGTCATCCATTCACCAGCTCATCTCTTTGCTCACACTAATCTGTTTACCCCTATTTGACTGGTGCTTCCCAAAGAACGTTCTTCCTGTCTGCTGTGCCTCTCATGTGAAAAGTACTCCCCCACCCCCCTGTGGGGAAGAAATCTCGTGGGCGAGGGGAGGGAGTCCGGGGGCAGGGTCCCAGGGCGGTCAGGCATCAGGGTCCCGGGCAGGCTTCCCACATCGCCAGTGGAGGGTCCCACATTCACGCAGCTGTCGGTGGGCGGTCTGGAGGCTGCATCGGCAAGGTTCCAGAGTTCCAAAAGCTGGGAATCATGCGGAGAGTCCATGCGACACGTGGAGTCCGGTTTTCCAAAGCTTTATTGTTCATGACATGGTTAATGGATATAAGTGGTACGCGCTTTCCCCATCAAAAGCCAGGGGAGACCAATCTTATAGGGAAGGGAGAAAGGGGAGGGAATAACTTAATTAGCTACGCCCCTGGCCTTTTGATAATTCATTAATATTTAAATCTCTGGAGGTGGAGACTTGTTAATCAAGCCCTCTACCTGTGTCCTACGTGACTAAAGGTGGCAGGTTAAATGAAGTTACCTCATCCAAGGCCCAACACCCCCCCCCCAACACACAACTTTCTGAGGAAATTTTCCTTAACCTCAAGTCCGTCACAGTTTCTATAAACTGAGCAGATTATGTCCCCAGGACTGACTGGCTTTGATGAGCCCTGCCCGAACTCCTCAGCCTTCTCAAATGTGCCTAGGCAGATCATGTTTCTCGATGATTCCAGATCCCTTGTTGCTAGATTCTGGTCTCTGGCAGCCAGTCATTTCTGTACTTCCTTACATCACTAATGGCAAGTCACCGTGATGACAGAAGTTTACCTATCACCTCCAGACTGTCAGCCTGAGTGCCCCGTGCTCTTTTTGAAACCCACATTTCATCTTTATTTTGGCCCTGAACTTGTTCTGAGCATCTCAAGGTCTCCCTTCCATCAGCTGGCCTTGGGGTGGGGGGCTGTTCAAGGTATTTTGTGTGTTTATCAGATTGAATTGTTTCACAAGGCCATGGCATCTGGGGGGAGGGTAGATATGGAGCTGGGGAAATCATCTTTAAGTCGGGAATCATTCTCCCTAGTCTCCAAAAGTCCTTCCAAATTCTTTTCTTAGCCTATCTGAAGCTGTTGCTGTAGCTTCTTCATTTGCTTTAAGAAATCTTCCCTTCTGCTCACACGTTGGAGGCCACATCTGTTGCTGTGTTGCAAGTCTCTTCCCAGAATCATGCAATCCCCCTACCCTTATGTCTCTATCCTACATCCAGCCCCTAAGTTTGTGATCCTACTTTTTGGGTGTTCTTCCAACTCCGCTCCTCCCTCCCCATTGCCATGTGGGATCAGTTCCCCATGAAATTGTTCCAATATGTATCTGGTAGATACATATCATTGGGTGTTTATTATGTGCTGAACAGTCAGCTCAGGACTCCTGGAGATAAAAAGATCAAGATTCTGACAGTTTGTAGATTACAGCTGCCATGAGTGGTTTCTGGTCATGACAGGGATGCTGCTCACATGAACTTACAGCGGGGCTGACAAGGTCAGCTCAGCCACAATTCCAGACTGGATCTGGGAGGGACTTATGAAGCCCCATCCTTACCTGAGTAGCTACTGGAAACTGATGACTGCTGAGAGAAAGAGAGCCTGTTTACTTCATAGGCCCACATGCCCATAGGCGATCAGATACTGTGATCAAGAGAGCCTGTTCGCTTCATAAGCCCACATGCTGGTAGATGATTGGACATCTGTGCACATTCTGGCAGCATTAAGTGGACTTGGTGGGTTTAAAAAAGAAAACATGAATCTGGCAAGTCAAAGTGGGGGTGGGGGAGAATGGGAGGCGCAGGTGAACTTGATCTGAAATTTCTCAAAGAATACAATTTAAAATATTTCAACAGTGCCTTTTATCTAAGGAAAGAGTTTTATCCCCAAAAAAGATTCAGACATAGCATAGAAGTGTGACTGTCATTACAACATTTAAAGGACCAACACTGGGTTTGTTCTGTGAGGCCCTAAATGCTGATGTGTGTCATTCCAGCCCATCTGTGCCTAAGAAACCTTCCACTTCCAGAATGCATTCTCATTTACAGCCAGCAGAGGACGCCCACAGACAATGTTCTGTGGTTCCATTGCTCTCCAGAAAGCCCTGGATTTAACCAGTTCTCTGAGCAGCCTAATGCTTCCACAAGGTCCATCCTTCTGTGGCCTGAAATGCCCGGAATTATAATGAATGGAAAACGTAAAAGGCCTGTTTGTCTTCTTAACTTAAAAGTAAGCTTCCAGATTAAAATATTTCTTGAATGAAAAGAAAAAGATCTTGATTTGGGAATCCAGTCCTTGCATAGAGATAGGGCTGGGATGGAATTTGAGAATACAACCCTCAAGGACACATTTACATGGGTTAGATTACAAGGTCAGCCCTTTGCCTCCCAGAGCAGTGTCTGAAGGCGGTCACTCTCCTTCTTCATAGGTTGTTAGGCAGCACAGGCCAGCCACTACACACTGTACCACCTATGACCTCACCTCCACATCCTGTGAACTCAGTTTACCTCCTTTCCAGTCTCTCACTCCACTCCCTGCCACTCTGAACATTTTGGAGAAAGTCTAACCATTGGGCTGACTGCTTCTACTCCAGGCTTATGATCTAGGTGGGTACTTTATCTCTTGTTTTGAATGTTTCAATTCACTGTCATTTAGTTTTCTCTGTGTGTCTCTCTGTGTCTCTGTCTGTCTGTCTGTCTGTCTGTCTGTCTCTCTCTCTCTCTCTCTCTCTTTCTCTCTCTCACATCTTCTCTCACTGTCCCTCACTCTCAAGACAGGGTTCTTCTGTGTAACATACCTGGTTGTCCCGGAACTTGCTCTGTAGACCAGGATGGCCTCAAACTCACAGAGACCCACCTGCCTCTGCCTCCCGATGCTGGAATTAAACTTGTGTGCCACCATGCCCAACCTAAATGACCAAAATGTTTTGGCCTAAAGTGAGACCAAACATCATGGAAGGTAACTTGTAGCTGAGAAAAGATGGTCATGTCCAGTGGGCAGGAGGCAGGAGACAGATGGGGGATATGGCAGAGACCAAGGACAAAATGTGCCTCCAGAGGCCCCTCTAACACCCTCCACTGGGGTCCAGCTCCCCAGGGCCCACCCGATTTTCTGGAGTCAGTGGATTAATCCACTGTAAAGTCAGCATCCTTTAGACCCAAAACTTCTCAATAGCACTGCAAGCTAGAGACCAAGCCTTCGGCACAATGACCCCAGGGCATAGCTCACGCCATTAAAGGCCTTAATTCTGCTCTGGAGAATTAAGAACTTACTTAATAACTTGCTACAGTTACATAATAGCTTGCTAAGGCTGTTGGGGATTGAGTTTCAACATGAATTTGGAAAGGATATTGGTCTCTCAAGCCACAGAATCTATCTACCAAAGTTTCTTTTCTTTTGCCCCAAACTCTTGTCAGCTTGAGAGGATTCTGGGCCCCTGTGATGAGAAAAGGAAGGCACACCCTTGGCTGTGTCTCTGAGGGGGTTTCCAAAAAGAATCAGCTAACAGGATTATCTAGTTTGTCCTAGGAGCCCAGAAGGAATTAAAAATGGGAGATCAGGGTGGGGGAAAGAGAGGGCTCTGTGGTACAGCTACTACTTTCTCTCTGCTCCCTAGACATCATGAGTTGCCTTGCCCATGTGTGTCCTCCCCCATGTTGGATTAAACTCTGATACCAAGAGCCAAAGCAAGTCCTCCAGTTGTCTTCCTAGCCATTTGCCAGGCTTTTCTCCTTCTCAAGGCCTCAACAGTTCCTCATACTCTTGTTGAGACGTTTATATTTCAAAGCGAAAAATGTGGCAGCTAAAACAGAATCGTCCCCCTTTCCTGTTACAAAGAGATTCCATCGGCTTCCACCTATACCTCCAGTTTTGCCTTCAGACATGAACATGGGTATTCATCTGGACACCTGCATATTATCAGGGCCTCCACAGTCTCCTCAGGTTGAGGCAGTAAGTAAGCCACTGGAGCATGATCACCGGGACTCTGTGCCCTGCCCACCTCCGGGCCCCACGAAGCCACCAGACATGGTTACCTTGGGAAAAGCTTTTCAGGGCTCATTTGCTCTCACACCGTCTGGCTCTCCTCGATTTCAGTACCCACTCTTTCTGAGACCCTTCAGCAGAATGCCCTCCTCTGTCACACCTCGTAACACTCAGGAGTCTCAGGCAGCACTGGCTATGGTCGTTCATGGGGAGACGTCAGGGTTCTTGTTCAGAAAGCATTAAGAATCACAAGATGGCGGCAGCTGAACATCAACCCAGGTGCAGGAACCTCGTCAGGGCAGGACCGCATTTGACTGCGTGGCACAGGCTGCATGTTTGTGAAGTTGGCTTTGACCAGGACTTAGTGCACCGGTCTGAGACCTTCCTGTGGCTTGACTCTCCAGCTGCCACTCTACTGTTAGCTGTGTTCTGTCTCTCTTGTGGATTCTGCATAGCTCAGTCGTTTGCTTGGTTGCCTTAGAGGCTTCTCTCCCCTACTTTGGTTAACACAGGATCCTGGATTTTCTTCCCAACCACTTTACTTGGCTTTAGTCAGAGGCTCTACTCTTCACATAGCCGCTGTAGCCAAACACTCAGAGTCGGCTTCATTCTCCCTTTTTGCTCCCATCTCACACGAATCCACTGATGAAGCTCTGGGCTCACCAGCCTGTCTCTGGTCTGACCTCGCTATTGTCCCAGACCCTGAAACCCCAGCGTTTCTCACCCTCGCCACGCCTCAAACTCTTCCAGGTAACACATTCTCCACACTAGGCCCCACTCAGCACTTCTTAAAAAGAGTCAAATCATGTCATTTGTTCCTTCAAGCTATCAATGTGCTTGGAATCAAATTAAAAAAAAAATCAGTCTTCATCCGTAGGCTAGGCACACCCTTACCAGCCTATCTGCAAGGGCTCTGGTCTTCTTGCCTGTGCTCAGTCAGGTATGAGGACCTCCAGTTCTGGAGGCACTCGGCTTGGGGTTTCTCAAGGCCAGGCCTCTGTTCTCCTTGAAATGCCCCTTCTGAGATTTTGCCATGTCCTATCTGATGCTTGTTCAGCCTTAGAGAAAACATGATATTTCCAAAGAGCCTTTGCTTGAGCACAGTCTGCTGTGCTCCAGTGCCTCTGCACCCCACCTCCTTAGTCTCTTCCTGACAATGTGATTTTGAGTCTGAAGTGATCTCACTCGTTTGCCCACGTGCACTGTAAGTTCCCTAAAGTCAAAGCTTTGTCTATTTAATTTACTTTCAGATCCTCCAGGAATTAGGATGCGCCTTCACGTGATAGCTACCACAGAAAATACCGCGGAATAGCTGGGCTTTTTCTGACTTTCCTCTAACTTGGGGACATTAAATTAAAATGTGGCCAAAGCATATTTACGTTTGTTATCTCTAGTTGCTGTTATTATGACAGAACAGTGGTATGATCTCTCTCACACACACACACACACACACACACACACACTCGTGCATGCACGCATGCACACATACACACACACATTTGGAGGGGGGGCGGTAGACTGACTTTTGGCTTTAGAAGATAATTTGGACACTGGGGAGGAGACTGAGAATTTGGACAGTCTCAGTCCCAGGGCCTCAGTCCCAGAGCCTCTACGGCTGGCAAGGATCACAAGGAGTATGCCTTGCTTCTTACATCAAAGTTTTCTAGAGTATGGGCAAGGAATTCCTCTGCTTGAGCCCTGAGGGGCCAGGCATGTAGGCATTCATTTCATCTGCCTCCCTCCCCTGCTCATCTCTAACTGGGCACTGGTTTTCTTCCTTACTGTCTAGAAAACAGCCATAAACTGAGGGCCACAGGTACAATGAACAACATAGCTTAGTTCTCTTTATTGGAGAAAAACCCAATTCACATTCACTACTGAGGATGAGAAAAGTGACCCTTGGGAAGTAAAAATACTGAGGCTGTAGAGTGTTCTTGTAGTAGTTAGGATTAGTTAACATAAATGAGCCACTGAGAGGAGGAGTAAGAGTGAGCCAGGGAGAGGAAGATGGGGGGAGGGAATGAGTCAGCAGAGCAGGGAGAGAAATCCAGCGTATGAAGGGGTGAAAAGGCAAACCAAGAGTGGGACCGGGAGGGAAAGGGAAGGCTGTGATGTGGGCAGAGGGAGGGGCTGCTGTATGCTTTTTCAGTAAGACCAGTAGCTAAGTGGAGCTTACCAACTACATTTTCATAAAATAACTCCTTTGCCTGTCCATTACTGCTGGCAGCATTCATGATGGCTGCTCTAGACACTTCACTAGGGCTCCACCACGGGGAGAGATTGGGAAACTAATCAGGGACTCCCTTGCAGCTAGGATTCTGGAACCAGATTACTTGTGTTGATTAAACTAGAAGATAAGATAAATTAAGGAAAGGTGTCTTCCTGAGGTTCCACCCATGGCTGCTGTGGACAATGCTGGTGAGCCAAGCAGGAACTCTCAAGATTTTCCAGCAGCTAAGCTTCAGATCCGGCCTTGTGTCCAGGCCGTCAGAGTATTGACAATCATCTCAGTGCTGAGACAGTTTCTTCTAGGTGGCCTCGGACAGGTGGGCGATGTAAGAGTCAAGTGTTATGGCTTGGGGAGGTGTTCTAGGGGATAAAAACTTGCTCCTTTAGTTCCTCCAAATATTTTACAATCGCCTAAAACTTTTGTAAGTCAGTTCCTTCTTGCACTAAACTCTTACTCCTACACTGCTGCATGCTGCCTTACTAGAAATTTTGCACTCATTAATAATTAATTAATCATTGCACTCATTCTCAAATCCAGGGAGGTTAATGTGAGGGATCACTCATGAACTCCAGGTGCCTGTGGCGTACGTACAGCTTTCTGGTCTTGATGGTTTCCTTTACTGCCCAAGCTTGGCTTTCCTGAAACTCAGAGATCTACCTGCCCCTGCCTCCAGACTGCTGGGATTAAAGGCATGTACCCTCAGACCTGGTTCTAAACTCTCTTTAATTCCTTTTACAGGTTAGAGGCTTAGCTGGGTGGGATCTTGCCCCTAGGCCACCACTCCCTTAATTCTATTTAATGTCAGGATTTTATCATCTAAAACACAGGACTCAGCGCCATTCCACTTCCTGGTGCCCCCTTTCTCCTCAAACTGTACATTTTGTAATTTTCACCATTCATCTTGTTCATTTTCATTATAAATCTTTATAAGAGCGAACATTGATAGCCATATTCCAGAGTTAATATTTGGCCATTTGGAAATTTTCTGTGCTATCACAGTTTACCCAGAACTCTTCAGTTTAGTCTCAGGCAGATTTTTCAAGTAAGGCAAAAAGCAGCCACATTTTCCACCAAAATATCACCAGAATGGTCTCTAGGCCGCATACTCATATTCTTCTCTGAAACCTCTTGAGCTGGGCCCCCACCATCCAAAGACACCACTGTCTTCCATGGTCCTACTAGGACGGCCCATTAAGCCCCATTTAAAGTGTTGAACTGCTTTTCTAACCCAAAGTCCCAAAGTCCACTTCCCTCCAAACAAAAACATAGTCAGGCCTATCACAACCATACCATGGTCCCTGGTACCAATTTCTGTCTTAGTAAGGGTTTTATGCTGTGAAGAGACACCATGGCCACAGACAGCGACTCTTATAAAAGAAAACATTTAATTGGGGGCTGGCTTACAGTTTCATAGGTTGATACCATTATCATCATGGCAGGAAGCATGGCAGCATGCAGGCAGACATGGTGCTGGAGAAGGAGCTGAAGGTTCTATATTTGGATCTCCTGAAAGCTGGCAGAGAGCTGCCACTGGACATGGCTTGAGCATCTGAGACCTCAAAGCCTGCCCCCAGTGACCACTTCCTTCAACAAGGCCACATCCTAATAGTGCCACTTCCTACTGGCCTATGTATGAAGGAACAATATCACTGAGCCATGCATATGTCAACAGATCCAGGGAAAGGAGGATATTGCACCCCTTCTCAGTTTCACCCCTTTCCCTCCTGCACCCCCTTTCCCTCTCTGGCACTCTGCTCACCTGCTTTACCCATGGACTGACTGTAGGCTTCTGAGAACCACAATGCATACTCCAGGTCATGCACTCCACTTATGGCTCTTTCATCATTTCTCACTGGTGTGCAGGCTCTGCACCCCAATCATAGGGATTAAGACATGTTTGTCTTCAGTCACCCAGAGCAGCCTGAAGTTTGCTTACACACTGGGTGGTCAGGGCTGTTGGCTTCTTTTCTGAGTTTGTTTGTTTTTCTCACTCCCAACCTAAACTTGATGGCCAAAGACTTTGGATGGAAAAGCAGTACAGGGTGGGAGAGACCAGAAAACTCCAGGGTGCAAAACTGGAAAGTGGTACTCAGGGCAAGAAGGAAAGTCAGAGGACCCTCAGCATGAACAGACATGGCCAAGAGCCACGCTGGCATCTGGCACCTCATAGGACCGCTAAAGCAAGTTCTGCCCCCAATGGGCAACACCCTTCCCTTTCATTTTCATACACATCACCTGCTAGCTCTCTTTCTGTTCCACATAATGTCTGAGTAGCTTACATGATTCCTAGATAACGCTGATGTCAGGCCTATAATCAGGATTTTCCCGGTGTGCTCAAGGGCTGGTTTCCGAGAGTACATGCCCTCCAGAGGTTTTATGAAGAAATGCATATGAACACACACATCCCCAATGAGGTCTGTAATCTCACAAAGGTTAAAAACACTGCTGTATGTTTCTAAGTGCAAAGAAAGCCTTTACAAGCTGGACAAGTGGCCCCCACCTCTCATCTAGGGTGTCTTCTGGCTATTATGTGTAAGGGAACGCAGAAGAAAAGACTAGGCTGGTGGGAAAGCATGGCATGGCTTCACTAGCTCCGTCCATGTTGTTCTAGACTAAACTCCATGGGCTCGACTCGTGCAAATGATAACAGGTGGAGGATGTTCCTAGGACTGTTTGAGCTGCTTTTAGTTAGTGGACTAACAGGTTCCAGCTGGCCCCTGCTGGCAGCCCCTGTGAACTGATGCTGTCAGGCGCCACCAGGTGGCAGCAAGCCTCCCAGAGCAGCAGCCTGTGCAGGTGGCCAGCAGCCTCTTCACGAAGACATTGCAGAAGTATAGGCTTTAATTTTGAATTTCATTTATTGTTGCTCTTCTCTTCCTAATTGTTGAGGGAAGAGTGTGTGTGCCAACTGCCCTGGGGTCACATATTTGGTCCTTATGAAGGGCAAGGAGAAAAATCACCCTCCACAGCCACACATCTAGAGGAGAGAAGGGCATGGGAGTTGTTTTAACTGATAGAGATTACTACTAGCTGCTATAGATATCTACCTAGAGGTTTTCTGTGACTATGATGCATCGTCTCTCTGAGGTAAACACTGAGGAGGGGGAACACTGATAAGTCTGAGTTTAACTCTGTGAGACACTTGTCAGCAGTTTGCCAAAGTGGCAGGAGCATTTCCTATCTGACCAGCCTCCCAAGAAAGCACCCTCTGTGTCTTGCTCGCCAGTCCTTGCTGTGAGGCTGACTTTAAATTTTACCGTATTTATTCCAATATGTTTGTATTAGTGCCCCACTGTGGTTTTATTTTACATATCATACTCACTAAAGAGATACAGTATCTTTTCATCTGGCAAAGTGTCAGTTTAAATATTTTGGTCATTTTAAAAGTTGGCCTGTTTTCTCAGGGATGAGTTTTGAGGGTGTCTCTCTTGTCCTTCCCCTCTTCATCCCCTCCTCCTCCCCTTCCCCCTTCCTTCCTCTCCTTTTTTCTTTTTTGAGTTGTATTTTATTGAGTATGTTGTAAGAGAGCAGCAGGCTGGGAAGTAAGTGGATTATCACCTTCAGCCAAGAGTCTGCTAAAGTAGATCTTTTGTCAGATGTGTGATTGGAGGTACGTTTCCCCTCGCTGTCACCTGCTTTTCAATCTCTTATGTATATCCAAGAGTGAAACGTGTTGATCCTGGTGGAATCTAGTATCAAAGTTTTCCTATGTAGATCATGGTTGTAGTGTCAGGAGTTGGTCTTGGTCATCTTAGCCCAGGCTATTCTGTGAAGAACAAATTAATTCTGTAAGTATTAGGGATTCTGAGTCTTTCCTTCAGCTACTTCCTGCAGTGGCTTATAAACATCTTCTTTCATTTTTTTTTTCTTTACTAGTACTGCCCACAAGAACACTCCCACAATCAGGCGTAACAAATATGGATTTTCCATCTGACCTCTCAGCCTTCCGTTCCCAGGCCTCCCAAAGACCATAGAACCAGCATTTTCTAAAGTATCGCTCAGATGAAGTAGCCAGTGCACATTTTATGGCAGAGCTGCATCCTCTGGAAGCTCATGCCCCAGATATTCTACCCCCAAAATAATGAAACTCAGTCACCTATCAACTGACACTTTAGGTTTTAGGCACCAAGCTGTTTGTTTGTTTATATTTGTGCTGTGGAACATTTTCCTGCATACGAAAGGAACAGATATTCTTGGAACCTTTTCTTGAATCTATGTGCAACTTCCTCCTCGTCCTCCTCTTGGGTCTGACTTTAAGCCAGCTCTGTTCACAACTGGTGTAAGAAGGCAACACCAAGGAAGAAAAGGAGAGGAGGCAGTGGTTGAGTGAAGAGTCAGCGGAGGAGACTAATGATTCATTCAAAGGCGCAGTTGCTTTTTTCCTCATCTTATTCTCAATTCACATCTAAATCTAAATTGTCTACTCTTGCCATCAAGATGGCTCCTTGGTACTTGCCACATAAGCCTGATGACTTGAGTTTGACTTTCATCTAGATTGTACAGAGGAAGAAGAGAGCAGTCTTTCCCTGACCTCCATTTATACACATATTTACTGTGACAAGTGCACAGGTGCTCACACATATGCATGTGCACACACATTCATCACACACAAAATAAATAAATAAATAAATAAATAAATAAACACTTGCTGGTTTTCTAAATTTATCCCAACCCAGTTTATTATAAAATACATAAGCTGTTTTATTTTTGACAAATTTCTGTTTTTGGGGCTGGATTTAGTTGAATGGAATTGTTCCCTAAAACATAAAGGAAACTGGGCCAATGACAGAAGCACTAGGAGTCTGTATTCCTACCTGGGGAATCATCCTTGCAGAATCCACCTAGTTCAGCCATCTTGGAACTCTGGTGTTGCACAGAGGTTTCAGTTTTCCAGGAGAAGGTTTGGGTGGTAAATTTGCATTTAATTTTGGTTAAATTCTTGATCTTAAGTTTCAAGATCTTAAAACATGAGTATTGTCTTAGTCAGGATTCTCCAGAGTCACAGAACTTGTGAAATGAATCTGTCTGTCTGTCTGTCTACGTATCAAGAGAATTTATTGGAATGACCTTCATGCTTCAGACCAGCTCATTCAACAATGGCTAGCTGTGCACTGCAAATCCAAGAATATAGTAGTTGCTGAGTCCCATAAGGCTGGATGTCTCAGCTAGTCTTCTGCATATGTTGGAATCGCATAGAAGTAAGTTCCAATGTCAGTGAAGGAATAGATGTGCTAGAAAGGGGAGGACAAATGGGCAAAGAGAAATCTTCCTTATCCTATGTCCTTGTATAGGCTTCTAGAAGAAACTGTAGTTTATATTAAAGGTGTGTCTTCCTGACTCAATATCCAAATCAAAGGCATGTGTCTTCCTGCCTCAAAGGTCCTGACTAAAAGTGGATCCACCTACTTCAAACCAAGCAGAAAATCTCGCACAGGTGTTCCCTACATTTCCGGATTGTAGTTCATTCCAAATACAGTCAAGCTGGCAACCAAGAATAGCATCACAAGTACCTACCTGTCTCTCATTGCCACCCCTGTGGGTGGCAATACATACCCTGAGTAGCTTGTGCTGCTTGCTGGAGCCAGGGTGGACAAAGAGACTGGATCATCAAATGACAGAAATCTGTGCTTCAGGCAAACCAGGGGCAATCATTTCTGTTTATTCTACTCCAGCATTGCGTGAGCCCTCCCTCTTTGAGTATTGACTTTCAGAAAAATTTAAAGGCCCATGCCTTTAATTGGACTTTTTGAACTTCTCTGGTTTTTTTTTTCCTGCAAATGAACTAGCCTGTGACATTCATAACAGATAAAGTTTAAAAAGCTGGAAACCCCTGGAGAAGGGGGAAAATCTGATTTCCAGAGTTGTGTTATCAAGTTCAAATGTTGAGCTTGCCCTTTCTGTCTCACTCTCTCTCTGGCTCTCTGGCTCTGTCTCTCTCTCCTTTTCCTTTCCTTTCTTTTCTTTTCTTTTTTTTTTTGGTATAAGAACAACAAAATAACAAAGTGTATGAAGAAACATTAAAGTATGGTCTATTCAAAGGGGGAAAATAGATCAGCATAAATTATCCATGAAAAGAAAATAGAAAACATAAAAGAAAATTTAAAAAAATGCTGAAGCTAAAAATCATATAAAATGAAATGAAAATCTCACTAGAAGGTTTCTAAACCAGATATGAGGAGGAAGAAAGAGAATCTGCAAACTCAAAGGTGGCACATTGGAAATAGTCAAGTCTGAGGAACATAACACAGATTAGAAAGTGCTCAGAGCCTAAGGGGTCTGAAGGATATGAGTCAACACAGAAATCAAACACTCATTGTTTGAGTCTCAGGGGAAGAGAGAAAAGGGAAGAGAGGATGTCTGAAGAGCAATAACTGAAAGCTTCCCACACTTGATGAAGAACCAAGATGCTGAGTTAACTACAAGTGTGATGAGTTTAGGGCCTACAAAGATGGGTTTGTTACAGCCAAACTTTCAGAAAAGGGTGATAAAGAGAAATTTAAAAGCAGGGGGAGAGAAGTGACTGATCACCTACAAAGGACTCTCAACAAGATCATGAGAAATTTTTATCAGAAGCTTTTGATCTGATGATGAATTCGACCTTCTAGAAAGAAGAGAAACTGTTAATCAAGAATCTTATACCTAGCAAAACTATCATTCCATAGTACTAACTCAGCTCAGATAAAGGTGCTGGCCACCCAACCAGATGACCTGAGTTCAATCCCTGGGACCCACATGGTGGAAAGAGAGACCTGACTCCTGAAAGTTGTCTTTTGACCTTTATATGTGCTCTATATGTACACGCGCGCGCGCGCGCGCACACACACACACACACACACACACACACACACACACACACACACAAAGGTATTTTTAAAAAGTGAAAGAGAAGGTAAGACATTCCCAGACAAACACAAGCTTGGGAATTCGTTATTCTAATCCTGCAAGAAGTTCTAAATGCGGTCCTGAAGGTCAAAATGGGAAGTTACTAACTATAATTTAAAGACAACAAAGATACAGACCTCGAGAAATGTGTGTGTCCTACAATTATGAAAGCAACTTATAACAGTGCTGTGGAACTATACCTTTATTTCTGCATAATTTGAAATGTTAAAGATCACTCTAGATGCTATCATAATTGCAATTTTTGTTTATAAACTATACACTCTTCTTAATAATTTAAGGGATTTAAAACCTTTAAGATTAAAATTTTGTAATTTTTTTGGAACTACAAGATATAAAAATGCAATTTGGTGACATTTAAGAACTGAAGACACAGGGACAAAGGCATTAAAAACAGCATATGCATATTATTAAAGTTAAATTGGGATAAACCAAAATTAGAATGGAATAAGTTTGGACTGTCAAACATAATTCCAATTGTAATCAATATAAAATAACTAAATGACATATACAAGAGAAAATAAAAAGTCTAAACGTTTTGCTGTAAAAATTCAATGGAAGAAGATAGTCCTTTAGAAAATAAGGGACCAGATACTATAAGGAATGTGTGAAATAAATAGCAAATGCACAGAATTAAGTCCCTCATCATCTGTGATTATTTTGAATGCATTTTTCTTAATGGAGAGGAAAACATAACCCAACAATGTGCTGTCTGTGTGCACAAAACCACAGTAGATTAAAAGTGAAAGCTTTAAGATAGCTTCCCTGCAAATACTAACTGAAGTGTAAGGACAACTATGCTCACAACCATTAAATGCTCTGGACCTATAGAGGGGCCAGAGAAGAGATGTAGTAAGGACTCAAATCACTGAAATCAAAACTGGAATCGGAGACAGTGACACCTGTTTCAAAGACACACAAATAATATAAGTTAGTACACTGGACAGTTATGTACCAGCCAACTTGATAACTAGAATAGTTGGAAAAGCATCTCAGACATGCCACACTACTGAGACTCAGCTTGGAAGAACTAAGAAACTGGAATAAACCTACAGCTATGGTCAAGACTGAATCAGCAATTGCAAACCTGGGAAAGAAAGACATGAAACTTCACCAATGAACATCAAAGTATTATGACTTTATATTTATCTTGTATTATGTGTGTTGAGTGTTCTGCGTGCATGTAGGACTGTGCACCCAGTACCCTTGGAAGCCAGAAGAGGACGTCAAATCCCCTAGAACTGGAATATTACACATGGTTGTGAGCCACCAGGTGGGTGCTGGAAATCAAATCTGGTTCTTTAGAAGAGCAACCAGTGCTTTTGGCTGATGTATCAGAGAGAGAGAGAGAGAGAGAGAGAGAGAGAGAGAGAGAGAGAGAGAGAGAGAGAGAGAGAGAGAGAGAGAGAGAGAAGACTTTCCAGCTTGTTTTATAAGCTGTCCTTACCCTGAAATCAAAGCTAGCCAAAAACGCTACAACCAAACACAAAGTTATCCTTTATAACAGTGCTGTAAACACTCCCAACCAAGTACAATCAAGCTGAAGTTTACAGTGTGAAAGGCTGTGTGTTGTTATGATGGGATTCATTACTGGAACCCAGGATGACTCAGCCTTAAAATGCCAATCAATATGATGAACCACATGACAGAAGAAAGGAAAAGGAAAACTACATGATTATAGATACTGTGAACGTAGCAGTGCTCCACCCCACAGAGCAGGAGTCTTCAGCACCCAAGCATGGAGTCCTCCATTCTTCATTATTCACTCTCAATAAGGCTGGTGTTGAACGTATTGAGTACAAGTTCACAGTCTTCTGAGAACACTGAGCTTTCCAAACTTTGTCTTACCCATGGATAATATAAGCAAGTTATTTAAGTATCATTGCATTCATAGACTATTCTAGACATTTGTCATGGATGAAGAGGGCAAAGCTGTCTCACCTTGTGGAGTTTGTATATGAAGTATTTAGCTTTATAAAACCACACTGGAAATCATTCTCTTTTCCAAGTGGAGACGATTCTTGTTCTCCATGGTTTCCATTGTATTCCCCCCTCCTCACCTACACTTTCAGATTCTGTTTCACACTTTTCTGATTTCCTTCTTTTTGTTGCTGAGATAACCTTGGTTGTTTTAAAAGGAGAGCTATCATTGGAGGTCAGAGATACACAATGGCCGGGGGTAGGTTTTGGGGTAGGGAGGCACAATTGAGTTTCCTTCTTAAGTTCCCTCTCAGGCACCTGTGCTTGAGCAGAGTGACTGTGCAGGGAGCACTGCTCAGATCAGGAGCTCAGTGCTCCCCACTCATTATCTGGTTAAGTGATAGAGGCAGAGGGGGAGCAGGTCCATCTGAGGGAAAGGTGACCTCTGGGTCACTTCAGGGATTCGAGGGTGAGTAGTAAACACCAGGGTCTGAAAATGTAGACTTGGGGAAATAGCCATGAAGAAACTCAGGGCAATGGCTGGTTGCTGTGGGATGCCAGGCTTGGGGAATGTAAATAGAATCTTGAAAGACTGAGTGCCCTCCCCCACATACATTCCTGTGTATTCCACTCTTGAAATTCAATGGTTATTGAGTTTGTTGCCTTTAAATCTGTTCTTTTCTTTCTTCTTTGTTAAGGTATTCTAAAACTAATTCTACATTCAAAGAAACCCTTTGCTTCACGCTGAAGTAAGCATCTTTGGAAATGCAGATACTGTATTTCATAACTACATTGCTTTGATCATGCTTAACAACACTAATCAATATCTTATGTCATCAGACTTCCAATCATAGGTAAATTATTTCCATTTCTAGTGGGACATAGACTCCCTTTGTGAGGCTGTATCATTGGCCATCGCATCCAAAGTATTGCTCACACATTGGGTAGAGTTCAAGGCAAAAATTAATCTTCCCAAAGACCAGTGGTGGTCCCCGGAGCTCACTGAAGCAATGCCCGAGGAAGGACAAAGGCCTGTGGCCTCCAGGACTCAGTCTTGATGGGCCTGGAGTGTTGTTTCCCTGGAGGCACTCTGCCAGTGGAAGGTAGGGTTCTTACGTGTATAAAATGCAAATACTTCAAGCACCCTAACACACTATTTATTAATGAATGTAAGTAGATAATAAAGCAAAAACCCCTACCTAAAATGGCTAGTCTTGATGCTGGGGGAAGGACATAGCTCTCTTTACTTTTGGCACTGGGTAACTCATGGCACGAATCATCCCACAGTTCCACAGATCTGGATCATTCTTCCTCACATTCATTCTGGGGAGGCAGGTAGCTTCTGGACAGCCAGAGACATGGCCACCTTGTCTGCTCTGCTTCATTTGTCACTCATTGCCAAATCTCTACTTGTCTGCACTGAGGAAGAGGCAGGGCTTGGTAGGAAGTGCTCACAACTCTGCAAAGCTTCTTGTTATTACACTTGGTTTCCTGTTATGCAGAGATGTGCAGAGATGTGGAGAGAGAGAGAGAGAGAGAGAGAGAGAGAGAGAGAGAGAGAGAGAGAGAGAGAGAACGAACCAGGGAGCCATAGCAACTGAAGCTTACCCAGGAGAGTCAATGGAGCTCTATAGTCCTAGGAAACATGAAAGCCACAAAATGTGAACAGTTCAAAGGGGTTCGGAAGGCACCACTAAGGAGAATGTTCCTGAAGGCAGGAAGACTTTGGAGACAGGCTTGTTCCTAGCCTGGGTTTCCAGAGCTGCTAAATAGATAAACAAAGCAGAAAGCCAGGCCCTCCTCATCCCCATCTCCCCACCTCTCTCTTCTTTTTCTTCTTCCCCTTAGTACACACACACACACACACACACACACACACACACACACACACACTTCCTCTCTGTCACCAACCCCCATACTACTACCACGGAAACAATATCTGTGCCTGGCTTTTCTGTCAGAATTCATCACTATCTACACCAAATTCCTTTCAAAGGTGGGTTCTGCTTCTTTCAGTTGTCATGATCACCTGACTAACAGGAAAGACATTTCCATCAGGTGTCAAAAGTGAGATGCACTCCAGTCCTGGGCACTGAGGACAGACATTCCGAGAACAACTGTAGATGCTCCATGAATCTGTTCTCAAGGATGAGTGTCTGGGGCAGTTCCTGTGCTACCTGCAGTCTCATAGCTCCTCCTGATGTTCTTCACACCGAAGTGAAAATGCAATTGTCATTACTTCCTTGGCTGTTAGCAGCTGGAGGCAGCAAGGGCTTTGCTGCTCAAAGGGTACCCTAGAAACTTCTTCTCAGCCTGGGGATGGAGCTGGGTTAGCTCAGCACTCTCCTTCCCACTCCATGCCCACAGTAGGCTTCAATCAGCATCTTTATGGTTCTTCTAATGAGCTTGGGCAGTGAGCTGGTAAGACCAGCAGGATTACCTAATATGTCCATCTTCCTGTTGGTGTCAACAAAGTCTGGGTGGTAGGTGTGAGGTTTCAGTATGATCTTTCTGTCAGTGTTTTTTCAAGGCCTGACGAGTGTCACATATGACACACTGGGCGGAAGTAGAGGCACGAGGTTGTTTATACATAAGGCTTGAGGCAACTTGGGTTGAGTCTGTCCCCCAAAGTTCACATATTGGGAATTTAGACTGCAGTGCAGCAGTGTCTGGAGGTGGGGCCTCACGAGAGGAGGTTATGTCACTCAGAGGGATGTCTTTATCTGGAGATTAGGTTGTTACAGAAAGTGACTCCAACCCTCTCTTGGTTGCCTGCTCCTCCCTCTCTCTCCGTGGGACATTGTAGCTCAGAGGCTGGTGCCATGTGCAGCCTTCAGAACCGTAAACCAAGTGATCTCTGATCTGGGTGAAATACTCAGCTACAAGTGTTCTGTTAAAGCAACAGAGGCAAAGGCCAGCGGCTTCCTGTGGTCGGTCCTCATGGCTTTGCTTCTACCGAGATGAAGGATGGGCTGTCTGTCTTCCACATGCCGTCTTACTCTATAACCATTTTGATTTGTAATGTGGGCAGCTCTCTTTGCCACAGGATGCTGTTCCTCTCTGGGTCTTATGACCTGAGGATGGATAGCTGGCTTTAAATCACTAGCTGGAGATAATCACTCTAGCTCTGAAATTCAGACCCTTGCCTTTAAGATGGAGGTCATATTCAGGTACTACCTAAAGAAGAACCTGTCTGTGCACAGAAGTAATGGAGACCCATACCATAGCAGGTACTTGTAAGGACTTGCTATGTCTTAAGTAACTGGCTGTTATTACTGGAGTAGGCATCAATCCTTCTACCAGCCACCACCTGCACTGAACAAGGGAACACACCAGAAGTCCCACCAACAGAAAAATTTTCCATTATTTGTTACAAATATAAAGTTCCTTGATGGTGATTGCCAATGTATGCTAAAATGTTTATTTATTCATTCACTAACTATGCACCAATGACTGTCTGCTGGCCAGACCCCTTATTACAGGCTATATGGTGTTCTCATTGTGTGGCACTCAGTTGCCCTATATGATACTCACTCTGTGGCCCTTTCTGTGTGACACTCACTTTGTGGCACTCTCTGTGTGACACTCACTCTGTGGCACTTTCTGTGTGGCAATCACTCTGTGGCACTCTCTGTGTGGCACTCTCACTTTGTGGCACTCTCTGTGTGGCACTCTCACTCTGTGGCACTCTCTGTGTGGCACTCTCACTCTGTGGCACTCTGTGTGGCACTCACACTCTGTGGCACTCTGTGTGGCACTCTCTGTGTGACACTCACTCTGTGGCCCTTTCTGTGTGACACTCACTCTGTGGCACTCTCTGTGTGATACTCACTCTGGGGCACTTTCTGTGTGGCACTCTCACTCTGTGTGGCACTCTCACTCTGTGTAGCACTCTCACTCTGTGGCAATCTCTGTGTGGCACTCTTACTCCGTGGCACTCACTCTGTGGCAGTTTCTGTGTGGCCCTCTCTGTGGCACGCTTCTGTGTTGGACTATCACTGTGTGGCTAAGCATTCTTGTTCTCTAATTCCACCCCTGTCACTTCTGCAGATGGATCTTGGGGTTCTGTGAGTTTCTGACAGATGGGTGTTACACAGGTTGGATCTGACACTGTCTTGCTGTCTGTCAAGAGCTCATCAATATGGGCTGTGTGAGTGGTGGGGAGGCTAGCTCACCTAAGGTATACAAATGCCAAGCCTTGCAGAGACCCCTGTCTTCTCCTTGTTCATTCTACACTCAGACTGTGTGTCCACTTGCAGAGGCATCTCATAGGGGATCCTTTCCCACCAACACCTTCTTAGTCCAGGCCTGTCTGGCACAGCTGGCATACTGTGTGGTGTCCTATGAGCCTTCCACTTCCACTCCTATCCCTTCTCTTATCCTTCACTTTCCTCAGTCTTGCATCTCGTTTGACATTAAACCAACTACATATTTATAAAGATACTGTTTGCATCACTAGCTTCTTTTCAACTCTTGTGTTTTAGAGCTAGGCACTAGCTGAGGCATGTCCAGTAACATTGTTAACTCCTGTGGGTTAATCAGCCACAAAGTGCTTCTGACACTCACAATCTCATGAAGGAAGAAACAAACTATAGTACAGACTGAGACTCAGCCATGGCCACTGTCACAGAATTCTGCGTACCTCTCTACCTCATCCTGCTGATTGCACTCATACTGGAGGCTTCACTGGGGGTCCAGGATATAAGATGAGCAAGGACAAGCACAGAGGCAGCATCCTTGTCCTGTTACACTGCAAGTGGAGAGGGAGCCGGGGAAGAGAGCTGCCAGCCGTGGTGACAAATGCTGAGCCACATACTTGTTTCCAGGGAAAGGGGGACAGGGCTGGAGAACTGCCAAGTTCAGATACTGGGTCTTCTCATGGAGCTGTAGCCTGACTTGAGTCTGTACTCAGTCAAAGGGTGGGCAAGAACTTTTAAGAGGCAATCAGTGCTAGGAGCACACTGTCCTGCAGTTTGGATGTGGAGGAAGAACAGAAAAGCCACAAAGACTCCAGGAATGATATGGGCAGTGTTTTTAGGCTGGATCTTCTAGGAGAGAGCCATAGAGGATTGTGGGAGATTTGTAGTCAGGAGACAAACGTAAGGGCTGTACCTAAGCAGGTCAGCCCATCAGCAATCTCATCTCTGCTGACTGCAGGAGCCACAGCCTACTGGGTCAGTCATAGAGACAGTCAGGACTCCAGCTCTAGAGGCCAGAGAAAAGCAGGCTGGGATATATTTGTTAGTATAAGATAGAGATGGTAGAGAGTAAGAAGCAGGAAGGGTGGTGGGTCTGACTAGCAGAGTGGTAAATTTGAGAATTTCCCTCTGGTGCCTGAGGGCAGCTAGGTGATTGGTCTGCAACCGATTAGAGAGGTCTGGAGGGGAGTCACAGGAATTCTCCTCCCCTTTCTAATTTGTTCAGACAGGTTTCCACAGTGATGCTCAGCTCACAGTGAGAAAACACCAGCAGCTCCTCCCAGCTTTCCATCCCTATGACCTTCCTCCTCCTCATGTCCACAGCCACCCGATGCAGAGCCTCAAGCAGGGCGACAGAAGAGCATAGAGTAGAGGTGCTGCAGAGGGGGCCCCAGGAAAGTTTGTGGTTATTTTTCAGGTCAGTGGGTCAGCAGATGGGAAGATGAGGAGGAAGTGACAGTGTCTCTGAGGCGACTTCTCTGTTCATACTTCCCTCTTTAATTTTTTTCTTGTTCCAACTTGGGGCAAAAATGAGCTAACTTTTGCGACAGAAACAAAACCCAGGGTTCATGATACATCTCCTGTTTCCCTTCTTTCACTGGAGACCCAGCTACACAGTGCATCTTCTATTTCTCTTATACTGCAGACTAAAATTCAGCACGGACAATCTAATTGTGCAACATGTTTTTCATAGTCCTCCCTTGTCAATGACATGTAATGGCTGCCTATTTCCTCTCAGAAGAAGGTTGAAGCTTCACTCCACACCCAAGGCCACCTCTCTGGCCCACTGGTCCATCTGCTACCAAGTGCTTGAAATACGGCTGTTGTAAATGTATATTTACTTAATTCTATTTACCTTGATCCATTTAACTGACCACACCCACCTACAGTGACTGCCAAGTTGTCTAGCACAGCGCTAGCCAGGGGCTTGGTCTTCTCTCTTCTAGAGTAAGGCTGCATTTCTGGCCTCATTGAAGCCCTCAACCTGCTCTTGCTCCAGGGAATTCTGCAAACCCTGAGTAGTTGCAGTTTCAGTGTTTATAGAATTGTCTCTTTCCCTTGTCCCCCTATAACCTGCTCTGCAGCCCATGCCTGGTTCATTCCTCTTCCCTGAGGGGATTCCCGACCATGAGTGTGAAGACCAATTCATAGCAAAGCTTGTCACTGTGACCATTGTGATTACCAGGAATTAACCATGGACACTTGCGGATCACCCATGAAGAGATACTGTTCAAAGAAATAACAAAGAATGCGAGTCAAACCCAGGACCCTCCAGGCTGCTGCTCCCACGCTTGGATCATACATAAGAGGCCTGCCTAGTGGGCCAGGACTGGGGGCTAAGGTGGGGCAGGAAGCTCCTCTGTGGAGTAGCTGCTCACTGTGCCCAGCTGCACTGTTCTCTCTGACTTGGACTGACTTCCAACTGTATATAATTCGTACAGCTCTCCCCACATGCTCTAACTTACAGTGGGTGACCCTGGACTTATGGTCATACTGAGCATAGTAGGATGACAGCAGGCACTAAAGAAACACTGGCTATATGGTACATATATGGTGAGTGCTGTCCCTTTAGGCACTGTCTTGGTGCTGTGCTGACTTCCTCTCACATGGCTGTCATGTCCTCTTTGGGCTATATTTAAGAACACTAGGTGTTCACACATCTTCCTGCCTTCCCCAGGTCACTCGTCAGGGCACAGGTATTTTTAGGGGTTTGGCTATTGTTTGTTTTCACCATAAAGAAGCATGAAATTTCCTCAGAACTAAGAATAGAATACCCTAGCCATTGGGTTCCATGTTCACCAACTTCCCTCCAGTCTACATTGTCTTTTTGGTTTCTGTGAATTCCTGTTCTGTTTCTGGATGCTTCTGACGGCTTCTGCTTCTCTTGCCTCTAGCGATGATTCTAATAAGGTCTGTGGGATCCCGGGAGTGGCTCAAGAGACCCAAATCCTCACAGACACCACATGCCTTTACCTAATTTTTCCCCTTTCCATGTTGGTTCTATTTGGTTCTATGGATGCTCTTCATCACTCTGCTGCAAGAAAGGGGTCCTCTTCCCATATCTGATGTTGCTTCAGATGAGCAGCCATAGGAGTTGCACTGGGATGGGCCTACACGGAGGCCATCACAGCAGAAGAGAATGCCCACTGATTGCCTCACTCTCCATCTTCTTCAAAAGTGTTTTGTGTGAACTACACGCTCACTTTTGTCTATGTGTACCTTCTCCCTAATACAGACGGGTCTTTTCAAGATACACCCTGACATAGAAAGATACAATGTTGCACAGAGTCTTCAGTCCTTCATTCAGGTCTACTCCTTCTTGTTGCTCCACGGCCAATGCCTATTCATCATCTCACCATCCTGGTGGGCCCTTGGAGTAAGTGGTCAGCCCAGGGAAAGACTCTGGAAATAGTAGATAGCTGAGAAAAAAGATTGGAAATACAGGTTTAGTTTTTTTTTGTTTTGTTTTGTTTTTGTTTTTGGTGAGGGTGCCAAGACATACTGATAGAAAATGATCTCTTTACAAACCAAATGGGCATCCAGCTGACAAGTCATCTTCCACGACCACTGTGTATATGCTTTCCCTTGCTGATGGCTGTCCAATGCAAGGCTCAACCAAGCATGTTCTGCAACTCTTGCAGTTCCCTAGTGGCAGTTAAGGAATGAAGCTGTAACTATCTTATAGGAACACAGAGTGGTTGCAGAGGTGAAAGGCCCAGTTGGGTGGAGCCCAGTGCACACAGCCCCATTGTCCTCTGCATTATACAGAGGACAGCTCTCGATACAGGTGCAGTGAGTGGAGAAAAGACTACCAGCCTGTGTAAAGTTCTGGTGCTTGGAAGGATACCGTGAACATGAAGAAAGGCTGAGGACCGAGGGCCTAGGAGCTAGGTAAACAGGAGTCAAAAGCACCAGGGAGAAGTTTCCAGTTAAATGTGCTGAGGTGAAGATGAGTGAAGATAGCAAGTCTGAGCCTGAAGTGAGAGACTGAGGACACGCTCAAAGATGGCCTTCATTCTTATAGCTGGACTTAGTCACCCGTTGACAGCAGTAAGTGTAAGCACACGCCTAACTGAGTGTGGTCAGAGGTTTCTGTGTGTTGTTTGTTTAATCTTCACAATTCTACACTGTCAGGACCATCATCAACACTTTAACTAGTGTGGAAACAGAGGCCCGGAGAAGCATCGGTCAAAAACAAGGAGAGAAAGGACAGGTCTCTCTCGAGTCAGGTGACACAAAAGGGATGAGGAAGAACTTGATGATTTAGCCATGTTATTCATATCTCAGGGACCATCCGAGGCTAACTAAAGGAAGAAGAGGTAGAGGCTTTCCTCGACAGCAGAGTGGAGCACAGGCACTTGGTATCAGTGAGGACAGAGCGTCAGCACAAGGACAAGGCTTTGAGGAGAAGTAACTGATTGAGAGGTCACTGTTGAGCTGGCTAGAGACGAGAGAAGGCAGGTGTTAGAAGAAAGGGTTGGCTGGAAACCAGGGTGGCGAATGGGTCACTTTGGAGGTACAGGAAGGAAGGAGACAGTTGTTCTGGGTGGGGGTTACCATGGAGGTGTGGGTCAGGACCCAAGCAAATGACAGAACTCTGTAGGAAGGCAAAAGACAATTATAGCAGGCAGCGGGTGGAAGGATCTGGTCTCAAGTCCTGCTGCTGCTTCTGTTTGTGGTGACAATCTAACTAGAAACACAAGACAACTATACCATCCAAAGCCCTTGGCTTAGCAAAGTGAGGCACACACACAGTGGACAGGGGACTGGAGGGCACGAGATGACACTTGGCCAGAAACTTTACGAGGTGCCAAGCCCTTGTGGGCTGGCATGTGAGTATGGTCTGCTGGAGAGACCATATTGGGCAGAGAAGTTCAAGCTACAGGCTGGCTCCCCAGAATGGCCATGGAGGAAAACCAGGCAACTTCCGGTGGTCTCTGCAGCTGTGTGGGCCTTACTCTAAGCACAGAGCGGGACATTATTTTGTCCCCTGTCAGATACTCCCACGCAGGAAAAGGAAGCACCTTCCGTCAGATGCTGTGGCCACTTCCTCTTCAGAGGCTCCAGCCAATCTCCGTTTTGCAGCGCTCAGGGCCGGAGGCAGCTGGACTGCAGGAGCTGGTCGTCGGTTAGGCTCCTTTCAGGAGCAGGACCCTGTGGGGTGTGGGGGAGAACAGGGCTTCCTCTCAGCCTCCCCCCACCCCCACCCCCACCCCTTCACTCTTGACTTTTTCATGTCCCTCGGTCAGCCTGCCTGTCTGTTCCTCTCTATAGCTCGGTCGAGGAGTGTGATGACCGGGGAGCAGATGGCGGCCTTTCACCCACCAACCACTCCCAACCCCCTGGAAAGGCCAATTAAGATGGGCTGGCTGAAGAAGCAGAGGTCCATCGTCAAAAACTGGCAGCAGCGGTACTTTGTGCTGAGGGCTCAGCACCTCTTCTACTACAAGGACGAAGAGGACTCAAAGCCGCAGGTACCTGCTGGGTGTGTGTCCCTACCTCAGGCCCAGAGGATGGGGTCTTGCTTCAGGCAGGGGCCCACTGGCTGCTTTCACTCCTATAGGCCCTGGGGTCAGACACTTCCACCTGGGGCGATGCTGTGGTCTTATGATTTTTCTCTATGTTCCTTGGGTGTGAGGTTGGCAGAAATGTTCTTACTAGCACAGCGTGGTTTCTGGGGCACCCCAAGTCTGGTCTCATGGTGGCACTGAGATGGTAACCCATCATGGTAGCTTAAGAGACCTGATTTAGGCACTTTTGGGGGACAGGGTTCCATAAATATGTATTGAACAAGTATTGTATTTAATTCCAAACGTATAATGTTCTCATACTTGTTACCACTGTAGACCCTCGAAGTAAATCAGTGAGTAATGCAGGGGAAAGATTTGCTGAACGGAGAATTTACTAGAATTTACTAGAGAAAACAGACTCCAACAGTTAGGAAGGTGAGGCTAAGATGTATATGGATGTTGGGGTGGCTAAGCAGATGAACGGACAAGCAGGAAATAATCACAGTAAGGGGAGTGTGTAGTTGTTAGAGAAGATGAGTTGGGCAAGAAAGGAGGAGAATCTGGTGAGAGAAGTTCGGGAGACACGTTGCCATCTTAAGTGGGTTGCGCAGACTGACTTTATGCAGGTCGTGGCAATGCTTGGTGGATCTCTGGGACAAGAGCCTCCTGGGCAGAGGGAACAGCCGAACAGGCTAGAGGGGCACGTGTGGCCTGGGTGGGCAGCCCCCGGGGTCTGGTGGGTGGGAACAGAACCAGAAAGAACTTCTGCTTTCTCTGGGAAGCAGAGGGGGAGAGAGGTCAGAGAAGCGAGGGCAAGGGTCAGGTTGTGAATGTCACTGAAAACGCTCGGGCAGTTACACCCAGTGTCATGGGACCCACTTCAGGGTTCTGAACAGAGGAGAGACAGCTGTTAGCTTGCTGTAAACAGATGGTTCTGTGTGCCCTAAAACAAACTGATATTGGAGAGGAGAGCGCAGGGCACAGATGATATGGATAAGTGCAGACAGTGCTAGGAATGCCAGAGGGAACTGGGGGCTGAAGTCAGCGGCCAAGTTCAGGATAGACTTTGGGAGTAGAGGAACAGAGTCCCACACAGGGGCAAGGATAAGTCTACCACAGCTTTGATCTCCAATCCCAGGCCTGGGGCCCTTCAGCCTCTCCTCTATGCTGATGCTCCTAGTGGATAGTGAGCATGGGACAAGCTACCATAAACCATGACTGTGGCATCCCGAATATAAACTGAAGTCTCTAATCCCCAAGATGGCTACATACCCACATAGAGTTCATATCTGTGGTGATGGAAGCGGGGTGGAAGAGCTTTACTAGAAATTACTAGAGAAAACAAACTCCAACAGTTAGGAAGGTGAGGCTAAGACGTATATGGATGTTGGGGTGGCTAAGCAGAAGAACGGACAAGCAGATGGGTGGAACCAAAATGAAACAGTCACTGAGTTTCCACCGAGCTGGGCTTTTGTGGACGTCTGTGTGTGGTGACTGGACTTCCTGTTCTTAATGAGTGACTCTGAGAGGCAAGGGCGCTTCAGCCACCCGAGCCCATGGAAAGGGCCGCTGGGTAGTGGTTGTCTCCGTGCAGTGTGGAAAGCGAAAGGTGTTTCCCACTGAATGCTGCATTCTTTTTGTGGCGCTGCAGTTACTGTTTCCTTTTGTGGATCCAACTTTCTTGTTTAAAACAAGACAATACTGCTTGGCCTGTGTTTGTCAGGTGATCTAATGACACAAAACACACACGAAAACCTGTTGTGTAAAAACGAACTAGTATCAAGGGGTAGAAGAGTCACGTGTAAGCCCTGGTCTGTTCCCTTGTAAGAAATCCACAGCTTCCCGGGAACAAATTGACTGGGAATGAGTAGGCAATGTTGTTCTCTTAAGTCCCCACGGATGGTTTGTTTGTGTGAGATCTGTGAACGATGTAATCAGGGAAAGAGGGCAAGCGAGGAAACCATACGGCCGCTTCCAGGGGGCCTGATAAAACGAGAACACTCATTTCAGATCTAAAAATAAAAATCGTAGGAATAGTTGGTTACTCTTTATAAAGGATTTATTTTGCTATGTGTTGCTGGGCATATTTGATAGTAAAAGCTGCACTGTAGGAAATTTAGACCATTAGAAAAAGACAAATAAATTATTCACAATCTCATCAAGGAATAGCTGCCTCAATCCAGCATTTCCTGTCCACAGAAACTTAGAAAGTGATCCCGTAAGTGTGAAATAAGGCCATGATTTAGTAAAAGTAGCAATAGGTCACAAATATTGTTCCTTAGTGTTGAATATTAGTCTACAATGTAACCAGTGATTGTGGCAATTAATATATTGTATAAAGTTTCTGAAGTCTAAAAAAACTAATTTCCAAGTGTTGGAAAATAGAGTCGATGGTCAGGTATTATCACAAACCAGAGCTGGCGGCTGTCTTTCAGTCTTCATACAATCTCCATTTATCTTCTTAAAATAAAGATGGTCTACTTCATGTTCCCCTAACTACACTATCATTTGTTACCACTGTGGGGTGTCTTGAAAATATCTGGAAATAAACTGAAAGTTATAGTTGCAGGCTAGATTCTTGAAAACAAGGAATGCTCTATTTCCACATTCCTGAATGTGGTTACAGACTTGACGGAAACACACGTCTGCAGAAAGAGCAGACAAAACAGAGCTGTCTGCGTGGGCTTAGGGGAGTGGGCATTTGAAAGCAACCAGGATGACACAAGGGGAAGACTGGCTTATTTCATAATTAAACGTCAATGTTAGAAAATAAAGCTTCAAATAATAAATGGGAAACTGGGTGTGTATATTTGGCAAACAGATGTTCTTAATAAACCAATCTATAGGAAAATGGCCAAATTTACCAAAGAAATACAATGGCCAATAAACATGTATTAAAACTTTGATCTCAGTAATAATTAGTGTTATACAATGCTCATGAATGAGCCACCATGTCCTCTTGTCAAAGTGGGAGAACACCGTGCACAGCTGGAAGAGCAGGATGCCCTTACCTTACAGAGGACCTTTGTCCCACATCCCCATGTGCAGGAACTTAACCTAACAGGCCTGTCGGCGGTGTGACAGTAAATGCGTAACAGCAGGCTTTGATGGCAAGTTTGTTTCTGTGTAGAATTTGCCCATGTCTGTGGTCTAAATATTCATTTCACGATTGATTCAAAGTGCCACGTGAGGGCTGGAGACATGGCTCAGCAGAGCAATGGCTACTTTATCATAGGACCCAAGTTTGATTCCCAGAACCCACATGGTGGCTCACTGTCTGTAACTCCAACGCCTCTTATGATTCCACAGGTACCAGGCACGCATGTGGTACACAGCTATACACACAGGCAAAACACGCATACACATAAATCAAAATTAAATTAAAAAAAAATCAGAGTACCACATGATGTCTCAGATGCCAAGAGCTCCGTGTTATATAAAATTTCTACCACAGAGATAAATCACACCACGGGCATAAAAAGATGTGGCGATGAACAGGAAACGACAAGTTTGGGATAACGTTATCTTTTTATTTCCTTACTTGTCAAATGATGTGCGGGAGCTATGTGCACATGAGTGCAGGTGTTCGAGGAGCCCAGAGGTTTCAGCTTCCCTGGAGCTGACATTTATGGGGTCCCTGTGCTAGGAACCAAAACTCAGTCCTCGAAGAGAAGTAAGCACTCTCAACTGCTAAGTCCTCTCGCCAGCCCCACACCATCCTTTTAAACAGGGAACCATTTTCCATGTGCTCACATAGTGTAAGTCTTAGCAATGGCTGTGCTTAGCAGCTGGTCACAGAGCTTGTGAATGTGCCTCAGTCTGCCCTCTGGAGCCAGCACACTCTAGCTCTGCCCTGTGTCCACTCAAGGTCCACCCATGCCAACTGGCAAAGTTGGATATGGCAAAGGTAGATATGCCCTACTTTGCCCCCAGGGTGCCTTCCTGTATTCACCCTCCTGCTTGCCTATGATGTCCAAGGGACAGGGACAGCTGTCGGATGTGTCGACACCCAGTATGAGTGACTTGAACTCTGACTTTTTTGAGCTAAGTCTGGTTGGGAAGTTCTGGTCAGGAATTCTGGATTCTCACTGTCTGGTGTTCAAACTGTCCTTTTCCTGTTAAGTTACTTGTGGTTAATTAACTTTTCAGCTAATTAACCTCTCTAAGCCTTGTTTCCTTGCCTCTCCAGTCAGGAAAAACAGTCCTTCCTGGATTTCCCAGGATGATTTGCTCCACTCTCAGGAGCAGTGAGCAGTTTGACACCTGGCAGTTGCTCAATAAATTATACATATATGTAGTAATGCCAATACTTTATTTTTACAATTTGTGATGAAGTAATTTAGGGTGTCAAATGACAGTTTAGAGAGGTACCTCTGAAACTAACTTCCGTTCCTGGTGGCATTTCTTCCTGAATAAAAAGGACGTCACTTTTCCCTCTGGAGCTGCACTAACCCAAACTAGTACAGCAGCCATATGGCAGGAGGCTCATGTTGGGAGACAGGCGGTCTCCAGACAGTGAGGACCTGCAGGTGACAGGATTAAAGGCTAATGAGGGATCAAGTGCTCCACCTTATGGACAGGCTCACAGTGCTCCTCCTCATAGACAGGATCACAGTGCTCCCCCTTATAGACAGGATCACAGTGGTTCCCCTTATAGACAGGATCACAGTGGTCCTCCTCATAGACAGGATCACAGTGCTCCCCCTTATAGACAGGATCACAGTGCTCCCCCTTATAGACAGGATCACAGTGGTTCCCCTTATAGACAGGATCACAGTGGTCCTCCTCATAGACAGGATCACAGTGCTCCCCCTTATAGACAGGATCACAGTGCTCCTCCTCATAGACAGGATCACAGTGGTCCCCCTTATAGACAGGATCACAGTGGTTCCCCTTATAGACAGAATCACAGTGTTCCCCCTTATAGACAGGATCACAGTGGTCCTCCTCATAGACAGGATCACAGTGCTCCCCCTTATAGACAGGATCACAGTGGTCCTCCTCATAGACAGGATCACAGTGCTCCCCCTTATAGACAGGATCACAGTGGTCCTCCTCATAGACAGGATCACAGTGCTCCCCCTTATAGACAGGATCACAGTGCTCCCCCTTATAGACAGGATCACAGTGGTTCCCCTTATAGACAGGATCACAGTGCTCCCCCTTATAGACAGGATCACAGTGCTCCCCCTTATAGACAGGATCACAGTGCTCCCCCTTATAGACAGGATCACAGTGCTCCCCCTTATAGACAGGATCACAGTGGTCCTCCTCATAGACAGGATCACAGTGCTCCCCCTTATAGACAGGATCACAGTGCTCCTCCTCATAGACAGGATCACAGTGGTCCCCCTTATAGACAGGATCACAGTGGTTCCCCTTATAGACAGAATCACAGTGTTCCCCCTTATAGACAGGATCACAGTGGTCCTCCTCATAGACAGGATCACAGTGCTCCCCCTTATAGACAGGATCACAGTGGTCCTCCTCATAGACAGGATCACAGTGCTCCCCCTTATAGACAGGATCACAGTGGTCCTCCTCATAGACAGGATCACAGTGCTCCCCCTTATAGACAGGATCACAGTGCTCCCCCTTATAGACAGGATCACAGTGGTTCCCCTTATAGACAGGATCACAGTGCTCCCCCTTATAGACAGGATCACAGTGCTCCCCCTTATAGACAGGATCACAGTGCTCCCCCTTATAGACAGGATCACAGTGCTCCCCCTTATAGACAGGATCACAGTGGTCCTCCTCATAGACAGGATCACAGTGCTCCCCCTTATAGACAAGCTCACAGTGCTCCCCCTTATAGGCAGGATCACAGTGGTCCCCCTTATAGACAGGATCACAGTGCTCCCCCTTATAGACAGGATCACAGTGGTCCCCCTTATAGACAGGATCACAGTGCTCCCCCTTATAGACAGAATCACAGTGGTCCCCCTTATAGACAGGATCACAGTGCTCCCCCTTATAGACAGGATCACAGTGCTCCCCCTTATAGACAGAAACCCTCTTCTCCTTTTTATTTCTGCTCTTTCCTGTTGCCTTTCTTTTCTCTTTTCCCTCCCCTCTCTCTGTTTCTCCCTCCCTGCCTCCCTCCCTTCATTCCTCCCTCCCTCCCTCTTTCCCTGCTTCCCTCCTTTCCTCCCTCCCTCCCTCCCTTTCCTCTTCCTTCTTATTCTTTTTTTTCTTTCTCTCTCAGACATCTCTATTCCTAGACCTGGGAGCTTTCTTCTTCCAGGCCTTGGATGTTATTTGAGAATATTCTTAAGCCTCCATTCCTTCAGTGTTTTCACTGCTGCTGTATTTTTGTTTAGACTGTTCAGAATGACAACAACTTAGAATGAGATTAGGAGTAACTCAATCCAGAAAGAAAGTTGGCCCTGTCACTTCAGACAGTCATTTGGCTCCCAATCTAAATCTTGTCTGAATGGTGGGAGTGACAGTCCTAGCAGCTCCTGTGCTGTGAGGATGCCCTGTGGGTAAGCCCAGTGCAATTACTGAAGCATTGTGTGCAAGTGATGTAGAATTCACTTGGCTCTCTGACAGGCCATCTCCAGTCAGGACCTTGCTCTGCCTGTCCTAGGCATGGGCAGCTGCTTCTCACTCCGGCCAAGTCAGAGGGGTGCCCTTCAGACTGGAAGCAGCGTTCATGCTTCTCTGCTCACCTCCCTCCTCAGCCCGCTGTTAGTATCCCATTCATTCTCCCAACTTAGCTGCTTCCTAGTTAAAAAAAAAAAAAGCTGCTTGTTACATAAAAGTATAACCTTTGATCTTTTAGGGATCCATGTATCTACCAGGCAGTACAGTCAAAGAAATCGCCACAAACCCTGAAGAAGCTGGGAAATTTGTCTTTGAAGTTACTCCAGGTAGGTACCCTGCATTTCCATCCCACACCTAGAAGTCAAGGTGATGGTCCATCATCCAACCATGTTATGAACTCACAGTGGCCTTTCATATAGTTAAGGAACGTATCTCAGGTGACTAGCTAGCATCAAGGGCTTTAAAGCCACCCAGGACAAACAAGGGCCCATTTGGTGCAATCCCAGGAGTGTTCCAGGAGTCTGGCTGGATACAGGAGCTGTAGCATGAGGCTCTGGGACCTCCCTGTGAGCAATCATCACTGCAGAATACTACAGCTGAGATAGGCTCTGAGCGGTGGGATCTCCACTTGAATGAGGTGCAGTGATCAAATGACAGTGGTCCTATGTGTTCCAACAGGACCAAACGAGAAAATGCAAGTTTCAGCTTTTGAGAACTTTAAACATGCCAGGCGCTGCATGTCCGGTGTGCACACATGGGTTGTATGCTGGAAGCTGCCTGTTCCGAATGGAGGACGTATTAGGAGTAAAGGGAATTTGGCACATACCCTGGACCTGCCACCTGCCACCTTGGGGCTGGGTTTTCCTCCTCTCTGTCTCTTGCTCTGAGACAGCCATAGCCCTGCCAGGACATCTGGCATTGCTAGGCTGTCTGGTTGCCTTGATCCCAGCAGGGAAGGCCATGAGGTCCTTTCTTTTAGACCTTTCCCTGCTCACATGGGTGGAGAAGGCAGTGTGGCGAAGGAGAAGGGTGCCCTGCCTACAGCAAACCTGCCCACACCTAAATTCTGGCCACGCCTCTCACAGCACAGCAGCCTCTTTAGCTTCTCCCTGACTCTCTGGTTTACCTGTCATGAGGACAAGGATGACAGAGAGCGTTAAGTGGAGATGACCGAATGAAATGTTTGGTTTGATACCTCGTACGTAGTACGTGCCATGCAAATGTTTGATACTGGGCACATCTAGCGGGAATGGTGATGCAGAGAAAAATCCTGGCTGTCTCTCTACACCAAAGAAAAGGAAAGATGCAATCCAGGTGGTTTCCATGGGTTCTTGTATTCTAATCTGAAGACCCAGCCTTCTCTTCCTGTCATTCCAGTCACACCTCCTATCTAGGAAAACCCCACCCCTCTCCCTCCTGACCTGTTCAGTCTGTAGGATCTGTCTCTCTCTCCCGATGCAACTCCTGAAATAAAACCAATCACAATAGTGTGTGTCCCAACGGATGCGTTTTCTACTCACAAAGTTCCATGGAAGGCTCCAGCTGAAGATGCATTGTGAGCGCTCCACATAAACTACGTAGAAGGACTGCTCTGCGGGAGGGAAGAGCCAGTCCTTCATCATCACCTTGTCATATATACAGCCACCTGCAGGAGCTCCTAGGTGCTCACTCCTTCCGCTCTCTTTTCCCCTCCCTCCTTCCCTCCCTTCCTCCTTTTTCCTCTCTCCCTCTCTCTGCATCTCTCTCTCCCTTCCCCCTTTTCTTACTCTCTCTGCCTCTCCCTCTCCCCCCTCTCTGCCTCTCTCTCCCTCCCTCTCTGCTTCTCTCTCTCTTCCTCCCCATCTCTCTCTCTTGCCATCTTTCAGCCTCTCTGTCTTTCCTTCTGTCTCTGTCTATTCCTGTTCCAGTACCATCCTCACTTGAACCACACATACGGCCAAATGATCACATAGCAATCCCAGACTCAGAACCCCCGTTCCTGTAGCACCGCTGTTTCCAATGCTCCTTCCAGTCTGGACTGAGATGTGTAAAATTTCCAGTTCATCTCTTCGTCCTCTCGCAGAAGGTTATGCTGCCATAAGAAACAGGTTTTCTAACCCATGCAGTCTCTCAGAGGCCCCCAGTTTCAGGGGCACACATAGCGTGTAGTTGTGCCTTTGATTTTGCCTTAGAGCAGATCACTGTTGAGGGTGAACACCCCTCATTCCCATGACCTTTACCTCGAGCACAGGTGTGGGGGCTGCTCCTTCTGTTGTGTAACACATCTCACTCAGCTTTCATACATGGCACCTCAGGATGTGCTACCGCTCACCGACAGCATCTGGTGGACATCTGCTAAGAGCCAGTGAGGTTTGCAGGGCCTGTGGTCAGCAAAGAACAGAAACAGCCACACACAACCTAACATCCAGCCACATACTAAATAGCATGGGTGAACTGATGGGACGAAAAATTAAGGCAAAGAGAGCACATGTTCTGACTGAAGGAGGATGAAGGTATTTGCTTTGTCACTAATAGTGGAGTGGAGAGAGGATGTGTCACCGAGAACGTGGAACTGGGGTAAAATGAAGATGCCAAAAGAGAAAAGCTAAGTGTTCACCTTGAGGAAGCATTTCCAAGGACAGGGATAGCCAGTGCAATGTCCCTGAGCTCTCCTGTGTCAGCGAATTCCAAGTGGACCCATGAGGTCAGGTGACTTGGTTGCAGAAGTGGGTAGGTTTGACAGGCACGTCTTGGCAATTATAAGAAATTGCGCTTCTATGCTAGAAGGATGGATAGCTACTGGGAAGGTCTAGGTACAGCGGCATGACATGGCTCATGGTTAAAATTCATGTGAGTTGAGAATAAAATGTAAATTATAGGGCCGAGGACAGAGCAGGGTACCAGTAGGGAGGTTTGTGCAATGAGACACCAGAGGCAGTGACTGAAGGAAGCATTTCCCAAGGACCCCCCAGGAACCGGTAAACCAAGAAGATGTCTTTTGACAGTGCAGCAGACTGAAGTGTGTTTGTGGCAAAGAAGAACAGCAGATAAATGCTGCCCTGTAGGACTTCCACAGGGAGGAAGAGAGCAGCAGCCTTGCTTGATGTTTGGCTGGGCCTTATTGGGTAGAGACCTGGCATCTCTGGGCTTCAGATTTAATAACTCTAAGCTGGTGACAGCATAACTCTCTGCCCCATTTCAAAGGGGCCCTGTGGTTACTCAGGTAATTTGTAGTTCTCTTCTGAACATCTTTTCCTTCCAGTTCTACCCCTGGAGACAAGCATAGGAAAGGCTCTGTGGAGAAGAGACAATGACAAGCTGCGTTAGAATCAGCTCATCTTAAATGGTGAACGACACTTGGCATGCTTAGCTGATACCAAGCTAAGTGGAGAAGGCCAGAAGCAAAGAGACTGAAAAGCTGGTTTCAGCAGGAAAATCCAGAGCTGGGCCCCTAGGACAGAAATAGTGGCTTTTTTGAAATGACCTGGTATTTTAGGAAGAACGGGCTTCAATAGCCTCCTGTAACTGAGGGGATTTCTGTGGGTTTGTCCCTTCTAACACCTTTACCACTAACACCTTCACCAACTAAAATAAGTCTGTATCTGCAGATTTCTGTCTGTGAGGAGGTGGAGGGAGACATCAGGTTCCTTCTCTCCCTCGTTTCTCCCTTTGTCACTTTCTTTCATTTTTGTCCCTCCCTGCCACCTCTCTCCTCTTCATCTCTTCCCTCGTTGTTGGCTCATTTGATACATTTAAGCTCTACTCAAGTTTAAAGTGAAGTGTAAGTGAGGTCCTGTCCATCTCCACGAGCCCTGTAACTAAGTACTGGAAACCCACCTTCTGAGATGCTCTGTGTGGTCCGAACATCTGGTGACAGGAGACACCAGTTCTATGAGACAGGCGCTCTAGTGCCCTTTGTGCCTCTTGCCTGGGGTTTTTGTTCCTTTCCAGATCTCCACAGCTAAGCTCAGGCTGTCTTGGGAAGCATCCATTGTGGGTATGGGGACCACAAGTCTCCCTGAAGGCCTAACTGAATGCTGCAGTTGCTCTTCCTGTCAGTAGTAAATAGCTTCTGACCTCTCTGCCAAAGCCAGGGCGACTGAAAGCCCTATTTTCAGTGACTTGTCAATAGAAATATGTCTTTGGCCAAAGCCATAAAAGTGGTTCGAGATCCAGAACCACTGAGCAAGGTTAGACAACAGGATTACTGTCTGTGCTTCACTGAACTAAGAAACCAGTCAGGTTCAGCTTTTGCCCCTCCCCCTGGCTCTGGCTCCTCCCACTCTACAACCTGCATCTCTTTCCTCCAGCCTCAAGTGACCAGAACCGCACAGGACAAGACTCCTATGTCCTCATGGCCAGCTCCCAGGTAGAGATGGAGGAGTGGGTTAAGTTCCTCAGGAGAGTTGCTGGCACGCCCTCTGGAGGTAAGAACTCTCACAATCCTTTCTGAGGAGGCCTCTGGGAAGAAGGAGGAAGCAGGCTCCAGGCACCACCTCTCTATTCAGTGTTCAGAGGGGAGAGATCAGAGTCCCCCAGGGGCCATTGGCCAGGTCCTCCGCTGAGTATGAGGAAAAGAGACTTCCACATATCTATCTTTCCTCCTAGCTCACCTCAAAAGGCCAACTCCAGATCAAATAGAACAGTAGTGGACTGTGACACCCCAAAGCAGGGCTTTCTCCACTTTAGACAAAGTACACTCTTTGAGATGAATAGCTTGGACTAGCCACCCTGGGTCCCTGGTGGCATTAACTCTTAACTGCACCATGAGTCCATTATGTACCCAAGAGGGCTGATGACATGATTTGCAACCAAGGCTGGTCAGGACAGAATGACAGCTGCCCTCTGGGGAGGGGATAGGGGTCTCTTCTGGTCTTACAGATGTGTGGTAAGTTCTGCATTTAGGCCTTTCTAGGATGTATGGTGTTTGATTGAGCAGTTTAGCAGTGTTTTCACACTTGGCAATGGCCTGACTGCAAACAACAAACAACAAAAACCTGATGCAGAGTATCTGTGAAATCAGCATGTGTGACTTTAGTGCGTTCTCTTCATTTTATAAAAACATAAAACAGCCCAAATGGATAAGTTCACAAAAATACCACTTTCCAAACATTTCAGAGAATGAACTACTTGTGTTGACTCCAGGAGAACTATAAATATGTAATTAATTATTGATGTCATCTCTTATCTTAGAGCTCACTTGTGGGAGCATTCATGGTTAAATATTGATTTGATTTCCCAACAGTTCCTTTCAGAAATTACAAGGACACCAAAATAATTTTATGTAAAATTGAAAAAAATTAGTCATTTGAATTATTTTAATGCTTCTTTGTTCCAGCCAGGGTTGCATGTACATATTTTTTTTCCTGAAAGATAAATGTAGAATGTATAAAATTTTATATGCCTTATAACTTAGTTATTCTGTGTTATTATAAAATCTTTTAAATGTTAATTTTTAGTGTGTGTGTGTGTGTGTGTGTGTGTGTATGCATATGCATGTGGTGCTTGTGGCGGCCAGAAAAGGGTATCAGATCTCCGGGAGCTGTAGCTACGGGCAGTAGGCTGCCCATGGATGCTGAATCCATACTCTCACAGTCTGCAAGAACAATTGTCCTCTTAACTGCTGAGCCATCCTTCCCATCTCTATTATAGGATCCTATTGAGTCATTCCGAGGATCAGGATCGTCTTAATGCAGAATAGAATTCATGTCCAGTGATGTTAAGGAACAGAAAGGGTTGCTGGGTAGATACACTGAGGACAGGGACTGCGATGGGCCTCACAGGGTCAGGAACTGAGAAGTGGAATTCGTATCCTTTTCTCTTGGGCCCATTGACTTTTCCTTGCACATCTGCCTGTTTCCGACCAGCCAGCAGCTCCTCGTGCCCACACTTGTCCTCTGCAGCCCCATTGTTAATTTCTGAGAAAGAAGCTCCACCTGGCTCAACTGAGGTCAGGATTTCACCTGAAGACCTGGGTCCTGTATCCCACCAGGAGACACTTGGAGAAAGAGTCCTTTAGAGTAGGAGTGCATCTGTCGAGGCAGGGGTTTCACTGGCCGTTTCCCAAGTCCTAAACACACGCTTTTATTATGATAACTGTGACCAGAGGGGTTTTTTTTCTTCTTCTTTTTTTTTTTTTTTATCATGTAAAAGCTTGATTCTGTGCCTTCCTGGTCTGGAATAGCTTCACCATGACCTTCCTTAAGCCCTGGACTGTAAGGTCAAGAGCCTGCTGACACGTCCTTTTCCCACTGAAGGGCTTTGACCATCGGCAGGGGTCATGGGTGTTGTCTGACTTTGCATCTGTTCTGTCTCAAGATTATCTCTGTGCTCTCAGTGGGACCTGCTGTGCCCTCGTCAAGACTTCAGCCACCACCCTGAGAAGGAAACCAAGTTTAAGTCCAGGGCATGGGGGCTGGGTGGAAGTGGGGGTGGGGAGCCAGGAGACTGCACTGTGGGCTTGTTTGGGGAACAATGTTAGCTCGGACGTGAGGACTATACACTAGACCAATGTGGCAATGTCACAGAGTAAAATAAGGGAAACTGACCCTTGGTGTCATTTTCTTGAGACTGAAGAGTTCTGATCTCTTCTCCTAAGCAAAGGCGGCCTCTCTATTTATTGAACAATATGGAGAATAGAGCATCAAAAAGGAATAAGGAACATTTGTCTTGATCAATCTTTTATGGGAGTCTCGAGGGGAAGAACTCTTTTCTAGGGTCCTACTGACTCAAGATAGCACACAAAACTATGGCCGTCAGTACCAGTCTGTTCCTGCGTGTTATTTGCATCATTTTTTGGGGGGTGGGGGTGGGGAGGGTGTTGCTTTTATGGGTCTGCTGCTCTCAGCAAATGGTCCTCAGTCTAGTCACACCAGCTTGCGTGCACATCTATTGTTCTGAGTCAGGGGCATGGCTGAGCCTTGAAGGAGAGATAGGTAGCACAGCACCTCAGGAGTCCAAAGTATCTTAAGACCGATTAGGCTGTTTTTCTTAGAAGTCAGTTGATTCTAAGCAGGCCGGGGATGCCGTATGTATGTAGAACGAATGCATAGTTCTAACTTATCTCTAAGCCGTTACTAATTGGATACAGGGGAGGTAAAAGTTTGATTTGTGAAGGCAAGTATCATAACAGCATTTCTTAGGAAAGTCATTCCCACGGATGAGGCATAGGTTGCAGACCACAGAGTTTCACTGAGGTCCCGACATCACTCATTGGCTCTTCCCAGGTTAAGGCAGGGAACCTCAGTCTTGCAAGAGAAGATGGCCGCTCCCAGGAGACTGGAGAGGGGTGGGGCCAGGGCTCCCTGTACTGCACCATCACTGAACTGCAACTGGGTCAGTTCAGATGTTCTCCTGAAAACAGTGACATCACCAAGACACATTGCCCTCCTTCCAACCCGAGGGCAGCTCTACGTTTCCCACGTCCACCTCGACCACCTCTCATTATCTTTACTCCTGTGCCTGGTCAAGAAAGACTCTTCCCTGCTCAAACCCCCACTAAGCTGCCATATCTGCCCTCTGACACGCTGATGTCACTTTATCAGAGTGATCCTGACAACCGTCATGTCAAGGCCCCTCTGCTCAACCCTTTCCTTCTCTTCCATTCTCAAAGTAAAAGCTAAAAGCTTTATACTGGTTCACAATGCACAATGTTCCCAGAGTTAGCTCTTTGCCCTTGTTTTCTAGACCCTTCTTTCATGCCCATTCCACTCCAGTGTCATCTTCTGTACCATCATCATCGTCCTCATACACCACAGGCATGCTCCTGCCTTAGAGTTCCTGCACATTATGTTCTGATTAGAATTCTCTGCATGGCTCCATCACGTGTGTGTGTGTGTGTGTGTGTGTGTGTGTGTGTGTTAGTTTTTGTTTGTTTTTCTTCTTCAAGTTTTTTTTTTTTTTTTGTTCAACAATCACCTCAGTAATTCCCCTCCTGGTCGTTCTGTTCAACATTAGAAGCTGTCTCTGCCTATGTCAGCCCTTCCTAGTTTCTGTTCTTTATTTTCTCTCCAGCATACAAATCCTTTCTAACTTATTAAATATTTTTTTAGTTCATAGTCTTCCCTCACTGGGATAAAATCTTCAATCTATATGTCAAGAAGTGTGTGTGTGTGTGTGTGTGTGTGTGTGTGTGTGTGTGTATCTCAGGACTGAAATGGTGAGTGGCTTGTGTTAAGTGACCGGGTTAAGGAAGAGGCCCTCCACAGCAGAGTTACTCTGGGTCACTCTCCCAGGCTATTCTTGCCGTTAGCTAATGCCAAGCCAAGAAAGGGCTCAGTGAAGTGAGTTGCTCCTCCTAGAATCATTCTCCACTGAGCATATCAACAGCAAGCCTTGCTGAAGTTTCCTTTTGATCCAAAGACACCATTAGAAAATCCAATGAGCACCTGGAAACTAGCCAGAATGATAGCTGGACATGAAAAGCTTGGCCTTCCATAGTAGGATGTCCTGACACACCTGTGGCCCGCCTAAGTGCCAGCGTTAAAAGGGAGAAGCCACTCTGGGCAGAACTGACACTGTTTTCTGCTCCTGTCACTGAAGAGTTTTTCTGCTCCAGGTTTCCTAGCTTCTCAGGTGTCCCTCCTTTCTGACAGATTCTGTAAGGTCCTCATATTTCCTTCGGGAGCAGCTGCTTGGTACCTTTCAGCCGGTCTTGTTTACAGAGGACCAGCTGGATGGACAGGCCAGAGCAGCCGTACCCTGGAAGCTGGGTAATCTCAAAGTCTTGCTAAATTAGGCAGAAAAAGAGAACAGAAGCATTAACTTCTGACAGCTTATCCCAGGCCACACTTCCGGTGTGTGTGTGTATGTGTGTGTGTGTGTGTGTGTGTGTGTGTGTGTGTGTGTGTACCTGCCTGCCTGCATCCTCCAGACTCTCCTCTCAGTATGGAGATCGAATCCTCAGCTCCTCGTGGTGGAAACCTGGTTTCTGAGCCCTGGGAACAGGCAATCCTGGTGGCAGATGGGGTCTGTGTTGACTCTTCTCCTTTCCCTCTGGATGCTTGCTCAGTGGCTTCTGGGCACAGGAGATATGTATAAAGCTTCATCCTTCTCTCTGCTGCTCTGGTTTGGAGACAGGGTTCAACTTCTTTGTTTAGTGTCTTTGTAAATTTGCCAAGGGTTAGGCCACGTAAATACCCACTTATTATGAGCCTCAAGGAGTTTTCCTCTGGCCTTTTGGCTTTTTTTTCCCCCATGCTTCAGAACATGATTTCACAATCCATAGCTCAGTGCAACGTGTGGGATGTGCAGTCCTTGCCACTCTTCTTCTGTGTGACCTAGTCTTTTTAGCTAAGCCTGATAATTCTTATTTATTTCTAAATATCTTATCTCCCCTTCCCCCAGCTCCTAAATATAAGCAAGACACATGTTTATTCATTTATTTTAAAACTCTGTATGGCTCACACGCCAACACTAGGGGGACAGATTCAGTGGTCTTCCCCACGGGGGAAGAGAATACAAGCACTCTCTTAGGAAACCCACACTCTACTAAAAGACACAAAAAATTAACTTTTAAAGCCCAAAGTTACAATATAAAATTATACCTTCGAAAAACACTATGAAGCTGGGTGCAATTGCTTACACCTGTGACTCCAGCACTTGGGACCCTGAGACAGGAGGATGCCTGTGAGTTCAAGGCCAGTTTAGGCTACAGAGTGAGTTCCAGGTCAGGCTGGGCTAGAATGAGAACCTGCCCCTCATGAAATAGAAATGAAAATGTATTACAGAAGAAAAATACATAAAGTAAATCTTTGTGAAAAAGGTTGAGGAAGGCTTCCTTGGACTAGAAATGTTTCACCAAGCCCCAAATAGCCAGCAGAGGTGAACCTGACAGAGAAGTAGGAGGCAGAATGGTGTCTGTATCGGAGGGAGCAGCAGCTGCAAATGTCTTGAGACAGAAAGGTGAGTGTGGGGGTGGGGTGAGGGGAGCAGAAGAGACAGCTAGTGGTGGTTACTAGGAGCAACAGGAGAAAGTTTCAAGCAAGAAGGTGGTAAAGTCAGATTATACTGAAAAGATCATTGTAGTTGCTGTGTGCATCACAGCCTGGGCTGGAGGCAGCCAGTTACAGAGAAGGCAGCAGTAGACCAGAAATGAAACTGGGGCTGCCATCCAGGCAAGAGCGGGTGGGTGGCAACTTGTACAGGAAGGTGGTGGCGGAGCTGGGAGAATCAAACAGGTTTGCACAGCCTTCTAGAGGTGATGCTGCCAGGAAGTGGGTGTGAATTCCATGTGACAGAGACAGTGGTGTCAAAGAGGCATCCGGATTCCTGGCTGGAGAATGACAGAGGGATGGATGCTTGGTTGGCAGTGTGAGACTGCCCGGGGCCCTCCCTGGCAAGGCTCTCCTTGCCTGGATCTCTGCGAGGGTCTCTAGAGTACTGGGGTCAGTTCCAAGAGATCTGTTCCATCTTCCTGACAGGAGAGGCGGAGCTGGCTCGCTTCACCCACCAGCCTACCTCTGAGATCATTGTCTCAGAAGACCCTGACTGAGCCATGCATGTCTCTGAAAGCCTTTCCAGGAGAGGGTGGGCTGGCTTCATAAAGGCTAAGTGCCGTTCTGTGTTCCTGCCAGACAGTTTGATATACGGTGCAATGCTGGTAAACGCTTGCGTGTGGGATTTTCTTCCTTTCGCTCTTTCTTTTAGCCCACCTCAGAGCTGTCCCCTGAATGGCGGCTGACAATTAGCTGCTAAGTAAAAGGAGGCACTTATTTTTATTGTGCTCTGACAGCTTTATGTTTACTCTCTGAAAGCCAAGGGAGCCTCTTGTGTGTAAAGGTGAGTAGGGAGAAGTGTTGGGAAAGGGCTGGGCAGGTGCTGACACATCCCTAGGATTCCTCCCAGGAGTCAGAACCTGAGCAGCCTCTGCAAGCATGTGCTGATCTGGAAGCCAGAAAGGACAGTTAGCTCTTGCAGTGCAGGAGAGGCCAGATTGACTCCTCAGAGGCAGAGGGCTTAGCAGCCATGCCTCACGTCCCCAGGATGCCGCACTGGGAACTGGGTTGTGGCTTTCCCACCTTGGCGCTGCTCTTTTGCTGGGACGTCAGGAAGAGAGCCCCCAAGCTCCGAAAGAAAGGTATTTCTTTCCTGTTTTATCATTCTTCCATGATAGGAAGACGTTTCTCAAATGCCCCTTGCTCTTGCGTCAGGGTAGGGTATGCATCTGAGACTGAGCCCTGGGAAATTGTGATGCTAGCATGGGAGCTGTGCTGGGGTCTGACTGAGGGAGGGATTCAGAGAAGTTCAGAGATAACAGTGGAGAAGCAAGAGGGCACGGCTGAGCTAGCAGTTTTCAGTTCCCTAAACCTTCAGTGCCCTGGGGTTTGGTAGCCAGTCTGGGGAGGGGTCTTTGGAGCTGACCGTGGGAGACATGGGAGACTGTGGGAGCAGTTGTCATCTGTGAGAATGGGATGTTACTGTCCCCAGGCTATTCAGGACAAGGCTCTTCTGTTCAAAGACTTAGGTCTTGGGACTGAAGAAAGGCAGCTGTGGCATCTGGGTGGGGGCTGCTGGTGGCAGTGGTGGGATGCTAACGCTCGATGGCACAGTCAGAGCTGGAGCACTGTGAGAAGCACAGGAATTCTTGTCCCCGGATCCTCCCTGGACATGGGTGATGTCTCAGACATTATTACTGTGACTTTGTGGGGAAGAGTGCACTGTGGTAAAACCCAGAACTTTATGCATGATAGGCAAATGCTCTGAGCAATATTCCCATCCCTTTTAAAAAGTGTGTGTGTGTGTATGTGTGTGTGTGTGTGTTCACGTGTGTTGAGTACATGAACACGGGAGCCAGAGATCAATCTTGGGTGTCATTCCTCTGGAGCCATCCACCTGGTGTTTTGAGATGTTGTTTTTTCACACATCTGGAACTGAAGCAGCCTAGGCTGGCTGCCCAGTGAGCCCCGGAACCTGACAGTCTTTACCTCACTGGGACTAAGACTGATGATCAAGCTCTGGTGCCTGCATAGCAAATGCTTTACCCGATGGCCTATTTCCCCAGCCCCCCATTTTGGTTTCTTAATTTTTTTTTTAAAAAGACTGTGGCCTGATGTCCCACTGACTTTTTTTTTTTTTTTTTAACATGACTCTAGCCTATACTGAGGCTGAAGCAGCTTTAATCTCTCCAGCCTACTTTCATATCATTCTAGGTATATCGGACAAACATGGTCAGTTCCTAGATCAAAGACAAAGTCATCAAGCGAAGGAGTAAACGAGATCACACAAGATAGCAATTCAGTAAAGTAGTAAACAAAGCCCTCTGGTCACTTTCTAATATTCTTATCTGAGCCTCCGTTCTTGTCCGAGCCCAGAGACAAATGCCTAATTCCTAGAAGCGGCACTGAAAGCTCTCAGCAAAGAAGCAATCTAAGGGGGTGTCTTTGGGGCTTGTTAGAAAGGATAGAGTCCATTATGGCAGAGAAACTATGCAGCAGGGGGAGGCAGCTGGCCATGTTGCATACACAGTCTGGAAGCAGAGTGAACATTAGGCTGGGCCATGCTGTAAACCTTAGTGCTTGCCCTCAGTGACCCACTTCCTCCAGGAAGGCTCCACCTTCTAAAGTTCCCTAGCTCTAACTAAGGACTGTGTTTTCTTTTTTTTTTTCTCTCATTTTCATTTTTTATTTATTATTTTTATTAGAAACTTTTTAAAAATTATTAATCAAAGGATTTATAAGTTTGGTAATGCTCAATAACAAGATGTCCATACAATCAGAAGTATATACCCAACCTAGATATACCAATTACCTTTGACTGGCAGAGACATATAAACATCCACCTCCATGTTCCCCCTTCCCACTCCTCCCTCTCTCCCTCTTTCTCATCTCCTAGCTCCTCCTCTCCTTCTCCTCCTCTCCTTATTCCTCCTCTTCCTCTTTATTCCTCCCACCTTAGCTCCTCCTACATATCACCCTTCCTATTAAAATAAAACAAAACTTTTCTCTCAAAATACAATTAGAGCAAAACTATACCAATTTGTATCAGTAAGGTACAAGATAGACCTAATACCCAGTCCATCATTTTGTTGACTATATAGAACCTCTATTATCTCTCCTAACTAGAAGACTTAGTTCTGAACCTGGCTTTTTTTTCTTGGCTTTAGAATGAATGTCAGCTAAAAACCATCTTCTCAAATCTTTTCTCTCAAAGTAAATAGCTGGGATTGGCTATGAGACTATAAGTCTTCAACCCCATCAGAAATTCAGAATGACTGAATTAACTGAAATTATGGGAAGTACAAAGCATAGCTTCTAAAACTTAGCCAATTTATAGAGACCGCTGAACATCTAGACAGTCCCTATACTACAAGACATTGGAGCATCCGACTTCAGCCTTCTGGCCCAGGATCATCTGACAGACCTAGTAATGCAGAATTATTAAGGGCTGATTACTCTGTCTTGGCAGATATAATCAGTCGACTATTCTGCAAGTGTGTCCTTTTCTGGACAGTATTTTGTCTGTAGATGAAAAGAAATAATTCTTGCCTAGTGGCTGTCTCACCACAACTGGAGTAACTCCAAAGATGCTCAATTTCTTCTTAGAATCCAAAGACATGGAAGCTGTCAGAAGCAGACAGGTCTATAATCAAAATGAACATTAATACAGAAATGTTTGTAACATCAATTCTGTGCTCTTCTGACGTTTTAAAAACCAATTATTCATGTAAGGCAATCTGGACTGTTGTCTGTTAACTCCTCTCAGCTATTTCTAAGTAAAATATAGAAAACACCATAAGAATAGGGCCTTAACTCACAGTCTAACCATCTCAAATCAGTTAAAAAAGTTAAAGAAGGACTGGGTCTAAGCCTTGTATACCTAAATGTGTAATATAGGCACAATGCCTTTGAGAGTAACAATATTAATCTCACTTTTATATCAATAAGAAACTTGTACCAATGAATACCTTAACTTTGAAATCAAAGTAAATTTTGTACCATTTAAGAAATTATAACTTCATCTTAATAACAATTATACAGATTTCTACCTGTAGGTTATGGCTATGCAATAACCCCTAGCTATTCCTCCCTGTTCCTACAAAACCACTACTTTTCCCTAGAAAGATAGCTCAATATTAACCACCTCAGTCCCCAAGCCCAGGGAATAGGGGCGCTGACTCTTCATTAACTTCTTCAAGCTGATTACGGGCATTATGATATTAGAAGGGGGGGGGAGAGTAAATTGATAAGCCTCTGATGTCTGTGTCTTCACTGCATCAGGCTGGAATTCCTGGACATCAGAGGTTCGAGCAGGTCTGCTCAGCTTGCTTGATGAGTAGATATACCAAGGCTGTGTATTCTATAATATACAATTCTCAAAACAAATTTTAGTATCAAGATATTTTTTTGTTTGAATTCTGAAATCCAGTCTTCTGGTGGCCTGCCTCTGTCATGTCTAATCCATATAATTCTGGGAGTTTCTTTGAGGGTGTGCTCCCACCATCCTCCCATTCCTGCCTCTCTGCTCTCGAATTCCCCATCACTAGGGAATACAAACTTTCAGGCACCGAGGCCCTCCACTTCTACTGATGTCTGACAAGGCTACCCTCAGCTACCTATACGGGTGGAGCCATGAGTCCCTTCCTTTGTGTTCTCAGGCTGGAGATTTTAGAATGGCTACTCCAGCTTGTTTCTTAGGACCATTTGCTTGAAAAATTATTTTCCAGCCTTTTACTCTAAGGTAGAGTCTGTCTTTGTCACTGAGGTAGGTTTCCTGTATGCAGCAAAATGCTGGGTCCTATTTATGTATCCTGACCGTTAGCCTATGTCTTTTAATTGGGGAATTGAGTCCATTGATGTTAAGAGATATTATGGAACAGTGATTGTTGCTTCCTGTTATTTTTGTTATTAGAGGTGGAATTATCTTTGTGTGGCTATCTTCTTTTGGATTTCTTGCTCTTTCTAGGGTATAATTTCCCTCCTTGTATTGGAGCTTTCCCGCTATTATCCTTTGTAATGCTGGGTTTGTGGAGAGATATTGTGTAAATTTGGTTTTGTCGTGGAATATCTTGGTTTCTCCATCTATGGTAATTGAGAGTTTTGCTGGGTATAGAAGCCTGGGCTGGCATTTGTGTTCTCTTAGGGTCTGTATGACATCTGTTCAGGATCTTCTCCCTTTTATAGTATCTGGTGAGAAGTCTGGTGTAATTCTGATAGGTCTGCCTTTATATGTTACTTGGCCGGTTTACCTTACTGCATTTAATATTCTTTCTTTGTTTTGTGCATTTGGTGTTTTGATTATTATGTGACGGGAGGTATTTATTTTCTGGTCTAGTCTATTTGGCATTCTGTAGGCTTCTTGTATGTTTATGGGCATCTCGTTCTTTAGGTTAGGGAAGTTTTCTTCTATAATTTTGTTGAAGATATTTATTGGCCATTTAAGTTGGGAATCTTCACTCTCATCTATACCTATTATCCTTAGGTTTGGTCTTCTCATCCAGGATTTCCTGGATGTTTTGTATTAAGAACCTTTTTCATTTTGTGTTTATCTTTGACAGTTGTGTCAATATTTTCAATGGTATCTTCTACACCTGAGGTTCTCTCTTTTATCTCTTGTATTCTGTTGGTGATGCTTGCATCTTTGACTCCTGATCTTTTTCCTAGGTTTTCTATCTCCAGGGTAGTCTCCCTTTGAGATTTCTATACTGTTTTTACTTCCATTTTTATGTCCTGGATGGTTTTATTCAATTCCTTCATCTGCTTGGTTGTGTTCTCTTGTAATTCTTTAAGGGATTTTTGTGTTTCCTCTTTAAGGGCTTCTACCTGTTTATCTGTGTTCTACTCAAATTCTTTGAGTGTTATTTATGTCCTTCTTAAAGTCCTCTAACATCATCATTAGAAGTGATTTTAAATCTGAATCTTGCTTTCCTAGTGATATGGGGAACTCAGGACTTTCTTGTGTGGGAGAACCAGGTTCTAGTGATGCCAAGTACCCTGGGTTGCTGATGCTTATGTTCTTGTGCTTGCCTTTTGCCATCTGGATCTCCTTAGTGCTACCTGTGCTCACTGTCTCTGACTGGAGCCTGTCTTTCCTATTATCTTGCTTGCTTCAGAACTGTGTGGGGTGGGTGTTACTACTGGGGTTAGAGCTGGGGCCCAAGATCTGCTCAGTGCCTGTGCCCAGACCAGAAGGAACCAGTGCTCCAGGCCAGGAGTGAATTCCTGGGTCCCAGTGGGTTCCAGTTACTCCCTGTTTGGGGTGAGTGTTGCTGTCTCCTTATCTAAGATACTGCCCAGGTTAGAGCTCCTGGGAGGCCTGCTTCCTCTGGGTTCTGTGAGATTGGGGGCAGAGCTGCCACCTGGGATCTGCTCCATGCTTGCCCCCCCCCAACTGACTGTAATAAAAACAGATTAAACTGCTGCATAGAGGGTGCGGCGGTGGGTGTTGGGCGAATGTAGTTTTAGGCAAACTTTAAACTCAAGTTCAGCTTCTCAGTCTCCAGCTTCAGACTAGTTCAATTAAATCAGTCAACGGTCACACCCAAGAATAGCCAGACCCAAAGCCTGTGCAGATAATTGGCATTTGTCAACTGACTGACACATAGTCTTAGAAAAATTCCTAACCTGGGCCTAGTTTTATTTGTTTGTTTGTTTTGTTTTGTTTTGTTTTGTTTTGTTTTGTTTCAAGACAGGGTTTCTCTGTGAAGCCCTGACTGTCCTGGAACTTGCTCTGTAGACCAGGCTGGCCTCCAACACAGAGATCTGCCTACCTCTACCTCCCAAGTACTAGGATTAAAGGTGTTCACCACCATCACCCGGCTGGAATGTGATCTTCTTATTTGCAAGTTTTAAATGGTAAAGTTAAAAAACAAACCAGTCAATTGCTGTGAAGATTATATTGCTTTTTAGCTTTTAGCAATCATAACATTTACCACTGTATATGATGATTGTAATTAATAGGTTGAATTTTATTATCGTTAAGACTGAAGCATTTCTTCTGATTGGTCCAGAGTGACAGTGAGCCCCTGGGAATGAATGAATTAGGTATCAATTCATTGTTGCCAAGAGCAGAACTGTGGAGCCCAGGTGCCCTGAAGGAGTGGGGATCAACCTGGGCAGGCCAGGGTATTGTCTTTGAGCCACACCTGCCCCACTGTCTTGTTCCTTCACTGGCCTCTGGCTTGTGGTCTTTGGGCTGCCTCTGTTTCTGTCTCCACACGCAGGCTTTCCCCTGTATACCTGGAAGAAAAGGTAAAGGCACGGGCCTAGAGAACAAGACCAGTACAGTCGGTGCAGTTCAGCGGGTGCTGGGGGGTGGGGGGAGCAGGTGTCGGACTTCAGGGGCTGCTTTTTTGTATGCCACTCTCCTGTGTGGTCTGCAGTGGGAAATGACACAACCTGACCAAAGACAAGCATAGGGTGCTTTTTTTTTCATGGAAGAATGGGCACAGTGGCTCTCCTGTCTCGAGGGCATGTGCTGAGTTCTCCCTAGAGGGAATGGCTTTGGCTGAGTTCTAAGCTACAGATAGGAAGCTTGGAGACTTCATCCTATAGATGGACTTCAAGGCATGAGTTTCTAAGGCAGGGAGTGAAGACAGGGAAGAGGGTGCCTGGCAGAAGCTAAGGCATGAAGGTCAGGGAGAGAGGAAGAAGCATTGGAGGAGGGTGAGAACAGACAAACGGTATGAATGATTGGGTAGTTCTGGGAGCCATGAGAAAGCATTGCAAGAGACGGGTGTGACCTCCTGTGCCCCAGCTGCTGATTGGGCAGTGAGAGAAGCGCTAGAAGCTTAATTCCTCAGTTTAGAAAAATGTAAAGGCCATTGGTCTCCTTGACATTCGGGAGCTTGGAGAATGCTGACTAGAGGGGTAGTGTGCAGACTGGGAAACCTGGGAGACAGCAGGTGGAATGTTCCTGAGGACTAAGGCAGCCTCTGTGCCAGGAGATAAAAATAGAAAGTGAACCAGACGGGCTGTCTGTCTCTGAGGCACTCACAGCCCAGTGGAAGAGTGCTGTTTAAATAAATCATCGAGAAACTACATAAGAGGTGATAAAAGAGTGGCTTTCATGGGAGGTCTGTGGACTCAGAGAGGGCTCTGTATCCTCTCTGAAGACATCCAAACACGGGCAGACTGAGTGTACAGGGGGCAGGGCATCAGCTTGAGAGTTTTTAAGTACAAGGGTACTTTTTATTCTAATAAATGATTTTGTGAATTAAGCAGAAGAAATCTGAAGAAACCCAGTTGCCCCTCCCTCCAGGTTGGAATAATACAGACAGTGGCTGTGAGAATAGAGTGGATTACAGTATTTCCGGGTGGGGCGGTCTATTTGGAGGGAGACCGTGTTTAGGGATAACTCCAATGTGATGCTCTTGGTCTTGCGAATTGGTCCAGTTGGGTTAGGTACCTGATGTCAGAGGCTTTGTGGTCTCATGGCAGTTGGCATTTTGTTGACTGACTAAATGCTGAGGGTTGTAAGGAATGCTGTGGGGAGCAGGGACTAAAAAGAAAACAGGAGGAGACGGGGATGAAGAAGACACTGGAAGAATCACCAGTCTACACATGGACTTAGGGGAAGAGAAGAGGGAGGAAGAGTAGGGATAGTTGTAATTACTAGTTTCTAGGTGGTACTCAAATGTGAGGAGACAGGAAAAAGAGGTGTAGGGGAGCCATCAGGATGAGAATGAGAATTTTGTAGGCACATGAAGAGGTATTAAAAGACAGGTAACACTGTCAATGTTTGGAGAAGACCAGCAGGCATGGGATCACCTAAGGTAAGATTTTGTCACTGGGAGGGCATCAGAAATCACTGAGAAGTTTTGAGGCAAAGAGTGGAGCTGTGGAAACTAAACTCTGAAGGGTTGAGAGGCTTTTCAACCTGAATAAACTCAGTGGTCTGTGCAGGAGGGAACGCTCTCCCGAGGGAGACAGATATTTTGTGAGTACAGCAGTGAATAAAAAAGAGGCAAGGATGGCTGGTTTGTGGGACTGAGGTAAAAATTTATTCATGAGCTAGATGCTCTTGACTCTTTGTATCCAAAAAGAAAATTTTATCACACAAAGAGTCTCCGCAAGGGTGGAAAGGATGGAGTTGATGAGGTTGGAAAGGAGCAAGTAGAGGAAGAACACAGGAATGATCCTGTAGAGGAGGAAGGCCGAGAGGAAGGGCCTGGGGAGCAAGCATAGGTTATTACTTCCCTCCTGAAGGAGTCACTTGACTTGCTGTCTTAGGGTTTTATAGCTGGGAACAGACACCATGACCAAGGCAACTCACGTAAGGACAACATTTAATTGGGACTGGCTTTCAGGTTCAGAGGTTCAGTCCAGTATCATCAAGGTGGGAGAATGGCAGTGCCCAGGCAGACATGAGACTGGAGGAACTGAGAGTTCAACATCTTGTCCTAAAGGCAAACAGAAGACTGACTTTCAGACAGCTAGGATGAAGGTCTTAATGCCCACACCCATAGTGACACACTTACTCCAACAAGGCCACACCTTGTAGTGGTGCCCCACCCTGGTCCCAGCATATTCAAACCATCACAGTTGCCAAGGCAGGGAGGAGAGGCAGGAAAGTGAGCACAAAGGGAGTGGAGGTCAGAAACAGCAGAGTTTCAGAGCCAAGGTCTCATGAAGACTGGTTATGGCACAATTCTAGGATACGACACTGTCCCTGTATGATGACACCCTTGTAGTTCTCAGTAGCCTGAGAAAGTCAGACATTTGGGTTGTGGGAGCTGACAGGGTAGAAATGTTAGAAGGAAAATAATGTTGAGAAATGAATATCCTGGTAAGAGATATGTGAGAGTGGCTGAGAGTACAGAGGGAACACAGACTGGAGAAGGCTGATGGACACACAGGAAGAGAGTGGAGGGAAGGCTGATGGATGCATTTGCTGTTTATCATGTGTTCCTTTCATTTTCATAACAGGAAGTTGGCTAACTGGAGGCAATGGCAGGGTCTTTGTGCCCCTTGTCATTCCACATGGCTACTGTCAATCCTTTCAGGACATTTGATGACTGTCAGAGGGGAAACTAGATTACTTTCCATGAGAGAGATGACTGCTAGAGATTCAACCAAAGAAATGCTGAAATAACCATGAGCTATTGGGAAACACTTGGTTATAGATATTAACCTACCAAGTAATTCAGCAAAACTGTTGGCCATCCTCCTTGTCCCAGGCCTGCTGGGGGAAGAAGAGACCTTCCAGGTGTTTCTAGACACAGGAACTTAGGGTCACATGCTCAGACACTGACAGACACAGAAGTCATGATAGCACAATGTGAGTCTGGTGGGATGTGCAGAGAGGAAGAAGAGCATATGGATCGGGAATGTGGTATCTCTGTCTGAAAGCAAGAAGGCCTGGCAGAGAAGATGATATTGGAAAAAGCCCAGGAAAACCAGGAATTCCAGGAGTCAGGGAAGGGAGCAGACATGGGAGGGAGAAGAGTTTTTGAGGATATAGGAACTGGAGAGGACCATGTTTTAAGGCTATCAGGATGAGGTGCTTTTGAATACATGTTAGTGGGTCATACAAAATGGTAGGTGGGTGCCAGGCCAGCACTGAGATGCACTAAAGTCAAACAGGCAACATCTGGGAAGATTTGGGATTAGAGACAATACTGCCAACTCCCAGCACCAGATGCCACAAGGGCACTGGGGCCAGTAATAGAGCACTGCTGTAGCAACTGGGAAAGAGGTGTAAGACCTCAAAACCAGGGTACCGGTGCTCAGACAGACCAGTGGGCTGGAAAGGTAAGCACCAGAGGGTTTTGAAAATGCAAGCTACTGGAGCAGAGGCTAAGAAGACACCAGGAGTCAGGAATCAATACAGATCTTTAGCATTGGAATCCATATTAACTAATGTCTGGATAGAAGACAGCCAGAGAGTCAGGCAGAGAACCAAGAGACTTCACAAAGGACCAACCTCTAGGACAAAGGTTTGGACAATGCTAAAGCCATTGCCTTCTGAACTTGAAGGGTACAGAGGAGCCTGGGAACCTGGAGGAAATACACGTGGGCAGTGGCTGTCTTTATTTAGATCTAATCTTGTCAAGCAGAGGGGTGAGGAAATTACAGAGCCTGGTGCTGACAGGGCTGAGGTGGAGCTCGCCTACTCTTGCTTTGCTGGAGGCTGTGTAATTTGGAAAAAATACTTTTGCAAAGCAATTTGCATACCATTGGGTCAAACCACTTGACCTCCCAGTTCAACATGCAGAAAATTGCTCTAAGAAAATAGTTGGACAGCATGAAATATGTGCAGTCATCTATCCAAACACTGATTAATTAATTCAACAATAATCAGACATTCTGCCTGTGGGTATAGACATTCCAGTGGGTGTGTTTGCTGTAGCCATGCTTTTGACAGCAAAGCAAACAGTGAGTTCTAAGACATGCCATAACGGTGTGATTCGGTGTGAGATAACCTAGCGATGGGCCTTGTCCTTTGATGCTCTGTGATGCCAGCAGAATTCAGTTCTTGACTTTTTCTTCTGTGCCATATTTAAATAGTTTAGAATAATGACATTAAAGAAGACTCAAGAGATGGATCAATTGTGTTTCCTGATCTGTCTCTTGGGGCTGTTTTCTTCCAGTCTCCATACCACCCAGCCTCTCCTGAGCGTTGTGTGCCAGGAAGCTTGTCAGTTCCCTGCTCTACCTCTGCTCATTCATTTCATCTTGACAGCCACCCCGAGGTGACAACACTATCACAACCACTTCACTGTCAACCGCCTTGAGCCTTGGAGGCATTGGTAAACTTGCCAGATCAGTAGCTGGGGCAGGGCATATTCAGGCAGTGAGGCCCTGGGATGCAGTGGGCTGTCTCTCATAGCATAATGGAAATAATATGCTTTCTCAGTAAGAAGTCAATCCATACACCCTGAGATGAAGGAAAGCTCTTTCATATGCATGGCTGACTCTCTCTCTCTCCCTCATACATATGTATGTATGTAGGTAGGTAGATAGATAGATAGATAGATAGATAGATAGATAGATAGATAGAGGCTAACTAAGAGTCGACCCCCAACAGAAGATTTTAGTAGCTTACATACATCTTAGGCTTACGCATTCTACACTCGCTGCCATCCTTAAATCTCTTTCAGGTCCCAACCCCAGGTTACACTTCAAATATTTCAAACAGAAGCAGGAGACTGCAAGTCTGGCTGCTTAGCAGATAGGAGATTTACACAGCAAAGCTATTACGTATTGCCAGAATGATTTTAAGCACACCACTGTTGTTCTTTCTCAAATAGTTGTTACTCAGGGTCATCTTGCTCACCTGGCAGAATTATGTTTTTGCTGATCAAAGCACAGGGTCCTTAATGGTAGTCCAGGGTTATTGTAACTGCTCTGCCCACCTTGAGCAGCTCCTTACAGGTACACCTTAGTTACTGATCTATTGCAGTGAAGAGATGTGACCATTGCAACTCTTATAAAAGAAAGTATTTAATTGGGGTTGCTCACAGTTTCATAAATTTAGTCCATTGTCATGAAGGTGTGGAGGGCACGGTAGTGTGAAGGCAGACGTGGTGCTGGAGAAGTATCCCCCAGATCTACACTGGGATCTGCAGGCAGCAGGAAGAGCAAGCCACTGGGCCCACCCACTCCCAGTGACACAATTCCAACCAGCCACACCCCCTAATCCTTTCAAATAGTGCCACTCTCTGCTAACAAGCATTCAAATCTATGAACATATGAGGGGCCTTCTCTCTCAACCCCCCATAGAGCCTAATGGCTGGTCAATCCTAGTGAATAAACATTTATATCCTAGCACCCTAACCCTAAATGTCACTTATCTCTAACAGGCCTGGTTAGCATACTACTTATTTGAGGAGTATTTTGGAGACAATGCTCTTATCTCTAAATTGTACTTGTGTGACTGAATGTCTTCTAAGCAAACTTATTAGTAAGTCCTTTATAATACCAATTCTATCCCCTTGAGTTTCTGCTCCATCGAGGATGCTCCCCACAAGAGCCATAGACCCTCTAACACAATCCCCAGTGCCAGGCATAGAAACCTCCCATTGAGCTATTGGTAGGACAGTGGAAAAAGACTCCCCAAATATAAACTATTGTGCTGTTCTTGGTTTCCTCCCAAGAGTTAAAATCCTATTTCTGAAGACACCACACTCAATAGATAAAAGACTTAGAAGAGTTGGGCTGAAACTGACTTGGAAGCTCTTCCCTCAGGATTAGCTTTCTTCGTACCAAAAGGTGTTGTGCAACCTGCCAAAGGAGGAAAGGAATCAATAGCTCTGCCCAACTGTGAAGCCACAGCAGTGAGCAGAGTGGCAAGACATCCCCAAGGGTGCAATGATGGCCCTTATATTTTGGGGCAACCAACAGCTGTCTAATTGGATTGAAGACCTACTCAACAGGAAGGAATGCATACCTGATACTATGAAGCTAGCCAACCACTGATGGCCAATGAGGTGTTGGACCCTAGAGGAAAGCCTACCATAGCCCTTTCCTAAACCTGCACAATTTCTAACTGCATCCTAAATACTTACCTTTATGCCCACAGATGAGTGTAGCTTTCACGCCTTGCCAAAGAAGCTTCTTTTTTGCAGCAGGTGGAGATCATTACAGAAGTCCACATCTGTTCCAAAAATTCAGAGAACAGCTGAGTCTGTGTTGCCCAACCCCAATCTAAAATACAACTCCGAAGCTCCAGGAATGTCATGAAAGAGGGGACCAAAGATTGTAAGGGCAAGAGGACCAGGAGCTCTGCTGGGAGATAGTGTCTGCTGTATATGACAGGGGCTGTGTACCCATGACAGCTCAAATATATGGTCAAATAAACATGAATGATGACAACACCAGATGACACACCAATGTCGATAGAGGAAATCTTACAAGAATCTGCCCCTAGATGAAGAGCTACTGGCAATCAAACAATAGCCAATGAGAGAGAGGGAGAACCAGTCTTCCCAGGAACATGCACCTGGATAGGTTCTGCAATCTCAAGTGGTCAGCCCCAAACACCTGCACAGAGAAACGCTAGTAGATTTAGTCAGATGTGTTTGCATGTGTGTGTGTGTGCAAGCATGTGCACGTGCGAGTGTGCATGTGTGTCTGAAAGAATAATTAAAGAGGAAAAAGCCGTGGATTTGAGGGAGGGGCAGGGCACACGGAGAGAGCTGGAGATGAGGGAGTGGGGGTGGGAATGACGTAAATACAGTATTCATGCATGAAATTCTCAAAAGTTAAATGAAAAAAATAAATAACATTTTCAAAGAAAAAAATAGTCTGGAGAAATATGCCTTAGTAGCTAAGAGCACTGAATACTCTTCAAGAGAAACTCTTGGATTTGCTTCTCAGCACCCACAAGGCAGCTCACAACCACCTGTAACTCAGGTCCCATCGAGCCTTTAAGGACATTCATGCATGTGGTACCCAGACATACATGCAGAAAAACACCTGTACATATAAGATAGTAATAGTAATGTTGATAATAATTAATAATGATGATGATTTTTAAAAAAACAGCAAATGTGCAAAGCCCCTGACTACCCACTGATTCAGTGAAGGTCAGAATAACTCATGGTTTCCATATTTCTTCTTCCCAGCGGTGTTTGGCCAGCGTCTGGACGAGACCGTGGCCTACGAGCAGAAGTTTGGCCCTCACCTGGTGCCCATCCTGGTGGAGAAGTGCGCTGAGTTCATCCTGGAGCATGGTGTGAGTGAGGAGGGCATCTTCCGCTTGCCGGGGCAGGACAACCTAGTGAAGCAGCTGAGAGATGCTTTCGATGCAGGGGAGCGGCCCTCCTTTAATAGGTATGCTGTCTTTATGGGCGTCTGTCCTGTCTGCCTCTGTCCAGTGGCAGAGCCTTGGGAGAAAGGACCTTAGTGGAGCCAGGGAATCTTCACAGGGGATTCAGAAGCTGCAGATCACAGTAGAACAAGGAGTCTGTTCTGTTTGCCACTCTGGGTTTGGGGGCCTGAGACAGTTAGGAGAGTGTGCAAATGATTTATATCTTTGGGCAGATTCAAGTGATGCTTAGGATGTGAGGGAAGGGGCATGCAGATCATGGGGGGAAGCTGAGGCTTCTCATAAGAACATCCTTGTCATGCAGGCTAGAATCATGAAGAACAGCGCTAGCTACACATAAACGTGTGAGAGGGGATCACCACATGTGTCTTCTCCAGCATTCCAGGTGTGGCTAGAACTAGTAATTCTCATATGTGATTCTGAACTCAGCGCTGAGCCTTCTGACTGCAGTACACACACACACACTCACACGCACATGCATGTGCTGCGTGCACGCGCGTGCGCACAAACACACACACACACACACACAGTCAGACACCCATGGCAGCCTGGCATTCAATCTTACCCTCATCAAAGGTTTCCAGCCCTATCTGGAGCATAGCTGGTGTGGTGACACTTCTCACAGTTCATCTTCTTCTCCAGGTGCCCAGCAAGTATGTCCTCTGCCACGCTTAGCTGGTACAGCCCCACCACACACGGCATGCTCTGTTGACTGTGCAGTACCTAGTTCCCTGCACACACTTGTACTGCTGGCTTAAGACCAACCACTCTTTCCAAATTAGCAGCTCATCAAACAAGATTTGGTACAATGGGCTTGAATGCTGCCTAGTTTACAAATGTTGAAATCCCCTGGAGTTACTGAGTACAGAGGGGAAAGTTCTGGAGGTTGAGTCATTCTTGTGCAGGAGTCCATGTTCTTCCCTTTCAGCCTCACTCTGTTCACCAGCGCAGCCTGTCTCTCTTCTTTGTTTTACACTGAAGCATTGCTGAGGCCATCTGTTTCTCTCCATGCCCACTCTGTCATCACTATAGGACCATCTCTCCTGCCCTTAGTACACCCTAGGTTAATTTCTCATGTAGTTTATGCAAGCAACAGTATAGTTGTTAGCATTGGAACTGCAGCAAATTATGGGTCCTTTTAACAGCTCAGTCTCTTACATGTTATAAGCCGGTACCTATTCCAGTATGCTCACTGTCACTGTATCCGCTTTTCTTCCTAATTTTTAATTATATTGAAGTTGATCAAAAGATGTGTGTGGGTTATTGCTTGGAAAGTAAAGTCCATTATCCAAAAGGAAAGACACTATTGCTAGGATTTCCCAAATGACTGCTTCGATGCCAGCTTAAACTCAGCCCAGTTGATGTGGTTGGTGACACTGTGGCCTTTAATTCCCATGAAACTCAGAGTTTAGAAGGGGAAGGAACACACACACACACACACACACACACACACACACACACAGAGAGAGAGAGTGTTAGTTCTATGGCCAACTCCTGGGTCCATATGCCACTGAGTGGACAAATCTTATTTGAAGAAGAATGTATAATTCTTTTTGTTCTTGTCATTTAGCTAACTTCCAATATATTTAAGGCCAAGTTTTCTTCAAAGCATATGTCCCAGCACCTATAGATGACCCTGGCTAAGCAGGCTTTTGCCACAGGCATAGTTGTGTGATAAACTAAACCTTTCCTATAGTTTTAGCTCTTCTGAACCCTAACCATAATTTTTTATCCATCAATGAGATACAAGAAGTTGTAAGGTCAAGAAGCCCCTGCCTGGCATCCCAACCATAGGGCCAGTGAGCACCACCTCAATCTTCTACAAGGCTGTATACTTGGTTCCATCCAATGGTCTGCTACTGTTAGTTTCACCTGAGCAGAAGAAGCTTGGGGCCCTTGCTTAGTGAGATCGTGGCACAAGTGTGCATGGTTCTCACCAGATAGGGGAGGGCAAATGCAAAAGCCTCCTTGTAGGGCCAGGGGGCTGGATCTGTGGTTAAAGAGCTTCCCACACAAGAAAAAATGAGGGTGCAATTCAGATCCCCAGCAATAAATGGAAGGTGAGCATTATTGTCTGTAACTCCACTCCTTCAGAGGCTGGGACAGGAAATTCCCCCAGAGCAAGCTGGATAGCTGAATTGGACAAATCTCTGAGCTTTGGGGTTCAAGTGAAGAGTTGTACCTCAATATACATAAGGTGGGAAGAAATCAAAGAAGACACTCATGTTGATTTCTGGCCTCCACAGAAACATGCACACACATGTATGTGCACCCATATGCATGTGAACATGCATAAACACACACATCACACACATACACATGCAAAAACAGTTTTAAAAATGTCCTTGTCAGGTTTTACTAGGCTTGGATGCCTCCTGGTCACAGCACTGATGTAGCCCCCATCTCTGTGCCTCTCTGTGATAACAGACAGGCAGGCTACATGGCATATATGAGGCTCCGCGGCAACCTGGCAGGGCCAGCTAAGATGACCCAGGACTCAGAATGAACAAAGAAAGTCCTTAAGGTTGATCCTTTGGTTTGTAGGGATGGCCAGCTCAGAAGAATGATTCTGGAGACTTAGACCCCAAGGGTGACCCTGGAGTCAGCACTAACACAGTGGGGTTCCCCCCATACAGAGAAATCAGCACCAGTTCCATCGTGTTAGTGCTAAAAATGACAACCAGAGATAACTGAGACTTCAGAGGAGGGCTTGACATGGTCTGGTGGAACTTGAGAAGTCCCCAGGAAAACGGTCAGTGATGATAAGACCCAATAAATCAGAATGAGCAGTTAGCCAAGCTAAGCTCAGGTACTGCCAGCATCATCCTTGTCAAAATTAATTGGGCTTTCTAATAATACTATATAATATAATATAATCTTCAAACTACCCCTATTGTGTCTGTGGCTATAATCCCTTTCTTTTCTTCTTCTTCTTCTTCTTCTTCTTCTTCTTCTTCTTCTTCTTCTTCTTCTTCTTCTTCTTCTTCTTCTTCTTCTTTCTCTCTCTCTCTCTCTCTCTCTCTCTCTCTCTCTCTCTCTCTCTCTCTCTCTTGTTCTCTTTCTTGATTTTTTTTGAGATAGGATTTCTCTGTGTAGCCCTGGCTGTCCTGGAACTCACTCTGTAGACCAGACCAGGTTGGCCTCAAACTCAGATCTGCCCCCACTCGGCTTCCCCAGTGCTGGAAGTAAAGGTGTGCACTGCCACCAGCCTCCCTTTCTGTTTCTAATGTTGGATATCTTTGCCATCTTCAGTCTCTTGTGATAAAACGTCTTTTATTTTTTATTTTTTGGACAGGTGAAAAAAATAAGAATTTAACGAAGTAAATAATAATTTTAATTCATGAAGTACTTGGTTACTTAAATATTAGATGATATTAGACAGTACAGCATGTAAAAGAAAAGTTCTCACATAGGTTCAAGTAGAGAAATGAATTAAAATGTATAGTCTATCAAGTGGCAATTTGTATAAGAAGAAAACATCTGGACAGGTCCGTCTTTCCAGAGCTCAAATGCTACAATTGATAAAACATCATTTTAAGCTGAGGTTTCTCTTCAAGGGTCTCTTTTTCCTCCTTATCTCTGATGCTGTGTTTCTCACTGACAGTTTTTATCCCTACTCTGTATGTCTGGGCCATGCTGGCTGTGGATAGGATGGGAAGGGCAGGGGTTGGGAATGGTAGTGGCTTTCAGATCCGGAGTGGAAAGAGGGGACCCTGAGGGGTTCATCTGAGATGAAGGATTAGGATGCAGGAGCTTCGTTGCAGATGGGGTACAGCAGAGGCCACAGACAAGTCTGAGTATACGATAAAGATACTGGATAGACTGTGCCATGGGACATCTCAGAGAATCCTTCCCCTATAGAGTGACAGGTCACAAGTCTTCTGTCACCTGCTCAGGTGCTTTCATAAAAGGTCTTCCTCAGTTGGGTTTTTCTCAGGGGTATTTTTAGACAGTGACTCAATAAGGTAGGATATTTTTGAATATCCATGTTAAGAGAACATTCCCCAGCCTAAATTTCCTGCTTTGGAGTACAAATAGTTTTCTATGAAGCTCTGTGTTCTTTCTCAATGGTAGCAAGTTCACAAGCTGCAGAGGCAGGGGTGGGGTGGGAGGAGTGGATTGGGGGAATTAGGAATGGAGTATGGAACAAGCAGGGCTGTGTTCCTCCAAAACTTATTTTATTGATACTGTAGCTTAAATACATATAAGTTTCACATATCATGAGATAGATGGCTTTTGATTTTTTTCCTCAAGCATTTAAAAAAGTAGTAATAATTTCCAGCTAGCAGCCTATACAGAAATGCAGGTTCTAGTCCAGATCTGCCTCCTAAGTTGAGGCAACATTTGCTGTAAACATCAGAAGCTGAACTGCAGAGCCTTGCCTTGCCCATACTCAACTAAATATCATCTCAGACTGTCAGGAGTGGGGGCATTTCTCACTCTGGAGGACACACCTGTGCTTTTCAGATTTCCCCCATTATCTGACTTGACTTCCTCTGAAGAGTCACATGTGTCTTCCAAGCTGTCCCTTTCTACACTCTGACCTCCTGAGTTTGTCCTGGGCTTCTCACATCCAGCACCCACCATAGTGTTCGGTAATGTGTATATCCTCAGTGCTGTAGCCGGATGGAACTAGGTACATCCCCGAGGTTTACTATTGAAACCATGGAAAGATCACTAACTGTAAGTTACTAAGTGATCTGAAGAAAGCAGAAAAGATCAAAAAAGTTAAAGAGAATGTCATGAAAAGGGGAACTTTAAAGTTACCCTCGAGGCAGCCATGTGGAAGCAGAGGGATGTGAGTTGGAGCTGTTCTGGAAGCTGGTGTCTGGGGCTGCTTCAAGTTTACCAGACTCTGGTCCTTTGTAACCTGCCCCTCTCCAGTTCATGCTCTGACACAGTGGTCCCTCAGAGCAGGTGGGAGGTCCTGTACACTAAGAACAGCTTATTTTCTTTCAGGGACACAGATGTGCACACGGTGGCCTCTCTATTAAAGCTCTACCTCCGAGACCTGCCAGAGCCTGCGGTTCCTTGGAGTCAGTATGAAGGCTTCCTGCTCTGTGGGCAGCTCATGAACGCAGATGAGGCAAAGGTTGGTGTCTCTCCAGCTGGCTGTCTTACTTAGAAGAAAGCAAAAAAAAAGCAGTTAATTTTCTAAACAGGGTTCTAATAGGTGAGAGTGGGGGTCACACCCCTTGGCAGGATACTTTATCAGATTGGAACTATAGCAGCAATGCCAGGCCAATGTTGCCACTCTTGCTGGTAAAACAGCACAAAAGACTTGGAATTGACTGCCATTCTCCCATTTGGTAAGTTATACTGTGTATTGGTCACTACCTCATCGCCGTGGCAAAGCGCCAGACAGAAGCAACGTAAGGAAGTCTCAGCTGATACAGTTTATGGTGGGGTAGAAGTCGTAGCAGCAGGGGCATAGGCCCCTGGTCATGCTGCATCTGCCATCAGGAATCACAGAGATAAAGGCCCGTGCTCAGCTTGCTCTCTTCTGTTTAGCAAAATCCCAGACTATGGGCTGCTACTGCTCACCATCAGGGTGGGCCTTCCCGCTGCAGTCAAACATCCCCTGAGATACATCCCCTGTAGATGTATCCATTGGCCATTCTAAACCCGGTCAGGTTGATAACTAAGAATAGGCACCTCATGCATATTCTATGAGATTCCATGTATTTACTTAAACCAATAGGATTTCCATAGCGATGTAATCTTATCACTGTTCCATGTGTTAACCTCTAGCCACAAGTGATATGTCCACAAAATAGGGCTGATATACCAGAAGAGCTAAATTTTTTATTTTATTTACATTTAAATAGCTACATACAGCAATTAGCTACTGTATGGAGGAGCACAAATTTCCACCATGTCGTTGTCTGCATTGCCTAGTGTTGTTTGGAGGAGCAAGGCACATGAAACTAATTTGTTACTTTAATTATTATTTTTTTTTTGTAGTAGAGCAATTTCTTCTCTGTTCTTTGGTGTTTGTGATATAGTCCAAGTCAAGTCACAGGACACCACACTCACAGGGCCAGTGAGAAAATTGTTATTGGAATTTCCTGGGTTGACTGCTCGTGGAAGCCATAGTTATAAGGATTCTGGCACAAAAGACTATTCTCTATTTCAAAGCTAGGACAGGAAGAGAACAGGTAGGAAGACAGCAACAATGATTTAGCCAACAGTTGTAGCTGCTTTCCAAGGAAAAAACTAGGCTGCACAGTCCGATGCATAGTCTTGTACCTGAGTTGTGGGTATTGTGGGGTTGACAGAAGATACAAAAACCCTTGATTTACAGGGGCATTTCAGATCTCCTTTGTGAATGATAAGGCTTAAAAAACACCTAAAAAGAGTCATCCCGCATGTCATCAGAGGGTGATCACAGACTCTGCAGGCAGCTGTGGTCAGCAAGAGCAAAGAGTCCTGTCCTTCCTGTCCCTGGCACACGTGATCTTCAAATGGCCACATCTGAAATCTATAGCCATTGTAGAACTTGAGCTGCCCTTCCCAGTGCATGCCTTCCAGCATGGCCATTCTGGCCTGCTTCCCAGAAGTTCTCAGCAGAATCATTGGCTCACTACTTCTAAGGTAGTTCTGAGATATTAGGTTGTGGTTTGTTGTTTATTGGATCACGGTATCTCATTCATTGAGAACATTATCACGAGTGTCAGTTATCAGAGCTCAAGATCAGGAAGAAGGTCAGAAGTGAGTGAGCGACATTATTACAAACAGGCTTTTTAAATGCACAATACAAAAAATATGTGGTAGCTGGGAATATATCTCAGTTAGTCGAGTGATTGCCTAGCATATACAGATCCCTGGGTCTGATTCTCAGCCCGACACAGACTGGCTGTGGCGGCACACACTCCAGAGGTAGAGGCAGGAGAATCAGAAGTCGAAGATCACCGCTGCCTACATATGGAGTTCAAGACCGGTCTGGGCTTCAATTTTCTGAGAATTCACAGTTACTTACAAATATTTTAACTCACAAAACTGTGGGAATAGGAGAGACAAGCAACGTGTTCTTCCTGTACAGACTCACCACTCTGTTATGCCTCTGCACTCATTGCCAACAAACAGGCAGTGGGTTTGTTTACCAGTGCCAACAATCTCTTCCAGGCTCAGCAGGAGTTGGTGAAGCAGCTTTCTAGCCTTCCAAGAGACAACTACAACCTCCTGAGCTACATCTGCAGGTGAGCCTCCAGGTGTAGAGCCACAGTTTCTGGCCACATCAGGAAGAAGCCCCCGGTAGAAGAGAACATTTCCTATAGTCACTGATTCTGGTCCAGAACGGTAGAAGCTCAGCTCTACTTCATATGATTGACAGAGTGGTCATCAGGAATCCCTGAGAAGCTGCACACAGAATACATGTACTCCTTCCTTCAGACCTGTCCAGGGCATGCAAGAGAACCTGAAATGCCTGTTATCCCTGAAACTAACAGCCTGGAAACATTCATTCTAGGCCACCACTTATATTTTCCTGCAGCCCTTTCTGAGGACCTACTGTGTGAGGTCCTTGTGGCAACACCTTACAGGTGAACCAGCCCAGATCTGCTATGGTGGACACCTTCAACCCATACACACCTCAATTTTTTCTTTTTCAAAAATACTACGATGTTATTTCCAAGTTATAAAGATGATTCTGACTTAATTTGAACACCACAAAGAGACAAGAACTGTAAGTGAGGACCAGCACTTACATGCAACCCCTCGTCCAGGGATGCCTTCCTGCTCTTGGGTGTTCTAGCTTCTGATGGATCTTTTCTACTGCAGTGAAACTGCAGGAAAATGGTTCTATACCCATGAAAAGCATGTCCTTTATCATAAAATAAATTATCCCATAATATCTCATAATTTTCATCATTTGAACACATGATTTTTTTATTTCTCCTAATTTTATAAATAAAATTCTTATGAAATAAATTTTATAAAAAACCTAAATTTTATGGTATTTCAGTCTACCCGCTTTTAAATAGTTTTAAAAAATATCCTGAGTTCCTTTACTGATCTCTTTAGTTGTTTTCGTTTTTCTAACAAATCTAAGGACTTCAGGCTTCTGATGGGTGGAGGGAGGCATAGCAGGGCTGAGTGCCTGCCGGAAGTGAGAGATGCTGTGTTCTCCAGTCTAAGGGTGAGAATGAGGAGGCACCATGGATTTGTGCGATATGTTTAAGACCTTCTTACAGACATGTTTTTCCTCTTCGGAGACATGGGTGGGATGGGAGCCTAGAAGCTACCGATAAAGGCAAACCACTGATGCTGTCGGACACGTATCTGAATCCTTAAAGTCACCTCTTCTTCCCAAGCAACCCTTGCTGTGAGATTTTCCACCTCCAGCCTGCCCCTCCCCCGGCTACCGAATAGTCCATGGCTCCTCATCTTTCCTTGGTCTGTGAACTTCCAGAAAGTCTTGCAGGCAGAACCAGTTCACTCCATTCCAGAAACAGGGGAAAGAGCTAGATTTCAACAAGTATACAGCTGCTGGGTCCAGGGAGTGCTCTCGCTCTCTCCTGGGCACTTCCCATTGTCTAAGATGGGGTTTCTTGTTGCCCACAGATTTCTGCATGAAATTCAGCTGAACTGTGCCGTCAACAAGATGAGCGTGGACAACCTGGCCACTGTGATTGGAGTGAACCTCATCAGGTCGAAGGTTGAAGACCCTGCTGTGATCATGAGAGGTACGCAGGCTGATCCTGCTGGGGAGAATGCACGCTGGGAGCTGGGAGCGGCACGCAGGGAATGACAGCGGGAACACTGCCCCTAGTGTCTGTTTGCTGTTCTGCAGCTTACAGAGCTTGCCCGCTTCCCTCTAATGACTTTATTAACAGCCCCCATGAGGTCAGCAGTAGGAATGACATCCCCTGCCCAATGATCATGGAGCACAGCAGTCTAACCTCAAGCCAATTAACTAGTGTTTCCCAGCCTTTTTATGACTTTAACATACCCTTAGTCAAGAAGAGCAAACTGGGTTTTGTTTTACAAGCTGGTTTCACCAAAAATAGTAAAGCTAGGCTGAAAAGCTTCCTAAGGGTTGTGTCTTGGCTCAATAAGCAAAGGACCTGACAGAGAGGATTCGTGCATGCATGTGAAAAGGAAGCGTTCCTGACACCCGTTTGCTTCAGGAGTAATAAGAAGACAGATCATATTGAGGACCATAGGAGAAGAGAAAGATTACCCCCACACACACACACACACATTGCCTGTTCTTATTATACCTGTTGTCTGATGAAGTCTGATCCAAGGAAATATAGGTGGAAAGTGTCCTCAGTGGCTCATTGCTCATCTCCCCTATATATCTTTATTTTAGTACACCCTCTCACTAAAAATATTCTACAGCAAACAATTAAAACAGGGTCCCATTAGAGCAAATGAAGCCTGTGGTTTTTAGGATGTGGAAATACTGTATTGGAGGGTGGCAACCCTTGGGTGCTTCTGGGCTCCTGCTCCACGTTCCAGCATGGCATATCTCTTCTTTCTTTCAGGGACTCCTCAGATCCAAAGGGTGATGACCATGATGATCAGAGACCACGAAGTCCTCTTCCCCAAGTCTAAGGATGCACCACTCTCACCCCCTGCCCAGAAAAACGATGCCAAGAAGCCTCCAGTGCCCCGAAGCTCTGTGGGATGGGATGCCACTGAAGACCCGCCCCTTTCTAGGACAGACAGCTTCAGTAACACAGTAAGATGCCCGCTGTGCCTCAGACTCTTCCTTTAGCCTGGTCATTCTGAGGCAGCAGTTTGAGGAGCTGTGGGCATAGAGCTGACAGTAACCTGTCAGGATACATTGGGAAAGCCTGGGCTAGTGACATGTGTGAGAACTGCCCTGCATGCTGGCTCTTTGGATTTTTCTAAAATCATCTTCAAGACAAAAACTCAGGGAAGTTTGACAGAGAAAATAAATGCAGCATTGCATATATTTGGGTAGGAGCTGCTGACCATTCTGAGGGAGAGTGCAGAGGGCACGGGTGTCCTGCTAACGATGAACGTGATTTCTTCCTCAGAGCAGGGATGTGTCCGTGCAGCCTTCCTCATTCTCTGATAAGCTGCTGCCTTGGCAATGTCAGCTCCTCACTTGGACAGAAGGCTTGGAGCTCACTTGGAGCTCACGTTCACAGAGTCCCCAGACTCTGCAGTCCCCAACGTGTAGAGTATGAGAGCACCAACTCACAAAGGTCAAATATTTTCATGTATTTATAGGAACAAATGTTTTTTAAAAGAATCTGTAGACTTTTATAGCAGCTTGATTTTTTTTTTAAATGGGGCCAAGTCATAAAATTCAAATTTCTAGTTGACCAAGATGGGGGTTGGGGATGGGCAATAAATTGTGATGGTTGTAGCTTTGTTTTAGATGGGTTTTGTACGGCCACAGGCATCTTACTAGTGCTCTAAACTGAGTTACGATTTAAAGTATTGTTAACCAGTCACCCACAGGCCTTTGCCAGCCAAGGCTCTGCTCCTTTGACAGTGGTCTCTAGTGACAGGACAATAATCTGTGCTGAGAAAGTAATTGGATGAGCCCCACACCCTAACCCTGGGGCACAGTGTATCACATGCATTTAGCCCCGCCCCTTAACCCTGGGACACAGTGTATCACATGCATTTACTTTGGTTGAGGATCTGAGGCAAGAGAGGTTGACCAAGGCATCAGCACTAGCATCCTCTAGAGCAGGACTTCATGTCCCTGTTCCTCTTCCCACTGCAAGACCGCAGGCTCTAACTGAAGCACGGGATGCACTAGAAGTTCTCTCAGTCCCTGACTTTCCTAACTTATGTAGGAAATGATTTTTTTCCTTTTCTTTTCATTTTTTTTCTCTTTTTCTTCACAATTTGGTTTTATTAACAGCCACATGGTTAAAAAAAACAAAAACCCCAAACCAAAAATTCATAGAAAGGAATCAGCTGAGAAGTGTAAGACTACTTAGGGGACGAAAGGTTCATGGCAGCATGTGGTTGGCAGTTACAGTCCACAGTGGCAGGGAAACCATGGCAACAAGGGCTTGAGGCGCTGGGCTCAGCGGATCCACAGTCAGGTAGCAGAGAGATGAGTGCTGTCGCCCAGTTCCCGTTCTCTTTTCTCTTCAGTCCAGGATTGGCTCCGCCCACAGGTCACGTGGGCCTTCCCAAGTCCTTTACTCTATACATTCCTGGCTGCCTGCCCAGGCTCCAGGATCGTTTCTATAGTGATTCTAGATTCTGGCAAATTGAATCTTTCCTTGAAGTTCTTGGCCCATTTTTTCCTGGTCATTGATCTTTTCCTTTCCAATCAATATAAGCTTGGTACAACACGGAGTCACCACAGGAGACCTTTACTGCCTGTGAAATATACACTGTAAAGCGTTTGCCAGCTCACTGTTGCTGTTTGGCTTTTCACTTAGCATATGGCGGCATGTTTGTGTGACTTTGTTCTTCTTAATTTTGGAGGTCATGGAAACACATTCAGTGGAGTTTACTGAGCTTCTCTTATGGGTCTTGGGCTCTGAGTCACAACTGACAAAACCTCCTAAATTCATGAAAGGATCCTAGCTGGCGATTTTCATACCAATCAAGCATATGATTTTACACCATACTTCCTCTCTAGATCTTGAATGGCTAGAGCCCCTGAACTATAAGATCCTCTTGGCAAGTTATCACAGAGAAAATTAATTGAGGTGATGTACTGAGGGTGTCACAGGAAATACTTCCGGTCTCTAATTCTTACTTTAGGAGAATGGCACACCAAGGGGGGTAGGGGGTAAAACGTATATAACAACCATGGATATCTTTTCCAGGCAAGTAGTCCTGATGCCACCAGCCCCACTGGACCACAGCCAGGTGACCAGAATCAGGAAGACAGTGGAAAAGCCCCCAGGGAAAACCCAGGAGACTGGAAGATACAATCCCGTAAAAGGACTCAAACGCTCCCCAACCGGAAGTGTTTCCTGACGTCTGCATTCCAAGGCTCCACTAGCAGCAAACTGGAAATCTTTAAAAATGAGTTCTGGTCTTCATCTTCAGAGACTAAGGCAGGAGAAGGACACAGGAGAACTATGTCTCAAGACTTGTGCCACCTTTCCAATGACCAGAGGACTTCTACTTATGATAATGTCCCCACCCCACCAGAGTCCCAAGGGATCCCACCAGGTGCACTCTCTCCCCCTGCCAGTGACTCCAAGAGAGATGCTCCCATCAGCACAGACTCTGAAATGGAGTCTGGAAGTAAGAACTCTGGCGAGGATGACCTTGATTCTTTGCAGAGGATGGTCCAGCACCTACAAAAGGAAATAGAAACCCAGAAGCAGATGTATGAGGAGCAGATTAAAAAGTAAGTCACGTGCAGAGGGCCAAGTGCACTTGACTTCTGTGTTTAGAAGGAAGGATACTGTCCCCCACCTTCCAAAATGTCACAGTATTAAAATATTTCAGGGGACAGAGCAATCCGTAGCAGCCAACCCTAATAAAGGACCAAGGGAGAGAGATGAGACAGGTAAGTTAGTGAAAGATCCTACGCTTCTGATGAGACCCATGGAAACGTAAATATGAAGCCCACACAGCCTTGAGGGTGAATATGCGTAACTGAGTCGGGGAATTTCCTTGTGCTCCATATTTGTGTATGTTATCAGGGCTGACCATCTGGCATTGAATAACAATTGGTATGCTCTTCTCTGAGATCACTGTTTCTCCCACCCAAGGCCTTCCTCAGCGGCCTGTTGTTGTGTAGGGTTGAGGTCTTGTGGGCCTTCCCCCATTCACACTGGCAGGTTTACATTTGGGCAGCCATGTTGGTGAGGCTTTAAGGCTTTAGCTTCTGAGTGACAGGAAACAAGGCCCCCCAGCAAACTCCCTGATTGTCTGGCTCTTAACAATCTTTCTGCTCCTTCCTCCACAATGGTCCCCGAGCCTTAGGTGTGGGAGTGTTTTGTAGGATGTATCCACTGGGGTTAGGGCCCACAATTCTGCATTTTGATTGGTTGTGGTTTTCTGTAATGGTCTTTGTTTCAAAGAGGGAAGCTTCCTTGCTGAGGGGTGAAGACTACGCTTACCTGTGGTTGTAAGCACAAGTTAGATTGCTGTTAAGGATTATGATGGTGTATTAGGATTATGATGGTCATAGGTTTTCCTCCAAGATCCATGACTTCACTAGCCCTGAGTAGTTAGCTAGGCTTCTGTACCAGCAGGCATGGTTCCCCTCTTGTTGGGTGAGTCTTATGGTTAATTAGCTGATGGTTACTGCCTAGGTTTGTGTGCCACGACAGCATCATTAGGGTTGACATACCATGTTGGTCATTGTTGTGGTCCCCTCCCCATTTTTCTTCCCTGACAAATTCTTTCTCCGAGAGGTAACTTTGTCCAACTTGATACACAGAAAACTTGTCATAATGAGAAGGATGGGCTTTCATATTTATGGATACTTTTATTAAGATTTAGGTACCAAAAAGAAAGACTATTGTGAGTCTTCATTTATTGTTCCATATAGAGGGATGGCTCTCAAGAAAAACATGTTCTTTGTCTGATAACCTAAAATCTACCATTTGTGGAGTTATAAGACTTCTGTGACATCTTATCAGGTAGCAAATCAGTCCCAGAAAAGGCTCTCATTGTGCCCTAGCCTGAATGCCAGTGGGGATCAGGAAAAAGACTGACTGCCATAGAGAGGTCTGCTTTTCCCGAATACATCAGCGTCTCTGAGTCACTCATTAGCCTATCCATGGCAGAAGCAGGAGAATTAGCAGCTGGGCAATGCCTTCTAACTCAATCCACATAGGAAGCACCCCATTTTTCAGAATAATCATGGGCTCAAAAAGTATCAAAGCATTCTTGAAGGCCACACAGCTGATTAGTGTGGGGCTGGGTTTTGAACCTTGAACCCAGGTCAGTCCGGCTCTCAAGTTCATGTAGATTCTACTGTCCACTGCAATCAGTGGTCAAGATTCAGCACAGCATCTCACTTTATCCAAGCCAGGAGGGAATGAAAAGCCAGAGGAAAAGATTGAATCTATAATGTGAGGCTCTGGAGGAATGAGGAAGAGTACTGTAGGAAGAGCAGGACAGACAGGAGCAGCCATGGCTCTGAGGGCTGGCCCACATAGAGTCAGCCATGGCCCTTGAACACAGAACCGGGGGCATGGGCTCAGATGGGAACTTATGTCTGCAGATGATCATGGGGGGCAGGGGGAGTAGTATTCACAGAATGAGCTTGAAGAGGAGGGCAGCACCCAGAAGATGAGATTCTGAAGCAGATTTCCAATCACACACTTTGAATTTCATCCACAGACCAGAAATTTCCTCCTTAGGCTTGAATGATGATCGTGTTCACTCATTCTTTTTGTGTGTGTGTGTGTTCACTCATTCTTAAGGATTACTTCCACATAGCTTGGGAGGGCACCTGGGGCTATATTAGGATTTTAGCTAGTAGCAATGAATGTCATGAAAATTCAGGAAACTTATACTTCACCCAACCTGAGCAGGACTTGGAATTTTAGTGGGAACCCTGGTCCCCAAAGTATGTTTCCCTTTACTTTTCCAAATCTTGGTTCCAGGAGGGTCTTGGCTAGGAAGGGCTTTGGCCCAGGATGTCTACCCACCGGAGCAGGGTAGAGAGGCACCATGTGCAGAGATGCTGAGAATCTAGAATATGGACCAGCCACAGCTTTAGCTGAACTAGGCAAACACAAGGTGCTATAAGGTGGAGACACAGATCCGCTACAGATGGATCCTTCTTTCAAATATTTTGTCTGATTAAAGAGATGATACAATACATATAACTGACATGGAACACAGTAACCTAGGAGGTGTCACCAGGGTGTTAAGCAGGGCTCTGAGTGCTTTGGAAATTGAGGTTTTTCTGTAAAGTCGTCTTCTGGAAGGAAGAGCATGCACAAGAGGCAATGGCTGGACTGACATCTCGTGTACTCAGAAAGGCAAATGAACAAGAGTTGAACATGGGTGGAGGGCTGTGAAGGAAAGTTTTAGAATTAATACTCTGCTGTTCCTTGGTTTCCTTCCTTGCAGCCTGGAGAAGGAAAATTACGATGTCTGGGCTAAGGTGGTAAGGCTCAATGAAGAACTGGAGAGGGAGAGGAAGAAATTCGCGGCCCTGGAAATCAGCCTTCGAAATGTGGAGCGCTCCCGGGAGGACGTTGAGAAGAGGAACAGAGTCTTGGAAGAAGAAGTCAAGGAGTTTGTGAAATCAATGGAAAAGCCCAAGACAAAGACCGAGGCTTGAGGGTCTGAGTTGTGTGGCAGGGACAGTCAACTCCACTTCTCCATGCTCCTAATGATCAGGAAGCAGGGTTACCTCCTGGGATGGACAGGGTATCTGAGGGGATGCGCCACAATTCTCAGCGAATACACAGAAGATGAGAGTGAGCAGGAAAACGCCAGGACACTTGCGGCCGTGTGCAGTGCTCCAAGGATTGCGTTATTCTACTGTGGGAAGAGTGAATTGGAATCTTCTAGTGCATGACCAGGTCCAAAAGGAGATATTTAAAGTGTGTGGCATCTCAGGACCCCAGGCCAGAGCTAGGCCAAGGCCTCAGTTCTTTGTTTTCTATGTGGCTGAGTTGCCTGGTCAGATGGCTCTGGTCTGCTCTGAAACATGGGCAGAAAATGATACTTAGCTTTCCAGTGCTAACCAACTGAGGGCTGCTTGGAGAGCCTGGACTGGTAGAACCAGAATCAAACAATATTTATGAAGGCAAAATGGGTGAGAAAATTATATTCAAATAAAGAAAATAGAAAATGAAAATCAAGCAAGGATATTGGTAATTTATGAAACACATTTATTAGAATTAGTAAAGGAGGGTTTGGAGAGCTGGCTCAGTGGCTGAGAGCACTGGCTGCTCTTCCAGAGGACCCAACATCTACACAGTGGCTAATAACCACCTGTAGCTCCAGTTCCAGGAGATGCCCTCTGAGGGCACCGTATATACATATGCTGTCCATACATATATGTAAGCAAATACCCATACACATCAAATACATACATACATACATACATACATGCATACATGCATACATACATACATACATACATACATACATACATACATACCAAGAGCAAAGAAAAAAGACTTAGTAAAAGGCGCCTCTTGCTTGAAGCAGGTGAATCTTTCTCTTGGTACATGACTGTGTGACCAGGGCTTTGGTACCTGAGTTACCCTCCAGTGGATGAAACTTCTCTAGAAAGCCTAAGAACAAAGGTTTCTAACTATGAAATGACTTTAGAATTATGGATTTGTATAGTGAGTAGTCAAGATTATTAATTATTATTCTCATTGTTATTTTCTTCAACAAAATGAAAATGAGTTTATTTACTCTTTAGAGGGGGATCGGGCACTATTATCTGTTTTCTCAACTATGGCTAATGCCACCTGCTTTTTGTTGCATTCATTATAAAAAACAATCCATGCTATGGCCGGCTACTCTCTGGCTGTGGTGGTCTCCCTGTCCCCACAGCTATTCCCATGCAGTGATACCGCCCAAATTCCTGCGGTTGAATTGCTACTGAACCACTATATTCTCAGTCATCCATCCCCTGCAGCTAGCTGTCACAAATCCCCATAACCCAGTAAAATCAAAAGTCTAGAGGATTGTAATGTATCATTAAGATTTACAACAGTAAATTCTCAACTCATAAAATGCCCACACAATGAACTCAGAGTCAAATGATATTGATAAAAGCTGCCCATCTAGATTGGACAAATTGTCCTGTCTTATTCTATCCCTTCTATGATATACATAGCTATCTGTGGCTATTTCAAGCCACATGGATCTGGTTTGTTCTTTTCCTCCATCTTCTCTGCCCTTCTGTCTGTTTGTCCCTCTCTGTCCTGACTCTAAAACTCTCAGCCCATCTTCTTTTTCCACGGCCCAATCACAGGCTCCAGGCTTATATTTCACATGCCCTCACCTGTGGGTCAACAGCAATCCACAGCCTTTGACCATGGTTTGTTGTTCAAAGTATAAACAGTTCAGGCAGGAGAGTTCTGTTCTACAACCACTAATGCCCTGACGGTACTGAGGGAGGAAGGATGTGTAGAGCATCACCATAGCAGTGAATATCACCACAGCATAGAGCATCACCACAGCACATAGTATCATAGCATAGAGCATCATCTTTGGGACCTGCCTGCAGAAGACAGAGAGGAGGGCATTATTACTAAGAGGAACAGTGAGGGCTGGTAAGGTGCCTCTGTGAGTAAAAGCACTTGCTCACAAACCAAACCTGATCTGACTCGCAAGAAATCCCTGGGACCCATATACTGGAGGAAAGACCCAATTTTCCCCAACAAAGTTGTCTTTTGACCTCCACCCATGCATATGCCTGAGTAAGTACACACACACACACACACACACACACACACACACACACACGTAAAAAGAACATAAAACATTAGGCTTCCTAGGAATTACTCCTTTGTAAATTGTAGCCGCAGGCATGGTGCCACGCACAGGACATCAGATTTGATTGGATGAGGACCTGGAGTGCTTCTGCTGGCACACGTCCTCTTTCATTGGCTCACACTGCTTCTTTGGGAGCTGACAGAGTAGAACATGAAAATGAGCAGTGTCACAATTCCACAGGGGATATTTTTCATAGACCACAACAAGGGGTCCCTGGAGTCTCTTTCAAGGTCTAAAATATAGGAGTGTGGGTTTGGCAGCCTGCAGTCAGGCCGAGGGGTTGTCCAGGATGGAGCCCCACTATGCTAATCTCGGTCTGGCATCTACCTGCCGCAGAGAAGCGGAGCTGGAAATTATGGCTCAGATTTTTAGGGCAACGTCCAAAAATTAGCACACAGGGAAGGCGAGGAGTGTAACTGCAGGTTCTTGAACCCCAGTCAGGAAAACACAGAAGCACAGATTGACTCCTTAGTGTATCTAATCCAGCCTGTTCATTCAGCAGACAGGGAAACTGAAGAAGACAAAAGCTGACTGACCAGTGTTTCCAAAGGGGAGGTGAGGGACCTCAGTTCAGAGATTCTCAGCATCTTTCGAGGAGTTCTTTCCTTCTAAACCTTAGTCGTGTACTGAAACTCACGACAGCTGCCGAGTACTTCCAGAATACAAAGCTGGCCTCAGCTCACAGTCACAAATGAGACCCACCAAATATGGAGGCACTTTTCTTCCTTGCTTTTCGACAGCAATGCTGTTCTGTGAGAGGGGCTTTCAGTGTCAGCCACACACTACAGTCCCCTATGGTCTTTGACAAACATGCAAATGCTGTGAGCAGTGGGGTAATGGCCAGTAATTCCAGTGATAGAGTGGAAAGATAGAGGCTTCCAAGACTACAGATGGGCTCAGGCCCAGCACGGGCCACTTACGCTAAGCCTGTCTTAAGTGGAGATAGCCTGGGCGGCTATTACTTTCTATATTCGTCAGGGGTCTCTAGGGCTTATAGAATGAATCTCTATATATAGAAAGGAGATTTATCAGCAGGATTTTCAGGCTGTGGTCTAGCTAATCCAACAATGGGCAGATATCAGTGGAAAGTACAAGAATCCAGGAGTTGCTCAGTTCAAGAGGCTGGGTGTCTTAGCTGGTCTTCAGTACGCACTGGAATCCCTAAGAAGTAGGCTCCAATGCCAGTGAAGGAATGGACTCCTGGCAAGAAGAGGGCAAACAGACAATGAGAAAAAGCTTCCTTCTTTCATGTCCTGTTATAGGCTGCCAGCAGAAGGCATGGCCCAGATTAGAGGTGGTCTTTCCACCTCAAAAGTTCTGGATTAAAGGTGTGTCTTTCTATCTCAAGATTTGGATTAAAGGCGTGTCTTCCCATTTCAAGATCTGTATTAAAGGTGTGTCTTCCCATCTCACAGATTAAAAGTAGATCTTCCTACTTCAAGTGAAGCAAAGTCCCTTATAGGTGTGCCCTCCAATTTTGGGTTTTAATTAACTCCAATTGTAGTCAAGTTGACAACAAAGACTAGCCAGTACACTTTCCTGTCATTCAGGTTTCGAGGTGAGGAGAGACACCCTAATTGTGGGAGGCACAATTCTCTTAGCCGGAGACCTGGACTGAATACAAAGGAGAAAGTGAGCTGAGGACCAGGGTTCATCTCTCACTGCTTCCTGATTGTGAGTGTCCACAGTGCTCAGACTTCGATCCTGCACATCACAAAACAAAACAAACAAACCAAGCATCTGACTCTCAGCTGTTGCTCCATATACATTGGGGCAGAATCTTTGCTGGGTAGGCCTAAAGAACTGGCTTAGTTCTAAATTCCAAGTTGATTCTAATTTGTATTTGTAACCAGGATTGTTATGGTTCTAAACTAAGTGTGGTTTGAATCAGGACTAATGATATTATCAGATAGACATTCACCCAGCTCCTGTCTCCAGTCCACACAGATCTGGTCTCTGTTCTTTTCTATGTGCTGGCTTTGTGTGATCATTTGTAAGGATAAGAGACCAAGTGGGGAATTATTATATGTGCACTTCACAGATTGAAAAGTATGACCCTAAAGACATTCCAAAAAATTTTCAGCAGTAATTTAGTTTGGGGATTCTGAGGTTGACAATGGGGTTGTTCGATTTGCTTTGAAGTTTGAGTCAATGCATTGCCAAAGAAGGTAAGGAATCAAGGCTGGATGTAGGGTCTGGAGGGTAGCTTGATTACAACCCTCTCTCCTTAAGAAATATATATATATATATATATTCCATTTTACAGAGGTGTCAACACAGTGGCCTGGGCACAAAAGAAAGTCTGCCTAATTTGTTCAGAGACACATTGGCCATGCCCTTATACATAATACACCAAAGCCATCTCTCGGGGGTTAGGGAGATGTCAGTAGGTAAAGTGCTTTCTGTAACAACATAAGGATGTGACTTCTCCAAACCCAGGTTCTAAAAGGCTAGGCATGATGGCACATGCTGGGAAGGCAAGACAGGGTCAGGGCTCCTGGAGCTTCCAGCCAGGCTAGCTAAATTGGTGTATTTCAGGTTCAGTAAAAGAACATCCAAAGATAGGGTGGAAAACAAAGGAGGAAGATGCCCAACATTGACATGTGACCTTCATGTGCACGTGGAGAACTCTGCAGAGTGTGGTGGAAAGAAATGGTGTCACACATTCCTCACCTTCTCCTCTGTAGATGTCTTTGAGTTAGTTGCAAGATCTAGTCAGTAGAAGGTCACAGCCCACTGGCCCACCCTGACTTGGAGCACTCTGGGGCACCCTTAGCATGTTCCATGTGGCCTGGCTCTTTGCTATGCTTCTGCTGGATCAGTGAGCAGAAGCAACAATGTCCTGTGACCGCACTGAGAACAAGGTGATGCACCGAATCGGACCTGACCTCTGTTTCTTGTGTTTAATCATTGTTGATTTTCTGGCAAGGACACAAAGCCCATGTTTTCCTTAAAAGCTGTTTCTTTCCCAGGCTGTGAGGGAGAGTTGTAGTTTGTCTTCTTATAGGGAAAAAGCTGGGTGAGCAGCTTCTGAAAGACAGACACAGTTGGGAAGTCAGGCCTTTCTTATGCTGCCTCACAAGAAAAAGGGCTGTGTGGGTTCAGCTATGACGTAATGACCATGATGCCCCCTGGAATGAGGAATTTCCCTTAGAGCAGGGTGTAGCCCACTGTCCCTTTTGGCATGGGGCTCTCATAGTGAGGCCTGCTCTATGGGATTCCTTCGCTTCGCACCTTCAGGATCCCTCCACACCTCCAGGATGCCTTTACTTCATACCCCCAGGATCCCTCCACTTCACACCTACAGGATCCCTCCACTTCACACCTACAGGATCCCTCTACTTCATACCTCCAGCCACTCTCATGGATCTTTGCTGGCAGAAGAGTGGGGGGACATAAACAGGGGTGGAGTTGGAAGTGTAGGTAGGTAGGTACATGTGCATGTATATATTGTAGAGGTGGCATAATAAGAACCAAGTGACCTCAAATTTCTATCCTGGAAACTCTGGAGATCAACAATGAAGAGATCTTCATAGGGGCCCAAGGGTAGACGTTGTCCCACAAAAATCCACAGAAATGACTAATATTTGTAGCTATCTCCCTATAGTTGAGTAAGGTAAGGACTACAGCTGCCACTAGAGAGAGCCCTTGGCCCATGCCGCTCACTCAGGTCACAGCCTGGAATCCAGAGGCAGGGTCAGCCTGGAACAGAGGACAGGAGGCCAGTGGCCACTCCAGTACAGTGTAAGCTCTGGGAGCCCTGTAACCAGACAACCAGTTTGGCATAAGTCATGCAAAGCCACCGTCCAACCTTCCTACCATACATTCTCAGGTTTGAAGAACAGAGATGAAGATGCATTTATGAATACTGGTCTCATTACTGACCTGTAAGACCTATGAGGCCCAGACAGTGTCTATGTTATCGCATTGACTCTGACACTTCGGAGAGCTCCAGGTACATGGAAGTTAACGATGCCGAGGAGTCCCACACTGTGTACCAGGGCAAACTTACAGGGGCACAGTGCTATTTTACATTACATATTTTTTTTAAAAATTACTTTATTATTATTATGTGCTTGTGTACATGCATGTGAATGTGTCCGTGTATGCAACAGAGCACACGTGGAGATCAAGAGACAGCTCTTGGTTGTCAGCTCTCTCTTTTCATGGTGGGATCAGAGGGGCAAGTTTAGGTCACCACACAGGCATGAGAAGGAAGCACTTTTGCCCACAGAGTCATCTCACCAGCTCTAGATGCACTTCTGAGAGAAATTCAGGGACCTTTGACACCCATGGAAGCCAGGGAAGTCCACCAGCTGTGGGGTCTTAGAGCTTTGGTATTAGGTTGTCAGCCTTCCGTCCAGCACAGCAAGCACCACACAAAGCATGGTGGGCAGAGAACAAGAATGGCAGTGCTTAGCCTGAGCTCCCAGTCTGAGAAATCCCACAGAACGCAACAAGAGGTCCCAGGAACAGTGGTTATTTACAGATGGGATTCTAGAAGCATTGTTTTCCTTCCATTTACACGCTTCTATCCAAACAGCTACTAAGTCGCCAGAGCCTAAGTTATTAAAGCACAGATGCTTTCAGGGAGAGATCTGTAGAGGTCCATGCTAGACACATGAAAAGGATCCCCTGGTGCTGAAGAGGGGGCTGTTGGGAGATGGCGAGCTGGAGAGTTATTACTGTGGGTAAGAAGCCATGTGTAGAAGAGTTGGAGTCAGTCTAGGGGTTCCAGAGGATGAGTGATTACTCTGGAAGGGGCAGCGTCTGTCAAACAGAAGTTCCTGGGTTCTATTGCTTAACTTAATGTGCCCCGGGCCAGGCTGCTCACCATCGGTAGCCCGTGTAACACTGGAGACACTGTGAAGAAACAGCTATATTTGTAAGGCAGAAATCTCTGTCTTGCCTCCATGTTTGGGAGCCTCGCCCAGAAATCACATTTTTATGAGACAGCATCTCACAGATCCAAGGCTGACGTTGTACTCACTGGGTAACTGAAGGTGACCTTGAGCTCCTATCCTCCTGCCTCCACCTCCGGAGTGCTGGGATTGCAGGTGTACACCACCTTGTTTTATGTGCTGCTGGAGACTGGACTTAGGAATTCCTGTGCTCTGGGTAAGTTCTCTACTGACTCAGCTACACCCCCAGCCTTTTGTATCTTAAGTCTTGTACATTTTTCCTCATTGATATCAAATTCCTTTTCTCCGCATCTTTCTCACAATCAGTAGGTTTGTGTGTTTAATCTTGGCTCCTTTGTCTTGCCATGGGGATGAACTAAATTGAGCTCTCTTAGCAAAGAAGCAGGAATAAACAGGGAATCTGCATTGCCCACTTCATAAGGCTGTCATGAGGATTAAGCAAGGTGTCACCATTGGAACTCTGCCTGGCACTTACTAAGAGCTTTAGTAAGTGTTAGATACTATTTTTTATTTTTATCTTAATCATTTTTATTCTGTCTCATCACCCCTTGCTGTGACGGCTGGGAGTACTGAGGAACCCTTTGTGTTCCCTCTGGCTGGCTTGCCATACACTATACAATGCAGAAGAAGAGACCTTATTTTTCCACAGAAACTGCAGGTCAGATGAATGCTGCAAGTGGACAAGGGCCTCAGGGCACGAGAACATAAAGGGTTTGTGATACTCTTAAAACATATAGAGGATTTACAATACCCTTTACCCTTTACCGAAATGGGCTGCACAGGCGGCTGGTGATGCCTTGGAGGGACTGTGGACTCCAGAGGACCTGCCTGGGTCACTCGGCTGGGGCGACTCTACTGTAGTTGGGGAAAAGTAAAAAAGGCAGGAAGCAATGAGAATTCTGCCGAAAGAGTGCCACCAGCGATGGGACAAGCATTTCCAATGTGAGCCCGTAAAGGACATTTCAGATTCACACCCTGACAGTTTGTGCGCTCATCAATCTTGGCCAATAGAAAAGCCATTCAGAACCAGCAGGAATCCCCCACACTTTCCTTCCCAGGAGATCCACTTCTTCATGAAGCCGGTTGGTTTTGTTACTAGACACTTTTCTTGAACTCTTTCCTGACTTCAGGCACCTGCACTACGTCAGCTTAGATCTTTATCTCCTCTTTTGCCTCCCTCCTTCCTCCTTCCTCCTTCCTCCTTCCTTCCTTCTCTCTTACCAAGGGAATCTGGAAAGTCAGAGAAAGAGGTGGACAAAGAACCCGAGCCACAGCAGGCAGCTTGTGGGTCTGAAGTCGCTGACCCACAGCTGTCTGCCTCTAGAACTTGGGTGGGCAGCAGGAAATGCTGCCGAGAGTGTGCTACGAAGGAGGAGCTGCTTCTGACAGGCCGAGTTGCCTTATCTAAGGAAACCGGGTGTGTAGGTGTTTCCAGCCATTCTAACTCAGGGAGTTCAGGTCTGCTTTAGGCAACCAGTGTTCTTAAGAACATGGCAAGGCAATGAGAACATTAGGCAGTAAAAGAAACTTACAACGTGTTTGGGAAGACGCACATCAGTCTAGTGTGTAGCATGTGACACTGGGCAGGCCCAGAGTCATATGTGCCCAAGAATTGACCTGGTCTCGGGGTTCAGAGACTCTGCATGTGGAAACAGGAAAGATTGTACAGGTATGGAATTCCTGCAATAGGGAAGGGAAAGAGTCATGCTTCTGAGAGAGGACCAGGAGATTCAACTTCCTCACTCACCCAATTTAAAAATACTCCGGACACTTACGAAGCATTTTCCAATGAGACACCTTAACCTGATACCAACAACTCATTACTTCTAACGCCGGGATAAGTATCCCATAGACTTTCACTGGTGTATTCTAATGGCAGCAGTCCTGCACAGGTTCACGTTTGAAGAAATATCATATTTTATTCTTTGACATTCGTTTATTTATCCATTGAACAAATAGTTATTGGCTCCTATTCTAGCAGGCACTTGGCTGGGCATGCAGTCGTATATGAGGGGTGAAAACTGTTTCAGTATCGGCCTCAGGGAAAAACTGAAGCTTTAAGTGAATGCTTCAAGTTGAATCGTGTAACTTGTTTCCCAGAGAATGTGTGAGCTCAGCCATCAGCTCGTGCCTTTGGTAGTTCTCATCGAGCCTGCTGTGAAAAGTGTTTCCTGATCCATTCAGCCTCTCCAGGATGAAACTAGATGGATTCTGAAGCCACATCTAGTACAGATACTTAAATCTGAATACTCAAAGGGTGATTAAATATCCTAAAATTACCGAGCCAGTAGCCAAAACCCACTTACACTGGTCATAGTAGAGTCTTGAGGAAAGAGCGCCAAGTGCCAAGACAACTGGGGAACAGCAATGAGAAACGCAGACCAGGGAGCCACTGAGAATGTGTGTTCAGACACAGACCACTGACGGCTCTCTCACCATGACGTCACTTCCCCTCATCTGTGCAGCGCTAAAGGGATGACCACATCCAGTCCCAATTTTCTGTCTGAATATATGAGTTAGCTGGAAGCCAAGTCACATAGAGGTTTACAATGAACCCACGGGTGGTGCTATGCTTCCTATAACCCTGCCACTCTCTTTCCTTTTATGATTTGAAAGTGAAATGTCTCTGGATACCAAAGGGGGCATTCAGCAAGAAACAGAAAAGAACTGAACCAAACTCACTTTCTGGAGGATAAGCAGAAAGCAGCGGCTTGAGGGTCTAAATCCGAGAACCACACCCACATTCTTCTACCACTTACTTAGGAGGTCTACAGCAGCCATTAGCTGTGTTTGCATATCTGAGAACAAGAAAATGGACAACTTGGGAAGAAAAGATCTATTTGACTCATGGTTTTAACAGGACTCATCTATGTTTTCTTGGTTTCATATGTTTGAGCCAAACATTGTGGTAATAGGAACATACAGCAGATAATAGCTGTTCACATCAAGAGGAAACAGAATGACAAGAAAGGGCTCAGTAGTCATTGGAAAATACCAGCGATTTCTCTTGGGTCTCTTTCTATGGGACTTTCACTGCTAGAGGAGATCATTTCAGATCGATCCCTTCAATCCCTTTCTCTTCCAGAGTGCCTACTCCAAGAAGCTGAAATGTCTTTAGTGTCATTGGGAGTGTCCAAGAGGAGGTCTCCAAGGACTCTGATGAACCCTGTTACACACACACACACATACACACACACACACACACACACACACACACACACACACACACACAGAGAGAGAGAGAGAGAGAGAGAGAGAGAGAGAGTTAGTTAGTTAGTTAGTTAGTTAGTTAGTTAGTTATATGAAGAAGCTCATCCTATTAAAGTTGGAGGTATTGCTAGTTCACTTGGGTAGCAAGCATGAAGCGCTGGGCTCCATCCTCAACGCTGCATGAAACAGGTGCAGTTCCACACACTTGGGAGATGGAGCTACAGTTCAGAAATTTAAGGTCACCTTCAGCTATATGGTGAGTTTATGCAACCTGATCTACATGAGACCTTGTCAAAAACAAATAAATAAATGTATGATAAAGTCCAGCTCCCAGCTAAGCCCTGTGCTGTGGGGAAAAAAAAAAAAAAAAAAAAAAAAAACCCATGTCACAGGGAAATGTGTGCATAAATCCAAGGCGGTCAGAGCCTTCAGAGGAGGGAACAGGCTTCCACTGGTGGTGCTGTGAGATGGCTGCTGTGGCCTCTCACTGCTGGCACACTTCCACTGAGGCTTATCACTGTTAATCCTCACACTTGCCCACGAGGCGGACTCTTGTATTCTCTTGACAAGGTAATGCAGCTGTGAAGAGGCAAGCTAGGGTTCAAGCAGAACAGGCAGGTGCCTTCACTCAGCCTCTTACCTCAGAACAAGCGAGCAGGCAGAATGAGCCATGGCAGTGTGGGCATCTGTGTGTTCCCAAAAGCTATGGATCAGTGGGGAATCTCACTTTTTCTCTCCACCCACCTAGCAAGGTGCGCTTTGTAAGGCGTTGGGCAAAATACTGTCAAGTACTAAAAGTTTCGAGAATCCTTGGTTGTAAAACTGTGGCTAGGAGATTTGAGGGTTTTCTTCTCTCCTTTTCCCTTCCTAGTCCCACCTCCAGCTCTTCTAATGTTGCTACTTTCCATGAGGTCACAAAAATTTGTCCGTATCACGTATAATTAGGAATACCAATAACAATACCCCAACAGATATTTCTGCAGGGAGAGCAGAAGAAACTCAACAGAAGAAACATTCAACAGTGTGAGAAATTGTCATTTTCCCACTTTTTAATGGCATCAGCTTCAGAAGTATGCAGGAACACAAACTTGTACCTGCCAGATCACAATCAAAGACGATATTACCCCCGGAGGTTTCTCTCAAGGGTTCCGGGTTTGTTCCATCTGAGGGTTGGGTGAGTGTTACTTGCTAAAGGAGACTGAAAAATTAAAAAACCAGAATAACATGAGGCACAGTTCTTCATGACAATTGTTTCTGTCTCAAATGTCAATCTCATTCCTGTAGGTAAACATGGATTCAAGTCTAATGTTTCCACTTTAAGAGTTGGAAACCAAACTATACGAAAATGAAGATTTTTTTTTGTATGGCCACTCAGCTATCAGTGACAGCCTACAGTTGCACCAAGAATCTGGCTCTTAAAAAAAAAAGACTCCTTTGTTTTACGGGAAGGTCCATTGATTCACATTTAATTTTGTTTCAATGCTAGGACAGACATAATTTGCTTTTATCACTTTCCCTCTTTCACAGAATTGGCAGTGGAATGTTCCAGATGCCACATGAATGTGATAACAGGAAATGTGTCAACATTTAGACTGCCTGTAACCAGATGGATTTGCAATTGTCAAATAGTTGATAGTTTGGAATCAGCCTGAGTAAACTAGTGCATGGGGCTGAAGAAGATTCCTTGAAACTAAATGCTAAGAACTGACTCCCATGCTTTGAGATTCTGCCTGGCAGCTGGCATATGAGAAGCTGTCCTTCCCTGAGTTTCAGTTTATCATTGAAGAGGATACACAATTAACTAAGTAGACTTGGAAAATATTTTCCTTTGTTAATTGCAAATTCATATGCAGACAAATATTCATTGCAAAGTGCATTCAAAATAACTGCAGCCCATTGGATGCTGCTGCACACAGGAAAAGCCTAGCTGCTTCCCAGCCAGACATTTACAAATTTGCAAAATTCTGAAGCATTGCCAGTCTTATCTTTCTATCAACTTTGATTTGCATATTTAATGTTACTAAAATGAATTCTTCATATGTATATGCAATGAATTTGTTAATGCAGATTAATAAGTGCATTTTAAAAATTAACTCTTAGCATAATAAATATCAAAGGAAATAAATAACGCTGAAAAATTTCAAACCTTCAAGGTGAGTAGTTGAATTTTTAAAGGGATCAAAGAACCTTGAGAACAAAGTGCTTAAGAACTTCCCACTCTATATGATATGTATATGACCAAGAGTAATTTTCCTTGCATGATCAGGAAACTACTTTGAAAATTCTCCCTCAGAATAAAGTAAGGGAGGATAAAAAGGTCAGAGAGAGGAGGAGTGGGAGAAATGATATAATTGTATTTTAATTTTTAAAAATTGAAAAAAACTGAAAAAAGAAAGAAAGGTTTCTAATTTACAAACTAGCTCAAAACAAACAAAAAACAAACAAACAAACAAACAAACAAACCAACACCTGGTTATGCCTGGTTAAAGGAAGCCCCACTGTGTTAGTGGTAGATTCAAGGTTCTCAGCAGGCTTATTGGGGGCTTTAAGGATGCTGTTGGAAGCACGTCTATGTGAAGCACAGACAAACTGCCTAGAACGGGGTGGGGAAGTCAGGAAACATCCACCCAACGCCTGATTGTCAGCTAAGAAGTGAACAGAGGCGTGAATCTCAACAGTAGGAGGAGGATGTGCCTCAAATAATACGGTAGAAAGCAAATGAGGAAGGACACCCAACCTCCATCTTTGACCTTCACATACGAACAAGCAAGCAAGTGAAGGAGCAAGCGAACGAGTAAGCCAGCATTCTTGTACACTGTAGAGTTCTACTTTCTGGAATCAGATAGAAAAAAGTCTCAACTCTTAAATCCTCTATTTCTACTTTATCTTTAAAGTTGGGAGGTCTAGTCATTTACTCGCTGTTGTACAGCTATGCTCTCCGGTGGCCCACTGCCACAGGCTGCCTCATTTTCTATTATTTGCCTGGCTCCTGAGGTTGTCTATTCTGACAGCCTACAGGAGCCCTGGGATCCTTTGATGGTCTAAAAGGGGTGGGAGCTGTAATCGACAGCAGGAAGACAACTGTACAGTCTGAACAGCAGAGATGTTGAATCTGGCACAAGAACCTCAGGTCGAACTGAGTCACTGGGGAGCTGGAGTTAGCTAGCGGCATCTAGGTCCACCCTCCAAGCAGTAATCTTAAGATTCTGTGTAGTAACCAAAGTGAGAACTTGAAGGCATTTGAGTCAACCGTATGTAGCTGATTAGCTACAGCTGTAGGTGACTGATTATTTGCATCTAATTGGTGATGGTATGGCTTTGGAGTAACCAGATCTCCAGCAATGCCTTGTTTTGGTATCACTGGGATGGTCATGGGGGTGCTGCTAACAGGGCCCCCTCAATATCTGCCCTGAAGAGATCTGTTATCCGTGGCTGACTTTTCATACCCAGTCGCCATTTGCCAAGCTAGTTGAGTAGAGCCACTTCCTCAAATGTCAGCTCTGGATCCAGAAACATCTATCAGTGATAAGACGTTGTCATGGTGAACCACAACAAACCAAAGGTGACAGATCATGGGACTTGTTACTGTACGTCCTGGGGGATACACAGCCTTCAGTCCTTGCGTTCTCCGCACAGAGCTTTTCAACACCACATCCTGTGCTGTCTCAAAAGCACTTTGCCTTTCTCTTTGCAAGTCCTCAAGCAGATGGCATTCAATTGCACTGTGTGGTTCCTACATAAAACAGAACATTATTTGCCTGGATCTATTTGTTAATAGCTGCCATTTTGTTCAAGCATGTTCCTGAAGGTTTGGAAGAACAAGAATTGTAGTACATAGAATCTGGAGTTCACTGTTTTATGTCTCATCAGAAAGTGAGGTATTGACCAGGTATCAGGATAAAATGTCACTGAAATATCTTGTTTGCATGAAGCTAAGGCCTCAAATTAAATGATGAGAAATCTAGAGTTAAGATTGATACTGGTACAGATTTACTAATGATGATGATGATTTTATACTTCCAAAAAATTTATATATATATAAATTTATATATATATGGGTTTATATCTCTGGCTTGAATGTATTTTTAAGATATTTTTGGGCTACCAAGTATTGAAAAACTAAAAATGATTTGACTTAGGGAAACCGTTATGCTATTAGAAAACCTTTTACATGCCTACAAATATTCTATGAAAGTTGATTTTTGTGACTGTTAACTCATGTCTAATGTATCTCAATTTACTTAGCTGATAGTTAAAATCAAGGGGAGAATAGGCAGCTGTCTCTCAGTTCAAAGGGAATGAGACTTGCTTCAAAGGCGAGGTCCTGGGATCTCTTCCTTGTGCTTGAAACAGAAGAGACGTGAAGGATGTAAGTGTAAGCCCCAACAGGGAAATCTGGGGTTGGAAGAGGCCAGTGATCTGGACTGGTGGAAAACGGTAGGACCTTAGGACCATTTTATGCTTGGTCACAATGAGAATTCATCTACTTATCGTCAGCAGGAGGCACAGTTTTATTCTCTCCCTCTGGGTCTGGATTGGCTTAGTGACTCACACTTGCCCAAAGGGATGCTGAAAGGGGAACACTGCTAGCCTTTGAGGAGAAAGATACACTCTGGGAGCTTTCGGGCTATCCCCAAGGTAGCCTTGTGGAGAGAACATGCCGAGAAAAAAAAATGGAGAAGTCCCCAAGATTCTATCCCAGGTACCTTTGCCTTGATGGTACCCCTACTGCCATCAGACCAAGGACATCTCAGAGAAGTCCCCTTACAACTGAATCAACCCAAGGTTTATGAACAGAAGAAATGGTTGTCATCATCTTAAGAGCCTCCTGGGTGTGTTTGTCTCATTGTGATGGGTAACAATAATGAGATACAGCTACAGGCAAGATTGGGACATTGGTACACAAGAATCTGGGCTCGACACAACAGGGGTCAACAACCAGCCTTCAGGTCACTGGCCTGCAAGTTTCCGAAGAATTCACTAAGAGAAAAGCTTGAAATGGCCATTCGAAAGGACCTGGCAAGGTATTAGGAATTCCTGGGTTTGTAGTGTTGTGGTCCAACAGGATTCAACCTCTAATTTCAAAGATGCTCTTTAGCCTTGAGCCCTGGCCATGAGTCCTCCAAACAGCCCCTCAGGCTCGCACAGGCAGTCCTTTCCACTCCTATAGCCTTCTGAGCCACCATGTACAGGCTGCCAAAATCCACAAATAAAAACGTGCAATTAAATCTGAACTTGAGGTAAACATTGAAGAGTTTTAGAATAAGTACGCCTTGTACAATATTTGAGAAGTGTTTATAGTAAAAACACATTATTTATCTTAGGTTGACGTTTCACTAGCCACTTGGAACTGATGTCTGACCTCACACTGCGTCAAGCTGGAATGTTATGCTTTGAGGCTATGTCTAATTCTCACAAGTTTTTGTTAAAAAAAAAAAATTGCAAAAACTTCAAAAAGGAAAGAAGGAAAGAATAAAACATGTGACAGCTGCAGCAAAAAAACATATCAGAGGCCGGTTTCATGTAAATATTATGTTAATTAAAACAGATGAAGCATAAACAAAATAACTTCAGGGGGCTGGTTTTTGTTCCGCCTGGATTTCTTAATATAGTAACTCAGTTCCCATCCTGTTAGTGCCCTTTCCTTATCAAACGTTGAACTGGGTGTAAGGAAGTTTAAATTCCCAGAGATTGGAGAGCATTCTCTAAACACTTGCAACAGATGGTCTCTTGCCTGAAAAGCGTTCTTCCTTTCGGGGAACAGTGATGAACTTGGCTATTTCAGGAAGATAGGCTGTGATTCATTTTTAGACAACAGGTTTTCCACTCTGAGGAACACTCCTCCCATCCCATCCTTCTGCTGAGCCTGCCCACAGGGCAGAGATCTCATTTGCATACACCTTAGGCATCACAGGAATAAAGGGAAGCCTGCACAGCTCCTCATCACCTCAGAGATAGTGCAATCCCCTTACAGATTTGTAAAGCGTCATTTGAGAGGAGGTAACTGATAAAGTCGAGGTACTACCAATAGCAGAGAACTGAAGAAGAAGGAGGAGGAGAAAGAAGAGGAAGAAGAGGAGGAAGAGGACAGGGAGGGGGAGGACGATGACAATGATGATGATGATGATGACGACAACAACAACAAAACAACAACAACAACAAAAAACAACAAAACAACAACGTCTTTCTGCCCCATCAGAGGTGCTTGGTCCACTCCAGCCCAGGCACGGCGCCTCAGGGCTTTTAACCTCTTTTAACCTCTCACAGTTTCTCAGGCCATGTGTTGCCTTTTTCTTTATACTTTTATCTTTAAACAGAACTGTCTGATTTGCAGAACATTTTTCTGAATGGCTCCTCTGCTGTTTCGTCATCAATAATCAGGCTGTTATACATTTAGGCAACAATAATAATTAGAAGGTGGGTTTGCTAAGGAAATCAGCCAGTGTTCTGTGTGTGAAATTGCTCTTGATACAACGCTGTTTTGTGCCTCTTATCAGAAAATCTTAACTTGAGCCATATGCTCTAAACTCTTGTCATACTCTTAGTATCTCATTTTAAAGTAAAAATGGATTGCATGTCCATGAATTTCCCAGCTTTCTTGGGGTGGATGAGATACAGGAGGTCTGTGTGGATAGACTGAGGAAGAGAGAGAGAGAGAGAGAGAGAGAGAGAGAGAGAGAGAGAGAGAGAGAGAGAGCCATTTCTGTAAGCTGCCTGTTGAGGACTGTGGGTCCAAGGTAATCACATAATCCATTTATCACCACCAAGTTAACAAGCTCTCACCCCAAATATACTCCTTCTATAGAAAGAGCCACTTCTGGGCAAAAGTGGGCTCTTTTCCACATGACCAGAGTCACATTCTGGAGTCCCATGTCTTGTTTCTCACAGCCCCACAAAGATCAGTTCATACGAGTATCATTTTCAGGGTTTTAACATATGATTATATATGATTATATATTATATATATATATGTATATAGTATGTGTGTGTGTCTGTGTGTGTGTGTGTGAACTCTGAACATAATAATTCTCACACATTGTTATAAGCTACATTGTAAAGTAGCTTGTCCCTCTGTTTCCATCCAGAGCATCCTAGTTGCCTCAGTTTAAAAAAAATACAGAATGAAGTGGCCAGTCAGAGTGACCTTGTCCAGGTCAGACCACATGTGGAGAAAAGCATCAGGCCCCATACCATGAGTGGCATCTATGAATGGAATTATTTGCAGAAGAATGTATAGGCTGCTGAAGAATTCAAAGCCAAGTCACAAGAACAGCTTTCTTAGACCCTTGAGTCCAGGCCTAGCCCATGCCCTTGAGGAACACTCTGCTTCCTCCCCTCCAGGACGGAGGACAAGGGCTGTGCTTTCTGTCACAAGTCAGACACCAGGATGTTGGAGTCCACTTGAGAGAGGCAGAAGAAGGTCTCACGGGAGGAGCTGTGTTCTTCCATCTCTGTCTCCGGCCCCTCAAGGCCCGCATGCTGCCATGGGAATGATCTTCCTCTCAGAACTCCAACCAACCTTCCTCATGCCCCCATGCACAGGAGGGAGCCTCATACCTTACATGCTCAGATGCTCACATTTCCTGAGGCTCTAACGAAGATCCTTTGTGCTTCTCCAGTGACTTTTACACACAATGACCCAAACTACTAGTTAAACTGAGCACAGAACAAGAGAGTCCCCTAAGAAGTCAGGACACTCCTTATCACTAATGTTTGCAGAGAAGTTGGATGTATTTTAATGTCTATCGAGAGAACAGAACAGACCAGCTGGCTGGAAGGATCCCCCTGAGATGACATGAAGTTCAGTAATGAGATCAATCAAATTTAACCTCAATAGTTTCCAAATTCATTGCAGGATTTGAAGGAGTATTTTTCCAGTTATTAGCAAGGAGGAGCCAATTTGGTTTCCTTCTCTGTTGCTAGTATCCCTGGAGTTTGTACAGGATCACATAAAATGAAAAGACTATGCAGTGCAGCCTGCTGTCTCTTCGAATCAGTTCCTACTAATTAAGCAAGAAGTTGTATCCCATCTGGATACAAGGATATGGAAATATAATGAGGTAGAATAGGGGGAGAGATTGCATCTAAAAAATAAACTGCTGGAGATTATTGTCAAAATAATTTTTCCATTTTATTCAACAGGATGACTCTAGTGTACACATTTGTTTAATGAACAGAATGTAAAATATTTATTTCCATATTCATTTTAGTCTTAACTTTTAGTAATCTGGACATGAATGGTGAACTTGCTTTACCAAAGACCATGACCGCTTAGCTGAATCGGCGTGTCCCAGTATCAACCAGTTTCCTAAATGCCCCGGAGCCTGCTTGCGAGAGCTAGCATTCATCTCCCCTACCGCAATTAGGTCAGGGGCTCACAAACACCCGTATGCATGTGTGATAGAAATGGACTGATTCCTATAAATGGTCACTCTCCACGGGGTGTTTATGAGTAGATATGTTTCCACATGTGCTAGTCTCATCAAGTGCTAGCTCTCTGCTAAATGTGGATAATCAAGTGTCTTTGGGAACACAAAAACACACACTGAAAACCCAAGTTTCTTTTCTACCACACACGAGCTATGGAAGGTTAAGTGGACTGGAGTGGGGCTCCGGGACGGAAGGGGACCTGAACTGCACTGCAAATAAGTTAGCAAGAGAGTTTGTCTACATACTGCTGTACTTTATGAATTTGGGAAATTTTGAGATATAATTTTTTTTCATATGAACATACCTTTCACTGGAAGAATATAAAAAAATGATAAAACTGTAGTAACTATTTTTAAAAAGTATTTCATCATTGAATTCTCAGATTAACACTTTTATACTGAAAAAGGATGAGGTGCTAGGAGAGCCACTCTGGAGAGTCACTACATTGACTTTTGGGTACAATTGTTTGTCTGAATTGGCATACCAGGGAGGTAATGGGCATTTTCAGAAAAGAGATCCCTTCTTTGGGAGCTTGTCCAATTAAATTCACTTATAGCTGACAGTTTTGCCTTCATGGTAAAGAGAACCATGGAGAGTTAGGGGATGGCACGCCATTTATTGACAAAATGCCTCGAAACATTTGTACTTCAGTTAAACTCTACTATTTACAAATCGGCAGGTACAGGGAGGGGCTCACAGTTTACCCACAAGACACAAATACACAAAGCCATGGCCGGATCCCTTCAAATAACAGGACAGTGCCGGGCAGTGGTGGTGCACGCCTTTAATCCCAGCACTTGGGAGGAAGAGGCAGGTGGATTTCTGAGTTCGAGGCCAGCCTGGTCTACACAGCGAGTTCCAGGACAGCCAGGGCTACACAGAGAAACCTTGTCTCAATCCCCCCCTCCCAAAAGGATAGTTTGATGCAAAAAAGCAGGAGCAGGGGTGGACATATCTAGGTGTAGATTCTAAGTGAGCTACGTTCCTGGGAAGAGCACACTGTGAGCTGCAGGAAGGGCTATTTTATCCAAGAGGGAGTCACACACATAAAAATAAAATTTTAATATTCTACACTATATTACAAAAATAAATATATTAATCAATAAATATTAAGAAGCCTAGAAACTTTTACATGACTGTGCAGGTGGGGTGAGGTGGCTGTCAAGTGTCCCTGCTACTCGAGAATCATTAGATTTATTAGCTTTTTCCATCAAAGCATAAGAAATAAAAAGAAAACAAGACCGGTATGGGCAAGCCACAGTGGGAGATCTGTCATTGAAGAAATGTGTCGGTTACGGTTCAGTTTGCCGAGAGCCTGCCCATTCTGTGGTTTCAGGTTAAGTCGGTGAAGTGGAAAGGCGGCAAGCGGCTGTTGGGAGAAGGGAGAAGAATGCTTCTATTTATGGCTTTTGTCACTCCACTTTCTGATAAGGAAGCAAACTCACAACAATAATGAAAACAGTAACACTTGAATATCCAACACGTGGCTATCTGCACGCCTTTCTACAAGAAGGCCGTCATGAAAACACCACTTACATTTGTGCTGAAGTAGATGGAGCAGCATGTGGGGCTTGCAGACAGCCTCAACTGTCACCTCTCCTCAGAAGCTCAACTAAGTCTCTCCAGGAGCTGCCTTGGTGAGCGGCAGTGGCTATGTCAGGATACAAGAGCTGACATCTCTAGTATCAGAATGTTAATGTCAGTGATGTTCTGTGGCCAGAAAGCATGCAGCTCCAAGGACCTGGCTGTCATGTTTCCCTGGAGTTTGCAAGCCATTTAGCATCACATGACACATCTAAACTATTGAAATTACGAAGCTGAGCCATGACTAGAACTTAGAATAAACTATTCCTGCTAAGCTAAAATTTTATTATTATGTCTGTGATAGTATCCTTGAGAAAGGCTTGGCAGTACCGTGGAGTGTGAGTATGTGTGGTGTACCATAGAGTGTGAAGGCTGTACCATTTCCTCAGGGTTGCTGGCATGGCTAACCAATGCCAGCTATACATGTACAGATTCATGCATGCACTCAAACACATGGTGTCAAAGAACAGGCTAACATGGATGCTTCTTAGTTGATACCCGTCTCAGCCAACACAATGTCCCTCACCATGCTCTCACTGATGACCAAAATAGTCCACTTCCAAGGCCACAGCTTCTCTGAGATTTGTATTTTGACTGGCTAGATATATAGAGTTGAAGTCCAAATTTAGAAAATACCCGTCTTTGACAGAACAATCTGAATATACAGTCCTAAGAAGTTTATGGAAAGGAAGCTGATTGCTAGCCCGGCAGTAATATATATAACCAATATGGTGGGGTTGAGCAATATACTGAGGTCATATTCCTGCTTCTCATGGGAGTCACTGGGCCACCTGTCTGCAGATATTATGGTGACTCAGGACCTGCCTGCTCTAGCTCCTCCTACACAGAGTCGAGGATGCTAACAGCAATCGGTAGGGCCAGCACCAGGGTTAGAGTGTCCTTACAACCTACCTGATGGTGGACAAGAATTTCAAATGGAAAGGAGGGCAGAGTGAAAAGAATGGGACACTAGCGGATCTTCTTTTTCTTGGGATATTCTCCCAATATCAAGGCTGATTTCAAAGTTGAAGCTCAACATTTGAGTGATCTGCTTATATTTCTACTAATTCACGGGCTTGGGAGTATTTGCTTGGACTCTAGTCTTCTTCTGTTCTGTATTCTTCATGAAAAAAAAAACATAGCATAAAGTATAGAACTCAAATCAAATCAAATTTCCATAATAAGTCTAGAAGTCAGATCACTAGCTGATTTCACACTGAGGGAAAACGCTTTCAGGTGCCACTGTCATGTCATGTCTGGTGCCTCCTCCTGGCCCACATCGTGGCTGATAAAGGAGAGAAAGACAAGAAGACAGGAGGCATGATGGGAAGGAAATTAAACAAAGGGAAAGGATGGAGGAGAAGGCAGAGGTGGCTAGCGAAGAAAGGAGGTCATAAAGTGAGGAATCTTTTCAACTGCGTCCATCAAACAGCTTCCTTCTCAAGTCCTCTCAGTCTTAGATTGTTTTATTTTGTCCAAAAGATGTAATTATCCCATTAGAGTTGTGAGAGTTTTACTACCACACCTGAGGACATCTGTGCCCTTCCCCCATCTCCCTCTACCACCTCCATGGCCCTTTGTAGCACTAAGGTGTGGCAATGTGGCCTTGCCTCTTGTGGACTAAGAGAGTGCCAGTCCTGAAAGGCCTCCTCCTCCTTCTTGCTTGACCAGGCACTGTCCTCAGGAGTACATGGCCCTGAGGCCCATTCTTTGCAAGGGTATCTCTGGGAACATTGTCTGTCAAGGCCATTTGTTTTGTGTTTCTGACAACCCTATCCACATCTTGAACCTGCATCCTCATCAAGCCTGCTGCTCTGAGCCGTGGCAGCAGATACAATGGAAAAGAACTACATTTACATTCTCAGAGCATTTGGGAAATACACTTCTCTAGATAGTTAAACTCCTGATATGAACTTTCTTGGCCTAAATCCCATATCCTTTAATACATACATTCTGGAGGAAGCCACTCACATGTTAAGCAAAAAGATTTTCCTAAGTTCAGGTGCACCTGCATGAACATGCACAAGTATCTGTGTGTTGATGATATTGCCTTCAGGGTTTGCTCTTTCCAAACTGACAGAAAGCATAAGTGGTACAGACCTGTATTTTGTTGTTAAGAGATGGTATCACTGAGAAAGGAGAGTCCAAAGAAGATAACTGGACGGGACTGGATTTTAGAGCAAAATACACATTTCCTACAGCACACTGACCTGTCCAGTTCCCTAAGGTGGCAACCTCTATTATCTGTACACCTTCATTAAATAGTCTCATTAAATAGAACACAAAATATACACATCTGCAGTTATTAAATAAGCCATGGGGTGCCTCTCTTCTTCTATCTACAGCCACATTCAGACACAGCCATTCCTTCATATTTAAACTTGTAGGTGACAACACCTTTATCTAAATAGAGGATGGAGATAGGATCCAGCTTTGTGGGCACACAACAGGCTTTGGAAGCTTTCTGGGAATTCTTGAGGTGAACCAAGGCCTGGATAATTGCATGTTTTGTAGGTGTGAGGTGCTCTGCCAGAGGGTAGTTACACACACCTCGGCATTCATAGGCCTCGTACCCAGGAGGAGCGATGATCCAGGAGTCCCAGCCAATCTCCTTGAAGTCAATGTACAGTGGAGTCTTCTTACAGTAGTTCCCTTTGGCGTTCCGCCTGATCCGAGCAGAAGAGTCATCGATCATGTTTGACCTCATCTGCAGCAGGGCCTCTTCATCGGGCCCACTGAAGAAGTCATCGGAGTCCAGGTCCAGATCCTGCTCATGGGCAATCAATTCGTTCAGTTCTTCTTTCTGTTCCTTGTCATTGCTTTGGTCATCAGAAAACACAACAAGCAACGGGTCATGCTTATTCTGGGCACTCATATCTATTTCCAGTTGTCCCCTTCCTGGGTCCTCAGCTTGGTTTTGACTGCTTTCAATGTGGATCTCCAGCTGATGGGTTGATGGGCCTGACTTTTGCCAACGTCTGGTGGCATCCGTGACGTCAAATGTCTCCCACTCACTGTTGGTTCCGTAGATCTCTGTTGATACTAAGACCAGCATGCTCCTCCCTTCCTCGCTTCCATCTGCACTCTCTAGGACCTCAAAAATGGTAATTTTACGGTCCACACCGTCATACATCATACGATCTCTCTGAACCAGTGTGTACAACCTCAGTTCAGCCATGACGACCTCTTCGTGGTGAGGGATGGATACATTGAAGAGGAGAGGATATTTCCGGAGCCCATTAAAACTGACTGGTTGAGAAAACAGATCTAAAAAAAAAGAAAGATACTTATGAGAAACCAGGCTTGCAGTATGTCTCACAATATAGCAGATGCTTGTTTAAACAGTAAAAGGAAAGAAAACTTGCCCAGTGTGATGGTTTATAGATGCTTGTCCCAGGGAGTGACACTATTAGAAACTGTGGCCCTGTTGGAGTATGTGTGTCACTATGGCTTTAAGACCTTCATCCTAGCTGCCTGGAAGTCAATATCCTGCTAGCAGCCTACAGATGAAGGTGTAGAACTCTCAGCTCCTCCTGCACCATGCCTGCCTGGATGCTGCCATGTTCTCCCTTTGATGATAATGGACTGAACCTCTGAACCTGTAAGCCAGCCCCAATTAAATGTTGGCCTTATAAGAGTTGCCTTGGTCATGGCGTCTGCTCATATCAGTAAATCCTCACTAAGACACCTGCCTCACAGGGACGGAACTGGAAGGAATCTTGGAGCTCTAGAGGAGTCCTCTGTTTTTCCAGCCAGTAACAAGCCATGAAACGGATCGTGGAGATTGCTCTCTTGAACTCTTCCTGATTAAAGACAGCACAGCTTTTGTTTGTAACAGGTGGTGATCTCCATGAAGCTGAATGGGCCCTGGTCTTCACAGATCTCCATAGACCAGAGGTTGTTAAACTTTGGCCTACAGGCCAGACTGGGACTGTCACATGCTTTGGAAAGAAAACTCCACCAGAGCCCAGCCCTGCTTGTATATTGCTGCAGTGTCTCTGGCTCATTTTGCCCAGCAGAGGCAGAGTTAGATATGGGCTATCTGGCCTTTTCAGAGGAAGTTTGCTGACCCTGTCCCTACATAACAAAGTTTAGCAAGGTCAACAGAACAACCTTAAAAGAAGGAGTCTTAGCAATTGGTTCTGGGGTATGTAGTCCTCTCTGAGAGTGAGAAAGAGAAGGTGAGTCTTAGGGTAGACACATTACCTTAGTGATAGTCACTAGCAGCCAGTGTGCAGTTGGGCACACACAAACTACCCAGGATCTTTACATAATAGCTTGTTAAACGTCCTTTGTCTCAGAAGTATGTCTCCAAATACTTCCATATTGACCTTTTTTTAAAAACAAGGTCTCACTGCATGCCCCTGGCTGGACTGTAATTCACTAAGTAGAGCATGCTGGCCTCGAACTCACACTAGTCTTCTAGTTTTTGTTTCCTGAGAGACATTGCAGGCATGTGTCACCATGCCCGGCCTGATATTAACTTTTTACTTGAGAAGTTTACGTAGAACTCAAAGCTCCTATGTACTTACCTCAGATCATTTGACTCAATGAGGACTGAGACATTTGACATCAGAGTATCTGAGGACTGTGACACCAAAGATGTCAGAGACCTGCAATGGAGTGTCCTCTTTGGTATTTGGCAGCCTTTCCCTAACTGTACTCCGAACTTGGGACCTCAGTGGAGTCTCTGATCCACATTGTGCTCCACATCTTTCCTTACTGATTGCTTTATACCTACTCCCAAAAGAGCTGAAAGTTTTGCTCTTAAGCTCATAGTCATGTGGGCTTTTAAATTTACATAAATAAAATATGTAGTTATTGGACATATTTCATGGCTTCCTCTGGGTGCTAACTAAAAGCATCTTTACAGTAGCGCTGGAGGACACTGACTTATGGGATTGCTCTAACATCACAGGTGTGGCCAGGGCAACTGTAACCAGTGCTTAACATCCCAATCAAGCCATGGCTCCTGTCCATTGTCCATAGTACCCAGAATGCCACAGTTGCTGAATGGATATTTATTGATCAAATGAATGAATAGTTTATCCCGTTTGACTAGTAAGTTTCCCACACAGAAAAACCAAAATGCCTTCCTTCTCTGTATCGTGAACATTTGAGGATGTGCTTCTGATTCTTAAAAAGAAAGCCATCTTGCCTCATTTCTACTCTCCACCTTTGGCCTCCCCCTTCAGACATTGGTGCCTTCAAATCTCCCTCTGAAAGTTTATCCCACTATGCACTTGCTGTCGTAGAAGAGCTAAAGATGGGAGAGCAGGCTCATTGCTTCTCCGTGAAAGAGGCAGTTCCCCTCTGGAATGGAGGAAGCCTTGAGGCAAGTGGGCATGCTCACTGTCTTGGCTGAGGCGGGGCTTCAGTGGATGTTTACAACAGAAGCACTTAAATTACATATGTTAAATATATGCATATTTCTATATATCAACTATACTCCAGTGAAGAGATACTTTTTACAAATAAGCACACATTCAGGAGGCTTGAACAGGAGGAGGATTGTGAGTTCAAACCCAACCAGCCTGGGCTACATGGTGAGTTCAAGGCCAGCTGAAAACAAGACAATACAGCACAACACACACACACAAACCAACCCTTAACTAACTAAGTAAAACTACCCACAATTCTTTGCATATGGGACAATAGATCATGGAGGAGTCACATTTCAAGACATGAAAAATAATGTCCTTGACAGCTTTCACGTGTCATTTGTCCTGAAAATTGTGTAGCTGTGACAGTGACCCCAAAATGCACACGTGGATCCTATGCTAGTTTTGCATCAGAAGAAATCAAACCACCACATACATATCTGACTTCTAGACAATATGGAGGAAGGAGTCATGATAAGAACTGAAGTCCCATTTTCCACCTTGCATGTGACACTGGTTCCAAGATGAACTAGGTCTAGAGTCCTCTGGAACTTCACTTCCTAGGGCATGGCACTGAGGAAACACAAAAGGTGAGTATGTGGGTGACAACAGCCATCAGGGAGAGCCTGCTGAAGGGACACAGGTCCTCTGCTGTGTGACTCTTCCTCTAGGCTGGCAGAGGTGCAAGGGGTGAGTGGCTGGGTATCTCCAAGTCTGATTCTTCCCCATGGAGCTCCAGTAATGGTAAGCTGGGTCACATCCTCACCTTATCAGCTGCTCTTCCATGGCAGAAGCAAGAAACAAAAGTGGAATATTGCATTCCCACCATGCCTGAGCTAGACTACATTTCCCCTGTGTGTGAGGCTGCATTTCCCCCATGCCCGAGCTAGACCACAGCTCAGAGCAGGAATCTGAGGCAGGCTTCTTAGGAGGAAGAATGTTCTTTTTCTCACAGACTTGCCTCCAAAGGAATCTGAAATTTCAGTTTGCTATTTCCACCAGAAATACATTACTAAAGAAAAATGGCAGTCATAGGTTGCATTTTAACAGCAAATACTACCATGGTGTCTGAGGAATATCTACTCAACGTTCACTCCAGTGCCTAGAATATTAAGTAATTCATTGAAAGTCATCACGGTTTGTCCAGCATTTCCTAACCATGAGCTCTCTTACCTAGAGCTACCTGTGATTCCCTCATCTGTGCCAAGCAGCTGCTGCTTTACAGGAGGAAGTGGGGCTCCAATCACTTAGATGAGTTATGCACAACCTCCCAAGGCAGAGCTCTCAGCAATCCTGAGCTGGTTTGTGCCACTGCCTTCTGCTTCCAAGAGCATCTGGCAAATGGTGCTCAAATCTCATTTTTGCTCATCCATTGACTATAAAAGCACAATTAGTAAATAATAAAGAACCATTTTCTTTATATCCACAGTCTCTACCATCAATGCTATAATTTTCTACTTGTGCCACATAAACCTAGGATTAGCTCACTGGCTCACTTAAAGATCTGAGGGGAACGAATCATTTGAGATATGTGTATTGCTCTTCATGAAGACACAGTCATAGTCAGCTGGACCTGCGTTCTTCCTGGAGTCTCACTGTGTGATGCTTCATATAAGAACACAGCTCATCAAACACAACACAGTATGAAAAGAATCTCCCAAATACAGTTCTGTTCTATCAGGACTCTGACCCAATGACGTCAGAAACGGAAACTCACCCAGACTTGGAACAAACTACAAAACCCAAATTTCTATTTTTTTAAAAATTGTTTTCATCATTTTTGACCAGATGGAAATCCAGTCCTGTCTAGAAAGTGGCAGAGAAGATGGAACAACGGATCATTTACGGGTTTTTGATATGTGGTGTCCAGATTAAAATGACATCAAGAACCTGTTGTGGTATTAGAATGATGGGTATTTTGTGGGCTTTCATTAATAGATATTTTCCGGTATTTCTGGAGTTCTGGGGGGGGGGGTCTTGTGGTGTAGTCAATGCACTGTGTCTGAGCCATGTGTTTCCACCAATGCACCCTCTCTCACATCACCCCCACACGGACGTTTCCTTGTTTCTTCCTGAGAAAATGCAAAGCCTAAGTCTGATAGGTGTAAACGCCAGCCAGCCTACCTTCGTTCTTGAAGCTCCGGATAATGTTAGCAGACGGCATGGAGGTTCGGTCCGTGGCGAATTTGTTGTAGAGTTCCAACATGTACTCTGGCGGATCCACTCTGCCTGTGTCCTGCACAGGAATGTCCGACAGGTTCAACGTCTTGAGAAACTCATCCTTCATGCTCTGCAGCAGGGTGTTAAAGTCAATACCATCTTGCTCTGTGAAGATATCATCAAAGAAAGGCATGTCTTCTTCCAGGGGCGACTGCTCAAGGCCCATGATGGGGCTGCCAGAAGCCGACTGAGCCACCAGGCAGAAGACAGCGCTCAGCGGCAGAACCAGAGAACCCATGACTCTGCTCAGCTCTCCAGGCCAACCTAGAAAGGCTTAACTCCCCTGGGCTGTAACTGGCAGTTTTATCTTGCCGAGTGTAAATGTCTTGTGTCACTGGACACAACACAAGTACGGAAACTCTTCCTGTGTCTTCCCCTCCCCCTCTCTCCTCCTCCCTCCTCCCCCTCCTCCCCCTCCCCCCGCCAAAAGTCAGGTTGCAGTAATTGGATAGCAAGATCCCCTATAGGGCCTAGCCTCTCTTATCTCCCCAGTGTAAACTTGTACACCAGATTTCATTTTTATCTTGCAACCCCTTTTTCTTTTAATGAGCATTTTGTAAACACTTCTACATTCTGACACTGGTGAGAGATAGGACAATTTTGTCTTTGCAAAGCCTCTGCTTCTCCTCTCTCCATTTAACTTTCTTTGGTAGGAATGTCTGGATTCTGGGCTTGTGGGACTCAGTTCTGCACGTGTGTATGACAGATGTTAAGAATCAACAGAATGCGTATTATTAGTGATGCGTGTTGATTCAAGTGATGGGGCTTACATGTCCAAAGATGGACTAAGTAGCCACTAACTTCAAGTTAAGTAGACATCAATGACTCATAAACAAATTTTGAAGCATTTTTTTTTGAAACAGGAAAGAAGGAACATCACTGTCATTTTTTTTTTCTTACAGATTCAGTCAGGCTGAAGGTAAGCCAGCTCCTGATTATAATGAGTTTTGGAGTGTAGTGTAGTGAAGAACTTTCCAGAAGCCATCTAATGTGCTTTGTCTAATAACCCTGTTTTCATCCCTGTCAGGTGCATAGACTCCTGAGGTCCCATGGCTGGTCAGAAGCCACTGACCTGTGCAGTCATGAAGCCTCAAGTTAAGCCCAGGCAGTCTAATTATTGTGGAACAGAAACTTCCGGACTTTGTAACCAGGATTCCCTTAGACCAGGAATGGATAGCAAGAGCAACTAGACCCCCCCACTTATACAGGGTAGTCAGTGAGGAGGAAGGTACCTGGATGTGGATTCAGGTCCTATGCTTTCGATACCCGTTATTTACATGACCAAAATCTCTGTCAAGTTCACCTTCAAGACTAAGTCCAAAGCTCCACTGGCTTAGCAAACAGCATTACTAAACAGATAAAAAATGCCAAGCATCTTGGTAAGGGGTGGGGTGTGGGGCTGGTAAAATCGAGTGTGTGTCCAGTTTAGGAGTAACAAACCAGGCTGACCACTGAGGCCGTGCTAATATGTGGCTGCTGGAGGCACGGTGCTGTCACAGTGGCTCTGTAGACAGCTCCAAGGGGTTATTTCCTGCAGGGACAATTATAATGGAATCTCTACTGCTTGCTCAGTGTGTTCCCTGTACAGGCATCCTTCAGTGTGTTCTGAGGACAGTGCTTAAACCGCTGGTGCACTAGAATACCCGCTTAGTTTCTTGGTTAAGGTTTTCTATACTTTCCCTAATAGGCTAGCTAAAGCATCCCATTTACCATTCTGACCACTCCCAAGTTTCTAGTCACCCTTGGATTCTTTGTTTTCCTTCCTAGATTTTTTACAGTAATTTTTAAAGCTGTGTTAGGAAGGATCATATCTTTAGTAGCTGCTGATTGTCTACTTGTCTGGCAGTTGATTGAAATTCAATGTTTTGATGGCTGTTTCTGCTCACATAGCATATGGTGATTGCAGGTTGGAAATCTAATCTGAGGAAGTGCACAAACAGGTGAGTCCCAGATCCACAGCCCGCTCCCCCGCTGATGCAGCTTTAACACGGGGTTCTAGAAAGCACTGCAGCAAGGCTTCTGTAGCATGTGCTGATCAGAACAAGCACCTGCCTATCTGCATACACACACACATGTCAACGCACACTCCACAATTCTGAATGACAGGCACGTACGTGCAACCGCCACAGGAGCTTGGAACACGTGGCTGCACTCCAGTTCCTGGGGTGCACTGATTTCAAAGGTCAGAGGACAGACACACAAACCCCACGATTCTGAGCTCATCAAACCCCAGGCAGAAAAAGATGCAGTAGAGATTCCACTGGCTTCCTTCGAAGGTAATAAGCTAAAGATTTAGATGATTCCTTCAACAATGTGTTCATATCATCAGCTGGTTAATCAATATACTAAGAAGATGAGCGAAGTTCCACCCCATTACCTACACCATCTTGAATTACAGGCTCAGTGAAGGTCCTTACGTACCATGCCCATGATGCATGGATGAGGAAGAGGCAGGGCTTCATGCATGCAGAAACTCCATGCATGCAGCAGTTGCCTCTGCCTTCTGCACCTGTGATGCATTTTAATTTTGCTGTAGTGTCTCTTTATCAGGTAAATTTCTCTAGAAATCTCTTCCCAGTGACTCTCACCTGACTCCAAAAGGGCCGAATGTCTCTACAGACCTTCTGCTGTCTTGATTTTTTTTCCTCTACACAGTTAATAATAGTCAGTAATAAGTCATAATAGACTTATTATGAACTGATTTTTATTATTTTGGGTCCCACTCCTTTGGAATGTGTTATACTCCCTTCCTCATGAGCTGAATATCACGTCCCCTGCTAAGCCAACTATATAAAACTTATAGTATTCTAGGGAAACAAAAGTACCAGTTATACTTTCTGCTTTTAAGCTGGTGCAAAATCTTCTGTGTTTAGTTTCACAACTCTACAAGCCCAAAGGATCTGGTTTTGAACTTCTTTATTGTCTTAGAGAACTTGTTTAGTCCAAGATTAGATCCACTGGACAACATCCTTATGATTTCTGTCATTCCTGTGAATCGTGGTCACACTGTAAACAACACAGCCAATAAATATCCCTCGACTGACATGAGGCCAATGGAGTTAGGAACCCTGAAGATGGCTCTAGGGTCTTGGAACCATTCTTTCTTGAATCACACCTTAAGATTGAGACATTACTGTGGTATTTGCTCAGCTGTGATGAAGACATTATGATACATCTCAAATGTCATGTAGTAATAAAAACATCTAACAAGCTATATGGTGGGTGTTTTTGTTTTAGCATATAGAAGTTGATATATTTCATTTTTTATGTGTTTCTCTTATGTCTCCAGCAGATATTCTCACACAAGCCCGAGCGAGTGCGAATACACACACACACACACACACACACACACACACGCACGCACAAACACACACACGCATGCAAGCACAGACACAGAGATGGTTGGATGTCCTGATGTGACTGCTATTCATTGATTTTTCACTATTAAATTGTTGCCAGTTTTATAAATATAAGGTTTTACTTGTTCACTGTTAGCAGACCTCTCTTTTCCATGTTCTACCCAGTTTTGTCATGAATGATCTATTCTCCTGCTCAAGAGCTCTAGGAATGCCATCAGCTAGAACTTTCTATCCATCACCACAGTCCCTGAGATGCCTGGACACTGGATTTTGAACCACAGCTAGAGTGCCAGAATTGGATCTTAACTTTATTAATCTAATTTTTACTTTATTTCAATTATTGGCATTTCAATAGCTACACTATTAGCTGTTTTTTATTCAACACTATTCAATCAGTATGGCTAGTAGTTGTCACTGTGGACAGTGTGGATATGTATTATAGTCCACAAAACAAACATAGGAATAGAGTTATTGGCCAGTAGGTAAGACTCCCATCCCAATTTTATACAATGTCAAATTGTTTTTATGACTAGATTTCCCATGCCTTTTCTTCCTAGCAAAGGTTTTATTGATCAATGTCTTTGCCAGCAAGTGTTAGATGACTTGGGGACTCTCTGCTTCCATCCCTACCCCCATGACTCCTGAGAGAGGACAGTTTGAAGAAAAAGATTAGAAACAGCTGTGTAGACGTGGGGAAATTAGGTGGGAGATTCATGCCAAATATTAAGCTCTATTAAAACTCAGTGACATCTATAACAACACCACATTGTAGGCACGGACCAAAAGACAGAGCCTGGGAAAAGATTTACAAGTAAGAACAATTGGTTAAAAATTAGCTGAGACCATAACTCAATGGAGAAACAACAAACATTTGATGAACAATAAGGGATCACTCATTGAAAAATATCAATTGCTTATGCCATTCTTTACACAAAATAGCAAATTCAGATCCATAGCTTTTGTAAAAGAGAAACTGTGGAAATCAGAGAGAAGTCCCATGAGAATGTCTCTTTTGTCCTCCCATCTGGCACCGCTCCAACCCTAGAGGATGGCAAAGATAGGAATGACTTTCCTAGCTGGCTTTCTCAAAAGAAAAAGGAGAAAAGGAAGGTCATGCCAAAAAAAAAAAAAAAAAAAAAAAATGTATGCCTGAATTCCAAACACCTGACCATGCAGATGTCCCTTGAAATGGTGTGCAAAACGCACTTTGAATCAAGTTGATTGTGCTTGGCATCCTTCCAGGAGCACATGTTCAGGCAGGGGTGGGACAAGAGAGCACTGCCCGTAGTCTAACAGACATTCTTGTTAGAGCAAACACTCTGTTTTCAAATATACTTCTTAAGTTAAAAAACCATGCTAAAAATGAAAATGCCACTGACCAGGACATCCTGGGGCTGGAGTGGACAGTCCATCAGTGAGCTCTTAGCACACTCGAGGTGTTTGACAGCTGTGCTAAGCAACGGGCACACAGAGCAGCGACAGGGATGCAAACGCCGCCAGGGCGCTCTGCCACCACCAGATAAGTCAAGTCCTTTAACACCAGGGGCTGCTAAGGGCTTATTCCACACTCCCAGGGAGATAAGCTGCCATTCAGCCTGGAGGCACACCCAGATCACAAAAGCAGCTGACAGAAAATCTGAGGGATGCAGCCCAGCACAGGCAATCATTTTAGGGATGAAAATGAGCAAACTTCAAGATGTTTTGATATTAGTTTCTTGGGGATCCATCAAAGCCTACACTTGAGACTGACAAGCTTTTCCAGGCATGCCATCACCACAGGGCCACCAGAGCCCGCCTGCCAGGCACTTTGCATTCACAATCCAAGTCCTGCTGTCTAAGGTGAAGTTTTTCTCATTTTTTGGAAACACCTGAGGTCCAGTGGTTAGATGAAGTGCCTGGGTTATCTGTAGTTGGAGAAAGTTGGAGTCACGCCCTCACCACTAATTCTTCCCAATTCTCTAAGCCACTCCTGTTAGGCTGATAGTTCATACGGTTGAGCTCCAAAGGAAGAAAGCTGAGTTCTAATGTGAGTTTGATATATTAGAGCGCTCTCTGTGCTGTCTGCTAAGGTAATTTCCCCAGGCTGAGTGAACGCTCGGCTGTTCTTTTATTTCCTCATTCAGATTCAATTTCAAGTGTTCCATTTCCATGTAAGAACAAGCCAGGCAGGAGTCCACTTTCCTTTCTCACCTCCCTTTCTTTTCTTTCTTTCTTTCAAAATACAACTGCGTTGATTATGGAATTCAGCATATACAGGTTTTGGAAGAACAGTGGGCATCTTGACTTTGAGGAATCATCAGCGGTCCCTGTCCACAGAGCTGCAAGGTCAAGTCAAGCCACATGTATTATTACAGAAGAATGAGCACCTGTAAGAAGAGACTATTGGCCTCATAAAAAGATTCAGTTCATGTAGCTCTGTGCCACATCCTGAAGCTGTATCACCACAGTGGACTGCACAAAGTAACCTCTATTTCCCATTTCCACAATCCACTGGGCCAACCATGTAATCAAAAAGCATTAGGCTTTGAAAGCTGGCTAGAGGTCAGTCTGGCTAGCCTCTGACACTGCACAGGAAGAGAGAAAGAGGGGGAGAAATAAATGAGACCTGTCTTATCTGTGGGCAGCCGAGTTCCTGATGACTTTCACTGGACACGTTTAAAAAGAAAGAATTCTCAGGGAAGGTCTTAGTCATTTGAGAGCTGAAGAGTATTGGGCATCAAACCAAAGTGAAATCTCACTCATCTTTGTTAAATGCCGTGCACGAAGGGGAAAGGGTTCTAGAAACTATGGCTTTTAAAAAATTATTATTTAAAATAACATTAGGATGACAAATCCTTTGAGAGAACAGTATTCTGGGTCAAAAAAAAGTCATCAATGACTTTACAAGAAGTTTATCACCCCACCCCCCACCCCCAAAGGTGAGCATAAGAGGGTCAGGTTCCACTCCAATGTGACTTACAAGGCAATAGCTCTGGTTATGCAGTCCTTATGAAGCTGTGTAGATGTAAGCCTGGAAGTGACAAGCTAGATTTTAGACAAGGGTCTTCAAGTAACCTGGTTTTGATCCCATTTATATTGCGTGTGTCCAGAGGGTCATGTATCTGATCCTCCACAAGTGCCTCCAAATTATTAGCTAATGGTCTATCACGGCTGTGTTTAAGACTCGTCATTAATTATTGCTGAACACTTGGAAGGGCTGGCATTGATAACAGCACCCAAGAGGAATTCCTGTAAATGATAACGGCAGAATTCCTTAAATAGGCAGCCAGAGAGTGAAACCATGCCCGAGTCACTCAATCATGTGTGCGCGGGAGGGAGGGGTCGACTTTATTCATGAAGATTTCAGCAGTTGCTTTGAGTCTTCTAGGGTGTTACTCCGAGGTCATTGGCTTAGTAAGATGAAACTGCCCAGCGCACAGTGTGTGCAATAGAGCCAAATGGCCACATCTGTGATAAAAATGATTCCAAAATTTGCTCTCAATCTATGATTCCAGACACAAGAGTTACCCTTCTCTGTTGCATGGTTGACATATTTCTGAGTTGCATCAGCTTCCATGCGATAAGGTTAGAATGTCCGTCTTCTCAAATCACAGACAGCTTGAGGGCAGGCGTGTGTTCCATTAATGTGTCCCTGGAACCCAGAAAGAAGGCTGCTATCCAGAGGATGCTCTGTGTTCAGTAACACAGATGTTGTGATGCAGTATGTCAGTTGTTGATCTGCTATTTGTTTGGTAATGTACCTTTGAAACCATCAGTGTTCCGTTTCTGGCTATTTCTCTTGAAACAGTGTTTCGGAATACTGGCCAACGCTTGTCTTATGGGAATCCTGGTCATTCAAGGAGCAAAGGTGACAATAAGGATAGACTTTCCTCCAGTTAGAAAGGAACATTCCCCCTTATCCAAAGACAGTTTTGTTGAACCTCTTAGTTTTTGTTTTTTTTCTGTGCTTCCTCTCCTTGACTTTTCTACAGCATCCCATTCTGTTTTGTGGAGAGGATGACAATCCTGAGGTCATAAGTTTGGAGGAAAACTGGATGAGACAAACACAAAGCCTGAGTACTGGTGTGTGCCACAGAGCAGGACTTGAGTGAATGGAAACCTTCTACAGCCTTCACTGGCTGGCATTGGGTCATCCTTCCTGGCAGCCCTGTGCCACTGTGCACAACATAGTGCAGGTGCTTGGTGAACATTTGTTCGAGTGGTGGTGGTGAATGGCAAACTGTTGATTACGATAAGGTTGCCTCTGGCTGAGGCTCAAGCATCCTGGCCTTCCTAGGGCTGCTTAACCTCATCGAGGTCTCAGAGGGGACACATTATGAAGAAGTGGGTGCTCTGGGCAGGCATTCTGTTTCTGTGAAGATTTTCCCCAAACATAATGTGGTCTGCTGATTTCCTGGACCAGACCATACAGTGGACTATTCACACGCATGGCCTCTTAATCCTCATGGTTTCTTGAAGGCAATATTATTCTGCATCCAGAAGAACCCAGGCTCGATGAAGAGCCATAAGATACTCACTGGGGAACACATGATAAGGCTTGGATTCCGACTCAGACCGAGGGCTTGCTGGAGGCAGAGAAGCTGTTGGAGGTATAGAAACACGGCCCCTAATTGACTTCTACTTAGCAGATAAAAATTGGAAAACCTGTGTCTAAAGAGTAGTTGGTGGGGAAGTTTTGAGCTTGGAATGTTGGAATGGAAATAAGATGGTGGGAACAATAAGTCAAGAGGTAGAAATCCAAAAAGTGGGGCCCAAGAAACTGGGTGTAGTGTTTTAACAATAAAGCTAATTACCAACTTAGTGAGAAACAACTCAAGATATGCAGAAATCCCAACACTTATGGATAGTCCTAAAACATAACTTCCCCCAATATTATATAGGAGAAAAAAAATTAAGGACTGCCTGCAAGAATCTTCACTACTCTATCTATATATGTAAGTGGAGCCATTTCTACAGTCACTAAGGTCAGTTCTAACACTGAATTTCAGCAACTAGGAAACGCAATAGCAAATGTCAGGAGCAGAGCTCCTGGGCCCTGCAGAACCACAGGGGTGGCTCCAAGGGTCTTGCCTACTCAGTACGGAAGCTTGAGCACTCCATGCTCAGCAGCACAGACTATAAACATGGGGAACAGTAACTGCCCGTGATGGGGTCCTTCCTGTGAGTGAACACGCAGAGGGATGGAAGTGGAAAAAGTAGGGTTTCTTCCGCCTGGAAAAAGTAGGGTTTCTTCTCAGAAGATGGCTGTCTGCTCCCCCGAGAGCTACTTTTCTCACTTCCCTTGCATCACACCAGTGAGGGGGAAAAAAAATCTCTCCAGAAAAGGGAGTGTCTTCCTCTCAATGCTGAAGTGCTGCTAATGATGATGGCATCCATGCAATGTTTCACGGTTGATGACTACCTCACGATCCTTGGTCAGTGTTTGTAACAGCATCTTCTCTGTCTTGAGCTAGTGTTCTATAGGCTCCTAGTGGTTCCTCTTCAGGGGGCTCTGGCTGTGCACTCATGGGACACACATCACATTCTATAGAAGGGCAGGTCTATAAGGGCTGGATTCCAGGCCTCTCAATGAGAGGTCCACTCTGGGGCTGAGGGGAGGTTCTCTAAGGTATCTTTAGTATTGACTGCTCAGGTGGCAAAGTGCTATCTCTACTTTAGCTGGAAATTGAATCTGTAGATACATTTCTATACACTTGCCCTCAGGTAATGAACACAAGGCAAACAAACATGAAACCAGTGTCACAGTATTGCAGAAAACCTATTGCTAGAATCTGACAGCCCAACCTAGGGCTCCCCATTGTTCAAATTGGGACCCCATTATCAGAATCCTGGATCCTTGATCCATTTAAGTGATTACTCATGGCTTCTGTCACCTATAAAGAGGAATAACACTACTTCTCACGATATGGCTTAAGTCTGAATGCTCAGGATGAGAGCAGAGATCTGTTCAGCTTTGAGTTTTGAAACGATTTTCCTGGCAAGAGAAGTTTTGTTTTAAATCGAATGTCTTCTAGATCTTTTGCTTTTTTCATGCTTGAACATGTGGTTCGAATGCATCTGAAAACCATGTAGAACTTTGAAAAAACTATGACTGAACAACCATACAGACAAGTCAAATATCACTTAATGAGAGGGTCTCATGCCTTGGCGAAGTCCAGTCGCTTACACTAGCTGCGTAGATGTGAGGGAAGGGCAAGCCGAGGCTCCAGTGAATCCTCATTAGCTGTGTCCATGAGGGGGGCATCATGAAAACGGAAGTCTCGGGAACTTGGAGAAACACCATACCAACCTGCCTGTCTTTTCATGAATGCGAGACAGGAGTAAAACAACCAGAGTCGGCAAATTGGGAACGGACCTTGGACATTCACAACACTGATGACAGGGAACTGCAAACTGCCTAGTCCCCAAATCCCACAAGGTGACATAACTGTGCCCAGATAGGATTAGTTATTCCTTGCAGTGGTTGGAGAAGTGGCTGAAGCCTCCCAGTTAAACCAGATCTCAGTGAGTGAGGAATCCATGTAAGGGGTTGTTTTCAAGTGAAAAATGTCAGGGGTAGCACTGTCATGATAAATCCGGTAGTTAATTAATGGTTTGATAATTTCTGATACTTTGGGCTGGAGGGATGACTCAGCAATTTAAGAGCATTGGCTGCTCTTATAGAGGACCCAGGTTCAATTCCCAGCACCCACATAGTGGCTCACAACCATTTGTAAGACCAGTCTCAGAGGGTATGATGCCCTCTTCTGGCCTCTGAAGGCACTGCACATACAAGGTGCATTTGGGTAAAAGTCATACACATAAGAAAAATAATACACAAAATCTTTAAATAACAATTTCAGCTAGTCAGTGTTGATGCTAATATAGAGTATTTGCTGGTGGTTTGAAAAGTTGAAATCAATAGTTCCAGTAAAGCTAAGTTTAGGGTCTCTTGACTGTAATCACAGCACTCAAGAGGCAGAAGCTGGAGTAGGATTACAATGAATTCAAAGCTAACCTGGGCTATGATGTAGGTCTTTGTTTTAAAAGGAAAAAAAAGGAGGGGTGTGTGTGAAAGTGTTATATACACTTGTAACATTTGGTACCTCTGTATTAACTCAACAACAATAAGTCCCATTTATTTCCAAATGGACTTGTGATCTGCCTAAGGCAACCATTTATTTCACTGGTTTTTGGAGGGATTCTTGGAAGGTTTTTGGAGGGAGAGGGGTAGGTAACATTGAGTCAGTCCTTGGGGCAGGAAAAGTGACACTGTCAGAAATAGTTGTAAAAATATGGTCTTAACTTGTGTCTTCTCTTTCCTTATCATAAAAATAGCTGGACATCAATAAACATTCACCAAGGTTATTGACAGTTAGGAAAAAAAATGGTTATTATAACAGCACTCCAGCTGAGCAGGGACCTTTTAAAGCCTCAGGCATGAAATGAGTGGGGACCCTGCCTTCATGTGGGCCTCCGAGCAGTGGTTGGCAGAGAGTTTTAAATTTTGCTAACACTAAACTCTAATCTCCAAGGAAACGGACTGCTGATACGTGATAGGAGGAAATTAGAGGACTCCATGTCAGGGTGGAAATGAGCTTGCAGAGCAAGCCTGTGCATTTGAACATCGCTTTACAAGGCCAGGCCACAGACCATTCTCCAATATATGGCATGGCTCTCCTTGGCTTCTTCCTGGTATTGGTGACAAGATTCCACAGTGTCTGTTTGGAGAGTTACACATTCATTCACCGACAGAATTTCAGGGTAGATGACATTTGGACCTCTGGTTGGGGATTCTTTTAGAATGGACCATGTATGGGAAAAAACTGTGTATGATTCCAGAGAAGGCAGAAATGAGATCTCAGATTGGAAACTAATTTTAGTCACTGTGCGCATGCCGGTCCCTGTCACACTCCCTCTATCTCCTCTCACGGGGCATGCGGCGTCTGATAGCGGTGATGAGCGGCTTTGTGGTGCTCTTCCAGAATGCTTTGGAAGGACTTAGCTTCACCCTTCAGTACCCATGACCTACAAGAATGACTTGTACCATTCCACTGCCCTTTGGGCAATGACAGACGCCAGGATTCCAAGATAGTTTCCGATAGCTTCCGAAGCGGTTGCCGGCACACATTTTCCATTCAAACCTTGCAGCACGATGAGTTATAAAGTCAGGACTTTGGTAAAAGGCATTATTGGTCACAAGATGTGGTCAAGTGGTCACAAGCCAGCATTTTATCATGTGGTGACTGTCATTGGTAAACCCAAGGAATCCTACCAGATGGAACTCCTTACAAAGACTGGCTGAACACACAGACACAGTAAGAACTCCTACTGGAATGTATCAGGGTGGGACCTATACCTAATTCTCCTCTACCTATGCTTCTTACAATTATTCCTTTTTGTCAAGTTCATACCCTCAGTAGCTGATGGTTGGAGACGCCAGTAAGAGGGTCTATTACAAAGAAAGGCCTGTGGTAGGGAACTGAAAGAATTGTTCAACAAGCCAAAGGTTCCAGGTAGAAATTAGACTGAAGGGGAATCAGGGGTAGGGGGATTGACATCCCCCTAGAACTTCTAAAGACAGACACAGCACCAGGCCCAGTGAGGGATGTTGGAACACACAGGCGGCGGGTGGGTCTGCCTCTCCTGCATATAGAAGGAAGACACAGAAAGGGTTTCCTGCCTGTGTGCCTCTTCTGCAGAGAGAATCAGTGATAAATACACAGTAGTGAGATCATAAGATATTTGGGGGGCTGGAGAGATGGTGGGGGGCTGGAGAGATGACTCAGCAGTTAAGAGCATTGACTGCTCTTTGTAGACCTCTTTCTAGAGGTCCCAAATTCGATTCCCAGCAACCACATGGTGGCTCACAACCATCTGTCATGGGATCCGATGCCCTCTTCGAGTGCATTTGAAGCTAGCTACGTATACGTAAAGTAAATAAATAATTCTTTTTTTAAAAAATGGTTAAAGAAAGAATAAGGTTTTCAAACTAAGCCATGCAAACCCACACCACCTCCAGTTCCATCGCTACCCGTGCTGGCTGGTGTTACGCCAACTTGATACAAGTCAGATTCATCTGAGAGGAGAGAATCTTAATCGAAAAAAATTAAGATCCAGCTGTAGGTAAACTTGTAGGACATTTTTCTTAATTAGTAGTTGGTGTGGGAGGGGCCTCCTCCACTATAGGTGGTGTCACCCCTGAGCAGGTGGTCCTGGGTGCTACACAATTGTAGGCTGAGCCAACTACAAGGCTAGTAAACAACCCTCTTCCAGAGTCTCTCTATAGCTCTGCCTCCAGACTCCCTCTCAGCCAGAGTTCCCATCTTGGCTTCTCTCAGGGTTCCATGATTCAGGACACTAGGCGGAAATAAACCATTTCCTCCTCAAGTTCCCTTCGGGTATGGTGCTTCATCATAACAACAGTAACCCTAAGAAACCACCCGGGTCATTATTGGTGCAACACTGGCCTCTAGTTGGGGTTCCAGGAAAGAATGTTGAGGGATGGTAGCTTAAAGCAAGGTCATCAGATGGGCTCTGTCAAGTGGGTTTCCCTCGAAGAAACCCAGCCCACGCCTCCATCACAATTACCCCAGCCTGACTTTTAGATCAAAGCTGGTCTCAGCCTCTCTCAGTCTGTTTCAATCCACCCAGGGGGCCGCCATGATAAGCACCCTGGAAGCTCCCCTTGCTGCTAACCTCATGACTTCCACTTACTTATTTTTAAAAAGCTAATCTAGATACAGTCTGCAGAGTTCAGAGCTGCTTCTCCAGCCTGCAGGAACGCCTACAGCCACATTTCTTTCTCTTCCTGACCCCACCCTTGCTTCAGGGGTGAGGTTAGAGGTGGGGGCTAAACTAACCAGTGCCCAGCTCACCTCCCTTACGTAGTGAAGCTCTTGCCCAGGACCCACATTCTCTGCCCAGGCAGGAAAATGTCGCACCCGCCTTCACTCTAACTGGTTAAATGTGATCATGTTATTTCAATGTGTTGTCATAGATGTGTTGTGGCTAAATGGTAGCATTATGTAAACTGTATGTGCCGTATGCCTCTGGCAGCTGTTAAGATTATAGAGTGCTCTTAGAGACCCAGTTTTAAAATCACACACGTATGTGGATTATGTGGGTTGGTATATGCAAGAATTTACACAAAAGTTTGAAGGTGATTTAATTTTTCAGGACATTTAATTGACTGGTATGCTCTGTAGGTACAACTGGCAAGCATCTGGAATCCAGGCTATATGTTTTCTGTGCTTGAAATGAACTTTATTAAGTTTTAATTTTAAAATGCGATCAGTCTTTAAACCAACTATTTTATATATTCATTCTATACAAAATCAAGGCTTCAAATTTAAAAGATATAAAGCACATAGTTGACAAATGGATAAAGATAAAAATGATTTTGTAAAATATTTAATGTGAAAATTTATGAAGAATGCTTACAGTTAGTTTTAGCTTAATTAATTTTAACCACAGGAAATTTATGAACAATAAGGATTTCCTAAGTATTGATCTCATCTTACTAATGTTTACCAAATCTTAGTGATGTTTACAAAACCTGACTTATAAAAACTAGGATTTGGGGCTGGAGAGATGGCTCAGCAGATAAGAGCACTGACTGCTCTTCCAGAGGTCCTGAGTTCAATTCCCAGCAACCACATGGTGGCTCACAACCATCTGTAATGTGATCTGATCCCCCTTTCTGGCATGCAGGTATATATGCAATACTTGTATACATTAAATAAATAAATCTTTTTTTATAAACCCAAAAAACCCCAAAAATTTTCTAGAATTTTGTTTTATCCTTTTACTAAAAGAAATATTTAAAACAACTGATTATATTTCTCTAAATATTGTTTTTCTGTTTTATTATTGAGTAAATCACATAGTTTGATCATTTTACTGGACAAAAATTATGTCTACTGAGAAATCTGACCCATTATACAAAACTTCATTGTGCCTATGACCTTCACCATCTATAGAATAATTCTAAACAATTGCCACTAATAAATTGTGATACACTCCAGCTTAAACAGAAAGGCCCAGACTTTTGTATTCTTTGGATACTGTTATGTTTACAAGATGTTAAAATTTTATTGGGTTTTCCCTCAGTGATAAAAAATGTCTAATCTCGATTTTCCTGAGACTACCAATGAAAATAGTTCTGGGGCTTTCTGATTCAGCTGTTTGCCCAGAGCCCCTACAGCTCCAGCGCCTCTCTCTCTGCCCAGCAACTCCAGGCCTGCTCCGTCTCTGAGTCTCTGACTAACACAGGATAGTCTCTCCCCCACCTCACTCTGAGACTCTTTGCTCTACACTTTTTGTCTAATCCTTCTAAATATTCTGGATCCATCACTGGACCCAACAACATCTCTTTTCCAGCCCACACCACTGGATTCCTCCTCTATTCTAATCTGTTATACAGGGAAGTAGATCTTTTGTCTACTGGTAAATTATCATGTACCTCTGACTCACAGAGAAGCTGTCACAGGAACTAGGATTTGACCCTCCCACCACAGACCCAGGTGTTTGTACCTCAAAGTTTTCCAAACTCCTCTGTTCTGGGTTAGTCTGGCCCCTGACTCTGTCACCTGGAAGAGAAGAGAATAAGAAAATAGCACAAAGTAAAAGCATTGTGGCTTCAGAGGCACCAAAAGGTACAATGTTTCCAAGAGAGGTTGTTACTGATTAGCCGGTGGTATAAAATGCTATGATGGTCATGGTAAGCCTCCACATGGAGGGGACTGCCTAAGTCTTCAATCATGACTAGCATCATAGTGGCAAGGGCATTTTTGGTTGATTCTGTTGGCTGTTGTAAGTAACAGTTTGATATGCTTTGCTCTTCATCAGCTGCTTTCTCTCGCTCTGATACTTACACTCATTCAAAAGTCATTCGATTTTACAGATGTGGTAAATTATTCTGCAGATTGCATAAAACACAAAGTGTGTGTGTTTGTGTGTGTGTGTGTGTGTATTCTGTTTTCTGTGTCTCCCCCCCCCCCCCCAGGAACTTACAAAGACTCATTTAATTTATTACATTTATGCTGTGTTTGCATTCAGTTCTCTTTTAATGATATGTTAAATGTCTTTCTTGCTGTTACTATGTCTCAGGGTATTAAGAAAGGAAACAAAATTCAAGGGAAGCAGTGAGTAGACGGAAATCCTGAGGGTGTGTAAGCATGAAGGTATTTGTAGGAAGATGCCTGCCTGGTTTTTCAGGTGAGGAGGAGAGCTGCAAACCCTAAGCAAGTGATGAAAGCTTTCTTAAGGTCAAAATTCAACTCAGCATCAACTTAAATGAATTGAGTTATAAGCTATCGATCTACTCTTGGTTGGTGGCACTTGCAAGAACAGAAGCATAGTTCTCACCGGGATCTATTCAAAAGTGTTTTACTTCTGTCCAAGCTTTATCTAGATATTAACCAGGACTTCAAACTACCGGATGAGTGTAACTGATGTCATGGGTATTTAATCACTATGCTTGGAGGCCTGTACTGATGTGGAGAGAGAGGTTAAATGGTTTGCCCTTTGCCCTTCAAGGTTAACTAATTCCCATGGATCAGTGGGGCATAGCTATGGTGAGTCACTTGTCCCCTTGTTCAAACAGGTCATGAAGACCCCACTGGGGGGACATTAATCAGTGTTCATTCTACAAACATGAAGGTCAACATAGATGAAAAAATTCTTCCATTCTTTCAAGGGAAGCCACAGTCAAACAAGGCTTTTGGCTTCTCCTTACAAGATGGAACTATTGGTTTAAAAGAAAGAAGGGCTAAAGGGCCCAGAGTGTCCTCCTGTGAAGACCAGACCTTCACTTGGCTTTTACTGTTTTTTTTTTTAAGTGATTAATGCTAGCCATCTACATGGTCTTAAACACCAGCAGGAATATATACTCAAACTCAAAATAATTTATAATAATATAAATTTATAATAATATAAAACAGACAATTGACCAGGCTTTACGGGCCTCTCACATGGCTCTTGACATGCTCAGTGGAGTAAACACAGCCATCCCAGCTTTAATCAAGGATTAAATCAAGGATCATGTAATCATGGAAACCAAGGATTTCCATGCTTTTCATCACTATAAACGTACCGTTATCTGTATGTTTCTGATAATTCTATGGGTGTTTTATGTGCTTAACAAAGCCTACAAAAATCAGACTAAACAAACATTATTGCATTGGTGGACAGCTTTAACTGGATCTCTGGCCCTTCAGTGAAGTAGGTCAAATCTAGTATAATCTTAGAGGTGGTGCTATTTATTCAACTGCTGTGTTAATTTTGTCTCTTCCTCTTGTTTATGATCGATCACACTAGCGTGGTTCTGTGACAATCCAACTCCATCTATCTGGATCACTTTGAGTGCTCTCCACTGCCTGGGTGTCACAAGAGTAAATCTCTCTGTCCCTAACATCAACCAGAAGCGATCAGACTGACTCAGTGCCCATCTCCTAAGTGATTGTAGGCTCTCAACTCTTGAGTGGAGAGCGTTAGGTAGACAGAGACTAACAGGCTTAGTGGCCAAAGAGGAAGGGGCCCTTCAAAATCTCCTCCTTCTTTTCCAAAATGACAAATACCAGAGACTGTCCCTCCCCAGGCTTCCCCACAAGGGGAGCCACCCTTGTCCAGCAGGAAAGAGCAGCTCTAGTTTGAGTCTCCACTGCTGTAACAAATACTATTAACAAATGCAGCTTTGAGGAAGAAAGAGTTTATTTGACTTCCTTCTCCAGGTCATGATCCATGGTTGAGAAAGGTAGGGCAGAGGCTCAAGCAAGAACTGAAGCAGGAACCACGGGGGGGGGGGGGCGGGGGAGGGGGGATGCTTATTGCCTTGCTCCCAATTAGCAATTAAGAAAATGCCTCAAAGACAAACATGACTTGGGAAATTCTTCCATCAAGGTTCCCTCTTCCCAATGACTCTGGGTTGTGTCCAGTTGACATTAAGTACCAACCAGCACAAAAGCTGACAAACCTACCAGCTCCCTTGCCCCCTTTCCTGTGTAAAAGTCAGGGATGTTAGCCATGGCTGTGGCTGTCTCACTTTGAAAAGTTCCAGCCCTCCTCAACCCCACCCCACGACAGCACAGTAATTAGCCTTCTGTGATTTTCCTAGGGATTAGCTAGACTCCAGCCATATACCTGCTGGAGAGCCTGGATAATGGCTGGCCTAGAATCCTCCCACGCCCACCCGCTGCAGGGTCCTGGGAACAGCTGGCCTTAAGACATGTTTTTGGATCACGGACATTCTTTGACTACATGTTCACCATTCCTTGTTCACACACAGCAAAGGTCCATCTCTGACCAAAAGATGAAACTTATTAACCTCCTTCCCCATCCTGCCACTTCCACCCAGTAACAGTGTCAGCAGGTAAGCAGATGGTAGGCCCTGACTCTCACAGATATGCACCCTTGCAGATGTGTTACCCCCCAAAATACTCCACTGACTTGAGTGGCTTATTTTTTCTTTCCTTCCTACTCACTGACCTTTCATTTGGTGGGGAGCCCCCTGCTGAGGATACTGACCTCACCCAGCTGGTTGCACCTTGCTAATTTGTGGCCATATTGTTTTGAAAAGTTCTGGTAGTTTCCCCAAACCACAGTAATTAGCAAACACCACTTCATCTGGCCACTTAGCCAGACTTTTATTATTAAATGTCTAAGTTGTTTCTTAAAACACTAAAGAAGAAAAAGTAGGAGAGAAAAATCTGTGGTAGACAGAATGACTAACCTCACACATGGTTGGTGGTTCCAGTAAGAGTCAACCTCGTAACTGGGAGGTGGTGGTGCACGTCTTTAATCCCAGTGCTCAGGAGGCAGAGGCAGGTGGATCTCTCTGAATTCAGGGTCTACAGAGAAAATCCTAGGACAGCCAAAGCTAACCAGAGAAACACTGCCTTGAAAACAAAGCAAGAATCAACATCATCTCACCTCTGTAGATGACGGTCTCCAACAGAGCTGAGCGCTGAAGCCAGCTCTGCGAGCCTGGAGCACCTCCACCCTACGGCTCACAGCTCCTTCTCTCTACCGCCTGCCTGACAGCTGCCCAGTGTGAACCGTCCTCCTCTCAACTTGTGTTTGAGGTTGTTCTAAAACTAAATTCTGATTTCTCCGCTTGTAGAGAACTGTAGAATAACTGGAGAAAACTAGTGCAATTAGCACCAAGGGGTGAATGAGAATGGATCAAACCTTAGGTTTTAGTTCTTTTATCATTATGTGTGGGGGTGGTTTGCATGCATGTATATCTGTGCTCCGTGAGGCCAGAAGAGGGTGCAGGGTCCCCTAGATGGAGCTACAAATGGTTATGAGCCACTATGTAGGTGCTGGGAATTGAACCTGGCTCCTCTGGAAGAACAGCCAGTGATCTTAACCACTGAGCCATCTCTCCAGCCCCAAACCCTAGGATTTTAGAGAAGTGGCTGTTACTAGCACTGCTTGTTTTCCACTTTTGTCTTTTACACAGTCTCTGACTTCTGTTCAGTGGCCTCATGCTGGTTATTTGTTGTATGACAGAGAAGATGAACCTCAGGGGTGAACAGCTCTTTCTCTAGACAGGACCAGCAAGTGGCAAGGTTTAGGCAATGCCCCCAGACCTTCAGCCAGCTGGTCTCGGGGCTTTTCTACTAATATGTGACCCAGAAGAATGAATAGCATGCTTGTTAGGGCATTTTCAGTTATTGCTGTAACCTTTCCCTTTCCTCTCTAAGGATAGGAGACATGCCAGCTCTTTACTGGGAATTTGCTCTTCCAGCCCATCCCTGCTAAACTGTAGCAGGTGGGCTCCTTTGCCTGCTATCTCAAAAGTCTCAGTGTCTCCACAGGAGTGACCCTCCATTCAAGCTTTACTTGTTTTCTTTTTATAGGACTTTGTGAAAGTTTAAAGGGAAGCATATATGACAGATTAAGAAGAGAAAAACAGGTTTCCTAATTCCTTCAAAACTGAGAACCAGTGAGATGTCCCTGGCTGTCCCCACATTCTTGCCCTTGGCCATCCCATGTAGTCCAGGGAGGCACAGACCCTTTCATCTCTGAGAATCAGCTGCCCTGACACTTTCTGAGTTCTGCTTCTCTTTCCAGCCTTTCAGCACCAAATACTGGATATGCATTCCTTAGTACCCACAGCAGCCTCTGCCTCATACAACTAGTGGCCTTGCATCCCAAGCACACACCAGGCTCCTCCAGAGCAGCTGAGATTCCAGAGGCAAGCCACTTCCTCTGCTTATCACTGGGGCTTTTTATGAGGGCCGGGATGGAAGTCCTTCCAGTGCACCGGCTGGAGGAAGACACACAGCTCTGGGACTTGGCATTATCTGAGGTTTCTCCAAAGAGGGAGGCCCTGTGAGAGCAGCATCATTCAGAACTGCCTTTACTCACCCACAAACACCCTCTGGGCTGCCCCACTTGCCATACTGAACCAGGAGCCAGCCTGTGTGTCCCGACTAAATATACTCTAAAGGGACACTTGGCCTCCACCATCTTGCCATCAGACTATTTGAAAGAGGGGACCCCAAGAAACAGAATTTCTTCTAGAGTCTCCTGCTGGAAGAGGAAATGGCAGGATCCCTGACACATTCAGAGGTGGAATTTCTCTCCAGGGGAAAGATTTACAAAATCAAGCTCAGAGTGAGGTGCTGGATCTCTTGTTCCTCTTCCCAGTACCAATGCATTAGATATCCGTTTCCTGCTTTTCCCCCACTAATCTGGCTCCTGTAATTAGCTTATTGAGGATAGGTGACAGGACCTGGCTTGATATGGCACAAGCAGTGAACCCCAAGCCTGCAACAGACCTGTATGGTGGAAATACAGATAAGGACGGCCTTTGCCTTCCAGAAAGGCGGGATGGACAATTAAAACATGTGCATAGTATTATGGGGGACCCAGAGCTGGCAGACTGAAGGGGATCAATGTCAATCAGGTTATACTCTGGATTAAGGCTTCATGTCAAGGCTAGTGAGATGGCTATTGGTTAAAGAACCTTCCACACAAGCGTCAGTCCCATCCATGCCACCTACAGAAGGACCAGGCTTATAACCACAGTGCTGGTGGGCAGGGGGTGGAAATGAGGATCCCTGCAGCCACCTAGTCCGTTAAAACTTGTGAGTTCCAGGGACAGTGACACTTCCTGTCTGAAAGATAATGAGGAAAGCTATGGAGGAAGATGCCTGATATCCACGGCTGGACTCTACGTGTTCTGCATGCCTGCATACCTGCAAGTGTGTGCACAGGCACATGCACACACATGTACTGCACATGACACATGCACACACACCACATACACACACATACCACACCACACACACATATTACACCACACACATGCACACACACAACCATAAGACAAGACCAACAAGATTTTCTCATGCCTCTCCAGGTATGTGTTATGCAGCCAAGGTTAGAATTGAGGACTAACAGGAGCCCTGATAGCCCTTGTGGGCTCAAAGGAAGAGGGACAGCCTGTAGTGGTTTTTACGGAGTCCCTTCTGCGTCACAATATTGCAGCTTGTTAAAGGTGTTCCTGAACAAAGAATTTCTTCTTGGGAGGGGAACATAATTTTTAGACTTAGTTTCTTCAGCTCCAAGCCTTATGAAGGAGTTTTCACGGAGAGCACTCCTGAAATAAGGTGCTGGGGTGTGAGAGCTCACCTCCCATTTAGGGCTGGTGGACGTCTGAGGACAGTGGGAAGAGATGGTGGTTTGGAATGTCTTGTTAGGACAAACAAGAAGGTGGTGTACAAAGACTGATGGAGGTGTGGCAGACACTAGAGACTATTTTCCAACACATATGTTAAGCAAGTCACAATCACTTGCAACACCAGCTCCAGGGAATCTAACATCCCTCTGGTCTTCATGGACACACACACACACCACACATATACACCACAAACACATACCACACACACCACACACACACATGCACTACCCCACCACCACCACCACACACACCACCACACACACATACACACATGTACCACACACACATACACCACACACCACACACCACATACCACACACATAGCACACTCGAACCAAACCACACACATGCACACACACACCACGCACACACACCACACATATATACCATAAACACATACCACACCATACACACACACATACACCACCACCACACACACTTACCACACCACACACATGCACACACACACCATGCACACACAAACCATGCATACACATGTACACACATGCACCACACACTATATACCACATTCACACACACACAGATAAGTAATAAATCTTTGTTTTTTAATTACAAGGATAATTTGCTCTGGAATCAAGTTGAATAAGAAATTACTTCCAAGGCATGAATCTTAGATCCCCTGTGAGCTGTGTCCAGCACAACTCTCTGGGTACTGTTCTCTGGAGGATGGGAATAAACACCTCCCCAGCCCCCACTACTATCATACTAATACAGAAACCCACACTCTGTGGACTATTTGGCAGCGCTGGGTATTGAACCCAGGGCCTTGAGCATAACAGGCAAGTGTTCTGCTACTGTGCCAGTCATGGTGTGTGTGTGTGTGTGTGTGTGTGTGTGTGTGTGTGTGTTTGCACATGTCACTCTGTGAAAGCTTCTGGTCCATACACTGATGTCTTTCTCCCTGTCTTCCTGCTGCAACACTGCTTCCTTCCAGAAGGCTTGCCTCCGTTGGCCTTATCAGGCAACACTGGAGCTTCTAATTCCTCTTCTTAAGGCTACAGGAAGTCAAAACACTAGGTGCTGAGAGGCATGCCCAAGGGTCTAATTTCCTCAGCGACTTAGCAAGAGTCACCAAGGCTCATGCTTTCTTTAACAGCCTTCCTGGGACTGGTGACAGAGAGGAAGTGGCTGCCCTGACCTGCTGCAGACAGGAGAGCTGCATGCAGATGCTTGAAGTGTATTCTAATACTTGTCTCTAACACATGCCTTTTGTCCCCTGGGATCAACAGATGCTAATGTTCTGGTCCTTTGAGGCCCCCCAGAGGCTCCTTGTGAGTAACTCAGAAGGAGCCAAGATAACCACCATGGGCATTTCCTTGATGTCCATCAACCCTAGCTTTAGATGTCCCAGTTTCTCACATAGCCCCAGTAACTCAGTAACCCGTCTTGAAACAATACCTTACTTTGCTCCCACCCCACCCCTCTACACACACTATAGAAGTTCTTGCCTTGGTTATTGGAAGGAAGCTGAGACTCGTGGTTAGTAACCAAGGCAGCTGAGGATGACAGCCTGAGGAGGAAAGACACAGGTGTGAGGTACATCCTAAAGGTCACATGCCCAAGCTTGGTGACCCCATGACCAGGTCTCATGGTGAGTAGAGGTATGGGCAGCTCCAGGAAGGGGACCGTAAGATTCTGAGCAATAATTTTCCTGTCTGCTTTGAAATTCAGGTTCATTTTCAGGTGCTAAAGTTAACAGGGGCTCTGCATCTTCTCCAGATCCTGAGAAACTTGCCTGGCTTCACCTGTTCATCTATAAAAATGAAGGAAAATCACCATCTTCTTCTACCCCAGGAGAGACCGACGAACAGTGCAGTCCACCAGCCTTTTCTTCACAAACTTGACTGCCTTTCTCAAACACTCTCAAAGGAGTGGCTTGCTCCTGCGCCACCTGGTGGCCAAGTGGAGAATGGCATACTACTGTTAGGATGGTGAGCAGAACCAGGACACAATGTTAACTTCACAAGTAGAAAACGATCTGTTCATTCTCCCCTACGTTCATTGATAAATCCAATACATTGTCAGTCAAAGGTCCTGGATAAGGTGATATAAACTTCATATAGAAATAATGAGAAGGAAGAGATGAAAGAAATTTAAAAATAGGAAAGATGGGGAATAAAAAACATTTGAAAGCTATAAGTACAAAAATATTATTGTTATGAGAACAGACAAAATATTGAAATAACACACTAGAAACCTGGCAGTCAATGTGTATGTAGGAATCAAGAATGCAGTGAAGGTAACATTTAAATGAGCTGGAAAATAAATATAAATTTATTTATATCAATATAAATAAAAATAAATTTATAAAATATAAATTTATTTATATCAATATAAATAAAAATAAATTTATAAAATATAAATTTATTTATATCAATATAAATAAAAATAAATTTATAAAATATAAATTTATTTATATCAATAAATAGTATTGAAATAAGGTTGCCCATTAAAACCTAAGCCACACTTACAAAAGTAAATCCTAAATAAATGATATTTAATCTCTACACTATACCTATATAATATTAAAGAAAAGTAGTTCATAAATAGGAAAGGCTTTTACAGGGCTGAGCTGTGGCTCAGGGGTTATGATTGCTTGTTGCTCTTGCAGTGGACCTGAGTTCAGTTCTTAGCATCCACAGTGGGCAGCTCACAACTGCCTGCAACCCAACTCCAAGACCTCAGACACTCTCTTCTGCCCTCCACATGCACCTGCACACATGTGTGGTGCACACACACACACACACACACACACACACAGTCAAACAGAGATAGACAGAGACTAACAGAGACACACAGAGACAAAGACAGAGACTGACAGAAACACACAGAGAGAAATAAAATAAATCTTTTATTTTAAAAGTAAGAAAGCATTTTCAACAAAAATTTTAGTAACCTTGAATAAAGTCATTGATTACATGAAAATAGAAAACCTTCCGTGTAATGATGAGCTATGAACAAAGTCAAGCCATCAGTGAAATTCCAAGAAGAAAGTCTTTCAACAAAGAGAGCATAAAGAAATCTCTACAGCCAGATACAGAGACGCCTTTAATCCTAGCACTCGAGAGGCAGAGGCAGGAAGACCTCTGTGAGCTTGAGGCCAGCCAGAACTACATAGTGAGTTTCAGGACAGCCAAGGTTATATAAAGAGACCCTGTCTCAAAAACTAAAGGTGTATGTAATTTCTATAGATTAAGTTTTAAATACTTATTTAAGAGGGCACAAAGTATAAACACAAGCCAACCTCATAGAAAAGGGAAAGGTCCATGAATATAAAAATTTGTCAATTTTCACTAATAATAGGGAAAGTGCAAAGTAATCATGCATTTTTATCAATTTGATTGACAGAAGCAGGAGATATTTCTTAAAGGCCAGTGAACATCTCCGTAAAGGACACTGGCTGGCTTTCTGTGGATGAAGAGGGGCATCCATAAACTGTCCTGGGTCTTTATTGAGCAGAAACGTAGGAGTGTGAAACAGATCTCAAGAACACCAGCACTGCCAACACCATGAAAGGACAGTGTGATGAAATGAATGTGATCCTGTTTACATAAGACACAGAAGCACTTCAGACTACATGGACACATGTGAGAATGCATGTGCCTACGAGTACATGTGTGTAAAATGTTCTGTTAGACACATGTCAGCAGACCATGATAATAGCCTCTCAAGATGGGGTCATAACCGAGGTGATAATGGAAAGGGAATTGCCCTGTTACTGATGCTTTCATAGGGGACATCCTTTGTGCAATTAGAAATTTGCCTACAAGCAAAAACAATTGCTGTCATAGATGGTATGACAGACATAATAACTCTAATGTCATCCGCTCTTGCCAATATGACCCCATCACCTCCTGTCAACTTTCAAATGCCAGAGCCAGCCTCCAAAGCCAGTGTGATGGTGCCCAAGGCAGGCTTGTCACTGTGATCCCACATGGTTCTTTCTAATTAACTCTTAACCAATCCCACTTGGGTAATACTGCAGAATCCCATTGTACACAGGGCTTGTCCAAGAGTTGCAAATTGTACATGGGAAGTAAAAAAGGGAGGAAGGAGTGATAAGATGGACAAGGGAAGGAAGAGAAAGGAGGAAAGGGAGGGAGGAAGAGAAGAATGTTCTATAGAAAATGTTTGATCCCCTCGTAGTTACATTGGTTTCTCCTCAGATCCACAAAGACCAGAGAAACAGAGTGTGTGTGTGTGTGGGGAGGAAGGTGTCATTCCCCCACATGGTTTCAGTGCTCACCCAGTATATACTTCTGGGCCTTGGTGAGAGAAAGCATGGCTGCTGCTGACTTCACATCTCCTGGAAGCTGATAAGAAGATGGGAGTAAAGAAGGGGAAGAAGAGAGGAAGGAAGAGGAGGAGAGGGGAGAGCAAGAGAAGGGACAGGAAGAGGGACAGAAAAGAGAGAATGTGGGGCCATGAAAGGGTGTCTTGGGTTTTGGTGTGGCATAGGCCTTGAACCCCAACCCCAATGGAGCAATGGCAGGTGTTCAGCCATGCCCCCAGAACCCAGGGTCCTGACACGCGGTCTAGATCTCCATTGACCCATGCTTTTCAGTCAAGTAGGGCAAAGCAGCACCTCCCAGAGAGGTTTACATCACACTACACAGGTAGAGGGCGTGGCTACAGGCTTCAGCCTCAAGAGATTTCCATATTAATGAGTCACCTAAAGGCCAGAGGGTGTAGCTAATTAAGTGACGCTCCTCCCCCTCTCCCTCCCTATTTAAGTAAGGCCCTTCCCTGGCTTAAGTGTGTGTGTGTGTGGGGGGGTGTGCACATCCAGATTGAAGTACCATCCGCCATGTCAATAAAACCATTTTGGAAACTCACGGACTTTCTCATGTTATTGGGGCCTGCTGTTTTGTGGCCTCATCGTGGAAGACTTCCCTGAGTTCCAGCCACTGGTTCCAGCAGCCATAGGTCTCTTTGGGGGGGGGGGAGCAGGGTCCCATGAGGATCTCTGGCCCAGCTGGGGACAAGGTCCTAGCAGGGATGGTCTCCTACTGCCGCTGCCCGTGTCTGTCTCTGGCCTGACCCGGTGCAGAAGGTCCTGGCCAAAGGTGATAGAGTGCTGCCTCCGCTGCTGCCTTCTACCGAATCTCTGCTGTCACCACCCAATTGCTCCCAGGTGCTCCACTTCAAGCTGGTCCTCGAAGAGGGGAGGGAGACTCCCGAAGGCATTTCGGGAGAATAGACCTCTTCTCCAGTGTTACAGCTCTAGTGTTATGAGCTCTTGCGACAGAAACTCTCAGACACCGGGATGATTCTTGCACACACACACACATCTTTACTTCTCTTGAGTTAGCTCAATATATACAGTTTTGGGATGGGTTAAGGTCTGGCAGCAGGTAATCTCTATTGGCTTGGTCTGAGAGCTTGGGGATGCCTCATCTACATGTAGGGGAGCCTGAGGCACTGTTCCTATGCTACCTACCACGGTCATAGACCTCTTTGTGGGAGGGGCTGTGGGAGGCTGAGACTGAGTGAAAAGGGCCAGGCTCCAGCAATGCGAATGCCTTCCGCCTTCCCATGGGGGTCCGGGATTCAAAGCTTATGTTCGAACAGGTGCCCAGCTGCTTCTCATAGCCCACCGCCCCACAAGAGAAGATGGGACAGAAGAAGGGGGCAGAAGGAGGGAAACCAGGGTGTGGAAAAAGAATCTGACATGAGACATGGGGGAACAGGGACCAGGACATCGGGGAAATGTGGAGGCGGAGCTCACGAAGATCCCCAGGATTTGAACTCTGGAGATCAGCATTGGGGCTCAGATCTAACTTGTTTAGTACACAAACTTATACACCTCTTGTTTTGCTTTGCTTTATTTTGCTTTAGCCATTCGGAGTATGTTTATGTACTACTCAAGGCAAATGGGGGCGCAACATGTGTTGTTTCGCTGAATCTGACTCGATTGCCCATGAGCTTTTGGAAGCACCGGTCCTCCAGGAGATTTCACCGAAGACAGGGGAAACAGCCACCATGCTGGCCTCCAGTCCTTTGTGTTGTCTCACCAGCGTGCCGGGGAGCCATCTCAGATCCTATACCATGTGTATAGATCAGGACTCTTCTAGGAGTCAGAGAAGCCTGTGGCACTTCGCTCTCTCTCCCATTGGTTCCCTCACCAGGTTGATTTCCACATCTCCACCCACCACAAGGACAGGACACAGCTTCAAAGGAAGAACAGGCTCCCCAGGGGCCTGCTTCCCCCAGTTGGGACTCTGCCTCCTAAGGTTTCCCGGTCTTCCACCAGCTACAGAAAAAGCCCCCAACTCTTAAACCCTTAGAGAGGCCATTTCATGTTAAAATCATAACAATAGCCAAAGAAATAAAGCTGAAACAAAGATACGACTTTCTACCTTCTAAACAAAAAAAGAACGACAATAAGATGGTTTTTAGATACAATTCTTATACTAATACACCATGAATGAAAGCAAAGATCGTCGGTACGTGCCACACATGTTGCAATTTATCTGTTTTGAGTTGGATCAGCTTCTGGAAGTTCGTCTTCAGGAGGACTGTGCCCATAGCTGCTCTGCTACTCTGTTTCACATAAAGCAGTTGTGATGTCGCACTTGGAACAATACTGACGGAGTAAGAAACGTGGGAGAGGAAGATGGTGTAAAAGTAACCACAGCATTGGGGTGGCCTTATCAACGTCATTCTTGTTTAAAACTTCATGTATTTTTACTTATCTGTGTGTATGCCCATGTGTGCATGTATGCACAAGGCACTTGTGGAGATCAGAAGGCAACCATGGGAGTCAGGTCCCTTCACCCTGTTGCTTCTGAGGATTGAACTCAGATCTACAAGCTTGTTATCAAGCACCCTTCACCCCCTGAGCCATCTCTCCAGCCTCAAGCTTTTATTTTATTTATTTTTATTTTTTGTGACAGGGTCTCTCCATGTAGCACTAGTTGATCTGAAACTCAATATATAGAACAGGCTGGCTTAGAACTCACAGAGTTTTTATTTTTACAATAGAAAAAAAAATGCACTGATGATGCTTATATACAGCTCCTCTGTCCTTAGGTCACAGGATTGTTTTGTTTTTGCTTGCTTGTTTGACTTTGCCTTAAACAGTCAGAGTCGTGAAATGCTACCCTACGATCGGGAACAACATTGATTTCTTGCTACTGTCCTGGTGTGAGAAGACAGCAGGGTTGGGGAATAAAATACTCAGATCTCTTGGTCCCTTCTATGCCTTCTGTGGGGAGGAGCCAGCCCTGGACTGTCTAGTCCCTCCTTCCTGCATGATTCTGACATTCCTCAGCAGCTGGGTCTGCCTGACAGGGTGGTTCAACTGCAGCCGAGGTCAGTGCTAAGGACCTTTATCTAGATAGAGGATTAACACCTCTGTTGGTTGATGGAGAAAACAGCTCAGAAATCCCCTTGGGCAACCTCTTGCTTTATCAAACTTCACTTCCGTCAGCCGAGTTACCATGCAGAGCATTGTCTGTATCCTACAGGACCATTTAGATATATACAGCCTGTGTTTAGTCCCAAGACCAGGCAGCATTAACTCAACCTTTCTGCCGTTTTCCAAGGCCCAGCCTGGGATGCTTACAAAACCCAGACCCGGTCATCACACTCTCCAGTCATCACACTCATCCGGTCATCATACTCATCCCCTGAAGGCAGCAAGCTTCCCTTTCCTATGGTGTCAGCCACTTTTCTCACTGTGGTAGAATGCCTCCAGAAGCAACCACAGAGCAGTTCTCTGGGGATCTTCGATCCATCACCACAGGAAAGAGATGTGGAAGTGCTGCCCTATGGTGGGTGCCACTGTGACTCATGTGGCTCTGGATGGGTCTGTGGTACTGGGAGCTTAAGGCCCTTTGCTCAGATCTCATCAGACCACGACACAGATGTCATGTCACAGGTGTCAGCTAAGGCTGCTCACCTTCTCTCTCTTACTCATTCCTGGATCCCAGCTCACAGGCTGGGGTGGCGTCATCTGCATTCATCTTAGGCTTTTCCTCATTAGTTAACACTCTCTGGGCAAGCCCCCAGACACATCCAGAAGTGTGCTCTTGCCAAAGTCTTGGGCATTTCTTAATTCTCCCACACCCCCATACCGGCATACCCACTCTCTATCTCTCATTGTCTACTACTCATACCCACAACTCAAGCCATCGCTTGAGTGAGTGGAGGTGTATGTGTGTGTGTCAGAGAGAGAGAGAGAGAGAGAGAGAGAGAGAGAGAGAGAGATCCATTTAAACACGATTATGCTTAAATAATTGAGTATCAAGTAGAAAGTTAGACGTGCGAGTCTGGAGGTCAAGGAGGCTGAGCTGGGACTGAGGTGGAGCCATCAGCCCAGGAGCTGTGTTGGAAGGCAGACGCTGGGTGGAATCACTAAGTGGACCACACACAGATAAGTGGAAGAAAGACCAAGGCCTCAGGTCTGGGCACTGCTGCACTTTGAGGCTACAGAGTTGGAAAAGAGAAACAGTGAAACCCCAGACAGGTGTGTTGTCCTGGAGGCCTTCTGAGGGCACAGGGACTCGGGGCGTTGAGTGACTCTGGTTCCTCAGCTGAGAGCAGCCTGAGAGTTGACTACTGCACTTACTGTTATTGGGGTTGTCCAATGTGTAGGATCCACAAACAGCAACTTCATCGGAGTGTCTAGGGGTGCACCTGACTGGGGCAGGCTCAAGGGAGAGAGAAGAAAACAGTGTGCGTCATGACTCCTAGGACTTCTGCTGCAGGGGAAGAGGTAGGTGTGTTGCTGGGAGAAGGGTTTGTTTTTGTTTTATTTCTCTCATGGCTGTCATTTTTTGTTTCTTTTGTTTCTTGGAAAATAGGGAGTTTAACAGTGTGAGGTTTTAGTCATAGTAATAATCCAGTGGTTATTTATTAAAAGAAGTGGAAATAGAAAACACAGTGGAGACTGTGCTGTGGGGGGAGGGGAGGAAATGGGAGAGAGGGTGAAGTCTAGACACTCAGAGGCTGGCATGCATAAACATGGAGGAAGATTTTTTTGGAAGTTTTTATCAGATAGTTTCTACTAACATGTTGCCAAACATGCTGCAAATGCTTATATATATACATACGTATGTATGCATGCATGCATGTATGTATGTATGCATGCATGCATGTATGTATGTATGCATGCATGCATGTATGTATGCATGCATGCATGCATGTATGTATGTATGTATGTATGCAAATGTGACATGAGTTGAGCCAATTTGAAGAACAAGAAAAGCAAATTTAACAAACAAAAGCAGAATAAGCCATTAAAAATTCAGGGCCAGCCATGTATAATTCCACCCAGAAAGGTGAGGGAACAAATTAAGGCCTGCTAGTAATTAATTAACAAATTCAATCAAAGAATTTGCTATAATTCCCAGTCCTACATAGAAGAATAAGCAGAACTGTTCAACACAGTCAGGTGTGGTCCTTTCATGCATATAAGGACTGTACAGATGCCCAAGAGAGAAGCCTGACCCAAAGTCCAGCTCAAGACTGCTCCCCCAACTCCAAACCTACACCAAGATACCAAGTGGTTGTGCTGTTGTTCAGACTTCTTAAAGCAGGTGGATACTCAGGGGAGCACATGTGAGAAGTAAGAAGAAGCCAGGTAACCACCAGCAAGTGCTCTCTTGTTGAGCTGATAACTTATTCTGGAAGAAATTGTGAAGTTGACAGTGGCATTTCATGAACTCTCAGAGCCTTGGCTCCTGGATCTCATCCAAGCCTTCCATCTTCCTTCCTTAGCTCGAGGCCAAGTCCTCAAATACTTTCAAACCCAACATCCCCCCGCAGAACTGCTAATGACAGAATGGATCGCAAATTCATGCTGAGTGAAACATCTCAAGCTGGCAGGAAGCTTTCAGTGAATGGCTCTGCCTCGTGTCCTGCGTAGAACCCACGGCCCACTCTAGAGAAGATACTCAAAGAATGCTTGTTCAACAGACACATGAATCCATAACTGTACACCCCAGTGCATCAATGCTCACACAGAACAAGTTCACACCCCAACAGACAATGTTTTAAATATATTCCTTCACTAAAAAAAATGCAAAATCAAAGATGCCATCTGGTCATGTGTGTTAGAAAGGCTATACCCTAAACATAACAAGTGTTGGTGAGGATATGGAAAAACTGACGCCCTTATGTATTACTGGTGGTAACATAATGGTGTTTAACAGCATGGAAATGGTTTGGTGATGTCTCAGGCAGTTAAGCATAAAAGTCGCTACATATCCCACAAATTCCACTTCTGAGTACAAATCCATTCTAATTAAAAGCAAGTACCCCGACAAGCACACCCTGCACTTCACAACAGCACCAGTCACAAAGGCAAAGGCAGAAGCAATCAAATACCCATCACCAGAGGTGTAACCTGTGATGTATGTATACAGAGAAATATTAACTGCAGAATGAGATGGAGCACAGGTAGATGTTAGAATGGTTAAAGGGAAAACACACTAAGTAAGAAAGACTCTAGACACAAAAGTGACAGACTGCAGGGTCCCAGTTAAATGGAATGTCCAGAATAAATCAAGCCCCAATAGACAGAAAACTTGCAGTTACCAGAGGCTTCTGAGCAGAGGGAGGAGGAGCAATTGCTTAATGGTAACTGTTTCTTTTTGAGAGCATGGAAACAGGAATATAAAACAAGTGGCACCTGCATGAAGGTCAGACACACAGTGCATAGCACTCCGTGGAAAGGACCTGATTCAGTCAGAACACAGGACAGTGGTACGTTGGTGGCCTTGTGACAGGGAAGGATTAAAGGTTTACATTCTGCCTGGAATGGGGGACTGGGGAGCAGTACGCACAAACAGCATGGGAAAGCCTCACTGGTGATGACCACCTGGGTCTGCAAAGGTGAGAAGACCAGCATCGCACCACTGCAGAGGCCAGCACAGATGTCAGCATCCAGACTGAAGCTGAAAAGTGTAAAAAACAGAGGAGGATGTTTCTGGTTTGCAGTGGGCAGTGTGTGCATCCAGGAGAAGATCAAAGTGCACCGAACAAACACCAACAGGACCAGGCATCCGGCAAAGGAGTCTGGGTCCTGCCAAGGCTCCAGGATATGAGATAAAGGGCAAACAGAGTCACTGATGCCTGGCCTTTCTGACCTTCCCCTTCACCTCCTACCCGCAAGTCTGCAGACAACAATATTAATGATGTCTCTCAGATAGCCTTAATTGAACTGTAGCTGGGGTTACAGAGAGGGCTGTAATATTCATATTTTAATTGCCTTCCTTGTTCACGTTGTCATTAAAGAATTGATTTCATTATTTGCCATTGACTTAAGCAAATATTTGCTCTGTACTATTTACCAGACACTGCTAAGAACTCCAGGAAACATAACGTGGTGCCTTCGGGTTTCTATTGCTGTGATAAAGCAGTGTGATCAAAAGGAACTGGAGAAAGCATCTCCAAGCCCTCCCCATCAATCTCTAGTTAAGAAAATGCTCCAATGGGTTTGCCTCCAGGCCAGTCTTACAGGGGGGTTTCTCAGTTGAGAATCCTCTGCCCAGATAGCTCTAGTGTGTGCCACATTGAAAACAAAACGAAACCACGACAGACGGATAATGCCTCTTACACAAAGCCCGCTTATTCAGCCATTTAGCATATGGATTTCCAAATGCCTCCTCTGGAATAAGTATGGCTCTAAATATTTGATGCTGCAGTTATGCCAGAAAACACAGCACAATTTCTAACTTATGGACTTGGCAGTCAAGTGACATAGGTTTACAATGTAATGCCCTGGTCACACAACTATACAAACTAATGAAACCCAATGGAAACGTACACAAGGGTTACAGGCAGAGGATTATGCTTACAAGGAAGATGTTTGCCTGGGAATGAGGCAAGCCTAGAGGTTGGGGGTGGGGGCGTATAGTATTCAAACATGGCTGGAAGAAGGCAGAAGAGGAAGAAATTGGAGTGTCTGGTCATGAACAGGGGCTAGTCAGCAAAACCAGGGCTGCACACGGGGAAGACGGAGGGTCAGAGGTGCTCGGTGTATGTGACAGACTAGAAAGAGTCTGAAGTCAGGAGGTGAAGAACAGCAGCCATCATACTGAGGACTAGAAGAGCTTGAGACACATTGAAGAATCATATGCAAACTCAAAAGGAAGTACTTTCTAAACTTTATCTCCATGAACATCGATGATCAGTTAGAGTCCGTGGTTGGATGGATTTGGCCACTCCCCCTGACACATGGCTACCGGCCTTGCAAAACTGAATGCAGATAGATCATCTGGCCAACAGCTAAAACGCCATTATTTAAAGTAGGCGTCCAACACTCTTATGTTAACTGCATTTGCCTGAGGTATTTTATTGTGAAAATATCACAGCTTTGTTTCATCAGTCACCAGAGACTCCGGTAGTTAGCTGGGGAGTGAAACACCAGACTGAACGTGCGAGGAGAAAGTTGAATGACTGCTAGAGCCCCTGTCATGATGGACGGTGGTGAAGGACAGGGTGTTGCCACCTCTGCATGGCTTTCTGAATCCCTGAGGTCATTTCTCTGTATCTCATTATAGACTAGAGTCTCCTTGCTGTCTGGAGTCCTAGCTAGGTGTCTTCTCACAGATCTTTCCAGAATGGAAGCTCATTTGGGATCATCTGCTGGTTCTCCCTCTAGGCCACAGCTGCCTGTAGTTTGGTTTCTCTGCTCCTTAGCCTAAGAGGAGGGGTACCGAGCTGCCCATCGAATGGCTTCTGCTCCCCACTTGAAGAGAGACTCCAACAAAATTAGTTGTTCACACAGTAATCCTAAACTACAGAAGACCTTGGGTGGCGACCTAGAAGTAGAACCTTTGGCCTTTTTAATCTGGAGCTGGATCTAAATTAACTCTAAAGGGTCTTGTGGTTGGAAGGAAACACATAGAGCTTGATCCTTTGAAGTCCAGAGATTCGAACCCAAATTTTAGCCCTGCAGTCAAAGTCCTGGCTGGTGCAGAGGTAGGAGTTGAATGTGGTTGGCACCATTAATCTGTCTTCATGTGCAGAATGGTTAACAGTGCCATTCCTCCCAACTCATGCCGTTGGCACTACGAAGCTGAAATCATGATGTGGTATTGACTTACAAGTTCTATTTATAAGGCATTTATAAACACATGTAGTTATATTTCCCTCTCATCCTCTGTAATCTGCTTTGCTGACAGAGCGGTGGCTGAGTGTGTGGACTGTGTGTTGTGTTTTGAAAGTATGGAGAACACCTCGGAGGGGGTTACGGTGTTATCGCAACCCTGAGTGACCTGGCAGTTTCCAAAGTCTACCTATTTGCTATTCCCAAAGCCAAATTGCACTGAGCCCAGTCAGGACTTGGCTGCCTGCCTCCCTCCCTTCCTCTGATGCCCAGGGTCATGTTCGTAATCCTCCTCTCAGAAGAAATGTCTGACCCTAGGGAATTTGAATTTCACCCAGCTGTCTGGGACTCCACCAATCAGAGCTTGAGAGAATAACGATGCATGAAAGCCCTTGAATTGGTGCTACCATGTGAGGGTCAGAGTTCCTTTTGTCTCAGTAGTTCTGGGGAAGGTCAAAAGTTTTGTTTGTTTTGTTTTGTTTGATAGAAAAAGTACCCTGAAATGAAGAGAAAAAAAAACTAAACAAAACAGAGAATTCACATAGCAGGACCAAACATCGGAGAGTTCTTTGGGACCTGAGCTAAGTCAGCCAGAGAGGGCACTGAAGACATGAATAGAGGTGAGGTTGGTGGAGGCAGCAGGGCACACAGAGCAAACTGTGATGTTTGGATGAGGAAGGGACCAGACTGCTTGTCAATCAGTCTAATCTTGTAGATCAGTTTGTCTCTTGGGTTTTGCAAAGTTTCTTCAAGACACCCCCACTGTTAGGAAAAAAAATACTTTTTGGAAATCAAAAAGTAAAAGTGGTGATCACCTTGGTTTTGCACCAGCAGCTTATACCACCTTACATAGTGGCTAAGGTCACGAGGACACCAGCCACAAAGACCTATTCTTATCCAGTGTTTGCCTTGGAACCTGTCAAGCTATTGAGAGAAAGAAAAACACTCAGATCTAGTAAAAGGAAATGATAACCATAATCACATAACTAGCTTTTCCCCCTAATGGTTTCTGGGCTGTAGATAGCTGTTCCCTGAGTTCCTTATCACAGTGAGACCCGAGAGGGCGAGGGCTATATAAACTGGACTTAGGAAATTAACGGGCCATAGAAAATCGTATTATGCACGCTGTTGCATTAGCCGAAGAGAGACAACATGAAATACCTCGTGAGTACATTTCAAACTTTGAATGTGGATGGTTATATCCCCATAGTCAGACCAGCCCAGGAGGACTGGTTCCTCCCTCCCCCAGGAACTGTTCAAATAAACCCAGATAGAGTTTTCAAACTATGATTCAGCTTGTAATCTTGTGTTGGCAACTCTGTTTTGGAGAATCTGAGTGAAGGGTGTTCTCTAATGGAATCAAAAATTAATGTCTTAAAAGTCAAGACTTTGGGAGCTAGGTAGACACTCAGACATTAGAGTCTCATCTGCAGTGGTTTTTCTTATTTACAAATTGCCAGTGGGGGAAATGAATTAGACATACGTGGCGCCATCTGGGATAGAGTGGTTTTTGTTCCTTTGAATTTTTTGAGACAAGGCTTCAGTCTGTAGTCCAGGCTACCATGCACTCACTGTGGCTCATCTCAAACTTGCCAAATTCTCTATCTGTCTCCTGGATGCTGGCACTCAAGGCAGGCATGGCCACACCCAGCCTTCAATGGTCTAATTAAGCAGCCTCACCCTCTGCAGCTCAGTGTCTGTGGCAGGCCACACTGCACTGTGGTGTTGGTAACATTGTAGAATAGCTGCTTCCATTGCTTTTGAGGGGTATCTCCTTTTTATTATTGAAACTGGATGCTGAGTTTTCATGGGTGTGCAGAGAAGGGAGGACCCTGTCAGTTCCACTTGACACGATGGGTGCACTTCAGCTGGGCAAGCCTCAAGTACACAAGAAACTATGGCTAGCTTATGCCAGCCCCCTATTCTTCCATTAATATCTGCTGCAGAAAACTCCCTCGATGGGCACAGCATACCACGCAGAGGAAGTGAGTAACTCAAATATTTTATGGCCTAGGTACATTCTAACATAAATGTCCCCAAAATAGTATGCAAATAACAGCGAGTGTCTTTCCTTCTTAGACAAGATAAGAGAATTCGGAGGAAAGAAAACCTGGAGGGTGTCTGTTTCCAGAGGGGTGGAGGGTGGGTAGAGGTGGGTCAGAGCTGACTGTGAGATTTGGGGTTTGGATCAAGAGCTGGAGCAAAGGATGTGCCCAGCCCTGGAAGTAGAGAGGCTGGCACAAAAAGAAAGAGTGGGAACCTGAGCTATAGTGGTCCAAGCTGGTCCTACCCTGTCAGGTTGGCTAAATCTATCCCAGTGATTGACAGTGGAAGCCACATAGGAGTGTCCTCGAGTGACTGACAAAACCTTGCCTCCTGAGCAGCAGGCACACCCTGTGTGAGCACAGGAAGTTTTAGTGTCCTGACACACCTGGGAACCCTACAGGGATGGACCAAGGTGAAAACTGTAGATCCTTGTCAGAGGCTAAGGGAGACCCTGGAATCTAAGCTCATCAGAGGCTATGGACAAAGTTCATTGACCTTTGTTCTATTTCAGATTGCACCTTCCATTCTTATGACCATCTTTCTAGTTCCAACTCTGGCACTGATGGTGAGTATGGCTTGTAGCAGAAACATTTCAAAGCTGATAACCAGGGGTAGCATTCCTGCACTTTCTCATTAATGGATTCCCATTAACCCTGCAAGGGATGGACAGGTAGACACTTGGGGCCACTGACTTTACTTGTTGATTGCTCTTTCTAGAACACTAGTGACAATCATCCTCTGGATGGTTCTGTGGGGACCCAGACCATCCATGTTGATGTCCTACGAGGTGTGGTCAGCATCCAAGACAACAACATTCTGAGTGAATGGAACGGAATCATGGACTACAGGAATGTAAGACGTGAAACTCACTTATTGCAATGCCAAAACGGCTGCTTGGTCTGCTCCAAAGGCGAGGCGTCCTCACTGTTGTCCTCTGGGACCGGGGTGTGCTTTAGAAGTTACTTTGTCTTGACCCCATATTTTAATGTTGACTTATAAAAGAATATGGCTATGAGCTACCACCTCCTTCAGTAATAAGGCCCTTGAGGATGGCACATAATTAGGAAGAGAACCCCTGTGCCTCAGCCGAACTCTTTAATAAAATATTCTGTGACCATGGAGATTGTTTTTCTGCCTAGCATGCCTCAGTTGCCAAAACAGCTCCAACAGCTGCCTCTCCTACCTAGTGGGACTTTGAAGGATGAAAAGAAGTCAACACCCACCCTCCCCACTCAGCCCTTTGCCACCCAGGTCCTCCTCACCCACCTCTGTCACATTTTCTCCAGCACATTGGATAACTCAAATAGACACGAGGTGTCCTCTCCACTCTCCCCGTGTCTGCCAGGTCCTCTTCCCCTAACACCTTCTTTCTCTTCACCTTCTTGACTCTTAATTTCCCAAGGAGATTCCCCAAATCCTCCCTGTCTACAGATTGCCTCTGATGGATGCTATTAGAAGCCAAGTAAAACATTCCACAGCAGGCCACTAGGTGGCGCAAGGAAGGCAGAATTACTGTTAGAGCCCCGGTTCTCAACCTTCCCAATACTGTGGCGCTTTAATATGGTACCTTATGTTGCAGTGCCCTCCCTCCTCCCCCCAGCCATTAAATTATTTCATTGTTACTTCATAACTGTAATTTTGATACTGTTTTGAATCGTAATGTAAATATCTGATATGCAGGATATCTGAATATGCAACCTCCATAAAAAGGTTGTTTGATCCCCAAAGGGTCAGAACCCACACGTTGAAAACCACTAATCTAGAGGCTTAGCTTCTCGCAGCTGTACCTGGGGCTCCGTCAAACCCAGCAGCAGCAGCAAACTGCAGCTATGATCCAAGCCAGGGAAGAACAAATAACAGACCACAAGGAAGGGGCATGCAGGAACAGACTAGCTCTAGAACACAAGTCCTAACATAGCCCTCCCAACTGCCCTGGGCATTCAAAGAGCCCTCTGCGGCTTACATAACATTCCCCAGGCAGTGAGGACCTCAGCTCTCACCTCGTCTCCATGACAACTCCATAGAAGAAACTCTCTCCTGCTTTATAGATAAAAATACAACAACAACAACAACAACTGAGGTTCCCAAGAGCTGTTGAGTAGCAGAGAAGACCCCTAAGGTCATCCATATTGTATTACCATCCTACCCAGTCAGGCACACACACCTTAATGTTAGCGGTTCAGAATACCCTGGGAGATAAAACCTTAACCGGGAGGAGCAGAGCAGACAGGAGCGGAAGGATCCAGTGCCACACAGCTCCTGATGCTGACCTGTGCTCTGGCACCCAGGGTGCGGCCCTTCTGAGATGTTCTGCATTTCAGTCAGACTAGCAGGGTACTGCACCCCTGAGACGAGCAGGTACATTAGTACTGAAATTAATCGGATGACATGTTTCTGCTCTGTTGCTTTAAGGCCCTCCTGGCAGCTAAGCTGTTTAGTAAGATGGCCTGTGTCCTGGCCAAGATGGACCCAGAAGCCTTCCCAAGTTTGGATGATATTACCCAGGCCCTGGGCAAACAGGTGAGTGAGCGAGTCCAGTTCCCTCTGATAGGTGTCTACTATGGGCTTTTCCAGCTTACAGCCACTCTCTCAAACAATACCTCACTCACTCAAAGGACTTGGGGACATTGGTGTCCCACTCAAGGAAAATCACAACTGAATCAATCAATGCCTTAGGTAATGACCTCATGTGGATGCATTTCCAATGGCTTCAAGCTATGCTAGAGAAGACAAGTGGCTGGGTGCAAACACTGAAATGATTTCATGTCCCCTGCCTCTCTCCTTCCTGTCTTTTCTGTTGCGCGCACACACACACACACACACACGCACACGCACACACACACACTCGAGTGAGCTTCCATACATACTATTATTATCATTAAGCCCAGCACTGCTGAAGTTTTTGCCCATCCTCTCTAGTGAGATAGGAACTGTTAAGAGAAATAAGCTAAAACCAGGAACGGAGCAAATCCTTAGCAACTCGTGGAATCTATTCCAGCTTTGCTTAAATATCGACACATTTGGATAGCATTCAGAACTGGGGGTGGCGGTACTAACTCTAGGGGGAAAAAAAGCTTGTTAAAGCAATGCTGTTTTTAAAAGGGCGGAGAAGCGTCTCAGAGGTTCAGAGCACTTGCTGCTCTCACAGAGGGTCCCGGTTCAGTTCCCAGCCCCGACAAGGAGACTCATACCAGTCTGTAACTTCAAACACTCCTACACATAAAACTAAAGTATAAATCTTTAAAAGAGAAGTTCAAAGTCAAAGTGTCCCGTTCATCTAAATTGACGAAATATAAACGCAATAAATGTTTTAAACTACACGGTGTTAACGTTCTGGATAAAAAAGCACCCAAAGCCAATAGAAAAAGCCACTGGGTCCAGATTTTGCCAGACTCTCTTTCGCCCCCCTGAGGCTTGATAAAACATTGCAGTTAGAGACACCCGGAAAGCAAAGTCTGGATTGGTAACTGAATCGCCCCACATACCTTCAGAGCTTGCCTGTGAATCCCTTCTTGCATATGCCATATTTGAGATGCCCCTTCTTACAGGCTTCCGGTCACTACCCACCCACGCACGGACTGACCTACACAGTTTTACCCAGCCGAATCAAAAACTTGGCCCAATACGGAGTGCCAGTCAAAGACCTGTGCAGAGCGGTCCCCACCTACTTTGCTCGGCAGCAAAAAGAAGGTGTGTTCACTACTAGAAACACGAGTTGATGCATCAAAAGATGAGGGAGGCGTTTCATGATCTATCGGCAAACTGTAATGACAACTCATTCCATCGTTTCTCCAGTGGAATAAAAGTCGCATGGTCTGAGATGTAGGGGATTCCTTACAAGGCCGATGGGGGGAGGGAAGCTGCTATAGGCTGCTTTGAGATTTGATGGCTGATGGACACCCAGCCCTGACTCGAGCTTTGCCACACCCACTGTAGGGGAAGGCCGGTGACTTTGGTGTCCTCAGTCTAACTCCTTCTTAAGGTGCCTGCAGCCTAACAATTATAAATAGCAGCCGGTGGTTGGAAGTCCTGATGGGGAGTGCGGGGAGGAAATCAGTGACCCGAGGAGCTGAAATAGCTAGAGGCTAAAACTCCAAGATCTGCCAGTGAGCCCAGAAGCAGTCAGCAATACAGCTGTGCCCCTCTCTTAAACCTTGGTATTAAGCCCACAAGACTGAGTTCTTCAAAACACAAAGGTCTAGAAGAGAAGCAGAGCATGCTGGGATAAGGGGCTAAGAAGCATAGTAAAGGAACAGTAAAAGAGAAAGAGGTGGTTACAGAAAGGGTGAGAGGGGCGGGGGGGGGGGGGGGAGGCGGGCTCCGCTGACCTGAGTGTTCATCCAACTCAGGTGACCCATGTACCTGTTGACTGTGTCTTTGTCTCTAAAGTGTGGCTCCTTCCTCTTGAAGGTACCGCCCTGGCGATGGACCCAGACTCCTGTTCTGAGCTCCAGCTTCTGTCCTTCATGGGACTGTCCATCTGCGGTGAGATCCCTGGGCTCTGAACCTCTAAGTCAGCCAGACTGGACAGGCCTGGTCCAGCCTCTGCCTGTGGGAAGAGTCTCATTGCAGTCCTCACACTCCACATGTTGGCTTCACATGCAGCCTTGTGATATGGGGGGTGGGGGTGGGGGATAGGTGCATTTTCTACCTTGTATGAAGAAATAATAAAGTTTCAGTGTCACTGGTCTAGCAGATGGATTCCCTTACCCTCTTGGGTTCCCCCTATCCTCTGCATCATCCCCCCATCCTCTGCATCATCCCTCATCCTCTGCAGCCTCCCGTATCCCCTGCAGCCTCCCTCATCCTCTGCAGTCTCCCTCATCCTCTGCATCATCCCTCATCCTCTGCAGCCTCCCTCATCCTCTGCATCATCCCTCATCCTCTGCAGCCTCCCTCATCCTCTGCAGCCTCCCGTATCCCCTGCAGCCTCCCTCATCCTCTGCAGTCTCCCTCATCCTCTGCATCATCCCTCATCCTCTGCATCATCCCTCATCCTCTGCAGCCTCCCTCATCGTCTGCAGCCTCCCTCATCCTCTGCAGCCTCCCTCATCCTCTGCAGCCTCCCTTATCCTCTGCAGCCTCCCTTATCCTCTGCAGCCTCCCTCATCCTCTGCAGCCTCCCTCATCCTCTGCAGCCTCCCTTATCCTCTGCAGCCTCCCTCATCCTCTGCATCATCCCCCATCCTCTGCAGCCTCCCTCATCCTCTGCAGCCTCCCTCATCCTCTGCAGCCTCCCTCATCCTCTGCAGCCTCCCTTATCCTCTGCAGCCTCCCTTATCCTCTGCAGCCTCCCTTATCCTCTGCAGCCTCCCTCATCCTCTGCATCATCCCTCATCCTCTGCAGCCTCCCCCATCCTCTGCAGCCTCCCTCATCCTCTGCATCATCCCGTATCCCCTGCAGCCTCCCTTATCCTCTGCAGTCTCCCTCATCCTCTGCAGCCTCCCTCATCCTCTGCATCATCCCTCATCCTCTGCAGCCTCCCCCATCCTCTGCAGCCTCCCTCATCCTCTGCAGCCTCCCTCATCCTCTGCAGCCTCCCTCATCCTCTGCAGCCTCCCTCATCCCCTGCAGCCTCCCTTATCCTCTGCAGCCTCCCTCATCCTCTGCAGCCTCCCTCATCCTCTGCAGCCTCCCTTATCCTCTGCAGCCTCCCTCATCCTCTGCATCATCCCTCATCCTCTGCAGCCTCCCCCATCCTCTGCAGCCTCCCTCATCCTCTGCAGCCTCCCTCATCCTCTGCAGCCTCCCCCATCCTCTGCAGCCTCCCTCATCCTCTGCAGCCTCCCTCATCCTCTGCAGCCTCCCTCATCCTCTGCAGCCTCCCTCATCCCCTGCAGCCTCCCTTATCCTCTGCAGCCTCCCTCATCCTCTGCAGCCTCCCTCATCCTCTGCAGCCTCCCTCATCCTCTGCAGCCTCCCTCATCCTCTGCAGCCTCCCTCATCCCCTGCAGCCTCCCTTATCCTCTGCAGCCTCCCTCATCCTCTGCAGCCTCCCTTATCCTCTGCAGTCTCCCTCATCCTCTGCAGCCTCCCTCATCCTCTGCATCATCCCTCATCCTCTGCAGCCTCCCCCATCCTCTGCAGCCTCCCTCATCCTCTGCATCATCCCGTATCCCCTGCAGCCTCCCTTATCCTCTGCAGTCTCCCTCATCCTCTGCAGCCTCCCTCATCCTCTGCAGCCTCCCTCATCCTCTGCAGCCTCCCTCATCCTCTGCATCATCCCGTATCCCCTGCAGCCTCCCTCATCCTCTGCAGCCTCCCTCATCCTCTGCAGCCTCCCTCATCCTCTGCATCATCCCACATCCTCTGCAGCCTCCCTCATCCTCTGCAGCCTCCCTCATCCTCTGCAGCCTCCCTCATCCTCTGCAGCCTCCCCCATGCTCTGCATCATCCCTCATCCCCTGCAGCCTCCCTCATCTCCTGCAGCCTCCCTCATCCTCTGCAGCCTCCCTCATCCTCTGCAGCCTCCCTCATCCTCTGCAGCCTCCCTCATCCTCTGCAGCCTCCCCATGCTCTGCATCATCCCTCATCCCCTGCAGCCTCCCTCATCCCCTGCAGCCTCCCTCATCCCCTGCAGCCTCCCTCATCCCCTGCAGCCTCCCTCATCTCCTAAAGCCTCCCTCATCCTCTGTGTCCTCCCTTATCTGTGCACCATTGGTCTTGTGCTACCCAGAACATCCTACATCATGGAGTCAGCTCCACCAGAACCTCTCATTTCTAAGTCTCTTTAGGCAATAAATGAGTAAACCACCAGTGGAGTCCAGTCTGTTGGCCAGGTCTGAGGCTTCTCTCATCTCCTGAAAACTGGGACTGAGGCTCCTGGGATGTCTCTTTCTTGTGCTGTCCCAGCTACACAGTGACGACCGACAGAGTGACCCTGGAACCTCCCTTTAGAACTCTAAGCCAGGAGCTGTATCCCTTAGATAGGTGTCCCCATTGCAAAGTAATAAGGATCCAGGTATTCAGCGTTCATTCTGTAACTGTTTCCTTGGCAGGGACAGCCTTGTCCCCATCACTAGTCCCTCCAATCCATGTGGTGTCATCTTACTCTCCGGCTCCTGGAAACCCTTGGGACAAGGTCTTCAAGGTCCTTCTAGACTGGAGTGCACTCCACAAATCAGACTTCTGTGGTCCTCAACAAGAGACCCCTGCAGTGGTTCATGCCACAACCTCCTCAGCACTATGTAAGGACCCAGTGAGGCCACAGGGCCTGACTACTCTAACCAGGGAGCTGGAGCACAAATTACTCAGGGCTGTTGTGGGTGACATGGCAATGGCAGCTTGTTTCCTGAGATGTTAAGGGCTGGGTGGCTCTCTTTTCATTCAGTTGTGAGTTAAACATTGGAAATAGATTGTGATTTGTATTGAGGTATAGGGTAAGTCATAGTCCTTCCTTTCCCGACTTCGTCTCTCTATGACTCTTCGTCTACCCCATGACTCCAAAATGGCTGAGGCAGCTCCTGACATCAGTATTATATTCGCACTGTAGGAAGGAGAATAGGAAAAAGCAAAGAACAGAATTTCCAGCCATCTGAGTCTACCCTCTTCATCTGGAAAAAAATATGGCTCCTGGAAGCCTCACTTGGCAGACTTCTGCTTACACGTGATTGGCCACCAGACTTCTCTAGAGCAATCTGCCCCTTGCTTTCTTAAGAGAAGCTATGATCTTGTTTTCTTAGGAGAAACAGGACTGACTTAGCTCAGCTGTCTCCACCTGGGCACTATAAACATTTTGAGCCCAAAAATTCTTCACTGAGGGGACCATACTATGCATTGCAGGGTCTGCCTTCTCACTGATGGATGCCAGTAGACCCATCTCTGGCTGTGACAGTGATGATAGCTCATCTGGGTAGACAGGAGTGATGTCACAGCCAGCTGAAAGCTAACTTGATGGATCATGGTTAGTCCCCTACAACTGAAGGAACGCACAGAAGGAATGCTTAGCTGCTGCTTGCGTAGCCTGGTGTTATGTTAGCCAGAAAGAGGGAGCTGGAGAAGAGGCATGGGCTTTCAATCAAGCTTGCTTTGAAGAACAGTATTAGACAGCTCTGATCGGCTGCAGATACGTGACCCTTTCTTTAGGTTTTCTCTTTCATATTCCGTCCAGGTACATGACTGTAACAGTAGGAAAGCTGGACTGATCTAAGTTATTTCATCATTATCAGAAACCAGTTAGCTCAGCATTGTCTTAGCTCGTGAATGCATTCATTATGTCTGGCAAAATAATGCTGAATTCATTCATTGAGTCAATAATTCAAGCAGGTAGTTCTATAATGAAGTAATGGGGTCTATTATCTTCTAACCCCAGCATCTATGAGTGAATAGAATAAATAGACCATCTTATGCCCTCAGATGAGCAAAGGGGTATATGCATGACACAGGGTTTTAGCACTCCACCCCCACCTTGGCTTCTTCGAGGACTCCTTTGGCAGGTGGGCTCCAGGTATGGCTGATATTTCCTGCCTATTGTGACCTGTGGCCTCTTCCAGCATTTGACAGGTTGGTGCAGGCTCCCTCTTCTTTGCTCCTGGCCTCAGGCTTGAGCATCCCTGGATTAAGAGGTTGATATGCACTTTTCTTAACCCTTAGATGGAGCTAACTATAAGAAACTGTAGCAAGGCCCAGCCTCCCATGGAGGGAGGAGGATGTAGAGTCAGCAAAGTGAGAGAGCAGACCCTGTAGCTCTGCTGTCAAAGTGGAACCAACATGGTTAAAGCAATAGGGAGCATACCTGTTAGACCAAACCCCAGGAGGTGTCCGATGCTAACACCCTCCTGCACCAGCTACGCATCCTGGCCACAGGACCCAGTTGGAATCATCTCCGGGGAGTTTATAGTTAAAACCAACTCATAATCAGAGTCGACTCTGTCTCTCTGGAAATGAAGCTGAGATGGGGACCCTGGGGTAGACCATGGTGCTGCTTCTCTCTCTTCAGGGAGCAAAGAGGCTGCCACAAAAAGAACCCAGCTAAAGGCAGAAGAAGAGTCCAGCCTCAGTCAAGCACCCAACTCCAGGGTGCTCTGTCGTCATCTGCAGCTAGCTACCCAACACTCTCAGTTTACCCTCTACTGCAACAAACCCGATTTGGGTTCCATCACTAGCAAACACCAAAACCACTCCGTTCTTTCCTTAACAGTGTATAACACATTCAATACTACTGCCATCAAACTGTTTATAGAAATGTCCTGTTTCCCACCAAGAAAATAGCATCCCCAAGTATAGTAGCTGGAGACTCTTAGCCCATCATACCTCAGTGCCAAGTACCCAGAAGGCACTTCTGATGTATCTGTCATGGGTCAGAGTGAGAACTAGAAAGACTCAGTGACAGAGATTCCTGCTTAAACCTTTCTTTGTTCTGAACTGTACTTGCATCCGGCTGCCCAGACTATACAAGACCTGGCTAATTGATCTTGGAATTGATCCACATGGTGTAATCAATTTTAAGCCTTGGATACTTTTTCTACAGTGTATGAACTTGGATCCCCAGCTTCTCTGATTCTGTTCTTGGTGTTACTGGTCCTTCCTCCTGTTTACTCCAGGTCAATACATGAGAGAATATTGTTCACTGTGGCCAAGTCTGCTGCTTCAGCAAATTAAAATGCATGTCCTAAAATGCGCCTGTGTGGTTCTCAAAGCCAACTCACTGGTCAGAAGAGGAAACTTTCTTCATTAGGGTAGTGAGGTTGTTTGACAAGAATATGCCAAGCCCCACCCTCTTCCCAGTGAAAAGCATTGCCACTGTCCTTGTGCCTGCTCAACCCTGCTGTGTGAGCCTTGAGATGGCAGGTGCTCAGCTGGTCTGCAGGTAGCTGCAGAGAGACAGAGGCGCATAGCCCACTGGTTAGATTGCACAAGCCTCATCATCTGGACACTTTCATACAGTGTTTATCTTATATGAAGTCCTTCTATTCACTGAGAGCAATGTTGTTTGGCTTCCCACTGTGCCCACAAAAGGAACAAACACACACAGATATCTGTAAATATATCACTTTTGTGTTATTATTCGATTTCATAAGTAGATGGAATGTTGGGAAGAACTCGGTTTGGCTTCTGAGTGAAAACCAAAGGTCTATTTCTTTGAAAAGATGAAGTCAGTTGATGGACCATCTTAAACGTGAATTCCTCCACAGATGGAAATTCCCAGGAGCCCCAGGAGCCCCACCTTTGCACAGACTCCAGTGCTCACCTCTTCTGGAAATGGGGGAAAATGTAAAGAAATAGCATTAAAATGTGTTTCAATCTAGCAAACCAATATTTTCAAGGGATCCTGACTGCAGGGGTGGGGACAGAGCTTATAATTTCATAGCACCCAGGATTTTAGCCATAGCTTTATTGAAACTACTACTACTACTGCTACTGCCACTAATTTAACTTCCATAAGACTGTCAGGTCTAGAAGTGTGGTCTGGTGATGCCATCTGTCTTGGTACTGATGGAGTGTCCTGCTGCCTCTCTAAGTGATTCTGAGTGCTAACTTTCTGGACAAACAGTCAGCAAATGCTAGCACCTTCTTTACCTCCCACTACTCTGACAAATGTCTCTTGTTTTCCACTGGTTCTGATCACTCTGCCACAGTTAGTGACACCCGGCTGCTGTCCTCTGCCTGTCCATGGACTCTGCCTGCTCCTTCCTGGAATGCTCTATGCTGGATCTTGGCAGCATTCACCACTCCCAGAGGATACTTCTTGAAAGATGCTCTGGAAGTGGGTTGTTGTTTTTTAACATGGAGCACTTATGTGTGTAAAAAGAGGATCTCAGAATCCTCTTGAAGCCTAGGAACCCTGTCTGGCCCCATTTATCATTTGTCACTCAGCCATTTTCCCACTGTACTGTGCCCATGGAGGCAAAGCTTTGCCCATGTCTGCATTGCTAATGTGTCTAATGGTCCATGCACATAGTAGAAATTCAATTCCTGAAGTAGACTGAACTATACATAATGTTTTCACTTATGTATAGTTCACACAGCCCCCTGCTCCCGAAGACTGTGTGGCATGCAGAAGCCCCCAACACTTGTTTAGCTTCAATGGGACTCACTTGGCTTTGTCGTCACCTCCCCCTCATACAGGGGGACGTGCTTGCACAGATTCTTAATAGGCGACCCAAACAGGAACCAGTCCACCTTCATGATCAGAGACTTCAGAGGGTTGTACCTGACCCAGGTATACTCTGGGGAGTCCATGGCTTTCATTGTCTAGATGACATAACAAAGAACAGTGCTGTAGAAAACTGGCAAGCATAGTGGACCTTACTTTAAATTGTAAGTGGCTTTCTCTGTCCAGTGGTTGAATAAATGGTATTCGAGGGTCTCAAGTCATTATCTCCTCTGACCGCTGTGTCTGGAGGAAAAGCTCGTGTTTACCCACAGGACAGTGCTGCAATGAAACCTGCAGAAGGTAAATCAGCTGATAAAGGAAGACAGATGGGGCTGTGTAGACAGGACCAGAACTCGGTGTCCAGCCTCAGTGTGCTGTGTGGAGATTCTCTCTCTTTGGTATTATTTGTCCGTGTCATTAATGCATCATTGAATATCATAAATTACTCATTTTCAACTAACACTTTATCTAAGACCTCACCTCTGAGAAGAGAGGCTTGCCAGCCCCTCTCCAAAGACAGTCCATTTAAGTTCTCATAAGTCCGTGTATTCAGGGCTCTATGATGAGAACTGTACTGAGAGGAGCATCCATGCCTCCCTCTCCCAAACGTGAAGACACGTTGGAAAGTTGAGCATCATATGCATGGACATATATATCATGGTCTACAGTATCATCCTCATTGATGTATGGACATATATCATGGTCTACAGTATCATTCTCATGAGACAGTAACATGCGCAGAAGCATGGGCTGGCTCAGGAGCAGAGTTTTCAAAGAACCTCAAATTACCTGCTTCTCATAGAGGTACCGTTGGAGCTTGTCCAAAGCAGGGATGGCTTTGTGGTCCATCTTGATGACGTAGCAGGCTCTCCGGGAGAGCACCCGGGATGCGATGTAACCCTGAGGGGGAGGAGCAGAGTTACTGACTTCACATTTCCCTGCATTCCGATTTGGTGGGGTTGACACTGAGTCTTAGAAGAAAAGACTGAGTATCAACTATGAGTTAATGCCATTGTCTATCGGTCAGGAATTCTGTCCACTCATCTTAGATACGGAGTTTTTGTTTCTTCACTTGTCACGTGAACCCCTGTGAGAGTTGGTGTATGTTCCCTGTGTTCTGGAACCGAGGTCTACAATGTGGAGTTTAAAGTGAGAAGGAGTAGCTCTCTGCCGCTCTCCTTTGAATTTTATCTAGACTGTTTCTCAATTTTGACTAACTACAATATCATTCAATATCATAATGACTCCACATAATGATTTAAATTTAAATCCAGTGAAATTTACAATTCATTTCAGGGCATGTTTTGAGTACACAGTAGCCACAATGCTTCCCTTCCAGAAAATTTGAACATAGAACATCTTTGCCCGGCTTGAAGTTCTTTCTCTTAGGTCACGTTGTTCTAAAAGTCTCCTAGGCGGGCTTACGTTAATCCTCTCGCCACATGCCTTTTCTGTTCACCCCTTTTCTCCCTCACTTCTCTCCTCAGGTTCTATCCACACGCTGAAGGGGGCTGGAGGAAGCCTCATTGGAAATGCACAGGTGTGGGGGAGTTTGACATGAGGAAGGATCACAGGCTGTCGTGACATTTTGGCCTTGAAAGGGAAATTTTTCTGAGATGCTTCAAATACACAAAAACCATTCTAGCTCCTAGTTTTCAATTCTCAAAAAAAATGTTAGTACCTAAAACGAGTCACTACACCGAGGCACCGAGGCCAGTGATGGAGGAGAGGGGTAAACAAAGTTCCCGCATTTGATCTTTTAAAAGCCACTTTTGGGATTTCCATGAAATCTATGTAAAGATAATTTTAGTTGTCGAAGACTTCAACAAATCTATGCTTTTAAAGGTGACGTGAGACACACCCCCCCCCCCCCCGTGCCACCAGGAAAAAAGCAGGTGGGGAGTTTCAAGAGAAAGAGGAGGAGAGGAACTTCAGTGTAGATGTCAAGGCTGGCCATCCCCAGGTAAGGCGTCCCATAATAGACACGAGTCTGTTATGGTATAGTCATAATAGATATTAGTCTGTTGTTAGAGAAAGACATTAGTAAAGTAGTCCAAATCGGTAAATGGATGGAGGGCAGTAAGCTTTCGGAGCAAGTTTCTAAGCCTTATTTTTAGCTCAGTAACCAACACTGGAGTTACAACACTTACAGAGAGTGCAATGCCGTGTGTACTGCATTAGTCACTTGAGTGTGTGCATGGGTCTGGGTTTCTGCTCATTTGAGATTGCTCATTCTCTGTGTCTTGTAGCAGAAATTTTCTTTTAGTTATTCAGCTGTCACTTTCCAGTTCTGGGTATTGCTTTGAGCACTCTTCCTGTTCATGTCTGGGCCAGTAGTGGGACGTTATTGCTGTCGAGTAAATGTGTTTCTTTCCTTAGAAATGGTTTTATTTGCTTGCTTAATTGTTCAAAGGGAAAGGAAGAAGGGGGAAATGTAAAGCTTTGTAAAGATAGATGGTGTAATTTAAATATGTACTGTGTAGCCGACCCTGGCCCTCTACAAAATGGACCTTCTGTAAAGTCCCCTCTCTGCTTACGTGCTTATAGTCAAAGATGGTGGTGGAAGAGCAAGAGCCCGAGTGGATGTTGATGGTGGCCGTGTTCTTCTGGTTGTCAATGGTCACTGTCTCCTGGACAAAGCCTCCATTACTGCTTGGGACGAAGATGTTAAAAACCTAGAATTGACAGCAAAGCCAAATTAAGTTTTCCATAAACAGTGTGCATTTGAAAAGCAGGTCTTTCGCCAAGATAAAACCTCTGACTTCAATGGACAGTTCACTGGAAGCCCATGCAAAGCTTGTGCTGAGGTAAAGCTCGGGCTGAGGTAAAGCTTGGGCTGAGGTAAAGCTTGGGTTGAGGTAAAGCTTATGCTGAGGTAAAGCTCGGGCTGAGGTAAAGCTCTCAGGCTGAGGCAGAACATAACGCTTCTCTCACTGATTTATTATATTGCATATGGGGGAGCTGGAGAAATGTCTTTGGAAGGAAAATAGGACTTGACACCTGTTAGTGCATTGGGTTACACTGTGAAGGTGTTGCAGGTAGAAACAAATGAAGACCACTTCATCCTTTCCGTTACTGAGATCCCACCTCAAAGAAGACACGTGGACTCCACGGTCCTTGGGATGACCTGGTCTCCCATAGTTCTCGTTTTCTCCCATAGTCTAAGAAGCCAACTCACCTCCTCTGCCTGCGATTGTATTCCAAAGATGGACAGCACCACCAGAAATGCCACCTGAAAAACACATCAACTCTCTGAGTCGTCCATTGAGAGGATCAGCAGGAGACAGAGGGCACCGAGGCACAGCTGGCAGCCATCATAGGCAGCCAGCTGTCTATTTTCCTATGTTAAAAGGTAGAAAATACATTTGCCCACTCAGTAGGCACTTGCTGAGCTAGTGGGATCTCTTAGACACACGGTTCTCCTTGACTACCCATCTCCCAGCTCTTTGGCATGATATCATCTAGATGGTGGAGAAGCTTGGGTGGATGAGGAGGGACAGACTCATGGGCAGGGAGGGACCTGGTATGAGTTACACTAGCTTTTGATTAGTGGATAAGTTATGTCTTCTGATAAGGGGAAAGCCTGCACTTCTTGACACTAAGGGAATGAACCCTTCAACATGAATCTGTGAATGACGTGAACACAGTGGGTTTTTAAGCACAGCTATGGAAGGAGGATCCAGTCCCCTCTGCCTCAGTGTCCTCAACTTTACATCGAGGACAGCAGTACCTGGTCTACATTATCGGCACAACAAGCAGAGGTAATCATCCATGAGAAAAGCTTGGGCTTAGCGTGGTTTGGGGGCAGCTGCTCTCATTCTTATTACTCATTGTTTTTAAAGTAATGCTTCTCTTTCATGACAAATGGGATTGCTCTCAAATGCCTAAACCCCTCGCAGAGTGATTAGAAGGGGTTATAATTAAAAACACCCTCCAAATAAAATCTCTACATATTTCTTTTTCTCTCCCTTTGTACATTTTGAGTCAATCTAAGAAATGTAGACAATGAACACACAAATATTCCACATTCCTGCCACAGATACTGTGAATTCAGTCACAGTAGCATAGTGTTGTCTGAGATCCTTGAAATCTGAAGCACATTGGATACAAGCAGAAGCAAGAGCAAAGGAGACAAACGCATACTCACGAGGGGTTTCATTTTGCCTGAAGAGTAGGAGCTGGAGAGAGTGTGGATGCCTGCGCAGCGTCCAGCCTTTATATTGGCTTTAGGATGTAGAAATCTCTTTCCCAAGTGATCGTGTCAGAAAGGATCTAGTCCGTATCTCTGACACACCTTAGCAAACTCCCTTATCAGGACTTGAGACATAACCACATCCCAGGTATCAGTGAAGTCTGTTAGTTTGTACTGAAAACTCCCCATTGGTCACTCTGCAAACACTCCCTGTTTATCCAGGTTTGCACTGGTTGAGTTCCGCCCTGTAACGATACTCCAGGACACTTGTTCTTCACGCACAGACACCAAAGGAACAGTCTAGCTCCTTCACCCAAATGTAAAGTCCTCAAGACTTCTGGGCCCCATTTCAGGGTCTCCTCAACACTACTCAGCTTATCGAATTTGTCTGCCTTGACATTAGATATGAAAAGAAAAGAGGAGGAGAGTGACCGGGAGCTTTGTTTGGAATAAGAACAGCCCCATGCCTGTCTTGCCTTCCTTTAGAGTCAATGGCCATCTGCAGGTTCATGAGGAACAAGATTTGGAAGTCAACCAGCAATGACCAAATGTTTTAACTGGGCCTTGTCCAGTGCATCAGGGACAGAGGGTGACACACCTCCACTTCCCTTGCAAAAGTCTCAGATTTTAAAAAGATTGAGAGAAAAGCAGATTTTTTTTTTAAATGCCACAGTTAGCATCATGATGACCGTGATAAGGCAAAGGGACGTCTTGTTTTTAACACAACTGTCAATTGTGAGACATTGGACAAGGAACTAACACAAATAAGCACGATTTTGAAGAAGGAAGTCTTTGGAAGTGGGCATTTAGGGGTGGCCTGGTTCCAGAGAACTCTGCTGCCTTGACTGCTCAGCCAGAGTGGCAAAGGGCATGCCTTTACTGTTTCTGAGGTCCCTGCAGCAGGAAGGGCTACGGTTTGTACAACATCTGCTAACGCTCTCCCATCCTTGGCTCCAGAGACACAAGGAGATAAGAAGGCAAGGACTCTAGACAGGATTGCTTTCAGATGTGTGCACAACTGTCTGCCTCATTTTACCCATCCCCATGAGCTCCAAGTCCATAGGTCTAATGGTGAGACTATCATCATTATGGAGCATGTTCCAGCACCTTCTAAACACAGTGCGCATATGAACTCAGTTCTTATGGTCCTGTTCCCATTTCCCAGGCAGGAATACCAAGGTACAGGGAAGCTAAAGTAACTCCTTGGGACCACACAACTTCCAAAGGCAGAAGCTGAGGCTTGAGCCCAGCCTGATGCCATAGATCACCTTCTTAACCACGAGTCCTGTCAGACTGTTGTGGGACAAGCACCACTTCTCACCTTGCTGATCTGGGGCATGAGCAGGGTTCTGAATGTAGATTGTTCCCAGCTTAAATGTAGCCTTGGAACTTTAATCCTAGCACTTGAGAAGCAGAGGCAGGAAGGTCTCTATGAGTTTGGGGTCAGCCTGCTCTAGAAAATGAGTTCCAGGACATCCAGGACTGTTACACAGAGAAACCCTGTCTTGAAACACACACACATGCACACACGCACGAGCACACACACAATAGCCTTGGAAATTGTGAGGCTTGGCCATACAACTAGGAGATGTGATGCTAGCTGTGTCATTCCCCTTGCTTGAGCCTCGCGGCCGCAGAGAGAATAAAATCCCAGACTCAGAGGGGCCTGTGCTGAGCAGGTCCACGCCTCGTGTCTGCCGTAGCACAGTGGGTCTATGAGGCAGTGCAGGCGAGCAGACCTCCTAAGTTCTCACAGAGCTGTTTCAACTCCCAAAAGCACTGTTCTTTATCATGTTTGCTTCAGTGTTGCTTTAAAAAGTGTGTTCAATGTCCTTAACACTCTTTCCTACATTTTCTTAAAATTCTGCTTTTTGAATTTAAGTTTAATATTACTTCTGAGCGTAGTATGAGGTTCTAATACATTTTCCCACTCAGACATCTAGTAGTTCCAACATCTGTTAGTGAATAGCTGTCTGACACTAACTTCTGAAGCCTCTCAGGGTCTGTGGAAAGAGCCTCCTGCTTGTTGCCACGTTGCTTCATTGGTTCATTTATGCTGTCCAATGACAATGCCCCCCAGATGTGTGCATCTGGGTCTTAGACCAAGGAGGTCAGCTCCCCCAGCATTGCTGTTTCTAAATGTTCCGGTCTGTTCCCTCAGGTTCCGACTTGTTTTCTTTTTTATTTCTACCTTAGTTCTTGTAGAATTACTGTTGTTCTTTGTCTGATGGCTTAAACTGAAAGTCTTTTCTGCTATGTTTAATGAAAGCATTAGGCAATAATGTATTTACCACTAAGTACATTTTATTTGCATTGTATAACTATTTTATTTTTTTAAAAAACTGTCTTAATTCCTACTGTGATTTTTTTTCTCTTTAACCCAGCTATTAAAATATCTTTCAATTTCTTATATAAAGGTTTGTTTTCTCCCTCCCTTCCTCCCTCTCTCCTTCTCAATCAGCTCTTTTTATGCATATATTTCTCTTAAAAACTTCTTCGGGTCTTTATCACACACACTTGATTCTTCTGCTGTTTTTCCTCTGTAAAGCCTCTCCTCCCACCCATTCCTTCACAACAATACACACCCATTGTTGTGACCTAGAAAGAATGTTAACACCAGCTTCAATAAGGAACAATTGATCTTAGTCACTGTGACAGGTGTAAGACAGAATCTCAGAGTCATCCTGATTTGCATTTCTCTGATGGCTAAGAATGTTGAACATTTTTTTAAAGTGTCTCTCAGCCATTTGAGACTTCTCTGTTGAGAATTCTCTGCTTAGATCTGTACCCCAATTTTAATTGGATTATTTGATTTGTTGGTGTCTAGTTTCTTGTGTTCTTTATATATTTTGGATGTTAGCCCTCTGTCAGTGTGAAGTTAGTAAAAAATCTTTCCCCATTCTGTAGGCTGCAACTGCAATTGGGATATAATGTTTGAGAGAAAAATATTAAAATTAGAATAAGAACAAGCAAATAAATAGGAACAAATCCCTAAATCTCCATGCCTGGCACATGAGCCTGTTTTGAATTTGTGTGACATCAAGTGCAAATGACTTTTGTGTGGGCAGTTCTCCTCTATCCATGACCTCTGTGTTTCAGCTTTTTTCTTCTTCTTGTTCTTCTTCTTGTTCTTCTTCTTGTTCTTCTTGTTCTTGTTCTTGTTCTTGTTCTTCTTCTTCTTCTTCTTCTTCTTCTTCTTCTTCTTCTTCTTCTTCTTCTTCTTCTTTCTTTCTTTCTTTCTTTCTTTCTTTTTTGCTACAAAGCCTTTTTTAAAAATTTTATTTTATATTTTATTTACATTTAAGATGCCATCCCCTTTCCACATTTCCCCTCCCTAGAGCACCCCGTCCCATGCCCCCCTTTCCTTTTTGCTTTTATATGATTTTTTAAAAATGTTAATCAAAGGATTTATAAGTTTGGTAATGCTCAATCAGAAGCATAACCCAATACCCAACCTAGATATAAAAACTATCTTTGACTGGTGGAGACATGTGAACATCTGCCTCCATGCCCCCTCTCTCTTTCTCTCTCTCATCACCTAGCTTCTCCTCTTCTTCATCTTCTTTGACCCCATCTAGACATGAGGGATTGGCTGTCCATCATCTCATCTTCAGCATCATTGGTCCTGTCTAGATGTGAGGAATCGGTTGCCCATCATCCCATCCTCAGCATCATTGGCCCTGTCTAGATGTGAGAGATCAGCTGCCCATCATTCCATCCTCAGCATCATTGGCCCTGTCTAGATGTGAGGGACTGGCTGTCCATCATCCCATCCTCAACATCATTGGCCCTGTCTAGATATGAGGGATCAGCTGCCCATCATCCCATCCTCAGCATCATTGGCCCTGTCTAGATGTGAGGGACTGGCTGCCCATCATCCCATCCTCAGCATCATTGGCCCTGTCTAGATGTGAGGGATCAGCTGCCCATCATCCCATCCCTAGCATCACTTTCAGTCTAGGTTCTAAAAATATGATCTTGCTTACATTTTTCTCTTCATTCAGACTTTAAAAAAAACTCCGTTAAGTATATAATAAAGTTGAAAACTCTGAGGTTACCATTTAATTCAATCTGTAGTCTTCTACCAGAGGAGTTTTTAAAGTGAGATGAGAGAAATTGCTTCAATCTCATTGCATCCCAAAGGCCAGGTGTTAAAGGCTTGGTCCACAGCCAAGGAGGAAGTAGAACATTTATGAGGTGGAGTCTATGTAGAAAGTTAGATGAGTAGTGGTGTGTCTATGAGACTGTTGGAACCCTGGTCTCTCTCTGTTTCTCTGTCTCTGTCTCTGTCTCTGTCTCTCTCTTTCTCCATTTTCCAGCTCCCACCTATGAAACAGTAAGCTAATATAAGCCTTTCTTCTTTTGAAGCTGATTATCTAAGCATTTGTCATAGCAACAGAAAACTGAATATCACAGAAGGGAATATTCTACATAAAGGAAAGAAAACAAGCCAGTAGGGGTAGAAGGAAGTTCATCTACTGAGATGAGTGTCACACAGCCACACATCCCACACACTCGGATGCCCTTTCCCTTCGTGCTGTCGACAGCTAATCTCCTTGTACTGTGTTCCCCTCCTTCCATGCTTCCTTCACTACATGTTTTTCCTCTCCTCTCTACCCTGTGTTTATTTCTTCTCTTTCTTCTGTCCTTAACAACCATCTGTCTAGTGATAATCACAGGAGAAATAATCTGGGGCCCCAAGCCAATGACCTCTGCTTGCTGAGGACTTACTGTCTACCAGAAAATATAAATAACTTTTAAAAACAGTAAATGTTGAATGGATGGGATTAGAAATACACAAGAATCCAAAATAAACAGTCTCATGGCTAGACGTATAAACAAGACAGATCACATTTGTAGTATGTTGTTGTAATTATTTAAAAACAGCCGCTGGAGAAGCCGACAATCTAAGCTTCTGCGGCTCTACCTAGCTCAACCACATGGCCAGAGGCCACGTGCCTGCTGCAGCTAGAAATGTGCAGCCAGAGACACCAGCCCTGCCACCCATGAGACGCCAGTGTGGGAGATGACTCTGCCAGTCTTTCACACTGTCTCTTCAAGGCTGGGAAGTGCCCAGACCATCCCACCAACCACACGGGCTCGGTACAGATGAGACTCTAATGCTTAGATTATCCAAAGGCTTATATATTTAGTAATGATCAATAACAAGATGCCCTTACAATCAGAGGTGTAACCCAATACCCAACCTAGATATACCAACTACCTTTGACTGCTACAGACAAGTGAACATCAGCCTCCATTTCCCTTTCTCGTCTCGTCTCTCCCTTAGCTCCTCCTCTTCCTTCTCCTCTTTCTTCCTCTCTCCTCCTCTTCCTCCCTTACTCCTCCCACTTTAGCTCCTCCTACATATCACCCTTCCTGTTAAAATAAAAAAACTTTCTCTCAAAATACAATTATTTCATAACTATACCAATTTGTATCAGTAAGGTACAAGATAGACCTAAAATCCAGTCCATCATTTTGTTGACTAAACAGAACCTCTGTCATCTCTCCTAACTAGAAGACTTAGTTCTGAACCTGCCTTTTTTTCTTGGCTTTAGAATGAATGTCAGCTGAAAACCATCCTCTCAAATCTTTTCTCTCAGAATAAGAGCCGGAATTGGCTATGAGACTATAAGTCTTCAACCCCATCAGAAATCCAGAATGACTGAATTAACTGAAATTATGAGAAGCACAAAACATGGCTTCTAAAACTTAGCCAATTTATAGAGACCACTGAACAACTGGACAGTCCCTATACTTCAAAATGTTGGAGTATCTGATCTTCAGCCTTCTGGCCCAGGGTCATCTGACAAACCTAGTGATGCAGAATTATTAAGGGCTGATTACTCTGTCTTGGCAGATATAATCAGTCGACTATTCTGCAAGTGTGTCCTTTTCTGGACAGTAGATTGTCTGTAGATGAAAAGAGGCAATTTTTGCTTATTGGCTGTCTCACCACAAATGGGGTAATTCCAAAGATGCTCAATTTCTTTTTAGAATCCAATACAGGGAAGCTGTCAGGAGAAGACAGGTCTCTAATCAAAATGTACATTAATACAGAAATGTTTGTAACATCAATTCTGTGGACTTCTGACATTTTGAAAACCAACTATCTATATAAGGCAATCTGGACTGTTGTCTGTTAACTCCTCTCAGCTATTTCTAATTAAAATCTAGAAAACACCCTAACAATAAACTCAGAGCCATGCAATTGCTATAGGCCCTTAACTCACAGGCTAACCATCTTAAATCAGTTTAAAAAAAGTTAAAGAACTGGGTCTAAGCCTTTTATTCTTAAATGTGTTATATAGGCACAATGCCTATGAGAGTAACAATATTAATCTCACTTTAATAACAACTCCTAGCTATTCCTCCCTGTTTCAAAAAACCACTACTTTTCCCTAGAAAGATAGCCCAATACTAACTACCTCAGTCCCCAAGCCCAGGGAATAGGGGTGCCGACTCTTCATTAATTTCTTCAAGCTGATTATGGGTGTTGAGATATTAGAAGAGGGGTGGGGAGAAGGGTAAATTCATGAGCCTCTGATGTCTGTGTCTTCTTTGCATCCAGCTGAAATTCCAGGACATCAGAGGTTCGAGCAGGTCTGCTCAGCTTGCTTGATGAGTAGATTCACCAAGGCTGTGTATTCTGCAATATACAATTCTCAAAACAAATTTTAGTATCAAGAAAATTTTTTGTTTGAATTCTGGAATTTAGTCTTCTGGTGGCCTGGCTCTGTCATGTCTAATCCATATAATTCTGGAAGGCAAAAATATTTTAATCGTCTCTTCTGAAAACACACAGAAAAAATCTTTTTCCCTAAATAGAATATCCTTGAGCCAGTAACCAGAAAAACCTTTATCTTGACCTCTTTCCCAGAGGAAAAATATAACCACAAAACTGAAAAACACACCCATCTTCCTTCCCTATTTTGCCAAGCAGGAAATGAACCCAGAATTTCCATGGGGCCCACATTAGACAGAACCCAAGTCTCCTCTGAGGCAATATAACTTTATATCATTTAAACACACCTGATTTACACTCTCTTTCTGTTTAGCCCTCTGTCTAGAATGGTTTTTTATTTATACCATCTATCTATTTGGCTCTGTACTCCAGAGCAGCCTCCACTTGTACACTGTACTTTCTACTCTAGAGCCAGTGACAATTTTCCCTAAGTTCCAAACCTCGGGTGATGATCCCCATGTGATTCGGACCAATCTGTTTATATAAATCTTCCCTAAAAACAAATAATCCCTATATTTTAACTTTATACTTAAATCAGTAACTGCTCCACAACGGAGGCTTATTTATTTGGCTCTGACTGCAGCAGCCTGCAATTTCTCTCAGCAGAGGACCTGTCTACCAGGTTTTCTTTGTTCAGGGTTCCTGTGCTGGAGTCACATGACTCCTATCAGTGCCAATCACTCACTTTCTTTTTTTTAAAAAAATACAACTTTTACTCTCAGGTGAATAGACTTAAATTCCTAGTGAATTCATGCCAGAAGTTGATGTGCCACTTTGTTGTAGTAATTACTTAAAAATGGCCACCGGTCAAGCTGTCTAGGCTGCAGTGTCTCTGTCTACATCAGATGCCCTGTTCCAAGGCCATGAGGCTACATGTGCACTGCAGCTAGAAACGGCCAGCCAGAGACACCAGCCCTGCCACCCACGAGATGCCAGAGTGGGAGATGGCTCTGCCAGCCTTCCATGATGTCTCTGCAAGGCTGGGCATTGCCCAGACCATCCCGCCAACCACATGGGCTGGGTACAGATGAGACTGTAATGCTTAGCCTATCCAAAGGCTTATATATTTAGTAATGATCAATAACAAGATGCCCTTACAATTGGAAGTGTGATCCAATACCCAACCTAGATATACCAACTACCTTTGACTGGCGGAGACATGTGGACATCTGCCTCCATGTTCGCCTCTCTTGTTCTCTGTCTCTCTCCTTCTCCTCTTTCTCCCTTACTATTCTGATTCCTCTCTTACTCCTCCCACCTTAGCTCCTCCTACAGTAGTATCTATTGTTTTCTATGAAAATAACTCATTTCCTGTGATGACCTTGAAGTCTTTCAGATTTATCTTGAAGACTCTGCTTTTTGCAGAGCCCACATTTAGATTATAACATGTGTGGCCCTGGCTTCTGCTCTGCCTATGTTCCCCTTCAACAAGGTGACTCAGCTACCAATTTCTTATATAAGTTTGGCTATATGATCTGTAGATGATCATTACTCTTAAAAAGTTAGATGTAAAAGCAAAACGTATTTAACACATATGAGAGGCAAGGGATAATATCTTCAACTCCCAAAAGTGTTTTTCAAATCCACAAGAAATTACTGACCGCTGACCTTTCATTAATGGGCAAATCAACAAAGTGGAGAAATAATGACTGGGAAAAGCCAAGATTCTGAGGCTCCAGTCACTGCTGCACAGATCTGGGCCCTCTGGTGTGTGTGCAGCGTGACCCTCAGCTGGAGAAAAAAGAGCAGAGAGCTCCTCACATTATCTTCAGACTCTGATAAGCTGGCCAACGAAATATGCCAAGAGTAGTGGCTGAGAGTAAGCTCAGAGTGCGGGCTACCTAAAGACTATCTCCATAGATAAAATAACTGCACAAACAGTAGAGAACTGGGGATTCAGAGAAACACTTAAAGTAAAATAAAGTTATCAGGGGAAATCTCCAAACATAGTAATTTTTAAAATCACTTTTTTAGGTTAAAGAGAAAGCCATACAGAAATTAGAGAATATTTTTTAATTAAGTGGACATAACAATACAGTATAAATCTTGTAAGATTCAGCTTCAGTAGTATTTAGAGAAAAGTTATGTAAAATGCTTATGTTAGGATGTATGCCTTAAGAACATTGAAATCAGGAGCCATCTTTCTGGCTCAGCAGTTAAGAGCCTTGGCTGCTTTTCCAGAGGACCCAAATTGATTCCCATCACCCACATAACAGCTCACAACTGTCTGTAACTCCAGTTCTGGGGGGATCCAGAGCCCTCTTCTGACATGCATGGGACTGGGCACCCAGACATACACCCAGCCAAGATACCTATACACATAAGAAGGTAAAATTTAAAAAGAAACTTGAAACCAAATATCATAGTTACTCAAAAATAACCTCAAGCAGAAATGAAGAGGACAAGAGCAGAAGCCGGAGGGTCTGGAAATGGACATGGGGTGAAGCATGAGTGTCCCCAGTGACTTGTGTAAACTGTCAGCAAGGCCCAGCCCTGCAGCCAGACTGTCCAAAGAAAGAGGGAGGGTATCAACTCTTTCCACCAGGAATGAAAAGGGGGAACATTGCTGCACCCCTAGACCCACTGATGCATGGAAGAAAAACATTCAATATCCTGCACCCACAACCCCAACCAACCAGAGGGAATAGCCAAAGTTTGCCAATGACCGACTCTGTTGTCCATTTGGTGGGTAAACTGAGGCCCACCCATGTGGCCGTGGTAATTGGTGGGCCGCATTCCATGAGTTCTAAAGTCATTTGTCATTCCTCCTGCATGGCCCTTAGCATCTCCCCCTTTTCAATTTGTTAAATAAAGCGTATGGATTTTTCTCTGGGCAAAATGGATGGCAGCTCCTAAATATCTGAGGATGACTGGAAACAGAAGTGGAAGTAAAACAGTTATTTTAATAATAATTTTTAAATTAACAATGAAGCTCCAAAAAGAATTATCTCTAACAAAGTTTTTTAGTTGAAGTAGTAAGAGGATTGGCTACCTCCTCAGGTGAACAGACTTATAAGGAAGCATGAGCAATGGTACTAACCTGTGAATGAAGAGCATCTACATCAACTGAAAGTAGGAAAATATTTTACGTGTCCCTCAAAACAGTATGAACCTCTTTCCAAGGTATCTTTGAACCATTACAAGGCAGAGATGTAACATAAATCCAGGTAAAGTTAGTATGGCAGGAGGTGCTCAGGTGAGTCTTAATATTTTGAATTGGGGAGCCCATGTAAAGAATACCTTTCTCTAGACCATACTCTATTAGCCAATCCTTTATTTTTTGAATAATTGATATAAAAAACATTTTGAGTTAAAAATTTTACATGGTAAGTAGTGTGCACCTGTTTTATCAAAGTAGCAGCAGAGGGTGGCATAAATCCCATCATCTAAGATAAGTGCAAGAAGAAATCCCTTAGGCTGGGAGAGAGCATTAACTATTTTAATGCAAATACAGCAAAATCCTCATATCAAGGCAGGGAAAGATTACAGGCAAACATAGATTACAGCAAAACATACGGTACCCAATGTACAATGATAAAAATATTAGGGTTGATGGTGCAATTAATGCACTTAATAGTATTTTTATATGAAATGTTATATAGACACCCATTTTTTAGTAATTTTACATCCCCTATATCCCCTGGGTATAGAATAGCAATGGTGAAATAGCACAGGGTTGTAGCCCATCAGGTGCATCAGGAGCCATGTCCTCAGCGTCTTCCCTGGATGGGAGGCTGACATGGGTGGAGAGCCGGAGGTGTTGCTAGCTGAGGTGTGCAGCGAGGAAGGGGCAGGGGTGGAAGCTCTTGCCTCTGTGTCAATAAGGGAAGTCCTGGCACAGTCAACTGCTCTGGCATCAATGAATTAGAGTCCTGTGAAAACATACAAAGAAAGCTTCTCCCAGAATGAAAGAACAAGTTCTTTTTATTATGTAGTTAGTAGATCTTTCTTTTATCTTATTAAAGGTTTGGAGTAAATTATATATTAAAGTGTTTAAAAGGGGGGCTTATAATTTGTTTTGTAAATTATGATAAGGGGATGAGTGTTTATAATCTCCTTTTTATAACTTAAATATTTGAGTCTTTAAAGCTTGATGTGTTCTCTCTGTAATAGCCTGGTTTTAGGGATGTGGGGAATGCCAGTGGAACATTCAAGAGCACTGCCCATTTACACAGCCCTTGGCATTCCCAGGATTGTAAACAGTAAAGCAAATGCTGTGCCACATCTCTGAAAGCTTCCCCAGGTCAGACGGAAGCACAGATAATGGCAGTATCATAGATTGCAAGGGCATACGTAAGCCCTGAGGGTTAATTGCCATGGGATACCATGCATGTGGGTGAGACATGCCAAACAGTTCTACAGGATCCTTCCAGCCACTTTTGAAAGCAGAGAGCAGTAGTGTTAGGGAATCCCTGTGTTAGGGAATCACTGTTAGCTTCACCTTTAACAATGGACTAGGAAGCAGAGAATGAGCCTGAGCCTGCCCCGCAGAGAAAGGACAAGTTCTAGACTGAAGAAAGACTTGTAACTCTGAAAGCAGGGCTAAGTTAGGGATGCAGCCAGAAGGCAGTGGAGTAATTTTTAATGTGGAAAAAATAACTTGACTATGAATATTAATATACAAGTTAAAGGGCTTCTCAAAACAGTAATTATTGCTATTATCTCTCTTTGTTGTGTAAAAGTTTTTGTGTAGGGAAAGATGTTGTATGAGCATCAGTAATCAAGGCAGCCTGTCTGAGGGGAAGCCATAGGTAAACACTAGTGTCTCCGGGCAATGGTTCTAAAAGGGTTAATAAAACTTTAACTTTAGAAGTAAATTTTCTTAATGACTCTGGGGCAGCATCCAGGCTGAGAATATCAAACAATAGCTTCAATTCAGCTGTAGTTATTTTTAAGAAAGGACAAATCCAATTGATATTTTAAAGCAGTTTTTGAAAATCATTCAGAATTTTTAAATAATAAACCACCTTGATGAATCACCCTTCTGTCAAGCCTGACAGCACAGCCCAGCAGCGGTGAGACCCATAGACCTCTTTAGTTGTGCTTTACAGTTTCTCAGGAGGCCTTGGGAGATGACCTGTGGCCAAGTATTGCCAGGGAGACGTTCGGGCTTACAATATTTTGTTGCTTCTGTCTTCAAGTTAGATTCCTTCTCCAAGGTCATTTTTTTTCCTCCTTTTCCTCCTCTGCTTCATTACTCTTTTCCCCTGAGCCATCTTTCTTATGCTTCTCTGTCAAGAGAGGAACTTTGTTTTTAGATCCTGAATGAGACATCAATAAAGGAGTCCCTTTCAAGCAGGGGAACAGAGTGCTCCGGAGTGGACCAGAGCTCTGTGTCGCCTGCCAATGCCTGTTTGAGCACTTCCAAACAGCAAGTGCTGTAAAAGACATGTCCGTTCTCTGTAAACCAATTCTTAATCTATATCTGCTGTTTCCCATGTCGAAAATACTGTGGTCTAGGAAACCAAGGGTAAGCTGACCAAGCTGGAGAAAACCAATAAGCTGACTAGTGATAACCTTAATTCTCTCTTTTTAAAAAAAAAAATATGTATGTGTATGTGTACATATGTATATATATACATATGTATATATACATATATACACATACATATACATCATATATGTCATATACATATACATCATATACATATACATCATATACATATACATCATATACATATATATATATATATACACATATATGTGTGTGTGTGTTTAATAACACCAAGGAAAATCTTTTTGTCCTTAGAGTCACCTTGTCTCATTTTGGTGGAGTCATTGCTTAACAGCCTTAATAGGCTTCCCAGCTGATGGGAGCCCACACCCACAGTGACAGGAGCTTTATGGGGTCAGTCTTCCCAGATGACAGGAGCCCACACCCACAGTGACAGAAGCTTTACGAGGTCAGCCTTCCAGCTGATAGGAGCCCCCACCTACAATGGCAAGATTTTATGGGATCAGCCTTCCAGCTGACAGGAGCCCACACCCACAGTGGCAAGAGATTCACAGGGTCAGCTGTTGGCCCATGAGGGTCAGCTGTTGGCCGAAGGAGTCCTGCTATTGGAGCCTAGGTGAACTCAACTCCAATTACTCACAATGTTTATCCGGTCTACTCACAACAATAGGGGACTTACCTCCTTATGTCCCCATTCAGGCATCAGAATACCAGAATGCCAATGACCAGTTTTGGCATCCATGTGGTGGGTAAACTGAGGCAGGAAGCCATTGGGGTCAGTGCTTAGAGCTGCTGATGGGGCTGGATCCAGATGCCTGCACCAGCTGCTGCCAATGGCAGCCAGCAATTAGAGAAGTTATTTTGCAGGCTTTTCTCTAAGTGAACAAGGGGCTGGCACTCCCAGTGAAAAAACTATGAATTCTTTTCACTCCTTGGGAAGGCAAGAGAGAAAGTTCATATACACAAACATAAACACACACACACACACACACACACACACACACACACACACAGAGAGAGAGAGAGAGAGAGAGAGAGAGAGAGAGAGAGAGAGAGAGTGAGTGGATGAAACAAAAGATAGAGTCCAATAATTTCATATATACAAATATATACATACATGCACATACACATACATGCAGAACTACAGACAGATATACACATTTGCACATACAGTGCTTAGAACAAAGCTTCAGCAAGCAGGCTCCACACATTGTATACATCCGCATACATTTATATACACATAATTGTTGGATAGAGCAAGCTCTGATACACACCTGGACAAACTTTACATATATACACACATACATACATACACACACATACACAAACACATACATACACACATACATACACACATACGTACACACACACACACACATAGTTAATGAATGGAAGGAACAATGTTTCAGCCCTTATTCTTTATTTATATTTCCTTCCGTAGCTTATATATCCCAGCAAGCAATTACAATGTGATTACATTTTAGTTTTTTTTTTCTAGTGAATGATTGTGAAGAAACAGTATGTTCCCCAATACCTTTATAAGAAATAACATTACATACTACAGGTAAAGAAAAATTATTCCCCAAAGCCCATGCACATTCATAACTAAAAAACTTGTTATAGATTAACGAAGTGTGAGCAAGCAAGGTAGTTTTCTCAGCCAGTTTCTCTTACTGGAAGGCAGAAATTTGCCGTTACAAAGAAAGTAATTATTTTATTATTTTTCTTTAAAAGTAAACCTTAGGAGAATCACAAATCTAAACTTTTATGTAAATCAGTTATATCTACCTTAAATCCTCAGATTGCATATCTATTCATCAGTAATCTTTAATAAATCATGTCAGAAAGCTGAGGGCAAAAATATGGGTATAAGAAATTAACTGTCACTAGTCCAGCCTCAATGAGAGCCGTGTCAGCCAGTGCTGCCATTGTTCTTGTTCCTGACCATAAAGGGTCCCTAGATTAACTAATAAGAGTGTGCCTTTCTCAACTTTAAATTGTTCCCTAAGATTTTCTACATCAGAGCCAGTAGTAAAATCATCTCAACCTAGCTTCACTGACAATTTTATTTTTCCAAATGTTTTCTAAGGGTGGTGGTCACTGCTGACAACCTACATTTCTAAGTTCTTTCTTAGGGTGACAGTTGAATCATTAATCTGCTCCAGCAGCAATGCCTAAAAGAAATCAAGCATTAGTATTGTGAGTGCCAGAAATACTGCCCAGTGAGGGGCTGGAAGCCCCCCTTAAGGAGTTTTTGTATGATTCTTAGATTAAGAGGGATGTGAGGACAGCAAGCAGAGCAGAACTTTATAACAGCATGAAGTCCTCAGGACACGTGGTCCTCTGGGTCTTGCCACACTGAGGCTTACTCATGTGGTTGTGGTAACCGGTGGGATGCATTCCATAAGTTCTAAAGTCCTTTGTCATTCCTCCTGCATGGCCCTCAGCAAAAGTTCCCACCAAAAAACAAACAAACAAACAAATACACCTAGGAAGCTGAGCCAAGAAGAAATAAATAAGTTCAATGGGTCTAAATAATTTTTTTCTTTTTAAGTTGAATTCTTAGCTAAAAACCTTGCAAAAGAAACTCCAGGCTCAGATGGGTTGCACACAAATTCTGTCACACATACACAAAAGAAATAATATTGATTCTGTGTAAATTCTTCTGCAAAAATGAGAACGGAGAGAATAAGTTCAAGTCACTGCTAAGTACAATGTTTTGCTTCTAGCAAAACAGACAGAAATCCTAGAAAGGAAAAGAAAACCATCAGACCAGTAGCCCACCTGACTACAGGCAACAGACTTCAGAAGGGCCAGCCTTATTGAACTAGAGGATTGGAAAACAATACACTATAACTACGTGGAGTTATTTTCTGGGATGTAAGATCTATTCGACAATTGAAAATCAGCCAATACACCCAAGCACAGGAGAGACAAAAAGAAAACTGTATACTACGATTCTCATGGACACAGAAAACAATCTGCAAAATTAAACACATATTAACAGATTTTATAAAACTAGGGGCAAGAAGGGGTTTCCCCATCCAGATCAGGGCCTCTGTAAAGAGACCCTGGGTCACAACCTGTTTTAAAATTCAAAAATTATAATTCATTCAGTAACTAATTATAATTAATTTAATAACTTCAGAAAACTTAAAAGGCTTTGCTTTTTCAAAGATGACGATGAGATTATGAGGATAAAAACCAGACTGGAAGAAAAAGTTGTAATCACATGTCTGATAAAGAGCTGATATCTAAAATATGTAAAGAAACCTCAAATTTAAAGAAAGGATTTGAAAATTACAAAAAATGTCTACCATAGATGCAAATTACATGCATGGCGAAGATCACTGGGATTTTGTGAAATATAAATTAAAATCACGACATGTGTGAGGGCAATTATGGTTGTCAACTTGATGGAATTTAAAATCGACATGGAAATAAATTTCAAGGGAATTGAGGCGTTTGATTACCCAGATTAGGCTACTAAAGATATGAAGTCATTCTGGATGTGGGCAGTGCCATTGCCTGGAATGAAGTCCCAAACTGAGTACAAAAGAGGAAATGAAGTGAACAAGGGCATTTATCCCTCTGCTTCCTCACTGTGGATGCGGCACAACCAGCTGCCTCAGCTGCTGGGATGCGTGATACACTGTATCCACTGGACCACAGTTCAAAAAGGATCTCTTCCTTCCTTAAGTTGCTCTTGCCTTGTTGGCGAGACAAGTAACTAAAGCTAACTAATAAATACATAATACTACTACACAGCTGCTAGGGTGATAAAAGAAACAAGCAAGCAAATGTTTTAACCACTGAAAAGGCCATCCATTTATCTGCAAAGCTCATGATTAATTTTTCTTCATGACTGAATAGTATTCCAGAGTGTATGTGTACATTATCATTATCCATTCACCAACTGATGGACATTTAGATTGTTCCCACTTTCTAGCTATGTGAAGGGGACAGCAAGGAGCAGCACTGAGCAAGTGTCTGGGGGAGTGGGACAATGACTCTGAGAGTATGTTGAGGGCAGAACTAGGAAAGATCCTATCAAGGGAGGTGACCCAGACCCAGAAAGGCAAACATCACATGTTCTTTGTCATCTGTGGATCCTATCTTCAGACCTTCAGATGTGAGTGTCTAGCCTGGGCCAACTGCAGAAACCGGGAAAGTAGAAAGGGAGCACAGGTGGGTGGAGGCAATAGAAGAGAATATCAGGGCGTGTGTGATTTGGAAGGGAAATGAGAAAGTCAGAGACTCTAATTAGGAAAGGGGAGATACGTACAGATGGAAAAACTGTCCCTGGAATCATATTATTACCTACCTTAAGCTGCATATAAGTCTGTGTATACATATAACTATATAGTTTAAGTGAAATGTTTTTATTTGAGCTCACAATATTTTCCCCAAGGGTGAGAGACTATAAAAAAAAAAAAAAAACCCAACACCAGAAGTGACATGTCCCTTTTGAGTGTTCGTAAGAGTTGCCTAAGAGACTCTCAAAACATCATAGGCTATTGATATTTCTCTTGGCTGTCTTCCAGAAGTTGAAGGTAAGTCCTCATTGCTGAAAACTCCTTGTACTTGAGACTCAGGACCCAGAGGAACCAAGCAGCATTGAACCCGAAAGCCTCTTCCCTGAAGACTAGCTCTCATAGTACCAGAAGGCACCAAGCAAGCATCCACTGAAGGGAAGCAACCACGTCCTACCCAGCTATGGTGTTTGTGAACTAAAACAACAACCAGCATGGAACACTATCCCCGAGGGTGCAATAGTGGCATACTTACTAGGGCACTGGTAACCAACAATCCTCCAATTGGACTCAAGGGAAATCACGTCTGGTATTAAATACCCAAGATTCAACTCACAGACCACATGAAGCTCATGAAGAAAGAAGACCAAGTGTGGGTGTTTCAGTCCTTCTTAGAAGGAGTAACAAAATACTCAAGGGAGCAAATATGGAGACAAAGTGTGGGACAGAAACTGAAGGAGGGGCCGTCTGGAGACCATTCCACCTGGGTATCCATCCCATGTGCAGCCACCAAAGGTAGACACTGATGTGGATGTCAGGAAGCACATGCTGACAGGAGCCTGATATATCGGTCTCCGAGGTCTGCCAGAGCCTGACATATGCAGAGGCAGATGCTCACAGCTTACCATTGAACTGATCAAGGGGTTCCCAATGGAGGAGTTAGAGAGAAGGAGCTGAAAGGGTTTGCAGCCCCATGAGGAGAGCAACAATACCAACCAACCAGAGCTCCCAGAGTCTAAACCACCAGCCTGGGAGCACTTAGGGAGGGACCCATGACTCCAGCTGTATATGTAGGGGAGGATGGCCTTGTCGGGCATAGGTAGGAAAGGAGATCCTTGGTCCCATGAACGCTGGACACCGAGTGTGGGGGAATTTGAGGGTGGGGAGGTGGGAGTGGGGGTGTAGGTAGGGGAATATCCTCATAGAAGCAGGAGGAGGGGGGATGGGATAGGAAGTTCCTGGGCAGGGTGGGGGGAAATGGGGTAAGGGGATAACATCTGAAATGTAAATAAAATATCCAAAAAAAAGGGAAACCTAGCCAATCACCTGGGGCCAGTGAAGTCATGAAACTTGGAGGAGAATCTACAGCTACCACTTTACTAAACTAACACAATTTCTAATTATATTCTAAGTATTTATCCATATATTCATAGATAAGTATAGATTGCACCTGCCATCAAAGAAATTTCTGCTTGCAGTAGATGGTCACCAGTATAGAAAAACACAGACAGCCAAAGTGCAAAGGAAAGTAACTCTGTGGTACCTGGCCCAAATTGTACATTTTCAGCACAACAACCTAAGGTTTGGATGTCATGGTGGAAAGGGGGAGAAAGATTGTAAAAAGCCCGAGGAAGCAGAAGTTTTCTGTGAGATTTCAAATCTAGAAATGTCAGAGAAGTTACATCGTAAAGTCTAGTTCACATAGACATCCAGCAAGGACACCACCAACAGACATGCTGGCACAGAAGGGGGTGCTGGGGGCTTCAACCCCAGAAAAAACTGCAGGCAACTAACAAGAACACTAGAGTTGGAGAAAGAGTCTTTCCCAGGCAGAGCCCCAAGTTGGTTATCCAATACCAAGTGTTCAACCTTGATGCCATATACATACAAGTAGCACTACAGGAACAACCATGTTACATTTATGTACTTAGAGATGTATGCATTATATATAATACATGTGTAATACAGAATATATGCAATAATTGTGTGTATGTGTGTGTTAGTTTGAATAAGAATGGTTTACATTCATATATTTGAATGCTTAGCCACCAAGGAGTGTAACACTTTGTAAGAATTAGAAGGATTAGGAGGTGTGGTTTTGTTAGAGGAAGTGTGTCACTAGGGGTGAACTTCAAGGTTTCAAAAGCCTATGCTAGGTAGTCCCATTCTGTCTCTGTCTCTCTGTCTCTCTATCTCTGTGTCTCTCTATCTAGCTCTCTGTCTCTCTTTGTCTCTCTCTGTGTCTCTCTGCCTCTGTCTGTCTCTGTCTCTCTGTGTCTCTCTATCTCTCTGTCTCTCTCTTTGTCTCTCTCTGAGTCTCTGTGTCTCTCTGTGTCTCTCTGTGTCTCTCTGTGTCTCTCTGCCTCTGTCTGTCTCTGTCTCTCTATGTCTCTCTATCTCTCTGTGTCTCTGTCTGTCTCTCCCTCTCCCTCTCCCTCTCCCTCTCCCTCTCCCTCTCCCTCTCTCTCCCTCTCCCTCTCCCTCTCCCTCTCCCTCTCCCTCTCTTTTTCTCTCTTTCTCTCTCCCTCTCTCTCTCTCAGCCTGCCTCTCAGAGATAGGACTTAGCTGCTGCTCCAGCACCACACATGCCACCATGCTCTTTACCATGCAGAGAATGGACCACACCTCTGAAAACGTCAGATAGCCTCCAACTAAACAACTAAATGCTTTTCTTTCTTAAGAGTTGCTCTGTTGTGGTGTCTGCTCACAATAATAAGACAGCAATTAAGACAGTATATATGCAACAACAATCAAAGAAATAGTGCATGGATTGGAAATAGAGCAATGGGGGAGTTCATGGGAAGGGATGAAGCAAGGAAGTGGAGGAGGAAATCATGTAAATTACATTTTAATTTAAAACTTTGAAGAGAAGATGAGTTGAAAAGTCCAAGTGTCATCCAAGAGTAGAAGAGCTGAAGTAATTATGATGCAGAGGCTGGAGGACAACCTCGATGCTGTTGCCCAGGCATTTTTTTTTTTGACAGCATCCCTTACTAGCTTGAAGTATCCCCAAAGGGCTAGGCGGTCTGACCACTGAGACCTGGGGAATCCACCTATCTTTGCTTCCTTAGTGTCAGGATTACACACACACACACATGGCCATGCCCAGCCTTGCCAATGGGTTCTGGGCATTGAGCTCAGGCCATCCTGCTTGCAAGATAAGCACCCTATCAATTGATCAGTCTCTCAGTCCTCAGATGCCCTTTAGTTGCTGAATGAATAGATAAACTAAGGACCATTGTGTAATAGAAAAGGAAAAAGAGCAACACCATAAAAAAGAATTTACCATGGCATAAGAACCTTAAATTAGGGGAGGGGACCTGGAGAGAGGGCTCAACAGTTATTCCGTTATGACCAATTAATACACCTCTTATGAAAAAAAATTTTAACAGTTAACAGTGGCTGCTCTTGCAGAGGACCCAGTTTGGGTTCTCAGCACCCACATGGTGTCTCACAACCATCTGTAATTCCAATTCCAAGAGATCTGTTGCCCTCCCCGACCTCCAAGGATACTGCACATATATGATATACTATACACACACAAAACACTCAGATACATAATCAATAGATAGATGATTGGTAGATAGATAGATAGATAGATAGACAGATAGATAGATGAAATTTTTTAAAAAAGAATCTCAACTAGATCTTGCTGAGTGCAACATCTGGTAACAAACTGTAACATTCACAAACAGTAAATACAATTAAATCCCTGATAGGACTGACAAAAACAAAACAAACAAACAAAACCCCCAAAACTAGTGCAAAAGACCTACCTCAATTCCTATCACCCAATATATTAGTCTAGCTATATCATGTCGACCTTTAATAAAAGACCTGAAGACATGTTACGAGACAAGGAAAGACACAACCAAGCCAGTCTCAGAAGGAATTGTTGGAATTGTTGGACAGGAAACTTAGAATCAGGACCATTGTCAAGATTCCAGGCCAGCCTGAACTTCATGGTAAGACCCTGTCTCAAAGAGCAAACGAGAGAGGGCAGAATGGAGCAGCGGTGTGGATTTGAGAGAAGGCAGGTCTCACTGTATTGTCAGCAATAGAGAAACTGTGGAATTATCAAGAATCACTGTCCCTCAAGATAGAATAAACCTCAATATTTATATATCTGTTGTTGAGTTGTGTGTGTTGTAGAGTTTGGGGGGTGGTCCAGGTTAGCTATCCAGTTATGAGAAAGGTTGAGTTAAGGAATGGTTTCTGTCTTTGTTTTGTTTTCTTAGAGTTGAGGGCAGGGGTAGTTGACCACACATCTACAGGAGCAAACCAACAGGAAGAGATGGACGTTTGAAAGAAAAGGGAAGTTAGTGAATAGAGAAAGCAAAGCCAAAAAGGAGATGCTGGTCTGGCAATGATGTAAGAATATCTTCTCCTGGGTGAGTTGTCATGGAGACTAGCTGAAGGTGGACACTGGAGAGGGGGCAGCTCAAACTGATGGTGTCTATTACCTTGGTGCAATGACCACAAGATTAGGAGTAGGGAACAGATAGACTGACAGGTACCACCAGTCATGAAAAGAGGCAACCTGGGCTACAGATGAGGAGGGTTGATCTCTGCTGATGCTGTTGCAGGTCTTAAGTTTACTTTTCCCTTTATCTTTTAGAAGAGGAAGGAGGAAGGGGCTTTCTGGAAAATTATTTGGCCTGTCATGGATGTGGCGAGAGACTAGTAATATGGACCCATTTTATTCCTAAATTCTCAATGAGGCAATCCTTTATTGAGCTCTAATCACGTGGAGGCAGGTGGAGGCTACACGCCCTCAGCCCATGAGCACCCGAGACAGCACCTGCACGGGTGTTCATCATTAAGGCAGATGAATTCCCTTTATATGGTCATGACAGCCCTCTATGATGTTTAAGGGCGTGTCAGTTCTGAAAAGGTTGAGCAAGATTGTTTCTTTTAGAGGAAACACCCACTGCCATGAACTAAATAAAATATTAATTTAGTGGGAGGAGCTGCAGCTTGTTGAAACATGGGTGTGGAGAGGAGGAAGGAGGGACACATGGGAGGTGCTGGGCTAAAGGACAGGGCAGGATGCTGACAAAACTTAAGTCCTGTCATGTCCCTGCTCACCGTGTAGGAATCTGTAGGTTCCTGGTAAGTTGAGTAGTTCTGACCCCGTCTCTCTCTCTCTCTCTCTCTTATGATTGAGTGAAATAGTTAAAGGTTTTGAAGTTGAGTCTTGGGGTGTTTCAAATGTGGTCTCCTTAAGGCCACTGAACCTGGTTCACGCCATTGGCTCTGTTATTACTCCACAGAGCAGTACCTGCCTCAGCCACAGGGTTTATCTGCTGTGTGCTGTGCCACAGGTTTATCTGTTAGGAGCTCTCTAACCACACCAGCCCAGGGAAGCTACATCCCTGTGAGTGTTTGTCTCTACCGCTCCTGTGAGGAAGCTCCAAAGCATGAAGGGAAAGCCTGGACTCTGTGGTTTGGGGAAAGGTTCATTGTACTCTCACCTACTATGTGCCTCCCACAAGTCAGAAGACCTCTCAGGACCACTTTTTGTTCTTACACTTCAGTATCCATCCTATGCAAGTGCCTGCCTCTCCCCAGGACCTATCTGTGGAGCCCAGTGCATGATGGGAGTACAGGATGCTTTGTTCGGTGGCTTTTTCTTCTCTCTCTCCATGTGTGTGTGTGTGTGTGTGTGTGTGTGTGTGTGTACATATATATGTTGTGTGTGTGTGTATATGTGTGTGTGTGTGCATAGCTCAATGTCAAGTGTCTTCCTCAATCTCTACCTTGTTTTTGTGAGACAGGGTCTTTTGCTGAGCCTGGAGTTCACTGAATGGCTGCCTAGCAAAGCCCAGAGAGTTTTTCCTTCTCAGTGTTAAGTCTTCTCTTTCTTTCAACCCATGGTAATACTTTGTTATTTAGTGTCACAGTTCCTCTGGCAAGGACATGTTTGTTAGGTCCTACTCAGAAATGGTGTGTCTGACCTGACCCTTTCTGCACTAGAATATGGGCCCTGGAAGACTGCCCTGGAGGACTGCCCTGGAGGACTGCCCTGGAGGACTGCTTTTGTCCTGTAACACACTAACACAGCACAGATTTTCAGGCACATCTCAGTGTCTTGTGATCTGAGCACTCGTTGCTTTACAACTTTAAACCTTACACAGGGCTTTGCCCAACTAGAGCTCAGTGAATTGCTTTTCAGTGGCTTCCAACCTGTGTGTGGAAAGTGACCAGCCTAGTAGCCCACTGTGGAGCAGTAATTGGGCTGACTTTCTTAACCTGGATGGAAGGAGTTGCTTCTTATTTGAATCCAGTGGAAACTGCAGGAAAAACACCCCAGCATATGAACCTGATTCACTAAGCAGTTTCAGGAACTAGAGACAGGGAGACGGATGAATAATGAATAATTGCGGGTGGATAATTGTAAAGGTGAAGGTTCCCTGAGGCTGCTCTGAGGATACAGATTCCTGCAGAAGTGAAGAAGGCACATACAGATGTGCACGGTCTAGTTGAGATGAAGAGAAGGAAGCCAGTGCTGACCAGTCATTCTGCAGAAAACTTAGAGCCACACTTTACTGTTCATGTAGCGCTGTGGTCCTTAACTTACAGAGCCAAGCCTCACTGTTTATGCGATGCTGGGATCCTTTACTCTGTGCTCATCAGCTGCAGAAGCTGGAGGAGGCAGGGTGTTGTGGGCCACCTGGCTCCAGCTGTGGCTCCAATGGCTCTGGCCCTCAGTATCTAATAGAAGCACATCTTTCAAGGAGAGGCTCATCCCTCTAGGCCTGAAGGCTAAGACCGAATGGACACACTTTATTCATGAGCTCTTTTACACATTGTCATTAAACTGTTTAAACATGAGTGAGCAGGGAACAGTGATATTATTTCTGAATTTTCAAGGAGTAGTTATAGCCAACACCCTCATCGCTGTGCTGTCTGTTCTTCACATGGTAGCTCATGTTTTTTTTTTTTTCAAAACCTCTTTTCAGAATCATTAAATATATGGCCAGCTTTGGCCAGTTTTCACAATGATTTAAAAAAAAAACAAAACAAAACAAAAACAAAACCCAAGACCATTGACCAACATCCTCTTTATCTTTGTGTAGATGATAAATTTACTCGGGAGACCTTTCTTTAGGCAATAATAATTTCCAAATCTTGTTTATAGCATTCAGGAACTTAAAGTAACAACTAATTTGAGGCATACATGAAGGCTTGCTGCTGCCGGGACCCAAGAAGTTTGGTAAATGCAACCGTACAGACTTAGACAAGCGGCAGTAGAGAGGCGGAGCTGTGTGTTTGGAAGGTGGCAGCCCCAAGAGAAACAGCCCAAGATGCCATAAAAAAGAGACGGCTTCAACTCTGCTGTAATTTGGAAAAAATTTCTCTCCTGTGCAAAAACAACTATGTAATAAGCTTGGATCTTCTGGAATTAGAAGCTTTCTAGCAATAATTATTCAAACAGTTCTTGATACTTCCCTGTTGCTGTTTTCTGGGTGTGTTGTTTCTGGACAGAATTACAGATGGAGGGAGCAATGAGCGTTGGCCATCCTACAGCACCAGGGCTGTGGACACTGGAGTTCGTCTTACGGTCTCAGCAACAAGAGGTAAACAAAGGCACAGTATCAAGCTCGTTAGCAGGGATGAAATGTGTTCAGATTTTACATAACCGCCAACCTGGGGCCGTCACAGGATCCATCAGACTATATAACCAGCTTCACAGAGAAACAATCAAGGCAAGGAGACAGCCAGAATTTCTACATGAGAGGCCATGCTTCATTCAAATCATACATAATAGCACTGTCCTTTTGGCCAACAAGTCCTAAGTACCAGAAAAAAAAATGAACAAGACAGTCACAGGCTTCAGAGTTATTAATAACTGTTAGCCTGGGAAATTGCAAATACTTAAGAATGGAAATGTATCTTGGTAGTAAACACTCCACTCAAAGAGTGGAAGGAAAATCCATGCAATAAAGCCTGATTCTGTGTGAGACTTTAACTCTCCCTCCCTGTGTGAGCGTGCTGTACATGGAATGAATCTGAATTGTTCCAAACAAAGAGAGCTTTCACTCAGCCTCACGTGGCAGGGTGTGGACTGAAATGAAGCCATGGGTGTGTGCGCTGGCTGATAGTGATGATAGGGCCTTGCTTGGGAGAAAGCCTAGCGCCAACCCCCATGGGCAGGGCAGACTCTACCCGTGACCTGACTTACTACACACTAACCCCAGAGTACTAGGGTCTCGTTATCACCCAAGACTCCCCCATTGTATCACCGCAGCCAGCACACACAGCAGTTCTGCAGATTACACCCATACCAGAAATGGATGGATATGATCTACATGGTAGCCTCTAGCTTGGCCATCTCCTTCCAGCTACTCAGCTACTGTATGGACCAGTCTAAGTCCTATATAGGTGACAAAAACCACTGCCATATCTTCTTCCATTGAGAAGACACAAGCCACATGAGGCATAGCTCTCAGGAACAAGAGCCTTGTTCCTGCTGAGGAATTTAGGCCTTAAAGGAGATCAGAACTGAAGAAAGCACAAACATGCATGTGCACACACACACACACACACACGCACGCACACACACGCACACACATGCACAAATGGTGACACCAGCCCTCCAAATCCTAGCCAAAGGACCGCTCTGTGTTCTCTAAGCTGGACCACACCAAGACAAGCTACCTTTATCACAATTGGACAGTGTTTTCTGAGACCACAAGAATCCCCAAGAAGGACAAAGTCAAGGTACCCTTAAACACACAACTTTTCCAGAGACTTACTTTGTCCATGGCTTGTAGCACCCTGAGCCCAGATTTGTATTGATTCTGATGCAGACTTACAGTCTTATAAAATAGAAGCGTGGGAGGAGAGGGGCTTCTGTGCATGGCCATCCACTGCTCCATAAGTAACTGCTGATAAATCCATTTTACTTCCTGGGATGAGCTTGTCTGAGTTGTTCAGTTGCCGATGCCATCCCAGATAGGAGGTAGATGTCAACGTTACATCTCCCTGAGTAGTCACACACCCACACCACACTGAGGCCACAGCAAGAACATCTCCTGGCTTTGAAGCTAGTTGATTAACAGTATTGTATGAGAGTGGAATTCCGTCTCTTCTACCTATGCAGAGGTGAAAACCTAAGACAGGAAAAAGACAGGACCAGATCCAAGCCTCCTGACTCTCAGCTCCAACCAGTAGCTCCAAACACAGATTTTTTTTAATCCAAGGTACACCCTAGGGGCAGCATTTCCCCCATGAAATGAATCCTTACAGAAGCTAAAGTGTGCTTGGAAAAGAAGCAAACAAGACATGCAATGAGGTTCCATTCATGTTTAAGATGTCACAATTTGGCACAGAATGTATATATAGAGGTCCTTTAGCTCATCTGACATGGGAATGTAAGTTATCTTATCCAAAAGAGAAACCCTGAACAATATCTTCTGTCTGTCTGTCTGTCTGTCTGTCTGTCTTCTATCAATCTATCATGAGCATCAACCACATCAGCATTTCACAGATCCACATGTCACCTTGAGTCCTTAGTAAGGTATGACACACAAAATGTGTGCTGGGAATTGGATAGGTGCCCCCAAATCACCATCAGAGGCCAAGTCTAAAAGCAGGGCTGCCATGCCCACTCTGACCTCCACAGTGCTATTATGGTCTCTGAAACACGGGAAGACCTCTTCAGGGCTCCCTGCCCCTGGCACGAGGGGTCTTGACTTTTTACAGTTAAAGAATGAACGTAAAATCTTTTGAGGATGAATTCAAAGAGCAGGCCATCTTTCACCAGCACTGTCCGAATCTAGCCATACCAGCGTTCTGGAAGAGATGTTGGCAGTGAGCTAAGCATCAGACCCCTGTGGCTCCATAAGCTCCGGCCCATGTGGAAGAGGAAGGTTGTGGGTTCTTTTCAGAGTGGAAATCTGTGGACCAGTGATTAGTGAAACCCACCTTCCCCCTTTATCAAATTTGAAACACCAGTTTCAGGTGGAGAAGAGAACAGGAAAAATTAAGTATCAGTTCTTCAAAACTATTTTTAGTGTTCACTTATTTTTCCAAGTGACAGTCTCTGCTTCCTCTCCCAGGAGAAATCTTCCTTTATTTTAATATAATATTTGAAATTTTTCATTGCCAGAGCAGCAACCTAAATTTCTCAACCTGCGGGTCATGATCCCTTTGCAGGGGTCAAACGACCCTTTCACAGGGGTCACATATCAGATCTCCTGCATATCAGACATTTACATTACGATTCATAATAGTAGCAAATTACAGTTCTGAAGTAGGAACAAGATAATTTTACGGTTGAGGGCCACCACAACATAAGGAACTACAGTAAGGGCGGCAGCATCAGGAAGGTTGAGAACCGTTGTTTTAGGGGCAAAGAAGAGGACAGAGTTCCTTGACAGCATCCAGAGGCAATGAAAGAAGTATCCGTGTGGAAAGTGAAGGCCTGGTGGCCACAGCACTGAGAGACTTTTTTAAAAATTGCCTACTAATAGTCCAGGAGAACAGGTGTGAAAGGCTGAGCTCGCGTGAGATGCCTTGGATTAACCATTGTTTGGGAAAATTGATGCGGTTGAAAGGCAGGTGCCGGGCATCTCAGACACAGGCAGTTGGGGGAGCAGGAAACACCTTTAGTATGTCCCAAAGATGCCATCCCAATGAGCTTGAAATTTTTCTTACGCACTGCCAGAGAATGTTTTTAAGTCATGAAAATTAATGTTTATTCACTTTCCATGTTCTTGGGGGAGAGCCCTGGGGAAAATGGAAGGCATACATTGAAATATCAGAGACCTGGGATGAGGCTCACTGGTCCTACAGCTCTGGTAAAAAGCTGTAGGGGGTGCCTTGACCAAGGATGGAGTGGAAAGCTGTTGGTGAGATGTAATGGCAAGGGTTAGTTACTGGATATGTAGATGGTAAGATAGTGCTGACAACAGCCTCCAGAGCTCTAACCTGGTGGCCAATGTTACCACTGAGAAATGCAGGAATGAATGATGGAAGATGGCTTTGGTGCCAGCTGCTCATGACATGGGTGGAAAGTTGCACTGGCTTCAAGGTCAGACAGTTCCTCAAGGAAACATCTGGATGGGGCACAAGGGCCAGTTTCCTTCCCTGGAGTTCCTTTCACAGCTAAGAACATTGTCCCCCACCCACTGGTTTTGCTAAAAAGTTTTCAATATGACTTGAGCATGCTCAGGAAGCAAAGGGAAGGGGGGAAGTAAGGGCAGGAAGAGCTGGGGAGAGCTCACAATAGGATTGGTAAAGGGAAGGAGAAGAAACCATTCACACATTCCCGTAGGAGCCAGTATCAGGAAGGGCAGGTGTGCATGCAGATCTCATCTGTGGCCATGTTTGGTTTGGGGGATTATTCTTTTCCTGAATCTGAGCAGCAGCAATACATAAAATACCTACACCCATGGCTTCCATCGGACCAGAACTTATCACAAATCATGTTGAGTTTACTGAGATACTTTCATCGGGGGATGAATCAGAACACCTCCTGCCTACTGAGCAGACAGCTAAAGACTTCCGGGGACTCTGCTGCTACAGATACAGACGAGGGAAGGAGATAAGCTGTGGGCTCCACCTGACACACCTCGCTTGAGCAAAGCCGGTGAGGTACAAATACCAGAGGGCTGCATGTCTGTGAGCATGCTGCCTGCTCCTCCATTCCACCACGTTCCTGCCGACATGAAGTTCACAGTAAGTCTGATCTTCCTTTTATGTTTGGTACCATACGCCTGGAAACCAGTAACAGTAAGTGGTGAGAGGGTCTGATTTCTATGGCACTGTTATCACAATGGAAAGAATTCTCCTTCCTTTTCATGGAATCATGGTGTTTACAAGCATGTCCATAGAGAAGAAGAATTGCCCTGGAAGAGTCTGTCACGGGCTGATTACAGAATTGTCTTCCACATCGCCTGTTCCAAGGCTCTACTCAAGACGAGCAGTCTCTGGGCTCCAGAAAGAGTCTTTCTTAGCCTTGATCTCTCTTATTTCTGAGTTCTTCTTTCTTATCCTTGATTTCCACTTTTATCAGTTCTGGGCATGTTCTGGTCAGACTGAAAGATCACTGTTGTCAAAACTAGTCTTCAACACTCTTGGCTGCTAACTGGCCCTCCAAGAAATAAACGGTCCTCGGGCCCTGTGCTGGCATTTCTTGGAGAAAGTCTCTGAGGATGAAGCTAGCTCGTCCTCACTGAACTAGCTAGTTTCCTTGCTGAAGTCCTAGGATACAGGTGGTCAAACAGGGTGGACATATTCTCTCTCAGCATACTCTCTGGGCTCTGCTTTATGAATCATATGAATTTATACAATCATAAATGGAAACTATGACCAAGAAGTGCCCACTCCAGAACAGATTGGATGGAGAGCTCCAAGCACAGGCCAGAGGGTTGTATTTCTCTTCTAGTTCTGCTGTGAACGGGGGATTACCTTTGTCTAAGGCAGTGGTTCTAGACCTGCCTAATGCTGTGGCCCTTCAATACAGTTCCTCATGTTGTGGCGACTCCCAGCCACAAAATTACTTTCATTGCTACTGCATAACTGTAATTTTGCTACCATTATGAATCATAATGTAAATGTCTGATATGCAGGATACCTGATATAAGACCCCTAAGGAAGGGTTGTTTGACCTTTCAAGGGGTCCCGACCCACAGGTTGAGAACTACTGGTCTAGGGCCCTTTACTCCCCAGTAGCTGCCTCGTTTATAGGAGATAACATTGTGCTCAAAAACTCCCTCCACATCTGGCTTTTTAAGAGACAGATTTTAATTCTCTTGCACTGAAAATAAAAGTAATAAAAACACTTACCCTACTAAGACAATAAAAAGAGGATTCCTTCTGCTAGGAAGAAAGTGCTCCAGATCAAGGGAAAAACAACAACAACAACAACTTTCCAGGGCTTTCATTACTCTGTGCCATGCGCTAATGTTACATTTTCTTCATCCGTCTTCAGGGTCTAAAATTCAGTGTCAAAATTCTAAAACTCCGTGTTACTGTCATTAACTCAGCAATTCTGTGTTACCATTAAGTTTTTCTGTAGTTAAAAAAAAAAAAAAACAAGGTGGAAGAAGGAAGCCCAGTTGTTTTGGCACATGGGTAAAATCAGTAAATATTTCTGATGAGCTTGATGGGGGGAGCAGAGGCTGCAAACCATGTGACCACCAGTCCTGTTCTCTGTGCTTTCAGATGCTCGTCTTTGCTCTGCTTGGGCTCCTTGTGGCTCCTGGTTCTGCTTACGTAAGTCTCATTTTCTGAAGTTCATTGCCGAAATGTATTTGCAAAGAAATGTGGTCTTAAATCACTCTTTGTGTCTTATGAACATTAGACTATCAGCATCAAAGGTGACAGCAATGTAGACGTAAGTGGACAGCAGTCTGTGAGCTTCAACGGTGGGCACAACGTGGCCAATATTGACAACAATAATGGCTGGGACTCCTGGAATGCCCTCTGGGATTATGAAAATGTAAGTAATAGACACAGAGTAAAGACATGGTATACCCACTACCCATTAAAAAATTCAAAGTGAATTCTAGCTGTTATGAGCACTGTACCTGCCAGTAAAAGTGCCCATCCCACTCAAACGATTTTACCTTTTGGATATAATTATTGGTAATAAAAATCACACAATAGGTCGAAGTTCAAAGCAATGAATAGTAAGGATAAACTATGCACGAAGACAAACACAAGTCCTTTGCTCTTCCCTTCAGAGAGCCTCCAGGATGTAAAAGGTCCAATATTTTATGGAGACTGCCTGAAATATGAATGCCTCCATGATGTAAAAGGCTCACTATTTTATGGAGACTGACTGAAATATGAACGATATTAGTTGTAGGAGAAGGAGAAGCAAAGCAACACTTTCCCCACCAGCCAATTACTACTTTCCTATTAAAATGTACTTTTAGGAAGCAAAGCCTGTGTTCCCTTGCCTCCTGAAAACATTGAGGATGGAAGTAGACTAAGGTGTGACCACCTTAAAAAGTTTGTCAGCAAAACACACACACACACACACACACACACACACACACACACACACACTCCTGTCACACTAGAACTGAAGCGAAGGCAGTGGTTTACAAATGTCCACCCTCTAAGAGTTTGCAGGTCATCTATACATGTTAACCAGAGGCACAACTGCAGGACAGCCAGACCCTGAGCACTCTTCCCAGCTCCGTTCCCCTCAGCTGTGACGTGTGACAAAGCTCTTTAGAACCTGTGTCTTCTTTAACAGAGTTTTGCTGCAACGAGACTCTTCGCCAAGAGATCATGCATTGTGCACAGAATGAACAAGGAAGTCATGCCCTCCCTTCAGGACCTCGATACACTGGTCAAGGAGCAAAAGGTAAAGGCAAGCCTTTTTCTTTGGAGTGACAAGGGAGTGACAGGAAGTCTTAGAGTCTCAAGTAAACAATGAAGTCACCCCCATTCCCTCTTTGGTGGAGTGTGCCAGCATGTTTGTCATAGTAAATGCCCCTGTCTGAGTGGTGGTGGCTTCCACTAGATCAGATGCTGTGGCCCACATCTGCCTCTGCAGGGTTCAATAAGGCATGGGCTTCACTCAGTGTCAGAGACCCAAAGGTCTCACCTCAGTGCAAGCCCTCCATGCGTCAAGGATACACTCCTGCAGCCGTTGGGGTTATCAGAACTAGCAAACATTTAGACTGATTGTAAGGTAAAAAGAAATCCTTTTAAAAGTCTAAGTGTGCCCTATGCAATGTTTGAGATATTATCAATACTAACTAAAGATCTGTTGCTTGCTTGAAAATCAAATGTGATCAAGTATCCTGTGTCCGTTGTCAGCTACAGCTGTAGCAGATGCATTTCAGCGTCAGATGCCTGAGTTCTTCTTCGTAGTGATAAATTGGTTCCTATAACGCGCAAGCTAATGAATATAAGTATGCGCTGTCTCAGAGGTTACCATGTGGTGCTACCTTAGATTCTAAGAGAGCAAAAGTGCTTCAAATTTCAGAATAAGTTTTGCTTCGGACTTCTGTTTTTATAAACAACTATAATTCTAAACTATCTAAGTCTCTTGGGACACTTAGAAATACCAAGACCTTCAAAGCTAGAATTGTCTCTTCACCTTAGTTGGAAACAAAATGGCAACCAAGAATTGCCACTGCTGCCCTTGTGTGTCTTCAGATCAGTAAAGCCCTGGGCTCGGGGCTCATTCCCTCTCTTTCTTTCCCTTCACACTCAGCTTCAGGGTAAAGGGCCTGAAGGAGCAGCTCCCAAGGACTTGATGTTCTCCATCAACCCTACCAAAGTGGACGACCTGAGTACATTCGGACCAAAGATTGCTGGCATGTGCCAGGGCATCCCTACCTATGTGGCTGAGGAGATTCCAGGTGTGTACCCCGAGACACTGTGTACCCCAATGCAGTACTGGTAGAGCCGTCAGACACTCTAAAGTGTGACCACAGATGGACCAATCACGTGGAGTTGATCATCAGAGCAGACACTTGATTAGTGCTTGCTCCTTGTCAGACAGTTGTCCATGCCTCGAAAGTGTTAGTTCATACGCTCCTCACAGAAATCTTAGCAGAATCTACAGGCTTTTTAGTCTTACTTTTTGGAAACAGAGACACGGAGAAAGGTCACAGAGCCGCTGTTTGGCTCAGGTTCTATGTCTTTAACTTATAGAATAGTGTCTTTCTTGGGTGGGTGGGATCTAGAGTAAACTCCAAATGTGTTCCAAGAAAGCGTGAAAAGCAGAGATGGCCAAATGGAAGAATGCCAATGAAATTTATCGATTCTATAGCACCAATGCTTAAGTCCTTGGCATTCGAAGAACAGTATCCACAAGGTGTCAGCCTAAGAACCTAATCTAAGAGCAAGTTTTCAGATCTCTGAAGTGAAAAGACAGAGAGGAGAGAGAAGCAGTAAGGAGAGACAAACAGTAAGAGGCAGAGAGAACAGAGACAAAAAGACAGGAAAAATAGAGAGATTGACATTAGTGTGTAGTTTGGAAATTCTGTGACACTCCCACCATCCCTGAAGAGTCCCGGGATAGCCACTGATCCAGGCTTCTTTTCTTTTCACTAGGACCAAACCAACCTTTGTACTCAAAGAAGTGCTACACAGCTAACATACTCTGGATCCTGCGGATGTCCTTCTGTGGAACATCAGTGGAGACATACTAGAAGTCACAGGAAAACAAACTGTGGGCTCTGGCCATTGCAATGCTTGACTATGAGAATGTTCTCTGGGGGTTGTGATTAGCTCAATAAACCCACATGGCAGCACATACAGTTTGTAATGGCATTCCTCATGATTTCTATGGGCGTACAATGTGGCATGTGTTAGAGCCACCTGTCAGCCTGTATTCAAGACCTTTGCTCTATAGAGGACCCCTTCAGAGGCCTCAGATACCACCAATCACAGCCTGGGATTGGGCTCAGATAGGCCACTGCCGCCTTAATGCATTTCAGGCAAACAAGTTTGGTTTTGTTGTTGTTGTTGTTGTTGTTGTTTGGGTTTTTTTAAATACTCAAAGTGGCTGGAATCAGCAAGGAGTGTTTCCTGCAAGGACCCAGAAGTGTCTGTAATAACTCAAGGAGGAGACATACTCTTACTCACACCGAGAACCTCAGATGGCCTCTCTCTTCCCAGAACTGCACATTCCCCTTCTGTAAACTCTGCTTCTTTCTTTCATCTGAAGATGGTCCTTGCTTTTCTTATCATAGGACAGGATAACTAAACCAGAGAGTCAGCCCGATTCTCCACATTTATCTGTCTTCCGAGTTCAAGAAATATGATCTACTGTAGAATGGAACTTCTATATTCCCTTGACCATATTTGGTTCAATAGTCTACAGCGTCCATTCCTTGATAGACTAAGAGTGAGATCACATGATACCCAAACACGTGGGTCTTCACTGAAGTAGAAGGATCTAGAAGAAAGTAGACTCCCAGTATTGTGCATTATAACAGGAACCCCACTTCATTGTAAAAGTCACCCCTATATGTTGTTTAGTTTCTAGAATCATCAGAGAATTCTTGTTCCATTCTTTTATGGTTACATGAGCTGTCCCTATGTAAGCCTAACAAAACTGAGCAAAGCATTGATTCCCATCACTTAGACAATGATTGATATTGGTCACTGCCTACCAGAAGGTTATAATTATCTTCATTATGTTGCAATTTCATCACTTTTTGTGTTATTTCTGAAATATTCTGAAGCCGCTAAAGGTAAAAACTTATCAAAGATCTGTTAAAGATCATAGTGGTAGGGGGTTGGAGAGGTGGCTCAGTGGTTAAGACCACTTGCTACTCTTCCAGATAACCCAGGCCCAATTCTCAGTACACACACAGCAGTTAACAACCACCCCTAACTCAGGTTCCAGGAGATCCAAAATCTTCTGGCTTCTACATGCCCTAGACACACATGTGATGCACTGACATTCATACAGGCAAAACACCCATACACACTAAACATAAATAGGAATTTTCAATGAGGGAAAATATACAATATTAAAGTAAAAATAAAGATTATTCACTAATATCACGAATTGCTAAAATAGGAAACAAATATTCAATACTAAAAGATTAGAGATACTAATTTAGTTCTACTTTAGTTAGTCTAGTTTAGTTGGCCTAGTTAGTATGAGCCCAGGGTTTCTTCAAAGGCCAGAGTTTTAGGACACACACACACACACACACACACACACACACACAAAGATCTATGCCTGCCCAGAACCTGTGATTCCTTTAGCCAACCACACAGGGAGGCCAAATCGACAATGCTGCCTTTCATGCTCCAGGAAAGCAAATGATTTCTCCCTCCTCCGTTAATTAATCCCATGGAAATTGCTCAAGAAACAGTGAAATTCAGCCCAGACATCTCTCCAGCAACTTGCTAAGAATCTCCTATAGAATAAGTACAGAGAAGGGGACTTCCCACAGAGAAACCCTTCCTGCCCCCTCCATACAAGGTCGATCTGAGCAGCGTCGGAGCTTGGCACAGCTGGCAGAGCCCATCTCCTGTAGTGCCCACTGCAGATAGCATGAACTGATACGTTAAGCAAAGCTGGATTCCAAAACTGGTTCCTGAGTAAATTAGCTAACTGCACAGGATCAGACAGTATCAACTACATCAGTAAACTATTAAAGCCATCCTGGACTCACTCAAGAGCATTCTGCCAGGCTGTGGTCAGCTAGCCAGGAGCTGCCAGACTGAAGCTGGGGGTGGCTGAACTTCTCTACTTTAAGCCATGAGCCCAGCTGGCTCCATTCTGCTCCGTGAGCCCATTTGGGCTCCAGGTAGAGGAGATATCCTACCCCATAGAACACTCTTCTTAGGGTAAGGACAGGAAGCATGCATGGTCAACCATCTCCAGTCCCTGTTTGCATCACATCTACTGTTCTGTGAGCTAAAGTAGAGATGCAGGGAAGAGACTCTGTGCCCTTCTCAGGCGAGGGGCACTGACCAGTCTGCTCAAAGCTTCTCATCGGAACAAGATGGTGAGTGGACCGCATCTAACTTTGTTCTCAGAATCTCACTAAAACCAAAGTAATGACAGTAAGAGCAAAAAACAAACAAACAAACAAACAAAAACAACATGAGAGGAAAGGGTTTGTTTGGCTTACACTTCCAGGTCAAAGGTTAACACTGATGGAAATCAGGGCAGGAAGTCAAGCAGAAACCATGATGGAGCGCTGCTTGCTGGGTTGCTCAGGCTCACAATTAGCTGGCTTTCTTATACAGTTCAGGGACCACCCACCTAGAGAATAGTGCTGCCTGCAGTGGGCCAGACCTCCTAAATCAGTTAACAATCAAGTCACTGCCCCACAGACCTTCCCACAGACCAACCTGATGTAGACGATCTCTTAGTTAAGGATTCCTGCTCAGGAAATGCTGTGTTGTGGCAAGACGGGATTTAAACCAACTATCAGACCGCCTTTACCTGAGGCTGCCTGCTGGTTCACATCAACTGAAGTGTCGATTTCTCCCCCACATGTCACTATATTTTAATAATTCATAAAAACCACCAAAGAATTTCTAGTTTCTAAATCTAATGAAGTTGTTTCAGTGCTCTGCCTCTGTGATCCAGTCAGAGCACGTGGCTGTTCTCTCTCAGAAATGCCAAGTCCTTTAAAAACATTGCTGTTCTCTGAGGCCCCCAGCCTCCCTAGGCCCCCAGCCTCCCTAGGCCTCCAGCCTCCCGAGGCCCCCAGCCTCCCTAGGCCCCCAGCCTCCCTAGGCCCCCAGCCTCCCGAGGCCCCCAGCCTCCCGAGGCCCCCAGCCTCCCGAGGCCCCTAGCTTTGTTGTTGCTGTTTGATCAAAGTTTATCTTTTCCAATGCCCACAGTAAAGCACACACATAGCTCCAGTTCCCACAAGTCATGGCTTCCAAAGCTCTCACACTGCTCCCGAATGTGTAGTGCACACAGCCATCTTCTGCATTATAATTCTATAACTAACTGGAAAGCTATGGTATTAGGTGCTAGGGAAGGAGACTATATCAGAAACGTTAGAGAAAAGATTTATGAAGGTACATCTCAGAGCAAGTGCAGGTCATCCGACTGGGGAGGCCTAGCCAGGCTGCAGTTCATAGAACTGAACTGAAGAGCAGCGGAGACTAGAAAATGTAATTGTAACAGTTCTATGTTAGGAAAATATGATTTATGGGGCACTATCAACACGTGGGAAAAGCATTCCAAAAATATCCACTGTGTATGCCTAGAGCGTCTCTGCTTTGCTGGGCTCGGGTGTTCTTCTTCCTCTCCCCTTTCCCACAGTTCCTAAATTGAGTGCGTGGTCAAGAACGTGTTGTAAACGAACCCCATTACTTAGGAAGTATGTAATGAATTCCCATGAATTATGGCTCCTCTTTATCTACCACCCAAGATTTTCCTCCTGCCTTGGGGCAGTTTTCTGACTATGGGTCTTTATTTCTTCCTTATTGGCTCTTAGAATTGTAATAATTCCATTGAGTGGCTCATCTATTTCAACCCAAAGATAACAATTCCCTTTGGCTTTCTTTATGTGTTTATTCATCGACTCCACTGTTTTCTTTGGGCATAAGGAACAATTTAAGTGCCTGAATTTATAAGATGGTTAAGATTTCACGGCAATCACTCGTGGTGAGAAACGCCACGGGGAAGAGAACACAGGCTGGTATTGCAGCGCCCTCTGTGCCTGGAGTTTTCTATTTGGCAAGTGTGCTCTGGCTTCAGAATTGGTCCCTACTCGGGAAAACCTGCTGACCCTCATGCTTAAGAGGTGACAAGTGGTTTCTTGGCTTTTACTTTGGCCATAGGAAAGGTAGATCCTATCAGATGAGGATCCAGGATGAGCCAGTCTCTTAGATACCCATCTTGGTTGGGCACATATTTGCTTATCTTTGAAAAAATCTGCCCCAGTTCTTGCTACTTTCAAGCAATTCCCTGGGGGCTCAATGCTCAGAGCAAATACATCAGAGAAATACAAATTTCATTAGCTCTAACTCAGTTCACACACTGTGCTCTGCTGAGTCCTAATGGATTAGGAGGGGAGAGCATCCGGAATCGCTCATCCACGCTGGAGGCAGTTAAATGGCCCACAGTTTAGTCTTATCGTCATGGGCTCCTTCAAGATCACTCTTAGGTCTCTTAGTGAAAGGGAGTTCATTAGAACAGAAAGAGATGTTTGTGTTTTCTTACTTCATTCACCTCTGAACAAGTCGTCCCTGTGAATGTGTGACCAAGGATGCTATTATTCTCCTGGACTTGTCATGAGGTGGAAAGGACATGTTGAGTTTCCTCTCAAAGAGAGGATAGAAATCATGTGTGCTAATACTAGTTATACATTTCTGTCTCCTGATAATCTCTGTGAAAGTCTAAGCTAAGTCACGGATTCTCCCACTCAAAGCACAGAGACTTCCACATAATACATATATTGTCACATTTTCTCAACTCTTATAACAAAAAATACTGAGAAAGCAACCTGAGAAAGGAACAAATGTCTCTTGTGTCTCTCAGTTCGAGGATACAGTCATCATGGTGGAGAAGAGATGGAGGCAGGGCCTGGGGGGCAGCTGCTCACATCCCATCAGGAAGCAGAGAGAGAAACATTGCTGCTTGGCAGGCTTTCTGGTTCTTTTTCCCACTTTTATTCAGTCTTGGCCTCCAGCCTGTGTTTAGGTCAGGTCTTTCTCTTCTGTTAACTCTGTACAAACCCTCACAGTCACTCCCAAATGTTTGTCTCCCAAGTGGTTCCAAATCTAGTCAAGTTGATCATGAAGATGACCAAACACAGTAGATATCTGTGAAGGCCTTGAGCCAATGAACCAGTTAATAAGAATGAATAGTAATTCTACTTATTAGTAATGCAATATTTTATTGACTTTTTGAGAAATTCATATATACATACAACATATTTTGATCATATTGACCCCTCACTCCTTCCCCAAACTCCTCCCCAATCCACCGCCCCATCTGTGCTTTTAAAACCAGAATAAGGGCCAGCAGAGATGGTTCAGTGGATAAAAGCACTTGCCAAGCAAGCTTGGAGACTTGAATTGGATCTTAAAACTCACAAAAAGGTGAGAGAACAGACTTTACAAAGTTATTCTCTGACCTTTATGTGTATGTTATAGCATGCATATTCCTCACCCCCATTCTACATACACACACACAAAGACGCACACATACACATACATACACACACTACATACACACATATACACACACACCACACAGAGAAATAATAATAGTGATAATGATAATAATAAATTAAGTAATGGAGAGGATCATCTCTGGTTATGGAATGCACTCAGACATCTCACTGGAGCTCAGCTATTGAACATTCTTGGCTGTAGAAATAGGACTTTCGCCATTGGATTATTGATAGCCTTGGTGTGTTTTCCATTTGTTTCCTACACGAATCCTAGGAAACCACCAATTCCCAGTGGTTCTTGTATGAGCCAAAGGCTTCATCTTTGCATTTTTACAAGTGGATGATATGAATAGCCTATACACAAAGTGAGCTTTGATTCACATTTAGGAAAATCACGTGACCTGCCAGTGGTTCTCTTAAACACACTCTAACTCCCCGGAGACGTTAAAGTGCAATTTTCCAGAGTCTCCCAACAGCGATAAAATCCAAAACCCAGTGAGTGCTTCCTGAGGCTATCTTGTGGAACTATTGAACAACTCAGCGAGGTAGGCAATATTATTACTCTCTACTATGCAGTTGGAAATTGTGCTAAGTAGACCAAGGAACTTCCACAGTCAGCTAATTAGCACAGGCGGTACTTGCTTTACCCTGACAGCTTAGTTTAAGATTCTGTTACTCATTTGCAGGTCACTCTGACCAGTTTTGGAGAATGAACATTAATTCTGCACGTTTCGATAACTTTCATGAGAGAAGAAGAAATCAGACAAGGAAAGAAGCAAACTAGGTTACCACTATTTGTGCCCCTCAAATCCCTAAATCCATGTCTAGTGGTCTACAGATATTTGTATCCTGAAGATGCTCATGGAATTGTTCCACAGTGCACTAGCACCCTCCACAGCACCCATCCGCACAGGCACCACATGCCCACACACAGTGCACTAGCACCCTCCACAGCACCCATCCGCACAGGCACCACATGCCCACACACAGTGCACTAACACCCTCCACAGCACCCATCCGCACAGGCACCACATGCCCACACACAGTGCACTAGCACCCTCCACAGCACCCATCCGCACAGGCACCACATGCCCACACACTCGGAGGGCTACTTGCATGCACTTTAGAAGGTGATGTAATAGGTTCCCAGACCTTAGCACAACAGACACCATGATGGAAGTACCATTCAGGCCTTGGAACCCAGCACATAGACAGCACTGCCTGAAAAAAATAGAACAAAGACCTAATCCATCAAAGTCCATAAAAAAAAAAAGTTCTGGAAAAGTCTCTAAATGTACTAACCTTGCCTTTTAGCTTCTGCAGTCTGTTTTTGGCTAACTGTTCTTGCTGACTGAGGTGTATTAATGAAGGATGTGCTTTTCTGTGCTGAAAAGCTCACCCTGAGAAAGTCTTAAGACTGCACTGAGGTCCTAAACACATAATAGTCACCAGCAGGCCAATGAAAGACTTCCTAAAGGCTCAAACCCACATCCAAGTAGTCTTCTCTGGTGGATACCCCAAAACAGTGGCCATTGGAAGGATCCAAACAATTTTGGGCTTCACAGATCTGGAGAGGTTTTCCCTGCCATCATCAGTTGTGAGGCGGCCTGCTGTCTGTGAGAATGACTCAAATATGCCAGAGTTGAGCAGAGTTAGCACTGAACTGACCTGGTCTGTGATTGGCGTTGTGTTGGCTTGAATTTATCCAGCATAGCTATCTGTTGTGTGTATGTGAGCTCCAGGCTTGTCAGAAGCCCACACTGTACTGACACATTTCAGATTTTTGAGTTTTGAGTTTTGCTGGCCTGCTCTCTGTTTTTTGTAGAATGAAATCTTAGTTCAGCAAAGGCCAGAGAATGAGTTCTTCAGAAGGTCGGGTTAATAGTGATGGTTAACATTACAGGATTCAGAATTACCTGGTAGCTAAACCTTTGATTGTACCTGTTGTATTATGTCAGTTGAAGCAGGAAGGCCCACCTTGACAGTAGGTAATAACATCCCACAGGCTGGGGTTCCAGCTGCGCCCTGGCATTCATTGCCTTCTCTTTCCTGACCCTAGATGTAATGTGACCAGCTGTCTCAAGTTCTTGCCACCATCAGAGACGGTTTCCCTTCCTGGTTAAAGACGCCTTATTGCTTTTTTGTCCCAATGATAAAAAATATGAATTATAGATAATATGTGTCCCTAGCAGAGCTACCTTGTGAACCAGATTAAATAGGATATATTTGGGGCTTATAACTGACCCGTCTGCAATATGAGCTCATTCTTTGGAGGGCTCTGGATTAGTCAGAGTTGGGTGACAGTCCATCTTATGTGGATTTCATCTCTGCATTGCAAGGACTGTTAAAAGGGTTTTAGGCTGGTGCATTGGATGGAACCACGAGCTATTTTATATAGAATTTCCTCGAAGCTAGATTCAGCTTGGCTTTGTGGTGGGGAGTATTAATGTTCCTGGGTTGAACAGCTCTGACCATTTCTGAGCTGAAGCTGTAGATTGTCTGGCTTCTGGGATAGCCTCATGACATCTTCCTGTAGACTTGCCTCAGAGCCTGGGCTTTGCTTGATTGCTAGTCTTTTTGTTTATCCTACCACCAAAGCCAAGATGGCTCAGATTCTTCAGCAATTCTGTTGTTCCAGGAGACAAATTGCTTCTGATAAATATTCTCCTGACCTGTTTGCACAGTGTGTGGCCCAGGGACTAGTGAGAACCTACAAACAGTGGACCTAGTCAAGTGACATAAATGTGTTAGATTTGCCCATATTGTCTGGATCATGGGAGGGAGGGGTCAACAGGGAGTGGGTCAGTGAGAAGCTGCCACTTCAGTCTGGAGGCAATTTCTCTAATCTCTTGAAAAACAAAGACTGGAGATTTCTGGAATCCTTAAGTACTTTTCCTATGGCAGATGAAACATCTGAATAGTCAAAAACTACCTCCTTGTTCTTTTGAGACCCGGCACAACACAGGATCAAATCCCTCGCTCATCTCCACTGTGAGACTGACATTTGTCAGGTTAATGGCGGTTTCTCATGGTTTGTTCTCCTGATGACCACAGTGCATGGACTGTTTAGACTCTTTCATACCCTAGCTGCTACTTGCATAGCTGGGGGAGGAGGAGAGAAGAGGAGGATGAGGAGGAAGAGAAGGAGGAAGAAGAGAAGGAGGAGAAGGAAGAGGAGGAGGAAGCAGAAGAGGCTTTGGCAGCAGCAGTCTGGAGATGGTCCTCTTGGATCGACAGGCCTTTTTGCAAAATCCTGAGACACATGGCAGCTGCTATACTTCAATACCTGGATGACTCTAGCCACTTCCCTGCCCTCTCCAGGGCCACATTTTTCCTTGGTGGGGGCACACTCTTCTACCACCTCCAGTTTCCTATAAACACATTTTGAATGAAATCTCCTATTTTGGAACCTAAGCCTCTGCCTGTCCTACATGATGGTTTTTGGCCATAGGGAGCTCAGTCAGTGACTCTTTGCTCTCTCCCAGGCTGACCTTCTAGACCACCCCTACCCTACCCCATAATATTCTCAGGGCATTCTTCTCCCACCCAATCTCTTAAATAGCTCGGAGGACATCCAGGGCATGTGAATGATATGTTTTTAACCCCTGGCTCCTCCTGTCCCTTGCTTCTCTACAGGGACAGGCACACCCTTTCCTCCAATCTCAGAACACTTTCTTTATTACACTGTCCTCAAGCTCCTTCTTGTCCTGGACCAGTACCCCCTGCCCCTCCTGTTTTCCAGCTGTCATTGGTCCAGTTGGCTTCTGTAGATTTCCCCTCCTCTTTCTTATCACAGCGCTTGGGGGAGCCAAGATGGGTCTTCCTTGTTTGAGACAGCGGAAATTATAGAAAAAGCAAATGTAGGTCAGTCAGAGTATTTTTTTTACTACTCCTAATTATTTTTTTCCTGCAAATAGCAATTTCAAAATTGTGGGCCCAAGTAGGTGTTACCTGAAGACAGCTTCATGAACAAGCACATCTGGTTAACTGTTAAATCATTTTTTCCCTACAGAAATTCTCCAGTGTTTAAAGTGATAACAGGTACCTATTCGTTACCTGTGATTGGGTAACAAACCACCCCAAAGCCAGCAGCTCAGAACACAAGCAAACATTGTCTACTGCTTTCCAGGGTTGGGAGTCAGGGAAGGGCCAGGTCAGGTGCCTGCTTGGGTGTCTGAGGCTGCAGTCACCTGAAGGCTTGGCAGGCACCAGAGAATCAGCAGTGAACCAGTCAATCCTCAAAAAAAGTCATCAGGGTTGACTGTTCGTGGGGGCTGGCAGTGTCCAGCCATGTGGGGCTTCTCCACAAAGCTGTGGGGTGGAGTTGGGGGAGTTTCATGATATGCCATTGAGCATCCTCAGAAGAAGGGTCCAAGAAGAAGGGAAGCTGCATGTCTCATATCCATACCTCAAAAACCTCAGACACCATCAATTCTGCACTGTGAAATAAGTCACTTATATATCATGTATAAGTGAACTTCGTGTGAAAGGTGTGTGAACTAAGGCTGGGAGGTTCTGGAGATCACCTAAAGGGGAGCTAGTGCAATTCACTAATAATATGCTTATTAGAAAACACAATCAATGACCAATAAACCACTCCGAGATACTGGATACTAGGTGTATGCTTTGGAAGAAAACTGCTAAGGTGGTCACGGTGAGAAGTGAAGGTCTCAGGTGTACCTAGCTAGAAGAGCTTGAAGCTGGGACAAGAGTGCACATTGATTTGTGATTTGCAGAGAGAATGGGAAAGTTAGACCTTGTGTCCTGTGGGAATGGGGACTCGAACTAAGGAAGACTCTTCAGTCTAGAAAGGCAAGCACAAGACTCCTGTGACAGCGCTTAATCCCCTGAACTGTCCACAGCTTTGACAGCTGCTTACTTCCACGGTGCTTCAACAAAGATGGGGAGGGAAAGACAAAGTTCACAGGCAGAAAGAAGAGTGGTTACCACAAGACTCCCTAAAACGTGGAGATGCGATCAACCCAGATGCTTTGGCTGTTCCAAGCCTCTACGACTAATATTCGGTGGCATTGTATGTGCAGATTTCGACCAGAGTCCTTTGTGATCTGCAATAAAACTATGTACGATCACGTGGTGACTCAGATTGCAAAGGCCTTGTGCTTCATTTGCACAAAGGCTCGTGTTTAGAAAGTCCTGGCCTGGAGCTGGAGCCACCCTGCTTGAAGGAAATGAGTTTTCATCAAATGTTTATAGCGACTGTATCCGCAGATGCAGAGTAAAACAGAAAGAAGGCATGGGGCGGGGGCAGAGTAGAGAGGATGAAGAGGTGGCCGTGGGAAAGACAAGAAAGAAGACGAAAAGGAAGGATTAATTAAAGGCGTGCAGCTCACCTGAAAACTCTTAAGATTTATCCCCTGCCAAAAGTCCCCACACAATTGTGCTCCAGCCAAGGTCTAGCGGACCCCAGCATTTTTGCCGCCGTTAGCCACGAGATGGCACTCTGGACTTTTCACCAAAAAAAAAAAAAAAAAAAAAAAAAAAAAAAAAAAAAAAAAAAAAAAAAAAAAACCACTAAGAAAGGAGGAGAGAAGGGAGGGAGCAAAGACACTGCACTGCCCCAACCAAGAACAATTTGAAAACCCACCCCATCATACTTAAAATCTAGGACAAAGAGTCGTCGGGACGGAACTGCTTCGACTGCAAAGCTTCAAGCGCAGCCTGGGAGCGGCCTGGTGGCCCCATCCCGGCAGCTCCAGAGAGCACAGCGCCCTGGGTCCCTGAAACTCGAAACCCCGGCGCAGAACCGGCGGAAACCAAAGTGAAATCCTTGAACTTCTCTGGACAATTGCTTCCGGGCGTTTGCAGAGACCCGGGGGGGATCTGACCGGAGCCCAGGCCGCGTATGGCGCGCCCCTGATGTCCCACGGACGCCAGCGAGGCCAGCGCTCCGGCTGCAGCATGGACCGTGCGGGGCGCCTGGGAGCGGGCCTGCGGGGACTCTGCGTGGCTGCACTCGTGCTCGTGTGCGCCGGACACGGGGGCCGTCGCGAGGACGGGGGACCAGCTTGCTACGGGGGATTCGACCTCTATTTCATCCTGGACAAGTAAGTGCCTGGAGGATGCTACTCTGGGGCGGGAAGTCCCTAGGGCTCAGAACATCTGGGCTCAGATCCTTAGCTGCGGGGCGTCGGGACTGCTTAGCCCGCTTTCTTTGCTGTCTCTGGCCCGGAGCTTGCGAGTCATGGGAGGATGCAATTGGCTCTGTTTGTCTTATTGCTTCCCACCTTGGGGAGAAGAAATTGCAACCAGAAGTAAAATTTGCAGATACTTCCAAAGTTGGAGGCGAGGGTACTTTTCAAAACAGCCATCTCTTTTTACAAAATGTAAAAATGCAGTCTTTGTTCTTGTGGCATGATGCCTGATGAGTCTGGGCACTTGTAGAAGTCCAAAGCACGGAGTCTCCGCCTCTGGGGTTCCAACTAGTTTTTTTTTTTTTTTTTTTTTGGGGGGGGGGGACTTCACCTTCCACTTAAGGGCTCTAAGCACCATTCTGTCCCTTACCCTATAGACAGATGCCAGCCACAAGGCCACTCTTCCGCCTGAGTGGTGTCAACTAAAAATGCTTTCAAATACTGGCAAACGTCCCCAGCACCCCGTTGCCTTCAGAACTGACATGTAGGTACATTTGGGCTGTTGGTTTTTGACTGATGGGCTGCCAGGGAAACCAGCAAGATTACTCCTTACTAAAACGAACTTTGCTTAAGGAAGAACTGAGTTAAGGCCAGTTCCACACTTTCCAGATCCGTCCAGGATTGCCAAGCCACAGTCACTCAAGTAGGCTTCATGCCCTCTGCCGAAAAGCAGCTACAACAATAAAAAGTCCCTCAAGATCCAGGCTCCTTAGATCTGCGCCAGTGCCAGGAGAGGCGCTTGCAGTTACAGTGGTAGGGAGGTGGATTTCACAGACTGGAAAGTATTTGAGAGTTGGAACAAGAGTGAGTCCTGAAAAATAAGCTGGCCGCTGGACACCAAATGTGCTTCACAGTTGCTGCTGGGGTTTGGGTTCTCCGTAGAGGCCGTTTTGAACTCCAGATACTTTGGATAAAAATCGAGGCCTCTTTCTTACAGATTTACGAGAAGGTGGATACTGAAAATTCAGATCTGGGGTTAAGAAATGGAGAATCTTTTGTTACTTTAGCAGGTGGGAGCTGGAGCTTCCGGGTCAGGGAGACTCTGGGACTGTCTGGAACCAAAGTTGCTGCTCATTGTGCCCCTATGAGAGGACTCTGGGGTTGGATCTGTGTCTCAGTTAGCAGGATGTTTGCCTGGAATGTATAAGTACCTCAAAAACCCATAAACTGACTGCGGTGGTGGCAGTGCACGCCTGTAACCCTGCAGCTGGGAGGAGTTCAAAGTGATGCTGGCCTCCTAGGCTACATAATGAGTTTGAAGCCAACCTGGGTTACCTGAGACTGTCTCAAAAGACAAACAAACAACAAAAGCCATAGCCCAAGAAATTCCAAGAGACCCACAAGGAAACTTGAACAAACATAATCACCACTTCCCCAGAGGACGGCCTCGGTGCTGTGAGCATAACCTTGTGGCCTAAATCTATAATTTGAACTGAACTTTTGGTCCAAATTATAAATGGAATTTCATCAGGTGATGGAAGGGATTCAATAGAATCATCTTAGGATCATTTCTGAGGGGGGGGGGAACAACTAAGTCAAAAGGTATAATTTGGGGGTGGGGGAAGAATAGTGAAGACATACTTTCTCTGCAGAGATTTAAATGTACTAGAAAGCACATTGCTGAAAACAGTTTGGAAAAGTTCAAAGAGTATGCAGACAAGGACTATCCGCATAACCTCAGGCTTACATCTTATAGAGAATGACTGAACACAGAAGCCAGGAAGGAGACTGGAGAAGGATTTGAATACATAAGCTCTGTGCTCCTCTAGGGGTGCAGATAGCATAAGTGAAATACAACAAGCTACTAAAGTTTTTCCAGCCCAAATTTCTCTCTGAAGACTGGTCTTGGTGTGGAAAAGCTAATTAGAAAATAACTTTACATCTTAATTTCCAAAGAAAAAAATATGTTAAAGCTAATATATGAACAGAAACATTTTGACTCACTAGCATTTAAAGAAGGCGGGGGGAGGGGGGAGAAGGACAGTGCACTGCTGTGTTGGCAGAGGCTTTTAGGGCATTACAGTGTCCAGCAGTGGCCACCTTGCTCAGGACAGTGTGAACTGGTAGGCCTTGTAGACTTGAACTGCATGGTAGAATTTTCCGGAAGGGCAGAAGTGCTTTATGTTCCTGCTGTCCAGAACAGTAGCTACTTGCCATGTGTGTCCCCCATGCAAATGAGGACGTGAACTTTGAATTTTGTTTAAATTAAATAGTCACATGTGGCTGCCACATGAGTCGCGTGGAGGAGGTGATCCGTTGGCAGAAAGTGTCATGTGCTTTTAACACTGAGAAGGTTCTTCTTCATCCGACAAATCTTTATCTTAAGGGGAAAAAAAGCATTAGAAAAAGATTCCCTTATGTGAGTCTATGATGAAAAGCTGAGAATTACCTAAATGTCCAACAATGAGATTTAAGTAAGACATGAAATATGCAAAGTGCTGCACACTCATTGCAGATTGTGCATGCTTGCAAGATATTTTAGGAGAAATATATAATACTTATACTATTATGTTTCCAAACATTGTGTGCATTCCACCTTTGTGGGGAGCGAGGCCAGGCTTGATGCCAACACTTGGAAGACCAAGGCCAACCTGAGCTAAGTAACTAGATTCTGTCTCAGAACTAAGCAAAACAAAGCTAATCTCTCTCTCTCTCTCTCTCTCTCTCTCTCTCTCTCTCTCTCTCTCTCTCTCTCTGTGTGTGTGTGTGTGTGTGTGTTTACTTACTATTAGGATAACATTCCTCTCCAGAAACTAATAGTTTTAATTTCCAAATTTCTGTACAGTAAACATACCAGTTTTTTATTCAACAAAATGTGATTTTAAATTCTTAAGGACTGTGTGGAGAGGGGCTGTGGTCAGTGGACTGAGTTCTCAGACCCTCACTATTAAGAAAGAAGCTACCCCCTTCCACACTTAATTCTAAGCCTCTAACTTCCTATCAATGTCTTTCTGTGGTATTTTTGTGCTGAATGAAAGATTGCTAGAATTTCTACGTTGTATGCACACCTTCAGCCTGCCACCCTACAACCAGGTGAATCCATGTGACTTCTAAGTCCAGAGCTGGAGGATGTGCCACTCGGTAGGCATGGCAAACAGGCGGCAGGGTAGTCCCCACAGACAAAGTGCTGTGTCCTGGATAGGAACTCCCCAGACACTGCTGTGCATCACACGACCGCAGCAAAGTGGGAAGGGAAAGAATGCTGACTGGGTTTGTGTTTGGGCCTCTGAGACCCTTGGCTGCTGGGGTGCTGGCTACAGGCAGAACAGTGGCCACAGGGAAGCCAGTCTGTGGCTACTCTCCCCACCTCTGCAATGCCCTTCCCTCCTGCAGTCAGTTCGATTTTCTGTGGCATCATTTTTAAAGCTCCGCTCATTTCAGCTCTGAGCAGGATGCATCTCTGGCCTGGAAGGAGCCCAGATTATATAGTTAATGGAACGTCATGTTTTCTCAACCAGGAGCAAAGACCGTATAATGATAACCCAGAACACCACAGTAACACAATAGGGCGTTATTAAGAGCTCTGGCAACTGGGCCGCACAGGGCTCTACACACTGATGGAATTTCATGTTTATATAAACATGCTTTTCTGGTTAGAGTTGGGAAGAGTAGTTTGCTGGGAACTCAATCAGGGACTTGAAAAGTCAGACTTGGAAGGCTCTGTCTAGAAAAGTACAACAGAATCTCTCTTAAGTGTCCCGGTGAGTCTTCAGGACCCACCATGGACATGGATGTACTTTTCCTTCCTGGCAGGGTCCTTTGCCACTAAAATGTGCATTTTCATGCCACGTATTAATCTTCTTTATGTAGAGCGAGAAGGAGGATTTTCCATCTCCGGTCTCAGGGAAGGGCTGGCCATGATACATGTGCCATAAAGACTTCAAAAACAGAACATTGAGAAGAGCCCACAGGGTGAAGGGGTGGGGGCCACAGAGTGAGACTTAACTTTTTATCCAACCAGTGTCTTTATCTGTTTTCCCCCAAACAAAGGAAGCTCACTTCCTCAAACTTCCGTTAGGCATCCCAAGGTGGCACTGGTGTGCAGGGCGGTGAGGGAGTGTGACATCCCAGGGACATGGACACAGGAGTAACGGACACAGATAGATTCTTGTCATCCTAGGCGGGAGCCTCACTAGGTAGAGAATTCTTTTCCTGGAAGAGACCTGGGTTTCCAACGAGTAACTTACACAGGAAATTTCGAGAGTGTGAATTTCAGTGAGCTTCCCAGATCCACATGTTTTCCCAAGGGACTGAGGAGCGTTGTCTGCTGATCCCTATTCTGTAGATGGGAGAAAGTTTTGTTCACTCCCCATCCTCCTCCTCCCCCCTCCCCCACCGCCCAGGGTTAGAACTGCCCATAATCAGGACTAGATCCTGACAGAGCAACAGAGCAAGCCTTTCCTGCTCATGACTCCCAGCCTGGTCTCTTCTGCTCATCTCTACCCAGCGCCACTGGACTGTAATGAGAAGCACATGGTGATGCAGCCAGTGAGATCCAGTGGGTTCCAGGAATTGAAAATCCCTGCACCAGCGTTTCAGTAAATCATGGAACCCAAGCAGTTAAGACTGCTTAATTACGGAGCAGCTGCTAGACCACTGTTCATCAGTTGCTGGTGGTAGGAAATTCTGCATGCTCCTGCCAACACCCCATCCCACCTCCCAGAGACCCGGGGCTAGTGATTCACACTCTGGGGTGTGATCAGTATTCTGCACTTAAAGGTCCAATGAGTTAGTAACTTGTTCAAATTGAATTTGACGGAAAAGGGAAATTTAAGTTTGCAGATGTGTCAAGACACACAGATGTAGCTTGCTTTCTGAAATGCCTTGGAAAGTCCTTTAGAGGAAGGAGAATTTAAAGCTATCGCCAAGTGAGGGAACAGGGTGCGTTAGAGCATACCTTGGGCAAGTGTAACAGTCACCTTAAAGACACCTGGTGTCTTAAAAGACACCAGGATGAACATCTCTCTAGGGCCAAGATTTTATTTTGTTCAAATGTTCCAGCAGTTTGGTCCTAGGTTTGAAGAGTGCCTATCAGTCCTGTGGTAGTTGGTAGGACTGCCTGCAAATAGAAAGGCTTGGTGTGTAGACAAAACTAAGGACAATGAAAGTGTTTGTTTTGTGTTTCTGTCTGGGTAAGTACTTTATCACTACTTTTCTTAACTCTGGAGACCTGGGAAAACTCGGAGTTACTCTGAGAATAGAGTCCAGAAGGCATCTGATCTATAATTATAACCTGTAATCATCTCCCAGCACTCAGGGACAAACTTGACATCTCTTGGACAGACAGAGCTGACACACAAATGCAGGCTAGAGTTGCTTTATGAGTTATGCTAACATAAATGGGTTTTGGGTGTCAGAACAAGAGACCAGGCTTAGCCACTTGTACTAATTTAATTATTCCATAGCACAAGACAAAGAAGATATTTGGACATTTTGACATGTTTTTCAGACACGCCAAGTTCTCATTGAAAAAGTCATTTGATTTCTTCCATTACGCTTGGCTTACTCTTTTCATGTACTTGGCATAGATATGTTCTCAATAGTGATCAAAATGATTGAAGCACTTGGCCCAGCAATGAAAGCCCGGATAGCACAGTGCCTCCAGCAAGCCACGTCCTGTCTCAGGAGGTGCAAAGAAGGCTGAAGCCGGAAGCCGTCTGGACTGGTGGCCTTTTAGGCAAAGGACATTAGAAAGACTCTGGAAATCCAAAGCTGAGGGCTCCAGTGTGGATTTGGGGCAGGGCGGGAAAAGTCAGGTTTAGAACAGCAGGAAGAATAACAAGTGGCAGTCACAGCCCTGGCTCCCTGCCAGGCGCTATGGCATAGACAGAGCCTGTACACGCCTGTTTAGCCTTTGCAGTTCCCATAACATCTGATCAGTCACTGTCACCACTTCACTGGTGGCGAAACTGAAGGGAAGGTAGAGATTACTTTAAGGGGTAAAGTCAACCTCAACCCTGTGATTTCCTCGAAAGGTGCAAAGACTGAGAAGTCAAAAGAACACTAAGTCAGTCAGGAGACAAGCCAGGTTATGCTGTGGTGATGAGTAGCCTTCAGGTCTTAGTGACAAACGACACTTGGAGAGGCCCTTCTCCATCACAGCTGAGAGGAAACAAGTGCAGGAGGAGGGAAGTGACTCAAATCCTTCCACTCACAGGCCACTGGCCCAAACTGGTCATGTGTTCTCACCTTGTGGAAAGAGACTGAAGAAATGTATGCTAGAGGAAAGACATGCCAGATATGTGTGGGCATCTGCAGCCTCTACTGGAAACATAATTACACAGTCTGCAGGCCTGCGTAAGCAAGAATAGCAGCTAAAGTGCAACACGGAGCCAACACGTCTGGAGGGGGTCAGTTTAGAGCTAGATCCAGGGTATATTAATCAATCAGAAGTGACTACCAGCACAGCATCTCAGATCTTCCCGGGAGATACCTTTCCATTCTTCCCTTCTCCAATCCCTCCAGACTTAAGAGAACCCCTTTAATGCCATGGGTATTAAGAACATTAAATCAGTCTATGTTTTGCTGTGGTGGTGAGCAGCCTGCAAGCCTCAGTGACAGGCTACACCATGATGGCATGGAAAGGGGAATGAGATGCCAGGCATGATTCCCTGCCACCTAAGTGTTCCGTGAATATATTTGAAAGACAAGAATTCCTCTGTATGAGGTTGGTGAGATCTGAGGGAATCCGACAGGCTGGACAGCAAGTAAAGTCATCGTACACTGAGGCAGCGGTGTTAAGAGTTCCTACACAGGGATCAACTCAGAGCGTGACTTTGGAGTGTCTGGCTGCCACCCGTGTGTCTTGATGGAGATGCAATTGTCATATTCAGTGAGATAGTTTTTCATTATGAAGGAATGAAGGGCATTAAATATCATTAATTAATTAATTAAATGTTAATATCATTATTCTTCCTAATAATTAATAGATGCCTCTACACTGATTTCTAAGAACCACCAAGTAGAGGATCCACTTAGTGGAGAATCTTGATAAAGGGTTGAAAATCAGAGCAACACGTGCCATGCTTGTTGCTTCTGAGGCTGGAGAGATGGCCCCCATGGTTAAGAATATTTGCTGCTCTTCCAGAAGATCTGGATTTGACTCCCAGCACCCACATGGTGGCTCACAGTCATCTGGAACTCCAATCCTAACGATTCCAATGCTCTTTTCTGGCCTCTGTAGCCACGACACATGGGGCACAAGACATCCATTCAGAAACCCATGCTCTGCCCCCAACAAAACTAATTAGTTAATTTAGAACAAATTAAAAAGCTTGTTGATTCCTAGCATGAAAGGATTCATCCAAGCAGGAGATGTAGTCGTCAGGAGAAAGTGGACCAGTGAGAAGTGCTGACCATGGAAGTGGGTGTGCTAAGGCAGTGGGTCCTACTCACCCTTGGTCCAGGCTTCAAGGGGGCAGGCACTCCTGTTTTACAAACACTCTTTGGATGATTGTGGTGTGAGTCCCTCACTCTCACAGTAAGCTGTGGGGCTGAGCAGAAAGACAAAAACAGCTGCCACTCAGAGACAAAACGGTAGCAGAGGTGTGGGGGTGGTGGGGGGCTCCAAACTGAACTCCAGGGAGAATTCTTGCTTGGGTGAGAGAGCCAACGTGGTGTGGAGGAGGAGAGCTGGTATAGCAGCAAGGCCATTTCTTGCCCATCAATGTTGACAGATCTTATTTTGTATACACACAGACAAGCCATGATGCTCACTCACTAACTAGGACAGTCCTTGGCTCCTTTCCCTTAAAGACTCCAGGACGAACCACGTGTTTCCATGAGGAATAGGGAAAAACCAAGCCTCAGTCGTAGCAGTTATGAATGCTACTTTGGGATTATACAACTCCAGCTTCAAACCTCACCTCAATATCTGACTAACAACTATGAACTTGGGATTCTAAATCAGTTAATCTCTCTGAAGCTTGGTTTGTCTTGTTAATAAAATAGGCATGAAAGTTTATGTTCATGGAAATGATCTAAAGATTAAAATCTTTAACCAACATCTGGCAAATATATACCAGATGATGGGTGGTGGCAGTGATAAAAATAGATGGTGGTGCTGATGTTGATAGTGATTAGGATGATGGTGGTATGGTGATGTGACAGGGAGTGGTAGGAGATGGAGGTGATGGGGTGATGGTGGTGATGGTGGTGACAGTGACAGGTAATGCCAAGGATGGTGGTGATAGTGGTGGTGATAGTTCACGACAGAGGTCATGGTTACAGAGTTGGTGATGATGGTAACGGGGATGACTGTCATGGTGGCTGATGCTGACAGGGATGATCATAATGATGGTGCTGGTGAAAGAGATGATGGTGGTCATGATGCTGGCAGTGACAGGGGGGAAGATAATAGTGACGGTGGTCATGGTGGACAGCAGTGATGATGACATCAGTGGTCATGGTGCTGTTGGTGACAACTAACCCAAGAGAAATGTTGTTGTCCTCTAACAAGTGATTCCTCCCTATCTTCCAAGCAATGAGACCATCTGACCAGGATAAGGGGCGTATCATATCTGTTTATTTTTCCTCCTCTTCCTCCTTCTCCTCTACGTTTTCCTCTTTCCCTCCCTCATTCTCCATGTATGTGTGTGTATGTGTTGTGTGTATGTTGTTTGTGTGTATGTGTTGTATGTGCTGTGTGTGTGATGTTTGTTGTATGTGTGTGGTGTGTATATGTGTGTTGTATGTGCTGTGTGTGTGGTGTGTGGTGTGTGTGTATTGTGTGTGTGTGTTGTTTGTGTGTGTGGTGTGTATGTGTGTGGTGTATGTGTGTTGTTTGTCTGTGTATGTGTGTGGTGTGTGGTATGTGTGTGTTGTGTGTTGTGTGTGTATATGTGTGGTGTGGTGTGTGTGTGTGTGTGTGTGTGTGTGTGTGTGTGTGTGTTGTGACAGGAACTCATGTAACCCCAGCTGGCCCTCAACTCCTCCTGGCACTCCTAGTTCTGTGAAGTGCTGGGATTACAGACCTGTGCCATCATGCCTGGCTCAGGGAAGTGTCATTTCAATTCAGTATTTACAAAACTATGTTAAGCCTTAGGAATTGTTGGGCTCTAAGATATGTCCAGATCTCAGGGAGCTCAGGGTGCAGTGGAGCAAACAAAGTAAGAAAGACTGCTAGTGGAATCATGCAGGCTGATAGGAGAGGGACTTTTGAAGGCTTCAAAGAGTGGGAAACTGGACCAGGAACATGGCACCTGAGCAAAATTCTGTTAGACATTAAAGAAGCAGTGGACAAGAAAGCCAAGTGGCTCACACTCTGCCCCATGAGTGTGACAGACAGGGAAAGACCTTAGAAAGAATTTTTATTTTATCCCTCCAGCAATAAGTTGAAGATTAGTAATTAATTTCGTTTTATTTTTTTTAAGATAGGAAGTTTCTGAGAACAATGACGGCCAGCGTATGTCTCTATTGGATATACATTGATCACCTGTTTTTGTGGTGGAGACAGAGATGAAAGAATAAGGGAAACTGGAAACTCTTTGTTTTGAAGAGTAAGACTTGATCAGTTGGCGGGCTGTGTAGGAGGAAATGGGTTTCAGAAAGCGAGGGAATCTGGTCATGAACGATGGGGAGAGTCTGAGCATGGAGGGCATTTGGGTAAAGACGCTGAGTAGGCGGCTTCCCTGGAGCCTTAGGGCTGAAAATAAAGCCTTGAATATTGTTAGCCCAGGGCAGCAACTGATGTGAGTGCAGGTAATAACTAATATAAAGATACTAATATAATGACTTTAAGATGTCAGAAAGAGGTGGAGTTTGAAGAAGAAGATAGCCAAGTTCCAATCCAGAGGAATTGTCAATACTTGTCCAGGCAAAAGGAGAAACTATACTTGGCAGGGCGGTGGGGGAAGGGGCAGTGCAGGGCTGTAGCACTGGGGAAGGAGCCGGGTGAGCCAGGCGAAGGGTGATCATCTAGGACATTTGCCTCTAAAGTCATCTCTTCCTGTGGCTCTGGTATGGTGATGTGTCCCATAAGCCAGGCACTTTGGCTGAAGACCTGGGAGTAATCCTTCCTCACACCTCATGCCTTGTGTGGCTCCGCCCATTCTCCACATGGCCTTCACTTTAGCTTAGGGCTCCAACATTTTTACCAGTTCAGTGAAATCTTGGCCAAATGAATCTCTTCTTATACTTCATCCATCCTGTCTCCTGGAACTCTAGCGCCAAGTCAATCCATTTTGGTGTTGTTTGTTTGTTTGCTTGCTTGCTTGGTTTTTGAACATACATCTAACCTTGACACCGACTTCCCTAAGCCCCACCTCTCAAACATACTCTGAACACAGCTGAAGCTCTTTCAGGACCAAGTGTAAATGCCTTGGCAAAATACCAGGGATTTTTATTGCTATGGTGACCATGTAGTCCCAGGTTCCATTTCTTACCACACCCCACACCTTTTAAACTTACAGTGGAATGACTGTGGGTTCCACAGCTAAGCCACACTCTTCAGCTGCAGAGTGGTCATTTCACTGATCTCCACCTAAGTGATGCCCACTTATCTTAAGACATTAATCGTGGGCTTCTTCTACACTTCCCCAAATAATTAAGAACCTCCACCCCTCTGCATTGCATCTCGACTTAAAAATCTTTCTCTTTTTTAGAGTCTCTTGAGCCCAAACAACTCCTGCCCTCTGACAGCAGTGGCATGGTCCAGAACATAGATGGAGAGGAAACGTGCTTAGTGTATGTCAGGAAACATCTCATCCACACTTCATCTTTTCTGTTACCTTCCTATGCTCATTGGCAGACAACCCCACTGCAGTACAAAGGGCCTCCGTGGATGCCAAAGTTTATGAGCAGCATCTGAATCTGTCTACTGTCACCCCTCCCATAAAAACAAGTACATCTTTGCAGACAATGCTGGAAGCAGTTAAGAAGAGAGTGTGGCAATCCCAGTTGGAGCTATAGCACTCCAGCAGTCAAACAACGAACAGGGCACAATGAGATGTACATCACTAAGTACTTGTGGGATGCTGGGGATCCTTGTTACCAAGGTGACCAAATTCCTGGCTTGCCCAGGAGAGGCCTGCTGCTGTGGTTTTGTTGTCCCAGTATAATTAATAGCTTCCTCTTTGTCTCTCAGAACTGCTCCCATTTGGCTTTTCAATTTTAGGGTGATTGTGATTGTTAACTGTCATCAAAGAGAGAACAAAATAAAGACAAACTGTAACCGACCTTCTACCCTCCATTCTGTTAAAGTGGGCAACAGTCAGCCACTTAAATGACCCAATTTTAAGCCTTTCCCAGGAGCCCCACTCCAACATTTCCATATTAATTTATGGAAATCCTGTATCCTTGAACTGTCTGAGTTTCTCATCATGAACTGCAGTTGTCCGTTTCCCAACCCCACCATGGGGAGGCAGTGTTGCATAGTGGTCACGAGCATGGGATTAAATGCTGAAGTCTTAGGGTTTGGAGCAAAATTATGGTCCAGGAAATGAAATCCAAAATTATGGTTCGGGTCACTGAGTAGGGCAGAGATAGCAGAGCTGGCCACACTCAAAGTGCTAACCGTAATGGCAATGACTCCCACGAGCAGTGCCTGTTGCTTAGTAAGTACTCAGTACAGGAGGAATCTTAGTTATTAACCTGTCAGTTCTGAAGAACAGACCAGGCATGCGTGGCTGGCTGGCTGAATGAATGATATTCTGTAAAGAAGTTCAAGAGGATGAAGACAGAGAAGATGTTTAAAAAGAAACAAAGGCATCAAGGCCAGGAGAAAATCCAGCGGTGTTCATTGTCCCGCCTGACAACCTAATATTAAATCTGTGTTCCTTCCTTGGGACTCACAGTGGGGTAGAACCAGCTCCTATAAGCTGTCCATTGGTCTTCGATCTTGCATTACGGTACACGAATCCTCCCTTAGATAAAGCATTTTTTTTTTTTTTTTTTTTTTTTTTTTTAGAAAGGAAGATGTTAATGACTCTTAGAAGTGTTATCTGGGGGTATCATAAGTGCAAAAGCTAAACCTTAATGATCTTAGGAGCTCAGTGAAAGTCAAGAAAGGGAAGAAAGCTTGTGACTTCAGGAGAGGAAGCTAAATACAGACGCCTTCACCCCACCCCCTCTCCCATCACCTAGACGTGTCCCATTCTCTCACCACAGGTCTTGGGAGTTGACTAGGGAGCCTGCATCACAGCCGAGGGATGGTGACACACAACGCTAGTAGGAAATTAATATAAGAAACAAAGCAGATGGGCAGAGCTTGAAAGAGGTCAGCCAGGGTCTATTTTCAACCCTGTTGCCAAGTTTAAGGGAAAAAAAATAGAAAAATGCTTTCAAGGAGTTTCTTGAACACTATCAAACAAAACTGGAAATAAATTTGAAGTAAGAGGTTATGAAGAATGGGACCTGGTTAGGACAAGACTGTCCCTTGGAGACTAGATGCCACTATGAGCTAACACTGCACAGAGCAGCTGTGCAGGAGAGTGGAGGGGTGGGTATGCCCCAGAGGAACTAGCCTAGGTATCTTTAAGACGGTGGTCCAACCCAGCATGGATTCCAAGGAAATTCGAGGCTTCTGTCTTTGATTATGTGGCTGCAATAGGGTCCCAGAAAGAGGCCAGGTACAGCATGAGGAAACCTTGAGGTAGAGACCAAGAAATCAAGAGAGAATGCAGGAGTGGTGTAACTATGTCCAGAACCAACCAACAAACCTTGCTAGGATGGTTTTTTTCTTGTATCAACAGTCAAGGTCAAGAGGCGAGTCCATCCTCAACCCTCCCTAGCCTGACAGAGATTGTTCACACTAACCTATCAGGACCAACCGAATTCCCTACATTAAGTTCTTGGAGGAGCTTAAAAGCATAAGAGAATACACACAGAAAAACTTGTGTACAGTTGTTTGTTTTACTTTGGAGTTCAGTTACACTCATGATCAAGGATGAAGATGGGGCCTAAAGACTTTTTTTTTTTTAAACATCTTAATATAAGTGATTAAATAAAATCGCTGAGGCAAAAGTAGAAAGTGAAAGTTGGTTAGCTCCATCTGGCAAAGTAAATTAAACTAGTATTTGTGAAATGGGAGATAAAATATGAGGTGAAAAACAAGGGACCTAGGACAATGAAGTATAAAACAAGGCAATAGTTGGAGGCACTCGGGAAGCAGTGAGAAGCAGAGCTGGCATGTAGACCGTGAAACTGCAAAGGCATGCTGGGCAGTCGTGACTCTAAGAGGAGACACATGGAGTTAGATGAAAGCGACAAGGGGGGAGAAGCTAAGGGATGACGGGGATGGACATCCAGAGCACCACATGCTCCTCATTGCTGACGTACAGTCTGGAAAGGTCATTTAAAGACTTGGTAGAAGACAACTCTTCTACTTAAAAAAAAGCCTGAAATATGGATTGGATAGGTCCCTCAACTAAGAATCAAAATTAAATATTTATTGGACAAGACTAGTACATAGACATTTTTTCTAGTTAGAAACTAAATTTCAAGACAAACAAAAAAGGGGGCTGGAGAGATGGCTCGGCAGTTAAGAGCACTGACTGCTCTTCCAGAGGTCCTGAGTTCAATTCCCAGCAACCACATGGTGGCTCACAACCATCTGTATTGGGACCTGATGCCTTCTTCTGGTGTGTCTGAAGACAGCTACAGTGTACTCATATACATAAAATAAATACAGATTCAAAACAAACAAACAAAAAGATTAAAATCTTTTTAAAAAGACAATTAAAAAAGAAAGAAAGAAAACACAGGCTACCTACAAGGGCTCTGAAACATTCAATATAAAAAAATTGTGATTGCTAAAATTCATCTTTTATAATGGATAACATCATTTTGTTGGTATCACTTATAAGTGAAGAAAACATCGAAGGGTTTTCAGATCGATATAGATTGCTCTAGACAGGGGAGTGGCTCATCACTGTTTTTAATGAAAATCATCCAAGACATAAATCAAGGTTTACAAAAACATTTAAACTGTGATGTTTGTTGCATAAAAGAAGTGATGCTGGGGGCAGGGTATGTGGCTGTGATTGTAGCTCGCAGAAAGCTATGCCAGGAGGGTTCAAGGCCCATCTGGGCTGTACAGCCAGATGCAAACAGCCAGACTCAACTAACAAACTAAACAATAAGTGATAGCATGACCATTGAAACATTTTAAGGAAACAAGAAAGAATCTTGCTCATATTTTCAATGCTCAGCTGATAACTGTATCAACAAACAAGAACCGTCTATCATGAGGAAGAAAATATGAAGTCTTTGGGTGAGAAACTTACACCCTATTAAATATTAAAATCCTTGGAAATAATGACCACATTACTGAGAAGTGCCCAAAGTAGGGTCTGTTCATCTAAAGACAGTTTGAGAAAGTTTCCAAGAACAGAAAGTTTTCAGAGACTAAAATTGTCAGGGAGGAGCTTAGAATCCTAACAGTAGGTGAAGTATACTGTGTGCATTTGTGTGTGTGTGTGTGTGTGTGTGTGTCTCGCATTAATTTCTAGGAAGAGGAAACATTTGTGAACAGCACAAAAATAAGTAAATAAATAAGATAGATGATTTCCCTGAGCTAAAGAGAGACTGGCTGCTTCTGTCTAAATGAATCACCCAAGCACTCTGCCAAATTAATTTTTAAATGGTCCTCAAATTACATGATCTCAGACAAATTCTTAAACCATACGTGTAAGTAGAAAAGTCTATGTTCTTCCAAAAAAAGAAGATAATAGATTTCTTTACTTCCCCTCAACAGACTCAGATTGGCATTTAATTTTTTTTTTTTACTCTGCAATATTGATTGCTGTAAAACCCTTAGTAATTCCAGATCTTGACTGAATGTGTCTTTTAAATTTCTCACCTGGCCTCAGACATGCCAATTTCAATATGTGCCACCCATGGACCCTACTGAAAAGATTACATGATGAGATTGATGCCAAAATGGAAAATATATTTAAAGTAAGATGTAAAAACAAAACCCCAAAGAAACAGAAGTAGGCAATGGCCCTGACAATGCTACCAACACAATTATGAAGCAAAATTTAAGATTCGGTTAATTTTCAAAGGAGAAAACACATATTTTTGTGTAAAATAACCAGAATTTCTCTCAATGCATTTACTTAGCTAGAAAATGTTGTTAGCTTCTTGCTTTACCCTCTTCCTCCCAGACCCACCTCCTGGGTGACAGTTGAGCTAAAACACCCTCTATTTTGATGATAATCACATCCTGTTATAGGTCCACCCTCCACCCCACACCAGAAGTTCCCTTCAGGAGAGATGCTCTGCCTTTCAGAGATTGCATTTCCTGAGGGTGACTGGGAGAGTGGGGTCCTTTGGTTTTGGACACACTGGCTCGTGCACCAGTCCTCAAGGACTAGGAGGTTTCTGTACTAAACTCTCACAGAAGCAGGCAAGGATGAAAACCTTCTCAGACTGTTTAGGAAGCTGACCTACCCGATGTCTCTACTGAATACAGTATGATTCATCTGTACAGAATGATCATGGACAAAACTTCCTACTGATTTTGAATACACACTTTGAATTCTCAATTTTAAATATCAACAAAATAACAGTGTGGTAAAATCCCAAGCCCTGATAAAACCATGGGCAGCATGTACGTCGACCCTTACAGAGTGTGTGCCAAGATGGCTTCCATGTGACAGTGGAAACCGTGGTATCATCTATACTGACTCTGCAAGACGTCTCTGAATACTTACACATTCTGAGGAAGAGAGGATATGAATAATAATTAATGAGGCTGACTTAATAAATATATTCTAAACCCTATACCCCTCAGAGAATAAACTTTCCTTTTAAATGTCCATGAAATATTTATTAATTCACAGAGAGTGTCTCATGTATCCCAAGGCACAAGGTTTCCCATCCACGTTTCCAGCAACAAAGAACAGGAAGTGAGCAGCAAAGTGCCTCAGAACTTCAGCTAGAAGGACGATCGTTATGTAGGTTTGTTTTTCTAATATATATTATCATGTCATGAGGAAGACAGGACAATAAATTTAAAAAAAAAAGAAATAGGAAGATCCAGAATGGAAGAAGTGGCTGACTAGGACAGAGGTTGGAAAACTATGGCTGAGTTCCTGTCTTTTTAAATAAAATTTGTTTTAGTCAATTGTGCTCATTTGTTAGGGCTCAATGTTGCTTTTATACTTTAAAAAAAAAAAGCGTTGTGACATGGAGACCGTAAGTCCCGCCCACCCTCCAGTAAGTCCCGCCCACCCTCCAGTAAGTCCCACCCACCCTCCAGTACCACGGGGGACTAAAATATTCACTGTCTGGCTCTTCACAGAAAAAGTTGACTGACCCTTGAACTAAGGAGACATCTGAAACCCATAGAGATGTGCAAAGAATCTTATAACCAAGGCCGTCCTTCTGGGTGTGCCTGTGTGGTTGGGACCGGTGCCCTCTGTGAGAAGGGCTGGCTTTTGGCCGCACGCTCTGCTATTACCATCTTGAAATTCTTAATAACTTTTCAACAGGGTCCCTGTATTTTCATCCTGCGCTGGTCCCAACAGCCAACAAAGGGAATCAAAGGAACAATAAGAATTTCTGAAGTTCTGTGTTTATTACTACATACATTAAAACTATAATGAAATCCTTGGTCTTCCCATGGCCCACTGTCTGCCTAACACAGTGAGGTGGGTGTCGTGTAAGGGCTGAGGCACTTGCCCTCTTAAGACCCGATATGCAGCCTCCTTTTTAGTGTCTGTCCCCTGAATGTGCCTGCCCCCAAGGATTCTCAAGGAGCAAAGGGGAGGAGCTCTGTCACACTGCCCCTCGGGTGCACATTTCTTAAGCAAGGGATGCATATAGGATCAATTTCTGTGCAGTTGCCAAAAAGAACCACACTGCAGAAATTCATAGTATCTTTTCCACTCTGTGTAAAAAGAGATGGTACAAAAGTGCTCTTCTCTTTGGGGCTATAAAAGTGAAAAGAAATGGAAACCAGCCAGTGTGAAAAATAAAGACATTCCTACTACTGTCTGACAAGCGCTTCTGCAGCACAGAGAAGATGCAGGCATGACAGACTATGTGGCCAGTTACATAAGGACATGAGTGTGGTCATAGGTGAAGAAGGACCCTGGTCTGAGTGTACAAGCTTGGAGGAAAGTCTGAAAGGTCGCTGTGGAGTGTGCAGTGCCCAAGTCTGACTGTGGCTGGTGGAGGAGGTATGAGGGGACGAGGGTGATGTCCTTATCTGACTGCGACTGGGGGATGGTATATGGGGAGAGGTGCAGTGCCCAGTCTGACTACAGCTCACAGGCAGTAAGCAGTGCCCCTGTTTGAGCGCCTGAGGAGGGGAGATGGGCCTCAGGGTCCACCTTTTGTTCGTCTTCCATACCTACATTTTCCTCAGTGAACAAGCTGCTTTGATAATGCTCTATTTTAAAATTCTGTCCTGTGGACCCGAAGTCTAGGTCACTTTCCCAAAAGTGACAGTTTTCTATAGCATCTTTGGGTAACATTGGTCCATCCCTTTTAGACTTCTAGGAGAGCCACTTCAGCTCTCATGCGGTCATCTCTGAACCTGGAGAGCATGAGACAAGGACCCAAGGTCATGAAGTTCAGCCATGAAAGTGCCTTTTGAGGCAATTTAACATTTTCTGTCTTGACATTGTTACTTTTTTGTTGTTTTTGTTGAATTTGCACCAAAAAAATGCCAGTAGTTGATATACAAAAAAAAAAAAAAAAAAAAAAAAAAAGTGTGTAAGCTTTTCCTGGTTCTGTGCATGTGAGTGTGTGCAGTGTGTGTACGTGTGTGTGTGTGTGTGTGTGTGTGTGTGTGTGTGTGTGTGTGAAGGCAGAGTGGAGGAGAAGGGAATACCTGTCTGGCTAAGACACCTTTTGAGTCATGAGTCACAGAAAGAAGTGCTCCTTGTATCCTAACGTGGCACCTGCCCGCACTTGCTCAGGCTACCCAGAAGTCGCTCGAAGCCCTGTTTTCTGTTACTTTCCGCAGCACATTCTGGTTTTTCAATCTTATTATGCTTTATTTCTTTGAAAAAAGAAAAGTTGGCGCTATCCCAGCAGCTGATTTCCCAATCTCTGCCTGCATTCTGCAGTGCGAGCATCAATGTTTTCAAAGGCATCAGTTGGACTGACTAAGGGAAGTCATGTGGCAGGAGAGAAGTCAGACATCATGGCTGCTGGAGGCTCCAGAGCAGCAGATGGAGCAGGATGCGTTCCCCAGAAAAGGGACAAAGGAAGGTGCCCAGCATCGGGTTTGGATCGGAACGGTGTTTAAAGAAGCAGAAGCGGAAGCAAGAGTCACGGTCCAGGAGAGAGGCTTGGCCACAAGAAAACAGTTGATAAAGACCTGGGTCAAAATGGGGCTCCAACTTGTTAGGGTGCAGAAGGAGAAGAGAAGGGGAGAAAAGAGAGTGCGGGGGTGGGGAGAATCTGGGCAAGAGTACACAGTGGCAAGGGAGCATGGGGCTAATTTTGGGTTCACCCATTGTCTCTGAAGCTTCTGAGTTTATCTGTACCCACCCAGGACCCAAGAAGGTCACTGGCATCAGTGACTTAGGCCAATGGGGGTGAGGATCAGTGGGACTGACCATTTTGTAATCTCTGTCTTAGCTGTGTTGGCCTCCCGGGATAAGCGGTCATTGGGTCACTGGTGGTGGATCCCACTGCAAGCTTGCTGTGTTTCCTTCTCATTATGTTCTGGTTGCTTGTATAGCAAATGTGTTTTCAAGGCATTTAACCACAGGGTTAGAGACTCTCCCCTCGGGAGCAGAAAAGACTGCACTTTTGCTCAGAAAACAACTGGGTAAAGTTTCTGATTCTGCTTTTCCCCCTCTTTGCGGACATTGGACATGACTGGACTGACACCAGGTTGCTCTGTACAGAATCCGTCACAGAGTCAAACATTTCTTGACTTCTTATCGTATTTCAAATACTGGAGACAGAAAAACAAAAATAAGTAAGGGGCCTGGGACCGCTATGGCAGTTTCTAACTGGAAAATCAGTCAAAGGGCAAATGGCTAGTACACACCAGAGAGCCTGTAAGGCAAAGGATCTGCATCTTCTACTCCTGGAGAGGCAGGGGTCTACCCAGAGTCCCCTTGGGTGTTTTCCAGGAGAAGGAAAAGGGAAGCCAGATTGTTAAGCTTCAAGTGCTGGGTGAGGTAGGGGGGCTGTGGCACCAGGAAGGCCAGGCATCTGAATGGGAGTTTGGGTTCAGCTAGGATTGTGTTGGGTATGAAACCCCATTGTTATGCAGTGCATTAAAGGGCTTCTCCTCTCTCCCCAGTCTGAGTCTCCACCTTCCCTGTAGCCAGGTCTCTCACAGTGGTTTTCTGTTAATGTGACACACTGGGTTTACTGGGGCTCATGGGTTAGTGGTCACTCCTGTGAGGTGGCATGAGAAGTCATGGAGAACATGTTCTGTCTAGAAGGGGTTCAGTGGGAGGGGCATGCAAGAGGGTAGGTGATGGGAAAAGTGAATAAAAGTACATTATATACATGTGGGAAGTTATCAATAATTAAGAAATTAAATTTTTTAAAAATAAAAGGAATAGAATTATACTCACCAAAAGCAAGGGTTGGAGAGGAAGACAGAGAAGAAGGCCTCCACTTCATAGCTGTCATGGTTAGGGTTTCACTGCTGTCCAGAGACACCATGACTGAGGCAACACTTATAAGGCACACATGTAATTGGTGCTGGCTTACATGTTCAGAGATTTAGTCCATTATCATGGTAGTGGAAAGCATGACAGCATGTAGGCAGACTTGGTGCTACCTGAAGCCGTGAGTTCTACATCTTGGTCCACAGGCAGCAGAAGGAGACTGACTAACTTCTGCAGGCAGCTGGGAGAAGACTGTTCCACACTGGGCAGAGCTTGAGCATAGGAGACCTCAAAGCCTGGCTACACAGTGACACACTTCCTCCAACAAGGCCACACCTACTCCAACAAGGCCACACCTCCTAATAGTGTCACTCCCCACGGGCAAGGGTTCCAACACATGAGTCTATGGGGTGCCAAACCTATTCAAATCTCCACAATAGCACAGAAGTGGGTGTACAGCTGGAGAAAGAGACCAACATCCCATGGTTCTTTTTAAAGCTCTGACTTCAGTCACTAGGTCTGTTAACAGGATCTGCTTCTCTCTCAGTGCCTATCTGAACACAGCCTTTAACCCCTCCCCGCCCTCCCTGGGCCAGGTGGGCACAGCCCAGGCCCTGAGCATAGGGGCACCTCCTCCTTCTGCTTTTGTGTACAGTGTGTACCTGTGACCCTCAGGACACCTTGTTGTTGGTATGCAGATATGTGATGTACTGTTTCATTTTCATTTAAGTGGGATGAACGGAGCACGTCTGGGTATGAAACAGAAAAATAAATTCCTTTCAAAGAGATGGAACACACCAACTGACATGGGAAAAGAGAATTGGCTGCTCTTACAGAGGACCAGAGTTTAGTTCTTAGCTCTCACGTGATGGCTCACAACTCCAGCTCCAGCGGATCTGACACCCTCTTCTGGCTTTCATGGACACAACATGCATGCGGTGCATTTACACACATGCAGGCAAATACTCATTCCCTTAAAATAAAAAGAAACAATTCTTTTAAAAGAAGAATACTGTATCATGAGGGAGCTGGAGAGATGGCTCAGCTCAATGATCTAGAAGATCCAGGTTCAGCTCCCAGCACTCACTTTAGTCAATTCACAACCTCCTGTAAATTCATCTCAGCTCCAGGGGATCTGAGGCTCTCTTTTGGTGTCAGGTTACACTGTAAGCAAGTGTATAAACCACACATGTACACACACTCACATAACACAGGTGGGTGGATAGATAGATAGATAGATAGATAGATAGATAGATAGATAGAACCAGACACCAGTGGAAAGTGTTTGCAATACAAAGTGTCAGAGCAGAAAGCAAACTGCAGCCTCAGTCATAATGGCGGGCAGACTGGGCTTTGCTGGGCAGATCTGTGTGTGAAGGGGAAAAGGCATCTCAGGTTTGGATAGACAAAGGCTAAGGTGGTCCCACTGGGAGAGACTGAGCCTAAGCCTGTGGGGAAAATGGGCCAAATCAATGTGATGGAAATGGGATCGTAAAACAATATCAGATGCAGGAGAGTTAAAAATCAACTTTCCAAGCCCAAACTCCCACAATCGCATATTTCCAGAGAACTGACCTCTCCCTTCAGTAAGTGCATTCCCTTTTAATATGAAGAGTTGAGCCAGTTTCTTCTTTTGTTCATTTTTCTCAAAAACCACATTAGACTCAGTAGATTTTCCAGCTGTTTAACTCTCAGAGACTTTTTAAAACAAACACCGATTGGTCAATTATTATTTAGGGAGCCTGCTAGGTTCTTTCCTCCAATAATTTATTTTAAAATCCTACCAATATCTGTATTTTTAAATGAAATGAAACTTGGAGTGGCATTTGTTTTGTTGGTGTCTTGAAGTTTCTATTGCTGTGAAGAGGCTCAATGACCATGGCAGTTCTTAATAAGGAAGACATTTAATTGGGGCTGGCTTACAGTTCAGAGGTTTAGTCCATCATAGTGGGAAGCATGGCAGCAGGCAGGCAGACGAGGTACTGGAGTAGTTGAGAGCTCTACATCCAGATCCAAAGGTAGCAAAGAAGAAAGTGTGATGCTGGGCCTGGCTTGAGCATCTGAAACCTCAAAGCCCACCCTCAGTGACACCCTTCCTGCACCATGCCACATCTACTCCAGCAAGGCCACACCTACTCCAGCAAGGCCACACCCACTCCTACAAGGCCACATCTACTCCAACAAGGCCACACCTACTCCTATAAGGCTACACCTACTCCAACAAGGCCACACCTATTCCAACAAGGCCACACCTACTCCTATAAGGCCACACCTACCCCAACAAGGCCACACCTCCTAATAGTAGCACTCCATATGAGCCTATGCATTGAAACCATCACAGTTTGCTGATTTTACTCAGCGGAATTGGAACAGAGCCTCTTCATAGAGGAACACAGAAGTAACCATGTCACCAAGATCTGGAAACAGCCTGTGAATCTGTTTGAACCCTGGGGTTTTTGATTGTCTGCTTGCTTCACTGTCCGAGTTTGGGGGAGAATGGGAGATGAAGTTAGAGGAATTCCTCAAAATTTTTAAGTCTTAGAGATAATTTCCAAATGCACACCAGTTTTAGGTGATGGATGAACCCAGTTAATAGGCCACTTCTACACAGACTGTAGACTGAAAATAAATGTAGCACGAGGTACTGACGGTATGCTTTTCCTCCTGTAGGTCAGGAAGTGTGTTGCACCACTGGAATGAAATCTACTACTTCGTGGAGCAGCTGGCTCATAGGTTCATCAGGTGAGTGTGCTCCATGGTCTCTTCGATCATGGCTGACGGCGAATCCATCTGCTGTTCTGATAACTCCCAGACACCATGGGAGTGCACGCTGGGGGGACCTGGGAATAGGAGGTCACAAAGTGCTAGGTGATCATGGTGCATAGTAAACCTTCTGGTTTTAATATGAACACACCACAGCCCTGAGCAAGGCATGGCTGGTCACATGACCCTTGCATCCTCTCTGTGGGCCTCACCTCATCATGCCAGACAGGTTGGAGCATGGTCACTGTGAACTGTGGAGGACACCTGCTATAAAGGAGGTGACATGGCTTTCACTCTGCTTTCATGGATGTACCTGCAGCACAGTTGTCAAGGTCCTTAGTGCAGCTGGTGTGTGTGAGCTCTGATGCACCACCCCCACCCCAGTGGTAGACGGTCTCCATGGAGACAAATGCAATTCTTCAGTCCATTTCTGTAGCACAGAAGATACTCTGAGCCCAGGGTAATGCAGACAGTCTCCTCCCATGTTTAGTTATCAAACAACATGCTCTTACCTTCCTAAGAAGAAAAAAGGGTGGCAGGTGTCCTTGAATCTGCAGCAGGGATCACCTAGGTAACTTAGGAAAGGAGGTGCTGAGAGGGAAATATGAAGGAAAAAATCAAGGAGAGAGACAGTGTATGTGTGGTGTTAAAAAATACTTAGACAAAGCACTGAACTTTGGATGGATAGGAGGGACTTCCCAATCTAGCCTGAGAGCCATTCAGGAGCCGTGTGTTGAAAAGCATTGGTGAGAAACTACCCCTTTTGGACCATTTCAGTTTAAAGTCTATTTTGCCATGGAGCCAAGCATCCTCCATGCACTCTCACCCCTTGACCCTTTTGCGTGACGTAAAGCACATCTACCCCCCAGTCCTTGGCAGTTTCTGCTCTGTCCCCACTTGCTGTCCTCCTTTCTCCCTCTGAGAAAGCTCAGTGCAAAGGGATCCAGTTCAGTGAGATGAGTTTGAATCCAAGCTCCCTGAGCAACCCTAGAAATTGGCTTAACCTTGGCCGAACCTGAGGTCCTAGAAAAGGATCAAAGATTACTTGTGTGTGCATCAGATCGTCCAGACTCTGCCTGGAAGTGGGTCTCTAGCACTGCCTCCCAGCCCAACAGCAGTTCCACACTCTTCACTCTCTGAGAATCAGAGACAAGGGTGGAGCTACTGAGAGAACACTTACCCCAGCCCCCTGATTTACAGATAAAGAGAGAACAAACTTCTCAACTTACTCTAGGGATGTCTTCACAACTTACTCTAGACCTCAAGCTACTTTCCTCGGGCCCTTTTCCTCTGGATCCCTTGGCCGTGGCCAGTGTATCAGCCATATTTCTTGTCCCTGTGACAGACCACTTGGAGAACAACTTAGAAGGGGGAAAGTTAATTTTGGCTCATGGTCGCAGAGGCTTTATGCCTTGCTAACTCTCCTGTTCGCAGGCTGCGATGAGATAGAACACCCTGGCCCAAGTGTGTGGGTGCAGCAATGCTGCTTGCCTCATGCTGGGCAGGAAGTAGCATCAGGCAGGGACTGAAGACCTGGGAGAACTTAAGGGAACACCCAGTTACCCACTTACCCTTCCTCCAACTCAGTTTCACTTTCCACAGTTTCACTACCTCTGGGCAGACTATTTAGACGTCAAATCCATCAATAGATCGAGCCATTAATGAAAGCAGGGCATAGTGATACAATCGATTCTCCAAAGCCCCATCTCTGAACATTGCTTGTGTCAACCTCAAAACATTAGGCTATTAGGGAGATGCTTCCTATCCAGACCATAGCAGATCCCTCAGTGTGTAGGGGCTAAGACTGTCACTGAGTTTTGTTTCTGTAACAGCCCAAAGGCTGTTAGCAGTGCCAGGCACTGGGAAACACTCTTGAATAAGTAGAGGGGCAAATAGTATCGTCAACAAAGGATGCTGGGGAAACTGTATATCTATATGTTGAAGAATGAAACTAGATCCATATCTCTCACCCTGAACAAAAATAAACTCCAAATGGAACAAGGACCTCAACTAGAGACTTGGGAACCACTACAAGGTATAGGCATAAGCAAGGACTTCTTCTACAGAACTCTAGTTACTCAGGATATAAGGCAAATAACTAAAAAATGGGGCCTTTTGAGATTAAGAAGCTTTTGACAGTAAAGGAAGCTGTCCATCAGGTGAAGAAACAACCAATAGAATCAGATAAAACATTTGCCAGCTACAGGTCTGATACAGGAGGATTAACATCTAAAACATTCAAGTAACTCAAAAGTTAGTCATCAAGAAAGCAACCTAAGAAAAATGGGCCATGGAATCAAACAGAGAATTCTCCAAAGAAAAGACACAGACATTTTAAACAATGTTCAACACCTTTAGCCATCAGGGAAATAGAACTCAAAACTTTGTTGAGACTCCATCTCATCCTAGTTGGAGTAGCCATTGCCAAGGATGAATGCTGGTGAGGATGGGTCGAAGGGAGAAGCCACTGTTACTGGGGTGTAAACTGATGTAGATGCTATGGAAAACAGCGTGGGAGTCTCTCAAAAAGTCGAGTGGATGATTTTATTTATCCTTTAAATAGCATATTGTGGGGTAAAGGGAATCCATGTGTCTCAGTCAGGATTTCCATTGCTGGGAAAAGACCATGGCAACTCTAATAAAACAAAACATTTAAATGAGACTGGCTTACAGTTTCAGAGGTCTAGTCCAAAAAACGTATTGGCAGGAAGCATGGCAGCATACAGGCCAACATGAGGGTGGAGACTGAGCCAAGAGGTCTACATCTTGTTTTTCTTAAAGATTTATTTATTTTATGTATTTGAGTACAGTGTTGCTTTTTTAGACACACCAGAAGAGGGCATCAGATCCCATTACAGGTGGTTGTGAGCCACCGTGTGGGTTCTGGGAATTGAACTCAGGACCTCTGGAAGAGCAGCTAGTGCTTTTAACTGTGCTGAGCCTTCTCTCCAGCCCCAAGAGTTCTACATCTTGATCCACAGGCAGTAGGAGACTGACTAGTACTGGACAGAGTTTGAACATATAGATGAGACCTCAAAGCCCACCTCCGCAATTACACAATTCCTGCAACACCTACTCCAACAAAGCCACACCTCCTAATAATGCCACTCCCTATGGGCCAAGCATTCAAACGTATGAATCTGTGGGGGCCATTTCTATTCAAACCATGGTGGCTGATACTAGCACAAATATGTCACTATTGACTGCAGAGGGATCCATTTAAGTTGAAATCCTTTCACTTCCCTTTATTCCGACCTCCCCCCAGGCTCCCAAGAACGATTCTCACCTTCCTTTCCCATGGACTCCCAGCCCACACCTCACATCCATCACTCTCAGAAAATAGCTTCATTTCCTAGTCACCAAGAGCCTAGAGGACAGCCGACAGATGTTCCCTCAGTACCTTATTCTACTCCTACAAGTCGCATGCATGTCTTTCCTGCCATCCTGGAGGGACAACTGCCCCCTGCCCCCCTTTAGGCCATTCTCCCTCTTTGTCCACCCCATGCCATTGTCTCTAGTCTCTGTGTCTCTGTTCCTCTTCTAACTTCTACTTTCTTGCCGACTCCCATACCCCTGCCTAATTGCTTCTCAACTCTGCTAAAACAGTAACAGCAAATATATGTCAGGTACATAATAATAATGTTCATCCTAAGAGTAGCCAGGGCTGTTAGAACTCTCATAGCAGTTAAGCAACAAGACCTGATTTTTTTTAAAGTTTTATTTATTTTATGTATGTGAGTACACTGTAGCTTTCTTTAGACACACCAGAAGAGGACATCAGATCCCATTACAGGTGGCTGTGAGCCACCATGTGGTTGTTGGGAATTGAACTCAGGGCCTCTGGAAGAGCAGTCAATGCTCTTAACCACTGAGCTATCTCTCCAGCCCAAGACCTGATTTCTATTTCATGAAATATAACTTGGGGAGCAGCGTGGAGAATGCAGCAGATCAGGTGTGATTCTAGGAAACAGCTGGAATGGGCAGGCAATGGAAGCCCAGGTCCAAAGCTAAGCCATGAAAAGAGACCATGTGTGCAAGGATCAGAGCCAGATCAGGTCCGGGAGGCGAATAGCTTGTGAAGATAGGTTAGCGCTATGCTGGTTGACCAGTTGGCCTCCCCACAAGAGCCCCACAGAATGGCAGGCAGTGCCAAGTCCTGTGCAGATTTCCGGTGCCTCTTGCCAGTCCTCACATGAGAGTGTTCTGTTACCCAGAGAGTGAATTTTATGCTGAAAACTTTTGAGTACTGTGTGCAATGGTGATGTTGTTCTATTCATTAAGAATGAGTCATATCACCACTGAGCAGAAGAGACCCTCTGTGGCCCAGAAGTCCCTTTTCCCCTTGTAGGCAGCCAATATGGATCTAAGTAAATGGTGATCCTTCTGAGATACTACCTTCTTTGAAGATGCTGTCAGAATTTTCTGAGAGGATTCACCATTTCATAGACACCTTGTAGACCAGTCCCCTTCAGGGAAGTCCTGAGTTGAGATGGAGTTCATCTTTCTTACTATGATATATCCACTGTGTGATGGTATGCTCTCAGAAGGGAAACACAGCAGGTACCTTTGGTTTGGAGCCACAGGTTGCCCATTAGCTAAACCCTTTGCCACATCCTCTGGGACTCCCATTTAGGTGATAGTTCCTGAGCTCCAGGAGCCATGATACAAGGATAAAAACAGGAAGGAAGCCAGGAAGGGGCTGACATGCCCCAGGTGTTCTGTCTGACTTAACAGAGTTTTCTTTCCTTCTAGCCCACAGCTAAGGATGTCCTTCATTGTCTTCTCTACTCGAGGGACAACTTTAATGAAAACTAACTGAGGACCGGTAAGGAGATTTCACACCTGTGTCATTTCTAAGTCTGTCCTCTTTCTGAGTAGCCCCTGAGACTTGTGCTGCCTGTTGGCTCAGCAGTCAGTCAACCTAATCTAATAGCTCTCTCTTAATTCGAGCCTTGACCTCTGCATCAGGGCCTTCTGCTGGCTCACTGTGCAGTGACTTCTAATGATATTTCCTGATGTTGATGAAATGTTTTAAATGACTAGACCATGTCAAGATGAACCTCCTCGCCCTTGAATGATAACTCCATCTGCTGAGTTGGAGCAAAATGTTGGCAAACCAGGTTCTTTGGGGATTGTCTTTTCTCCCTTCTGAATTGGATTTATTTTCTAAACTGGATTTCAGAAATTTGGTAATGCTCCACTAGAGAGGTAAGAGCCTGAACTCTGTCCCTGTGGTTATCAAGGATGGGGACATAAAAGAAAGTTGTGGCACCAAATAAATAGAAGGAAATTTTAATGGAGTTTGGGAGAGTGTCAGTTGACAATCATTCTCTGGGGTTAACCATATTTCACTCCACAGATGAAGGCCATGGTGACAGACATGTGTCATGTATTCATAGGTATCATGGTGCAGGAGAATAATCTGCTCGAATTAGTGTCACTGAATACAGTTTAGAAAAATGTGGCTTGGTCCACAGTTAGGGAAACACTGTGAAGGCTTGGGACTCCTGGCTAACAAGTACAGGCATGCTGGAAAAGAAGTTGGAAGAAGGGAAAAGAGCAAGAGTTAGTCCATTTTATGTTGCCATAACAAAATACCACATACTTGGTCCTTTATGAAGAGAAGAGGTTTATTCACTTAGATCACATTTCTGGAGACTCAAGAGTATATGCCAGTGTCTATACATCAGACACGATACATAGCATCGCAGTACGAGAGACTATAAATTGAGATGGAGCCCAGAGAGCCAAGGACTAGGCCTACTCTTGATACAGTTAATTTGGGAGAGTCTGGGTCCTGCAAGGGCTACTTTAATCTCCTCAAGATCCACCCCCCCCCCCAGGGACACAGTTACCTCCCCAGGCCCTGCCTCCTAGTTACTGCCTCTCAGTGGCACCACACTGAGAACCAAGTGTCCAGCTTACAGCCCTCAAGCCAAACCAAAGTGGCAAATGTAAAGAAGGGATAGAAGACAACACTGATAAAATTCTCTTACAGAAATTATAACAGAATTAACAATTCTATGATCTTTCTGGCTCAGACCATCGAGTCCAAACCAGTGCCCATGTCTCTCCACACCTGTTTCCCATCTACAACTCCACTTTCAAATCCTCTTCCTCTGTCTATGCATGCATGTTGTTGAGATGCCCAGGAACTCCATTTTAAAAGGGGGTGTCATATGCTCTTCACAGAAGAAGGAACTAAGACCATGTCTCCTTTCCATGGACACCAAGCAGAACCCAGAGTAGGCCCAGGCTCCATTTTTTCCCTTCTCCTTGCACATTCTCTCTGAAGAGAGAACCCTGCAGTCCTAGACGCCTCCTTCAGAGTTGACCAAGCACTTTAAGATTCTCTGAGGAGAGACCTGGCCTTGTGTGAGAGTCATGATCCTGCTCCATCTTTACCCACCATCCTTCAGCAGCCCTGGCTTCTGTCCAGAGGTGGGGAATTAAACAGTAAAGCTTAGCTGACCCCTCTGCCACATCCTTGTCTTCAGCGCTAGGCCAGGTGACCGGAGTGCACACAGCTAGGACAATGAGCTGTGAATGGCTCACAGAGCCAACCACGTTTTCTTGACCACTGACTCTTCTCCTACATGGATAATAAGGAACTCGAACTAATCCAGGCCTGTGGGTGCTAAGCATCCCTGTGGGGGTGTCTGTGTCATCAGTCCCAAACCAGAACCAGATCTCACCTGTCCTTCACACCCTGCTGCAACTGTGGCACCCTGGTGTCACTTCATGACAACTACCCTTTTGGATGTGCCAGTGTGACCGGAAGATGAAATGTATGTAGCTTCGGTAGATGTCGGGGGCCACCCCCATGGCCTCTGGGCAGCTGGCCAGGGCAGGTGAGAGACAGATAAATCAGAACGCCAGGCCGATGGCATTCCTTTCCGTCTACTCGGAATCTAATTGTTTGCGCCTTAACTTCATTACCACTAGTTTCTTGTGCCAAAGAAGTGGCAGAGGTTAGAGCCCCCAGGTTGCTGCAAACAGCCTTTAATACTGATGCCATGAGTCTCCTGTGGTGAGTGCATGGCCCGCCAAGCATGGATCCAACACACGCCCAGTCTTGCCAAGTAAAGAGGGGACAAGTGATCACTCTCAGATGCCCTAGAGAGACTGGCTGCAAGGGTCGGGTTTTTATTTTGTTTCCAACTTGTCTCTACGTGACTTGTCGGACACAAGAATCTCCATCTTTTTCTCCTGAGAGCATTTGCTCTTTGCATATCCCTCTGAGACAGTAAAGGGTGTGTTGTTATACCCTATGTGTATTTGTGGGAGTTTATAGAGTTTTAAAAGAAACTTGTTAAAATAAAAGGGCACCAGGCTGGGGAGATGTAAAATGCTTGATTTGCAAGTGTTCAGATCTGAGTCTGGAGCTTTGAATCCATGTTAACAAGTCAGACTGGCTGCACTGCCTTTTACCCCAGCCCTGGTGGGATGGGAGGCAGGAACAGGCAGATTATCTGGAAGTTCGACACCAAGCTAGCCAGTTGGCAAAGTTATAGGCCAGTGCGGGCCCCGTCTCACAAAGGACAACACCCAACGTTGTCCACTGACCTCACAGTGTGTACGTCGTGTGTGTCCTCACCTACCCCTGAACTCACATCCACACCTACACCTAACTCACACACAAAACAACAACAGGGCATCGGTCACGAAAGATTCTCATCTTAACAAGAACAAAAGAGTGTGTTAATCAAAAGACATAATAGAGAAGATGCATTTGCAATGTGTTCCACTGTGCTCTTGGGATCCAAGTGCACACAGGAACACTGTGGGGAGATTGAAGAAATAAAGTGGGAAATGCCATGAGCTGTGGCATAGTGAAGAAACCATAGGGAGGACAGCACACCCTTCTCCGCTCTCTCTAATGGCAACTTCACCATTTGAGTTCTCGTTCTGTGTACAGTGAGGGCAGTGACCCTCCTAACCACTTTCAAGGTTTCTTTAGTTGTCAGCAGTTTGGTTATGATGTGTAGGGGGGCTGTGCAGACCTCACTGGATCTGTCAAGTTCTTGTCTTTCACTAAATTTGGCAAGTTAACAACCAATGCTATTCAATATTATTATCTTTTTATTATTATTATTATTATTATTATTATTATTATTATTATTATTATTAATTTTTTGTTAGCACCCACCTCTCCTCTTTCTGAGACTCCCACAGCACAGGTGACGACTTCTCCATGTTACTCCATATGGCCCTGAAGTGGTCACATCTTTTCCAGTCATCTCCCTGTTCCTCAGTGGGTGATGGCTGCTGTTCTGTCCCCTAGTTCAGTGGCCTTCCTCTGCCATCTTCCTTTGGGCGCTGAGCAGGTCTGCTTAATTCTTTAGTACAGATATTAACTCTTTCAGTTCTAAAACTCCCATGTGGTTTCTCTTGAGACGTTCATGTTTCGTTCAAGTATTTTTTTCAGATTCATCTTTATCCAAGTGCTCACAGTGGCCTCACAGGGTGATTGTTAAAATGCTCTCAGGTCTGTCACCGTTCCAGCCTCTCAGGATTGGCATCCCGATCACCTTTTCCCATGAGAGCTCACTACAACTCTTTAAGGAGCATTTATTTGTTGAGTAATTTTAAGAGTGTAGCTTCATGTTGTTTTAACTTGGGGGTTTTTTTGTTTGTTTTCTGTCTTGGCTTCAGTTAGCCATCACCTGGGTTCAGGTCATTCTTCTCCCTCTAGTGTGGACAGAGGTTGCACACTAAACACAGAACCAGGCTATTTTGGATGTATCCACTGTGCAGCATAGGAGTGACCTGGAACCTCCAGCTTCAATGATAAAATTGGGAGCCTCCTGCATCCTGTCCAGAGTCACCCCAAGAATCTATCCAAAAGGGGTGTCTTTTGGCATTTTGGTCAGATAGACTATTGGGGGAAAATCTTCCTCTGAGACAAAGCCAGAGTAGGAGGGGGCCCCTCTCCCCAGGATTCCCAGGAATGGAGATTTTTCTCAGTCCTTTACAAGTCACTTCAGCCATCAGCACACCATGAAACTTGTCCTCAGGTTAAGACCAAGAGAGAGCAGAGGGAGTGAGACTCTGGAACTCACTTAGGTGGGCCACCTTTGGGGTCTCAACTCCCCTCCCAACAGCTTTGTTATATTCTAGGCCTTCCTGTGGCTGTTGTTCTTTGGCCGGCTGTGGCAGGCTGTGGCAGGCTGTGGCAGGCTGTGGCAGGCTGTGGCAGGCTGTGGCAGGCTGTGGCAGGCTGTGGCAGGCTGTGGCAGGCTGAGGCAGGCTGTGGCAGGCTGGAGCAGGCTGAAGCAGGCTGAGGCAGGCTGAGGCAGGTTAAGGCAGGCTGGAGCAGGCTGAGGCAGGCTGTGGCAGGCTGAGGCAGGCTGTGTGCTTTCCTTCCCTTTCACATTGAGGATACTGGGGTTCCAGAAGTTCACTGAGGCCCAATATCAGGCAAACGGCAGAACTCATTTCTGACCTCTGGATTTGAAACTTGGTTGAGTCAGACTCTGTGTCAGATCATGTCCTCTTCCAAGGCTTCTCAGCGCCCTCATTTACACAGCCCAAGATCAGTGGCCACTCCACTAGTGTAGTAGAGTGTATAATGGTGACCAAATTGTTACTGTAATACAGCAATTTAGTGTGAACCACTACAGATGATTCCCTGAAAACTCCAAGTCTTATTCGTGAAATTACCTGAATCACTTCAAATGTTTTATCATTTGGAAATTAGATTGTGTCTGTGGAGTTCAGCTAGCACTTAACAGAATTTGAGAGGTTTAACCAAGTGCCGTGTGTCATCTGTTAAAGTGGTCATATATACTTCCTTTATTTTTACATACCATGGGAATGCAATCCATTACAAAGATTTTGAAATGCTGGCTGATTCTCATATTTCTGGTTGTGTTTGGTTATTGTGTATTCTTTTCATGTGAAAGGGAATTCTGTTTCCAGTATATTCTTCAGAAATGTAATATTCGTATTCATAATTTTCCAGTTATTACTACTTCTGCTTATGGCAATATGCATTTTAATGTAAGTTTTGCCACAGCTTATTTCCATGCAAGCGATGGGGCCAACTCTTGACATCTGACCCACACTGGCTTTTCCAGGGCTGTTGTGGAACAAGCTTTTAACCAGCCACGTAAGAAGTGGCCAAGGTGGACTTGGGGCTGCTCGGTTTCTGCTTCGTTATGGTTCCATTTGTTTGCCTGCAGTTCCACACTCAGACCACATTGTTTTAATTAGTTTCAACATCTGGAGGACCGGTCTTTCCTCATCTCTAATATTGAGCAAAAATCTCCTTGGTTTTAAGTGGATTTTTCCAACCATTTGCTTTTAAATTTTTTCTTAATGTTCCAAATATCCTTGGGGTTTTCATCTGAGTCGTCTGAAAAAGTCCTGGCACCGCTGGCTCCTTACTAAACAGCACTCGCTCTTACTTAAGGGTGCTTATCATGTCTGTTTTGTGTCCTCCGGGAAGGTTTTGTTCTTTTCCTGAATGTTGCATTCAGTGTTGGCTCACTCCATTCCCACTGTGAGTGGAACATTGCCCGCTCCATCACCTCGACTGGTAGTGCTCACAGGCATGCATGGTGGGCTTGGTGTTTGGAGCCCGTGAGCTTCCATGAAGCAGCATGAAATGCTTGTAGGGGCGTCCGTGGGATGTCTACATGGATAATCAGTACTTCAGCCTGTGACTCCAGAACTAGCTTAAGAAATATGTTTTGGGGGAGAAAATACTGATTATATAGAATTTTTCCTTCTCCTTCTCTCTCCCCCACCCCCGCCTCTTCTGTCTCCCTCCTCCCAGCCTCTCCCCCTTCCCCTCTCTGTATGTATATGTGTCCTTCCCTCTCCCTGTCTCTCCCCCTCCGTCTGTCTGTCTATCTGTGTGCCTCTGTGTGTGTGTCTATCTCCCCTCCCTGTCTCTCCTCTCTCTCTGATTCTGTCTGTCTGCCTGTCTCTCTCTCTCTCTCTCTCTCTCTCTCTCTCTCTCTCTCTCTCTCTTTCTCTCTCTCTCTCTCTCTCTCTCCCCAATCCCCCTCTCTCCTTCTCTTGGGTGTGGGGCCCAAGGCTTAGACAGGCCAGCTGAGTGCTCTGTCACTTGGCCACCTCCCCAGCCCTGTAGAGTTGGCCCCACCACCATCATTTTAATTATTTTATTACTTCTAACCTTCCTAGTTACATAATGGGTATTTCTTAAATCAACACTTCTGTTTTGTATGTTTTTAAATTTTATTTGTATTCATTAATTCATTATTTTATAACACCATTATGGAGTCTCATTTCTTCTGTGCTGCGTAGTCTCACCCTTTCCTGTCAACTTGAGATGAAGGAAGGTTTGTTTGTATCTTATCTTCTCTGAATACTGAAAGCTGCTGCTGATCTGAACGGAACCTTAGGTCTGTGGAAGCTGAAGCTCCTCTCTGACGTGTCTTGTGAGCTCTCAGTGCTGACATCTGTATGGATACCTGTACTCTTGCTATACTATGATTTAAGACAGTCTCTCCTGTGTGAGTTTTGTTTACCACCCCTCCCCCAACCCCCAATTTTCAGAATCAATTATTCTTTTCAAAGAATATGATTTGGATAATTTAATTTTTGAGTGTTAGTTTCTAAACTTTATTAGTTTTGCTGATCGACTCTGTGCTATATACCCCATTCCCTCACCCCTTGACTTTCTCTTAGAAGCTTTTGGGACTTTTTTCTTTATCTCAAATATTTTTAAAATGAATGTAGTGTGTGTGTGTGTGTGTGCGTGTGTGTGTGTGTGTGTGTCATTGATTCTTAGATAACTCTGTACAGTATCTAAGCCATACTATCTGATAGTTAAACTTCTTCAACCTAAAACCTTTTTCTTCTTTGATTTTTCTTATTAGCATTCTGACCTGCTCACGATAGCTTTTATGGTCTAAGTACATGTTTAATCTGCCTCTTTTTCACCATTGTGTGTTTGCATGTGTTTGTGTGTGTGTGTGTGTGTGTGTGTGTACATAAATGTAAAGATTGGAAAGGACACGAGGTGTCTTTCCTCCCTTGGTCCCAACACGTTTTATTTCTTTATTTATTTGAGATTCTTTGTGTGTGTGTGTGTGTGTGTGTGTGTGTGTGTGTGTGTGTGTGTGTTTGAGACAGACCCTCACATTGAATCTGGAGCTGACTAATTCAGCTAGTCTGATTAGCCAAAGAGACCCAGGCAATCCTGCCTCTGCCTTCATAGCACTGGAAGTACAGGTGCCTGTCACCACGCCTGGTTTCTTTTGTTTTGTTTTGTGTTTTAAAACCGGTGTGCTGGGACTTTAACTTGGGTCCTCAGTTTACATGGCAAGCACTTTACCTCCAGCGCCATCACTCTGATCCCAGTCTATTGTTTTATTGAAGTTCCCTGAGCACAGTGCAGACTGGTTCTGTACTCACCAACTCAGTGTTTTCTGTTTTACTGCTGTTTGCGGCACTCGGCTGTTTTCACTATCTGCATTTTCAACTAGCAAATATTTTCATCTCTGTGAATGGTCTCCTATGCCTACAAATTGTGTGTGTCCTCAAGTGTGTGTGTGTGTGCGCACGCATATATGTGTGCATGTGTGTGTGCATGTGTGTGTACATGTATATACGTGTGTGCCTATGTGTGTGCCCATGTGTGTGCCCATGTGCATGTGTGTGTACATGTATATGTGCATGTGTGTATGCACATGTGTGTGTGTATGTGTCTGTTACCTGCTATTTTGGAAACAGGGTGGCTTCATTATCTTCATCAATAAGAACTGGAATCTTTCATATATAAATCTCCTGTGAGTTTATTTCAAGAGGGGTGATTTTCTTGGATCCCTAAAATTGGTATTCATCTTCCTGGCTGCTGAGACCCCTGAGCCCACAGAGGGACAAAAGGAATTGGTATCAACCGGGCTTTCCTCATTGAGCCTCACTGACAATGTTAAGACCTCAAAATAAAGAAAAGTGTGAAATTCGGGAGTAGTTTTTTAAACTCGTGTGCCCTCCTCCTTGAGTAGAGACCCTGAAGTCATTCCAGAAAAAGGAAGAAGCAGATGCCTGAAGCAGAGTCTGGTGCAGGTACCAGGTCACACTGAATTAGGAGTCTCTTCCACACACTATAGGGTGGCTGAGTTAGGATCCTATCTCCTAACCCACCACTGGGTGACTTGGTTAAGACCCTTGTCCTGGTCCCACCACTGGGTGACTGAGTTGAATCTCTCCCGCGGCCCACCACTGAGCATTTGGGTTGGGACCCCTCTCCTGGCCCCTCATTGGGTGGCAGATTTAGAATCATTCCCCTACTGAAGCTCCAACTGTTCTCCTTGTGACCTGGAATGTCAGGCTATGTTGTCTTCCATGTCAGCAGCTCTACACTGTTCTCCTTGTGACCTGGAATGTCAGGATATGTCATCATCTTGCATGTCAGCATGGAAGTATGTCTGCTTTGTGCAGAGACCCTAAGATTTGAGCGTGACACCCTTTCTCACCTTCAGGCAATGAAAGCCATTTGCTCTGTCCTGGTGGGTTAGCCACACCTGTGGTGCTTTGGGAGGGGCAGTCAGAGTTAGATGCACACCCTCAAAAGACTGTTTTTGACTGGAAATTTCACTTTTCTTCCAAACTTTCCAAGATTCAAACACAAAGCATAGCAAAGCAGCCATGGGTCAAAGGGTTATCATATCTTTTTCAACCCACTGGCCTCCTTTTACTAATAAGGAGAAGGATTCCCAGAAGGACCAGGTTGTTTGTGCTGACCCACCCATGTGCTCAGCACCAGATTTTTATTCACAGATTTAAGGTTTTTAACTCAGTGATTTTTCCCTACTGCATACAGCCTTCTTGGCCTCCCTGCCTCAACTGAGTACTTCCCTCTGCTCTGTTACATGTGAGATGCTAGAACGGAGCCACGCATGTGTATACATATAAATATATGAGGGTTGCCTACATATATTCTTTTAAAAGGCTTTACTGAGCTGGCAGTGGTGGTGCATGCCTTTAATCCCAGCCCTTGGGAGGCAGAGGCAGGTGGATTTCTGAGTTCGAGGCCAGCCTGGTCTACAGATTAAGTTCCAGGACAGCCAGGGCTACACAGAGAAACCCTGTCTCGAAAAACAAAACAACAAAACAAAACAAAACAAAACAAAAGGCTTTACTGAGTACCCGTAAATAGCCTACTTTCTTCATCTGTTATAAGGGACAATAGTGATTACCTGTGCAGCTCTCATTAGAACTGCATTCTTTATCATACCATATTATAGATGGGGATAACAAGGCAGAGAAGACTCATGGCTACCCTGCTGTATAACTGTGGGAACCTGGATTGGAGCCCAGGAAGCACAGCCCTTGTGTCTTTCCCACAATTTAATATTATGTTTTAAATTTAAGAAAAGGGGGCTACACTGTTCACTACCCCAGCTCCCTGACTGCTTCAGGGAAACATTGTCCCAAAAGCCTATGCTCACACATCTTCCCATGGCCCCGAGAGCTCAGTGTTCCTCAGAGAGGGAAGAGCTTTGTCGCTGAATCACGTGGAGGCATAAGGGTATCCTGAAAGGTCTTGCTGTTGCTTCAGCAAGCAGAAGGGACCCCAAGAAAGTCCAGCTTGCACTGAAAGTGGAAATCTAGACCTCCTGTGCCCCTCTCTGGTACTTCAGGTTGCTGACGCACTGAACTCTGTCTCCTTCCACATAAAGAATTGTTGCCTTCACTTTGGAGTTTATCATCTCCATGGATGTGTGTACTTTTATATCCCCCAATCCAGGATGCTTTCATTCTGAACTAGTTATCTAATAACAAGTAAATGTGTGTATTTATGTGCAGGTGTGTGCTTATGTGTGTGTTTGTGGGGATGACAAGCTGGATGGATACACACGTGTGCGGAGGCCAGATGTCAATCTTGAGGAGCCTCACATTAGTATATCTGAAACTCTAGCTAATAAACCCCAAGGACCCCTCTGTCCCCACCTCCCCAACATTTGGATTACAAGCATTTGCTACCATGCCCAAATTTTTACTTGTGTCCTAGAGATCTCAAACTCAGGGTCCCGTTACTTGTGTAGCAAGCTCTTAATCAACCGAGCCATCTCTGCAGCTCCAAGTTAAACATTATGAAGTATGAGCAGAGTGTACCTTTTTTGAGACGTTTCCCACCTAGATCCAGCTACCATGCTTGGTTGGAGTTAATCTTAGTGCTTCTCTTGCACCGTGTTCTGGTGTGAGGTGTAACCACCAAGGCGCTCATCTACCACCTTCTTTGTGGACAGTCAGCTTCTTTCTTTTCCTGTTGTGAACAAAGCTACAGGGAGCATTCAAGTGCTTTTCTCCTGGTAAGGGCTGCACTGGGAAGAAGGGACTTTCTATACTCTGTGATGGGGGAGGGGTGAGTGTGTAGGCTTCTCAGTCAGGGTGTGTAAACAGCATTACTAGTTGATCTTCAAAAGCAGAGTGTGAGTTTAACTTCCACTGTGATTTGAGTTCTCAGTGACCCACACTCCTTTGACATCTTGGTACTGTCCTCTAATTCTGTCTTTGCAAATCTTTCCTGCCCACACATGCCTTCCACGTTGGATTATCCAGTATAGATCTAGCATACTTCTACCCACTCCCTCCAGCTCAGCCTTGCTATAGACCATGGGCAAAAAGGAACTATGTCTGGTAGAGAACTACAACCTTCACTGCTGGTAGAAAATTCTAGAAACAATTGTAGGTTTTAAATTGTGTTCATTTCTCAGTACTGTGATGAAGTCTGACATCAGCCCTCCGTCTTGCCCTAAGGGTCACCATTTACCCAGTGTGTCTGCGATGTGTGCATTACCAGCTAGTAGCTGTCTCCGTCATGAGACGGCTGTGGTGAGACCATCTTGCGTTTGTTAAATTAGTTCTTGTTTTATTTACTGTGACCCCAATGGACAGAAATGATGGTATTGGCTATCTGAAAACTTGAATGTTCCAAAGAGAATATCTAAGACAGAATAAGTTTATCAGTGAATCATGAAGACAAAAGAAAAAAAAGATGCCAGTTGTTGTTGTTGTTGTTGTTGTTTTGTTTTGTTTTGTCACACTTCAGACTGTGAAATTAATGGTCCTACTCAAAGAAAGGATGGTGGATTTGAGTGGCCAATAGAAAAGGTGTTCCAAGCAGTAAGGGTGTACTATGCCAAAAAGCTCTAAATTTCTATGTGGACTTCAGCAAGAGATCTCCTGGGGCCAGGGCCACTCACTAAAAATAAGGGTTGGAGTCAGAGAGTCATCAATGGGACTGGACTGAAACTGTAAACACCACTGGATGGGCTTGGCCTGCACACATAGGAAACGGCAGTGTGCAGAAGGCTAGCACCTGCCTGAGGTTTCAGGAATCTCCTAGGGGTTCTGATGCATCTCAACAGAGATAAGGAGTCCACTAAATTTTGGAGTTTCTAAATATATAAATGAAATATGTTAGAATGGTAGCAAAAGATAAGAGTGAATGATACTGATGCAGAGTATTCCATTATATGGGTAAATGCATAAAATTCATAAAATAAGAATGCATATTGAAACCCAATGGTCAGCTGCAAAAACAAACAAACGGAAGGGAGCTGATGGAGGAGGAGACACCGGCAACAGATAGCTGTGTCTGTAAAGGTGAATGGTGTTGGGTGAGGTATCAGGAGGTTCTCAATCAAACAAAAGAATGTAGAAGAGAAGCGGCAGACTGGCTGTGGCAGAGAGATAACCAGACAACAGATTTTATCCCAACTATGTCGACAGTTACATTCAATAGAAAGTGACCGATGTCTTTCAACTACAAGACCGAGAAAGCACCCCTCCCCCCACCCCCAGAGAAAGAAGCAAGAGTCATGTGTCATTAAATGCACCAATTTTCATGCAGCTGAGGTCTAGAAGACCAACTGAGGAATGGCCTCAGTTACAAAAGGTATTACATCTCTCTTAGTTAGGGTTTTACTGCTGTGAACAGATACCATGACCAAGGCAACTCTTATAAAGACAACATTTAATTAGGGCTGGCTTACATCAAGGCGGGAGCATGGCAGCATCCAGGCAGGCATGGTGCAGGAGGAGCTGAGAGTTTCACCTCTTGTTCCCAAGCCAAATAATGAGAAAACTAGCTTCCAGGCAGCTAGGAAGAGGGTCTTAAAGCCCACACCCACAGTGACACACCTACTCCAAGACCACACCCCCAAATAGTGCTGCTCCCTGGACCAAACATATTCGAACCACTACAACATCCCTGTCTTAATTCTATTGCTGTGATAAAACGCCATGACCAAAAGCAACTGGGGGAGGAGAGGCCTTATTTCATCTTACCACACGATGGAGTGCTGTGGGAAGTCACAGCAGGAACTCAAGGAGAGGACCTGGAGGCAGGAACCAAAGCAGAGGCCCATGGAAGAAAGCTTCTTATGGCTGATCCACAGCTTGCTCTGCCTGCTTTCTTAGACCCCTCAGAACCACGCCCCTGGGGGTGGCACCGCCCACAGTGGGCTGGGCCTTCCATCGTCAATCATTAATTAAGCCCTACAGACTTGCCTCCAGGCTGGGAAGGAGGCTTCTTTTCAACTGAGGCACTGGAGGTGACTCTTCCCAAATAACTCTAGGTAGGAAAACAAACAAGCAAGCAAACAAACAAACAAAAACACAACCAGGATCTGAAACATTCTCAGAAGGCTGGAAGACCACATGCTGTCCTCCGAGGCTGCAATACTTTAAGATAGCAAACCCAGAGTACAGAGCCTTGGGTATTGTGTTTGTTGATGTCTTCCAGGCTAAAGCAAGTCACAGAGCCAAGTACAAAGCAGTATGGAAAGGGACACAGAGCAGGGGGTGCTGGTATCAGGCTCAAACCCAGGGACAGCACATCTAGGCGACCCCCACATCGTTGCCAAAGCAACCGCCATACATTCCCAGGATCCACCTGGCTACCTCACCTTTACCTGGGAGAGGCTACCCATGTAAAACAGGCAGAACCCCTGAACTCGCTCTCTTCTTCCATCTTCTTCTACTTCTCACACCCCCCCTCCCTTTGCCCTATCTCCTAAATAAACCCCTCCACTTGGAACAGTTTGGTCTGGTCTGGTCTGTTCTAAGCTGCGCGCAGACGTCTAACAGGGGGTCAGGAGGTGGGGGCATTGTTAGAGCAGCCTTCTACACACAGTTCCATATGACTCACAAGAGATGCATGAAATAAGCAATAGCAATAGGCTAAGGAAAGGAAGAGAAAATAAGCATTGTGCAAGCATTGATCACAAAATTTGAGATGGCTATATAAATGTTACACAATGTAGACTCGCAAATAGAAACTGTTTATTAGGCAAAGTTCAAAGAGTATATCGAAGGCGAGCTACGGATAAAGAAAACAGCAGAAGGAAGTTAGTCTATGTTGCCAACAGACCCACAGTGAAAATCCAAGAATCAGTTGTGGGACACAGCTAGGGCCAGTGTGTGGGAGGAGCCAAGGCCAGGGGATGGGAGGAGCTAGGGCCAGGGGATGGGAGGAGCTAGAAAACAGGAAAGGTATCTCTTAGGAAGAGAAGTGTAAAGGTCTTAACAGCAACAACTAGACTTTCTACGCTGTGAAGCTGAAAAGGAAGTGCCTGTCAAACTCTAATTAAGTAGGAAAAAAAAAAAAAAAACAAGAGCCAATTCTGAGTTGAGAATTTTAGAATGAGCTGATAACCTTTCGGAAAGATTGGTTTATGAAAGTAAAGAGAAAATTTAAGTTACAGGTATTGTCAGGAATGAAGAGGGGATCTTACTGTACAGGTAAGAGAAGACAAAGAAGTATTGTCTTTTCTAGAAATCAACTCAGTAAGAGACTGGAGCTTTTCTGGAGCTAGTGCCTCATCCTTCATCATCTCTGGAAGCCTAGATAGGAGCCTGGAGAAGCCACCATCCTGTGTCCTATAAGCCACTGCTCGTTTTAGAACATGATGGTGCTAAAGTAACAGCAGATCCGTGTGGATCTATTTGTCATGCTGCAGCCACGGGTCACCTGATGCTGCAGCCATGGGCCACCTGGAAATGCGGAGAGCATTACTGGGTAAAGAACAGTCGTGTGGTTACTGTGTAAGTCCAAGCCCCAGAGTCAACAGCTACAAGGCATTTGAGAAAAGTCCAAATCCACAGACGCTCCTTCACAGGGGGCTGCAGCACTGACGGTGCAGATCTCATGTTGGATTATCTCTAGATGGTAGAGGTCATTTTTACAGAACAGCAAAAGCAAACGGCTGTTGTATAACCCGGGGCAGGATTTCCCAGGGGACACGTGGGGCAAGCATCTTGACGTGCTCACCTGTGCTGTTCCTTCAATGCTTTCATCGACAGACATCATCAAAACGCCACCGCATGACTACAACCCCATCCTCAAGTCCACAGGGCACTGTGACTGATCCTCCCATCACCCCACAGATCCCCACTCTGCTGCTGCGTGGATTTGCTAGAGGATAATGTAGCGGCATATGAACGAGTGACGCGTGGAAGCTGGGCTCGCTCATCCAACAGCTTCCTGTGCTACACCCATTAAGTGTCACGTGTTGCAAAAGGAACACAATATGTGTGGCCTGAAAACCCCCAGCTCCTAAGAAGGAACGCTGGCAGGCAGAGAAACCACCAAAGAAAATGGGACATTTTAATAACAGCCTCTTGGGTAGGATTCCCGGCCACTCGTTTCCCAGGAAGTTAATGTTGCACTCACAATTGAATTTCCAGAGAGGTTATCACCCCATAAAAGGTCGTCTTCCCCATGCCTCAGGTTTCTAAGACAACGCAAGGACTTACCCTTGCGCAGTTGGTGATCCAGTGTCAGAACAGACCCACAATTCCCAGGCCACCCTGTCTTTTCAGATGTCTAGAGATTGTAGATATTTAGAAGAGGGGCAGGGCAACAAAACATGTAACCAGTTAAGAAACTGGTGGATCAGGGAAGTGTCTAGAGACAGAGAGAGGGAGGGAGGGGAGGAGGGAGGGAGAGAGGGAGGGAGGGAGATACTGAGAACACTGGCTCAAGAAAACCTTTGTAAAGGAAGAGAAATAGAGGCTTAGAAGAAAAATACCCCCATTCCCATACTTTATTTGGCAGAAAGAAAACCTGCCAAGGAACCATTTCCATATCCCCGACACGCTATTTTTTTTTCAAGCTTTCTTTTTTTAAGCTTGGCATTAACGTAGTATTCTGGTTTTAGAGCTACCCAGAATATTCCAGACTTCACTAGTCTGAACCAAAGAAAAAGACCATGTTTACTTTTCCATTAGTATCCAATAAGTTTCAAAGAATGAGTTCCATCTTGACGTTTTCTTACTTTCATGTAACAACACATCTTAGCCATATGTCCCCTCTAGTAGGCTCTCTGACCTTCCCACTCCTCCCTTCCCCCCCCCCAGCCCTAGAGCCCCCTTGTACTTTAGTGTTCTGTGTTCTTCTCCTCTGCCTTCCACACAGGAGTGGACAAGTGCCATCTTTATCTTTCTCAGCCTGGCTTATCTCACTTGCATTACCATCTCTCTATCCATTTTCTTGATCACGACATCTGTTCTTTATGTGTTTGCACACATGAACCACATCTTCTCTGTACATCCATCTCTCAATAAACACCTGGATGATTCTCTCTCCTGGAGGTCATGAACAGTAGTACAGCCATAAGCTTGGCTGTGCCCGCATCCCCGTGGCACAGTGACTGGACTTATTCAGGTGTTACCCAGGAGTGGAATAGCTTTTGAGTTGTGTGAAAAACTTTGTACCAATTTCCACAGTGGCTTTGCCAGCTAAAGTCCCACAGCAGTGGGGAAGGGCTTCTCTTTGTCCACATCCTGGCTGTCATTTGTCATTTTTCTTCATGAAATGGAATCTCCCGGTGCCTAGGGCATTGGACATTGTTTCAGGAATGTCTTGGCCTTCAGTAGTTCTTTGTAAAATTCATTTGCCTGATTGTTGATTGGATTACTTCTTCTTTGGGTTCATTTTTCTTTATAGATTCTAGATATTAATCTTCTGTCAGGTGACTCCTGGCCAAGGTCTTATCTCTTTGCTCGATTGTTTCTTTTGCTGTAAAGATTTTCAGTTTGATATAATCCCATTAGCCAGTTCTTGTTATTGTTTCCTGAGATGCTGGAGACCATCATCTTATTTATAGGCTAAGGTGTTTTTGCCTCTTCTAGTAATTTCCCAGTATTACAAGTGAGTCGGTGACCCATTTTGGATTGATTTGTGTACCTGGCAGAGGTAGGGATCAAATGTTATCCTTCTACGTGTAGATGCATTTCCCAGCATCGTTTGTGACAAGACAGTCTTCTGTTTCCAGTGTATTTTTAAAGTCTTATTTTAATTGTATGCATGGGGGGGGTGCATATGAACACAGGTGGCCTCAGAGGCCAGAAGAGGACATTAGGTTCTCATGAGCTGAAGTTATAGGTGATGGTGAGCTGCCTGATACCAGTGCTAAGAACCAAACTCTAAACTCTGTTTAATCAATGAGACATTTCTCCAGCCCTTCAATATATGTTTTTTTAAACACAGTCAAAAATCAGGTGGTTGGAAGAGTGAGGGTTTGTTTCTAGATCTTCTACTGTATTCTATTGGTCGACCTACCTGTCTGTATTAGTCACTATGGCTCTGTAGTATAGTTTGAGGTCAAGTACTGTAGTGCCCCCAACATTCTCCCCTCACCTCAGGATTGTTTTAGATTTCCAACATATTTTCTGTTTGTGTATTTTAAGATTGTAAACAACCAATCTAATTTTCAGAAATTAGTCTTTTTTTCCCCATGGTTGCCCCTCTTCCCAGTTGTTTGAAGGATCCTGAGGATGCTATCTCAGTATGCTCAGGAACAGACTCTTGATTTCCTGCCTCTGCTGCTTCGAACTCATGAACTGCCAATCCTGAGGACAGAGTTCTGCCCAATGGCCACTGGCACCCACCCCATCCAGTTGGGAAACATTGTTTTCATCTCTATTTTTTTTTTAACTAAAACATGGGTTACTTCTTTCTTCCTCATCAAATAACCAAATAACACAGTTGAAATTTTGCCTTTTGGGGGATGCTAAAATATTGGAGGTAGTGGAATTACAGTACAAAGAATGGCTTCCACCCACCACAAGAGCCCACATCTGTCCTAGGGATGGTGACCAGGCCCACTGCAGCCTGGCCTTCCTCTACATGGCCCAAGTGAGACTCCTCTCTTCCAGAGATTACTGGCAGGGGTGATACCTGTTCCTCCCCCAACCACTTCACAAGACTTTGCTGGATGCCTGTTATGTTCCAGTCACAAGACCTACAAGACATAGCAGGGACCCAAACAGGCCTGGACCAGGAAAAGGTCAGGCTATAAGGGTTGCTGATATAGATGATCTGTCAAAGCCAGGAGCCCAAAAAGACCAGTGAAACTAAGGCAGGGACAGTAGAGACAGGCAGGTGAAAGGTGAGGTTGGACAGGAAGGCAGCAGCCACACCTGTACATATTGCAAAGCCACTGGGTGGTGGGGTAGCTCAGGTACAATGACTTGTTACGGGAATGTCTTGAGCAGAGACAAGAATGGTGTGTTTTGATCTTCATTTTAAGACTCCAGCAGCCTCGTGCAGAGTGAATGGGAGTGGAAGCAGAGGGGCAGGTATTGTCTCAATGACCTTTGCAAAGTCTGATGGTGGTGTAGTCCTTAGTGCTGCTGGAGTAGGTGTGGATCCATTTCTAGATATTTTTGGAGGTAAATCAACACAGTTTGCTGATGAGTAGGCTGTGATTCAGGTAGGCTTAGAGGTTTTGAGGCCACCTTGGGCAGTTGGGCTCTGATGAGAGCATCAGATAATAGTCTGTACCTTTCCCAAAGTTTGACTGACACAGTGTTAAGTAGTAACCTGAGAGCAGCAACAGGGGGCACCTGGGCCAGGCCCTGTCAGCGGGCCACCAAAATGTTCTGACAACCTGGTGATCTACCCTCCTTAGCCCCAGCTGGGTCTCCTGCCACATCAACCTTCATGCAGGATTAATGTTTTTCATCAGAATTTCTACCCAAACAATTGCCAGGATGTACAGGTGGTGTTTCATTCATTGGATCATTCATTCAAGAAAAAGCTTATCGGTGCAGACCATAGTAGGACTTGCCACTGGCTAGTTGTGAGGCCTTGAACAGGTTCCCTGGGCTTGTTATGATTCAGTGTCCTTAGCAGTGGAACCGAAGAGCCACCAGAAGGCTAGAGTACTCCTGTTCTCAGCAAAGCCTAGTGTGTGTGTGTGTGTGTGTGGTGTGTGTGTGTGTGTGTGCGCGCGCGCGCGCGAGCACGTCTAATCACCTTTGACTTCCAGTCTCTGAGGGCAGAGAATGCCTCTTTGAACCCAAGTTGAATCTCTTTGATATAGAAACAATAGCACCCACGCTGAGGGCTTATTGGGAGGTGAAATCAGCCCCTTTACGCAGAGCTCGGTGTATTATGTTCCCTGGGAATAAAGGAATTCGAGTCTCCTCCGACTCAAAGGCTCTGTCTTCCTAGTTTAAATTGTACATTTTCACTTCTGCCATTAAACTGAGGCAGGAGGAAGGCCATCCTGACCCCTCCTCTCACAGGCTTGTGGTTTACAAATGAGGTTAGGGCTCTTGGGAGTTCCGGCACCATACAGTGTTGCCACAGAGGGAATGTGAATGTGGGCATCTTACCCCTCAGAGACAGTTTGCAAGACTCCATGTGTCTCTGATGCCACTCCAGCTCTTTTCCATCCTCTGAACCACTTCCTCTTCCTGCCCCCGCCTTGACCACACAGAGGAAGAGCACACGGGTGGACACTCCTGTTTCTATGGGAAGTGTGGATTCCATGTCTTCTTCTTTACCTTTGAAGCCAGCTGCGCAGTTTCCTTTGGCATTGTTCGCTCAGATGCTCTCAACCGCATCCCAGAGTTGGCCTTTCTCTGGCTTCTCCTGGTTTCTTGGTGTCCATCACTCTCTGGTTCACATAAGCCTTTGTGTCTTCACCTGTGTGGATGTGTGTCCCAGTAGGAACAGGGACATCTTAAGGTTCACTTCCAGTGTAGAAAGAAAGCTTGGTCCATGATGCCGATGAGGAAAATCGTAAAAGCAAGTGGGTTCCTGTGAAAGGTTCCTCAATGTCGAACTCTAACTCATCCTACTGCAGCTGTGGCTGAACCTGGTGGAAGACTTTTCCCTCTGGTGGTTCTGGGGAACTATGGGAGCAATACACGTATTCACGGGAAGCAAACTGGTGCACATGGCTGGCAACAGCAAGGAGATAATACTCCCATGAGACTAACAAGATACTTTTGGGTTGCAGGGAACAGATTCGACAAGGCCTAGAAGAGCTCCAGAAAGTTCTGCCAGGAGGAGACACTTACATGCATGAAGGATTTGAGAGGGTAATTTCCAGACAGTTTTAAACTCTTGAGTATAAAGCATCACACTGGACTGTCCGTGTAAAGATTATCTGTGGTGATATAACGTGTGCATTAGGGGAAGAGGGCACAGCGTCCCCCCTATGCTCATTGACAGCTACATTCAGAAGAACGAAGGGAGTGGCTGTTTCTCCTTAACTGACACTCATGAAGAGCTCACTAGCCAGTGCTAAGATGTCACTCACAAATGGTGCCACACACAACTCCCTTCAGTTCCCAAAGTAACTTCATGGCTGGCAGCCTCAAAGGCTGAGATGGAATTTCAGTGCCTTTGGCTTTAAGGAAAATCTAAGACTCAGAAAAAGATCTCCACCTATGTCAGCAATTAGCTGACTTAGCTGCGACAGTCACTTAACCTGGATATCAGCACTGGCATGTGGCGTGAGACCTGGGCAAGTCACATTAAAAATCATGACAGCCCTGCCTGCATATGAACCCCAGCTCCTCAGGCCGACATGCGTGCTACTGGGCTGGCAAGCAGCGTTGTGTAGCTTATGGTCTAATGGCATCTTCATATGTTTTTCAGGCCAGTGAGCAGATTTACTATGAAAACAGACAAGGTAAGATTGTGTCATAAATCTACATTATGAAGTGTCTCATATCGTCTTGTTTGCTTTTGAAAGAGAATTTGTACATTTCAAAGTACATGTGTGACATGATCCATAAATCCTGTACATTCATTTATCATGAAGAAGGTGTATGAAAGAATGCCTGGAAAGATAGCTTATATCAAGTCAAATTCTCCCATGCTGTGCCAGGAAACATTATATTAAAACAATTAAAATCTCAATATGGCTGCAGTCTGCAATTCCTAGCAATAGTTTTGCATGGTGAATTCATTAAGTTAATAAATACTTGGATGGGTTAGTAACGGCTTGGACTTTTGTGTCAGATTTAATTATCTTGTCTCTCTCTGAGCTCCTGTAACCGGTTGGATCTGATATTTAGATCAAGTTTGGCTTAAAGTCCCCTTCACTTAAATACAAATGCATAAAGTATGCTTAATAAAGCCTTAGAAAGAGAACACAATAGTCACCATCATTTTGGTTTTTATTAGTCTCCCTCATGGAGCGCATTCCAACATGTCACACTAGTCTCTTCGATGAGATTCCACATAACTGTGGGGACTTTCCTCCTAAATGCCACTTCCTGCTTGATTGTAATTAAACTGCAACAAGTAGGAGAGGCCTCAAACCCGCCGAGAGAAATCAATTTTCAGGACTGTTACTGGAAGTCTAAATAATATTGGAAGCATTCCAGTAGATTTTTCCAACAGCTGTAATACTTCTGGTCAGCTTGCAAATTCGAATAAATATTATGTCTTGGCATATTGTCGTCCAAGTGTGGCATATGTGGTCAGCTATGGCATTCAATGAGGACCAATACAGACCGAGTGTGGCATGTGCCCCAGGCATGCTGACCATCACTGGAGGTGTCTGCAGTGATGAGCTGGTTCAGCAGCCATGTCATAGGACAGCCTACCTTTCTAGATGAGGCTGGGAAACCCAGAAGTCTGAGCTTTCTTCATGCTGGAGTTGCAAGACTGTGATTTTCACCATGTTTGTTTTCAGTGACTGGGCTCATGAAGAGATAAAATCTCAGGAGTGAGTAGGGTATTCCTGGTGGTTCAGGATGAGTGACAGGCTCTTTGCTCTTTTGATCAGGATACAGGACAGCAAGTGTCATCATCGCTCTGACGGATGGGGAGCTGCACGAGGACCTCTTCTTCTATTCAGAGAGGGAGGTGAGTAGCAGCCATTAGGTCTCAGAGAGGAAACGGGACCTAGCGTGCAGCTCAGCACTAGAGTGTATGGTGTGTGCCTGGCGTGTGAGAAGACCAGGACCCTGCTCTGTATTCAGGCAAAACAACAGTTGTTGAAAAAAAAAGAAAAGAAAAAAAAACCTGAATGAAAGTGTTTCATATGTAAAAATAATCATAATAATTCACTTTTAAAGTCAATTTTCATGTCTTACACATGGAAAACACTTTCTTCCTTTCAAAAAAAAAAAAAGTCTACTATGCCCTTATCAAAGGTACTATATTACTTTAGCAGGTTAAAAATGCCATGTATGCATTTTAAACAATAACTGCTGGTACCAAATTTCTTCCCTTTTCCCTCATATTTTCTACTAAGGCAATAGAGGAGAGAGAGTCTTCTGCAATGCATAAGAACCAGTCTGCCAGGGTAACTTTTATATTCTTAGTCCAGGACCGAGCTGAGTGCTCGCGCGCGCGCACACACACACACACACACACACACACACACACACACACACGTGAACCACTCTCTAGTCCTCCGTATTCCGTATTTCTCCTATCTTCTTTTCTAAGGACTTTTTGCCCACTGTATTTTAAAAAGACTTTACAAAAATGTTTGCTTATTTTCTGTGTATGAGTATCTTGCCCACATAGATGTATTGCACCATGGTGCCTGTAGCAGTCCAAAGAGGGTGCCAGATTCCCATGAAATAGAGTTATGGACGGTTGTGAGCCATCATGTGAGTGAGGGTGCCCTCAGAAGCTAAAGGTGTCGAATCCCCTGGAGCTGGAGTCACGGCTGTGAGTGATGCTGGGTATCAACCCAGCGTCCTCTGGAAGAGCACCACATGCTCTTAACTGCCGAGCCATCTCTCCAACTCTCTCATAGCCTTTTCTTTATTCTCTCAAACCTTACTCCCCAAGAGGAGGGCCTCCCAAGTCCTCACCCCCTCACTGAGGAGTCACTGGCAGTTGACATCTATTTGGAGAGGGGGTCATTTTTTTTCAGAGATGTGGTCACCGGTGTGATATATATATATATATATATATATATATATATATATATATATATATATATTGAATGAGACCCAGTGAATCAGACCACAGATGTATTGAAGTCTCATTACAGACACGGGCTTGCTCAGACCCAGGTAGAAATTCACACAGAAGGAAAAGATATGAAATGGGGGTAGGGTAGGTACTGAAATAGTGTGTTAGCTCATTCTGAGTGTGTGCTGGCTACGCTGTAGAGACACACGAGAGAGCAAGCCTTACTGGGCTCTCCCATGAGATGCTTTCCTCTCCCATGAACACATGCCTGGCATGGGAAACACAAACTAACATGACAGATGCCCTAAGCATCTGAGAAGGAATACGTTTCTGTACTCTAAACTTAAAACTATGCCGTGGAATGTGACGCGGCTTATTCAGGCACCAAAGAACTGTCAGATCAAGTAAAAAAGCCCTAATAAGGGAAGAACTGAAATCAAACAAATGATGAGTTGAAAGCAGACGTTGGCTGGGAGCAATTTTAGGTGTATGGCACGTACAGACTTGGAAAGAGCTCGGGGGGGCTGATGCCAACACAGAAAAGTTCCCAGAGAAGACAGAAAGAGTACGAACCCTCCCATTCTCCGTGACACCCCACCTCCACCCCAAAGCTCCATAGAAGAGAGGAGTCCCAGAGTTGATGTAGATGAGGTTGGCTGGGCTGTGTCTCAAGGTTCGCTTTATTCTGAGTGCAGCAGGAACTATTTCCAGCATAAAGAAGAGACGTGCTCTGTCCCTTCTAGATATCAGTGTGAGAAAAAAATGGGTTGAGCTCCTCATAAAGGGAGAAATTACAGTCCAAACCAGGAAGCATATATTGGGCATTGGATGCTTCTGTTCATCGTCTTCTGAGCACTGGCTCCTGTGTTCCTGTGTTCTATCCTGAACACAGGAAATCTGGAAAACAAATACCAAAGCAAAGCACCTTTAATAAATCAAATATAACACTAAGCCAAAACCTGGATGTTTTTCAGAATGTTGCCAAATCAGTGATGAATGTCAAGAAGCTCCTGGCTCCTACTCAGACATGAATTTACCATTAAACCACTTTCCTCTGTGGCTGTGAGAAAGGTCTGGTTCATAGACGATGCGGACTGTAGGAAGGAAGCCTCACAATATCAGTGAGCTCTGCGCAGATGGCCACAGTTAATTCCCCGGACACTTTACAGAGTGAAGCCAAACGTCCACACAGGGATATCTGGTGCCAACAGCCACATTCATTTGTAATACTCTGTTGTCATCCTAAGCAGGAAAAAAAATATGCCAATAAGATCTACTTCAGCCTGGACATGTGATGTGATTAATCTGCCCCAGTCACTCCCCTTCCTCCCACATCGTCTAGAGCTGTCCCTCAAGTCAGTTTTGGCAGAGACCCCCTAAAGTGACCACTGCCCTCGGGTCCACATGCTTCACCTAAGCCCTTGATGGAATCCTGGCTCCTTGGGATCTAGCATACTTCTTTTCTGTGTCATCTGCCACACAGTAGGTGCTCAGGAAACACCCCATGGTTGATGGCAGTCTTAAAATCAAGAGGCCCCTGCCTTTATGGTTCCCCTTAATATCCTTTGTCTCCTCGATACAGGCTAACAGATCTCGAGACCTTGGTGCGATCGTTTACTGCGTTGGTGTGAAGGATTTCAATGAAACTCAGGTATGAACCTGGGTCTCCTTCTGGTTGGAAGTGTACTGTTGGGGAGATGAACACAGAGCACACAGCGTATCGGGGCGCATGCAGAACACACAGCCCTTAAGTAGGATGTTCCTCTAGGAAGCTCAGCAAGGAAAAGTTTCTGGCCATGTGAAGAATTCGACATCATCTTCTGAGGTTTCTGGGGTCTTAACACAGACCACCCAGAGCACACCTCACTTGTTTAACTTTCTGGGTAACATTAAGTCACCAAGGTGTTCACACAGCTCTCAATTCATTGACTTAGAACACTCTCAAAAAACTTCCATTTGACAAGTACAATTTATCTTTTCCAAGTGACAAATTTTCTTTGCTCATTAAAAATGTGATGCATTTTCAATACCAAAATGTAAGAATGGTTAGAGATGTGTGCGCAGATACAGGAAACTGCTGACATCCTGAATAAGAGCTTTTCTGAGTGGCTCCTTACAGTGGCACCAAATTTTCAGTGAGGTGTGAAGTAAGTAACAGGATCGCAAAGCAATGAGAATACTCCTTCCCACTTCTAGAAAAAACAAACATACGAATTTGCATTTAAAAAGTCTATACATGTACAACTGTCAATTAGGATTAATTAGAAATACATAAGTAGAGATTAGTCATGAACAGGCCTTGTTTTCTTTCATTTTAACTCTTATGGCTTCCTAAATTTTTAAAGAATTAGTGTGTTACTTTTGCAATCAGTAAAAACAACAAAAAACAAATGTAAACCTGGCACGGCCCCTGCAGTCCCAGAGCCATGAATGTTGGGGGCCCCTGGTCAACTGTTCCTTGTCCTTGGTCTCCTGCCTCATGAACCAGACGAAGCAATGAGCCTGCCCTCGGTGTGAAAGGTGGGGATCCCTTTCATCAGTCTGGTGCAACAAGGGCCTCAGTCTGGTTCTGAAGTTACTGAGAGGACTGGAGTCTGTTTGATTTGGATAAATTTACAGGCAGATATCTGGGTGAGAAACAAGTCAGAGGTCCTCAAATCTACAAATATATCACCCCAAGTTGTGTGTTCATCCAGCTAGGCAGTCTTACCTCTGCTCCCAAGAAAGAAAAGATTCAAACAAAATGCAGGAGCTGGCACCTCCCCTCAGCCTGCTCAAGGGGTTCCCAGTTAGCCTCCTACTGCTGAGGGTGGCTGAACCTGCTGAAGGCTCCAGGTTCCTCTAGATTCAGAACATTGGTGACCCCCCCGCCCCCCAGTGCAGTACATAGTAACTTTTCTGAGTCTTCCAAGTCCATGCCTGACATGTCTCTGCATGTTTGTGTGTCTGTCCTCAGCTGGCTCGGATTGCAGACAGTAAGGACCACGTGTTTCCTGTGAATGACGGCTTCCAGGCCCTTCAAGGCATTATCCACTCAGTGAGTACAGGCTTCTCCCGAAAGGCTGATCTGTTCCCCACCCTCCAACTCTGCTGGTTTTCTGCTTGAGAGAACATTCCTTCACATATCTTTGCGTCTACTATGTCCTAAGTCTGCCTTCAGCCTTTCAATCACGGTTCTTTTCTCTCTCCTGTGCCAACTCTATCCTACAAGTTGAAGGACCCTTACCTGGCAGCAAGCCAAACCTCAGGCAGCCTTTGTTCTCAGAGTCTGCGCTTGACTGACTCCCAGCAGACCCATGACTAAACATAGTTACCCATAAGCCCAGACAACACCTTTTTTTGTAAAAAAGCACACAACTAGTAAGTTACAAGTTAAATAATTACAAAGTAAACATCTCACAGGAGTTACACTTGCCATACAAGTCAGCGCGGAGATCATTTCTAAGACACTCCACTGTGTCAGCCAAGGTGGACCCTGAAGCCCAAGCACCTGGAATACCTTAGAACATTGATGTCTGTAGGCAGAAGTTTTCAGAATTTTGAAAAACAGGCTTACTTCATACTGGGAGTGGCTGTCTTAAATATGTTCATACTTCACTAAAAAGTGGGAAGAACTGGGAAAAGAGAGGAGTAGGAGATCCATTTATTAGTCCATGAGGGGGAACTCCCTACATTAAAGAATGTTTGGATGGGCCAACAGTATGGCTCAGTAGGTGAAGGTGGTTGCTGCCAAACATGACGTCCTGAGTTCAGTCCCCAGAGAGCCCACATGGTAGAAGCAAAACCTGTTTCCTCTAACTCTCCTCTCAACTCTGTGTGCGTGTATAAAACTTCCTGGGATTAATGTGGCAATCTTGGTAATATAAGAACCAGAACTCGGGCACTGTGTGAAACAGTCACCTCCTACTGCAGAATATTACCAGCAGGATTCAGAACCACTCTTCGATCCCGTGAAAGCTGTGTAGGGACGGGGTGCCTCGTGAGAAGCTGGGCTGACCGGATTGTTGAAAGACCCTGAAGGAGGTGGGAGGCACAGGGGAGAGGGAGCCTGATTTCAACCTCCTTTCCAGAGGCAGGAGAACAGCAGAGTTTATCCAGGGGTGGTGATGGCAGCCCTGACTGTGGGTGGCTTTCGAGGTAGTGGAGGATAAGCCAGCACATGGGCCTGGAACAAATTGGCAAAAGCATCCAAGGGCTTTAACTGTACCTGCAGACAGCCGGTGGTACACTGAAGCACTTGTTTTACTCTGACTTTCAATTAACATGCAATAATTTCTGGGGTCTAATGTAATACTACCAGTTGTATTTTCTGACTTCTAACCAAGCCCAACCATGCTTAGCTTCTGAGATCACAAGAGAGCAGGCAAACTCAATGTGGAATAGCTGTAGACATGTGATGTCTCAGTGCATAGACATGGCTGTAGACATGTGATGTCTCAGTACATGCACACAGCTGTAGACATGTGATGTCTCAGTACATGCACACAGCTGTAGACATGTGATGTCTCAGTGAATACACACAGCTGTAGACATGTGATGTCTCAGTGAATACACACAGCTATAGACATGTGATGTCTCAGTACATGCACACAGCTGTAGACATGTGATGTCTCAGTGAATACACACAGCTCTAGACATGTGATGTCTCAGTATATACACACAGCTGTAGACATGTGATGTTTCAGTGAATACACACAGCTCTAGACATGTGATGTCACAGTATATACACACAGCTGTAGACATGTGATGTCTCAGTACATGCACACAGCTATAGACATGTGATGTCTCAGTACATGCACACAGCTGTAGACATGTGATGTCTCAGTGAATACACACAGCTGTAGACATGTGATGTCTCAGTGTATACACACAGCTGTAGACATGTGATGTCTCAGTGAATACACACAGCTGTAGACATGTGATGTCTCAGTGTATACACACAGCTGTAGACATGTGATGTCTCAGTACATGAACACAGCTGTAGACATGTGATGTCTCAGTGCATGAACACAGCTGTAGATATGTGATGTCTCAGTGAATACACACAGCTGTAGACATGTGATGTCTCAGTACATGCACACAGCTGTAGACATGTGATGTCTCAGTGCATACACACAGCTGTAGACATGTGATGTCTCAGTGCATACACACAGCTGTAGACATGTGATGTCTCAGTGAATACACACAGCTGTAAACATGTGATGTCTCAGTGCATGCACCCAGCTGTAGACATGTGATGTCTTGGTGCATGCACCCAGCTGTAGACAGTGGGATGTCTCAGTGCATGTACACAGCTGCAGACAGTGGGATATCTCAGTACATATACAGCTGTAGACAGTGGGATGTCACAGTGAATACACACAGCTGTAGACATGTGATGTCTCAGTGCATACAGACAGCTGTAGGCATGTGATGTCTCAGTGCATGTACACAGTTGTAGACAGTAGGATATCTCAGTACATATACAGCTGTAGACAGTGGGATGTCACAATACATTTACACAATGTACACCGATCAAACCAGGGGAATTAGTATCTCCATTGCCATACCTATTTTTTGTGTTTAGAGTCTTTGAGCTCTTCTAAGCCATGTACATAGGAGTGTAGAGACACCAGAGATGGTGACCCAATCACAGACCCACACCAGGACAGCATCTGAACAGGGCTAGATTCTTTTCTCTGTTGAAGCCCTCATGAGCTGCATGCTCAGGGTCCTTCACAAGTCAGCTCCTACACAAACAGTCGGCATTTCTATCTGTGTGCATCTGTCCTGGGATATTTCAGCATTAGTGACTTGCTCAAGCCCAATGTGAACCAGGATGTTTGTAAAACTACCCCCACCCCCAAACTGAAATAACTCCAAAAATGTGTTATATGTTCTAACAGGACAGCATCCCCAAAAAGGAAGAAAAATCATTGCAGACTTCAGTCTCCAAACGTTAACTGAACGATGGCATTCCTATGAGCTTTTATCTGGGAGTTGCATCTGTTTTGATCCTCCCAGGACTGGAACCCCATGTTTATGGTGGTTGTTAACTGGTTTGCTTGGACAAAGAGACAAGTATGGTAGGACTCATCCTTCTCAAGTCAGACAGAGATAATTATGGCCTAAGAGCTGGATGGCTGCTTTTAAGAGGTGGGTTCTGTTTCCTCTCCAATATCAGAAACAAAAGCCATCATTTCCCACCCCCACCCAAGGCACCCACTGGAGGCACCCACTCCTGCCTGTTCCCATTCCCATCCTGTGACTGGTTATCTTCTTGTAATAAAGTCGGACTGGACTTAATTATCTAAACTAAGATTGCCACGCAGATTCTGATGACTCAAACAGGTCACAGAGGTTTCTGCATTTTGAGCCTCAAATGAAAGTTCAGGGGTTAATACTGATTCACTGATCAAAGGATCACTGGAAGGCTGGAGAAGCGGCTCACAATTGCTTGTTCTGCATTTGTGAGGCCCTGGGTTCTGTCCCCAGCATTATCCACCACCAAAAAAAAAAAAAAAAAAGAGAGAGAGAGAAAGAAAGAAAGAAAGAAAGAAAGAAACAAAGAAACAAAGAAAGAAAGAAAGAAAGAAAGAAAAGAAAATGATGATTGGAAGCCTCTTGTAGATACTGAACATTCAGCTATGAGTGAAGCAGGACATGACTCTGTCCCAATAAAACAGAAAGTCTATGGGAGAGACCCATAAAAAGCAATGATATATGAAGCTAAGTTGTACAAATGGGGGTTGGGGATTTAGCTCAGTGGTAGAGCACTTGCCTACCAAGCACAAGGCCCTGGGTTCGGTCATCAGCTCTGGGAAAAAAAAAAAAAAAAAAGGTTGTACAAATGGTATAAAGGAATAGTGTATGCCTTCGGTGGATACTGAAGGGGACGGCAGTGACCCAGGCTCCTCGTAGAAGGTAACCTGGAAGATGAAATGCAGCTGTCCTTGAAGTACAAGCTTGGCACTGCAGAGTGCATGGTTCTGAGACAGTGCCTGGTAAAATGAACAGACCACATGTAAGGCAGAGCTTGGCAGATGAGAAGGAGAAGCAGACTGCATTGAAAGCCTTGATGTTCGCTCTAAGACTGCCATGTGCATAGTCTGGGAATAAAGCAGCCATCCCCAAGGCTTAGGAAAGGAAGCCATGGTGGCCAGCATCTTACCCACAAGCCCCTGGAAGGTGAATAACTCCTCAGAGCCAGTAGTGACAAGGTCTGTGCCTGTATGAGGAAGAAGAGGCATTGGCTATTGAGCTTCCTGGGTGAGGGAAAAGCTTTACAGCTGCTCTCTGAAGAAGCATCTATTATTCCAGGTTTCAGGTGAGGATAAGGGTCTGCAGGCAGGTCGGACACACTGCCATACCTGATGCTCACGGTGGTGGGCCAGGGAACTGAGATCAGCCGTGTCGGTAGAAGCCCACCTTTTCCATCTGGGGAAGTAGAAGGAGAGAGTGACACTGTATGCTCAGGGGACAGTCTTCCTGGGTCCTCGCTGCCCCCCCCCATGCCTGTTTTGCCCATTTCAACATCTCCCAAGCCTCCCAATGCTTACCTGCCAGAGTTACAGAAACCGCTACATTCATCTGTGGGACAAAGAGATCAGAAAGAAGCCAGCAGTTGGAGTAAACTTTCTTTAACAAATGTCCCTTTACCTTGTTTAATATTACTCCATTTTACAAACCCATCCCCGCCACACAGAATGTATTTTGTTGCCATTTGCTGGTGAGCAAGCTGAAGCCGAGGTAATATTCCCACGGGTACAGAGCTCTGGGGGGTGGGGGGCACAGTTCTTCTTCTCTGTGTGTCTTTGAGGAAATAAAAATAAAAATAAAAGCCACTATGTACAGTCACTGGGCTGAGCATGCCACCAAACCCTCACCAGAACTATTCAATAAATTGGACATTGTGTGGTTGGAAAGGTTTGGTAAAATGACCAGGACCATACATGGCAGCCAGTGAGATTCAGGAGATGATGCTGTGTCTACTCAGGAGAATGATTCCTGAGCTCTGCTGAGTAGTGTAAGCCAGAAACAGCTCCGTTTCAGAGAGGGAGACTCTGAGGACCAAAGGCAGGAGATGGCTCTTCACAGCTCACATGGTTACAACAAAGGCGACAGAACCCAGTGCCCAAGTCCTGGAGCGCCCTGGCAGGGCGGGGGTGCTTTGCCGTTTACTCGGTCAGAAGGGCTTCGCTTCCACAGTTCAGCTGGTGCTCAGTGGCTCACGAGAAGGGGACAATCTGTCAATGAGACTCATTCTCCATGGTCCTTTGGGCAGACATTCCTTCTAAGCTATTATTTCTTCCATCTGAGTTTTAGCTTCTGTGGTCAGGCATCGTTGGATACTATGGCTGAAGACGTAAGTAAGCTATTACTTCTTTTCCATATGTTTACAAGTCTCAGGGCAATAAAACCCTCACACCCTGACCATGGCAGAGGGGGCCATCCAGGTAGAAAGGAAAGCCTCACTCACACCTAGGCAGGGCTCGCCCACCCTCTCAGGACCCTTGCAGTATTCCCACTTCCTACTTCAGAATGTGGGAATAAATTTTAAAGAAAGTGGCCACTCCTTTGTCTTCTCTCTTTGTGGTTCGTTGGGAATTTCCTCTGAACACCACTAGAATTTATCACCAACTCTCCAGTGAAACCTCGACACAAAGATCGAGGGTCCTGGGCCTTCCTTTGCCTTTTCAAAAGTGCTCTGGGCAGTGGCCCCAGAAAAATCCGTGAGAGCTACATCCAGATAACTGAAATGGAGTTGGCAGCTTTGATTCTTAACACTTGTCCCCAACTGTCCTACTTACTGCGGTCGAGGGCAGTGTCTGGAACCAGAAACAGGTTATGAGAAGGGGAGCCCAGCTACTGGCTCCCCAGAGGCTTCCTGTCCAGGAGATGTTTAAGAGGATGCCTGCCTTCCTATTAATTGGAGCATGAGTCAGCGTATACAGCCTCTGTGTGTTTGGTCAACAATAAATGAGTGTTGTGCAAACGCTGGCAGGAGCCTCCTCTTAGGAAATCTGTAGGATCAGCAAACCAGGGACAGATCTGCCCCATAAATATATTTAAATTGATTTTTTTTCCTGTGCTGATTTCTCCCTTCTGTTCATAGGAAGGCAGAAGAGATGTAACCCCCAAATCTAGCCTGGACCCCAGCAAACTAAGACAAAAGGCAGTGTCTGCCTTCCCGCTTGACTCTTACCCACTCTTGCAAGCCCCCAAATGGGAACTGCTAAAGGTTTCTCTCAGTCAGAGGCCACTGCACCGCCCCCACTTTATGGAGCTAAAACCTCTTTCCAGCATCTCGGCAGCAGTAGCTCTTTCCTTAAGCCAGTTCATTTCTCATCTTCAGAACCACTTCCCTTCTGGGGCCCCATCCAGTTCCTACTACCTCTTGCAGTGTGAGCTCTCCCCTCCCAGAACCCCAGTGGCAGCCCTTCTGGGAACCCCTCTTGGATGTCTTCCTTACCATAGCCAAGTCTCTCCCTCCACGGATGCTAAGTTGTGCAACCCCAGATGCTGCCCCTCTGTCCGGTTTCTGGAGCCGTGTCTTACATATTTACCCATTACAAAGCTGCCCAGTTAACTATGCAGCATCCATGACCCATGGGAGACCCACACTGAATAACAGATGGGCATTTTGTGGCTGGGAAGAGTATTCCTGGTCCTTCCCCTACCCTGTCTTCCAGTATTGCAGCTATATGAGAGAGACAAGAGACAGCATTCTCACCTCTGTTCATATTGGCAGGCCAAAATACAAAATAAAAATAGAATCAAACTGCAGTCACTGGAGTAGAGCAGAGAGTCTTCTCTAAAAGAAGTCACTTGTCTCCGCAGTCATTAAATTAAGCCAGGGTTTGCAGACTTTGGGGCCAGGCATTTCTCCTGCTATTGTTCTCATTCTGCTTTTAAAAGCCTCAAGTCACACAGATTTCCACAGCTGCAGAGGCTGCAGGAGCCACCTCAGAAGTCACGGCTCCCGCCCTGCCCTCCGCAGCTCTCTCCTCTCTCTAGGAAACAGCAGCTGTGATTTCATAGAATAACGGTTTCTGAGAAGTAAGCTTGGTGTACTAGTGGGGTGCTCCAGTGGGGAAGGGGGCAGTTGCACAGGTTCTGCCTGTTGAGCATGCTGGGACCCATCGGTCACAGTTATCTGTGCTTCCCCCCTGAAAACATGGTGGGAACGTGGTTTATTGGGAAAGCAAAGTGTCCTCAGACTCCTGTTGGGCATGCAAGTTACAAAGAATGACATACTTACACAGACTGGAGATGGCATGTTGTAAGCTTATGCTTTCTTTCTTTGGTAGATTGTATCAGAGCACATAAAATCATTGAGCCAGGAAGATACATAGAAAATACTCAGCATTTAGTTTAAAGTCTGACATGGACCATGGCCCTTTTCTGCTGCTGACAGATGTGTGGCCATTGATTTAAAGTATTCGGTGGAATTTAATTAGGAATGGTGTCTGCCCTTGTTAATATTTAGCTAATAAATTACAGATTAAATCATCAGCACTCATAGGATGCTCTGGGAAAGCATTAAGGAGCCAGCTGCAGGGCCCAGACCATCTGGCCTTGTATTCAGAAGGCCTGGGAATTATACAGATAATGAACAGGGAGCCCCAGAGTAGGTGGCTGGTTCAAGGACACACAGAAAATGTTCCTTGACTCTTTTTTTCCCCCCAGTAAATGTTTAGTGCCTACTATGTGCCAGGTTAGTCTTTGAGAATACAAAAGAGGATGAGAAAAGATCCAGTCTTTACCCATGAAATGTTTAAAGCTGACAACAACAGCCTATTAGAAACAAGTGTTCTTACCTAGTGCACCCATGACAGATAGCAGCTGATCTGAGTTGTCGGTAGGCACAGATGTCTTCCCTGCTCTGATCACCTGGACTCGGTGGCAGGGGTTAGTCTGCATCTAGAGAGCAGCAGGGAAGACAAAGTGAGAGAAAACTGACAAGTTTCTGTATTAGAGAAAGACTCAGACAGCCGATGGGCAGTCATCCTCCTGTGGACGCACCCGCTTCAAGCCCCAGATGGCTCAAAATCAGATTGTTCCCTTATAACAAATAAGACGGCAAGGAACATGCTCTGGAGGGCTTCCTGAGAGTGTGTGAACACAGGAGGCCTCTGTGCTGTGATGGATGGAAGGGGCTGGCCTGTTGTCAGTACAAAGCACTTCCACAGAAGTAAGTATGGGTTGACGGTTTATTGGCAAAAGGACAATTTAAAAAGAACAAAAACAATTTTACTACAACTAGGAAGAGTTAACCACTGCAAATAGTAAGTTTTGTTTTAAAAGATTCTTAAGACGTCTCTACATAGACTGGGAAGTTTACAATAAATGGCATTAGATTTTTAGAATTAAAAATCCTTTGTGTATAGCCTGACAGATCCCCAGTGGGTTCCAGCACAGATGTAGGAAATCAGCTCTTGGAACTGGTGAAGCTGTCTTCACCCACTATTTCCCCTGCTCCATCAGTAATCCAAGGTTCTCGAGAGTGACCACTCCCAGAACAATGCACTGCCCCTGTTGTGTTTAATTGGATTTTTAATTTTTATTTTCTATGTTTGACTGTTCTGCCTGCAGGTATGTATGTGCACCACATGCATGCAGTGCCTGCAGAGACCACAAGAGGGTGTGGGCTTCTCCTGGAACTGGAGTTACAGAATTGTGTGCTGCCATGTGGGTGCTGGGAACTGAACCCAGGTCCTCCAGAAGGGCAGCCAGTGCTTGTCACTGCCGAGCCATCTCTCCAGCCCCACCGTGCTTCTGTTTAGGCTTTCATGGGTTCACCTATTTTTTTTTTTTTTTAATTTGAAATATGTCCACACATTGGCAGGAAAATTGTACTAATTTTGGTTAAGAAAATGCTAAATGTGAGGTCAGTGGCAGGTGATGGGCCGGAAGCTTGTGTGCCGGGACACCGCCACCACCCTGGGGACTGCAGCACTGCTTCACCCAGCGTTGAATGAGCTCCTTCCCGGCCTCCATTGCTGGCATCACTACAGCACATTTCTTGATGGTGTGTTTCCGTGAAGCACAGTTGCTACCTGGTTGGCCAGGGAGTTAGTTCACTGTGGGTTTTAACATCTGTCTGGTTCTGTGTTCAAGACAAAAACCTTGTAGTTTTCCTTTGATCGCATTCTCCCTTTTCTTCTGTTAAATTATCGGAAGGCAGCTGTAGAGAGATGGAAGGTGGAAAGAGCCGCTTGGTCTAACCCTAGGGGACCCTGTTTATTCATTGTGAGAGGGCAAGTTGTCACCCTTTGTGTGTGACAGACAAATGCCTACAGGGGAAGATGGGCTGCAGGCCCATGTGGGGGTGGGACCAATTTTGTAGTCCACAAGGGAACCTGGGAAGTGTAGTCTTTCAGGGGGAGATGGTCACTTTCCAATCCAACATAAATTTTACTACCCGAGTATAATTGATTTTACAAACTTAATATCTCTGTGTCTGTTATTTCATTTAGCTCCATACAGCCCCCCACCCCCAGTCAATGATCTCCGTACAGTATTATACGATAGAGAAAGCAGAGATTCTGACGTTTACTAATCTGCCCAGGCTCACAGGGCCTGGAAGAGGTGGGGCTTAGAATTCAGCAAGAAGCCACACAGAATTCACATCTACCTTTGTGTCCCAAGCCCAGGCTCTTAACATAGCTTTGCTGGTGGAGACTACCTAAGGCCAGGTACCATGCTGTGCTCTGCCTGCCTGACTAGACTCATCCTCTCAGCCATGAGAGATGATGCAGCTTGCCCAGAGCCACACTGGTGGCCACTTTAACCCCAGCAGTTTCTACAGTCCTCACTATTGATACGTTTTATAAAACTTGGTATGTTAGGTGGGAGGAGGTCCTTAGTGGGCCCATGCTGAGTGAGGCATCCTCCTGGGGTGTCAACCATATGACAGGCCTAGTATTAAAGAGAGTTTATTTGTGACCTGGGAAGGGGGTCTGGAGAAGGGAGTAGAGATAGAGAAAGGGGACAGAGGACAGAAAGAGAGAAGAGAGAAAGAGGGCAAGAGGCCGGCTGGGAACACGTGGGGAGAGAGGAAGAAGATGGGGGGGCAGAGAGAGAGAGAGAGAGAGAGAGAGAGAGAGAGAGAGAGAGAAGCCAGAACAGTCCTTATATGCCCAGCTCCTGGCTCCTACCTGGCCATTACTGGTACCTGTGGGTCAGAGCCTAGAGGAAATGCTAACAACTATTTCTCATCATTTTAAACTGCTTTCCAAAGTTGGGATTCAAAACGTTCACAGAATCATCAAGGACCATGGGCCAAAAACCAACTCCTCACTTCAGATTATCTAAAGCACAAGGTGATGTGGCCTCATCTCCACTCTAGAGCAGTGGCGCCTCGCCTCACCTCTGACGTCACCCCAGACCTGTGTGAATCCCTTCCTTCCCATCCAGTGTCTCAACTCCAGTGATTTACCAACGTACGTGTAAGCGACAGAGCAATGAAACCACTAAACTGCACTGCTCCCTGGGGGAAGAAAGGCGGATTGTAAATATGATAGGTACGTGGCTGTCTCTCCAGTGGTAGAGAGGGAATAACCAGAAGCATCTAGAGAAGCCTATAGCCACCATGGTTACCTCTTGGGAACAGAGAGAGGAGCAGACTGGGGAATGCCAGGGATATCTTTCAGGAGCGGAGAGAAGAGGGAAGCAGGGAAAACCTTGTGAAAGGTTATAAAGAAATGGTTGGGAAGCCTATAAACTGGAACTGCCTGGGAGCTAGCACGGTGGAGGAGAAGGGGAGGCCTTTAGTATGCAAAACAGGTCCATGTTCCTAGGAACCCAGGTGCCCCATTCATCCAGGTAAGAAGGGATAGTTTCCTGGTTTCCCAGAAATGTTGCATGTGACCTTTTATCTATCTGCCAACAATCCTTGTGTGTTCAGCCTGAGCTGAGCTCAAACTGTCATAGTTAGTGGCACTGCTACTTCAGGGGAATTTGGACCTAATAATATATACATATCTCCTCCATAGCCTACTATTGCCTGTGCAGGGGAGGGTCCCACTAGCTCCTGTCTTGAGACTCTCCAATCTCTAAACTGATCTGCTCTTGGCTGCCATTCAGGCAGACTGATGACAATATAGTCTGGGCTTCTGATAACCAAGGGGTCACCCCACCCCACAAGACCACCCATACCATTAAGACTTCCCTACCTTTTGAAACCAGACATTTCAATCTAGCAGGAGCTGTGGTCCCAGACAAATCCTGCTATACCTCCACTGATGAATTTTACTCTACAGGAAGTTATGTTCTCTTCCAGATGTTTTACATTTAGGTTGGGAAAGCTGTGTTTTTACTTGATTGAGTCACAGCACTTGGCTGACATTTTTTGGCCTCTTACATGCTCTTCACAGTTGTCAGCTAATTGCAGGTACTTCAAGAAAATAATATAGGATGTGTTTATTATGACAGACCCTGTTAGTGTGTCTGTAGTCAAAACGTCACCGAAATTCTTTTACCAGATCCTAGCTACATGTTAGGATTGGTTCAGAAACGTCAACAGAAACTTAGGAACTTACATGAGCGGACATGTCATGTACTTGTTTTGGGAAATGGAAAGAAGACAGACCCAGTAGCTCAGCTTAATTCTTGTGCTGTTTTGAAATCTTCAGTTGTGGCTGATTAAGTGATCGAGGAGACTTTCTGGAGGAAATCTGAGGAATTTTTCCAAAACATCAAAACACAGCTCTGTATCATCCGGATGCCACTGTCTACTGAGGCATCCCTCTGAATTAGTTCCATCTCTTTAAATGTGGTCTGCTTGGAGACCTGTCCCTAAGAACATGTAAAGTAACCCAAGAGGCCAGACAGCCAACAAGAAGTATATGGTGGGGGTGAGAGGGTAGTCATCCTCCCTCTGGAAGTAGGTGCCACCTGAGGAAGACAGTGTCTTATCCTAGGATGCTACTAAAGGCCTAAGTAGATGGACCACAGGATGAAGACGCATGGAGAAGCTACATGCCTCTTCCTCAGATGGGTCCTTGGGGTTGTCTCTGCTGTCAAGTCAGACTGATGACACAGGGGATTAGAAGCTCAGAGACAGGTCTGTGGAGACTTCTAATGCCAATAAAGATGCTCAAGAGAGAGATGTGGCATCCAGAACATTCCATGGTCACTACCATTGGGACAGGGGTTAGCAGGAGTGAGACACTGAGGCCACAACTGTGTGGGGTGAGGACAGTATCAGATTAAGCTAAAGCTGGGGGGGGGGGGGGACCACCACCCAAGTGCAGAATCAAGAACAAGTAGGGTCATGGGAAGACAGATTACAAGAATTCCATAAAGCTGTACTACAAGAAGAGTCAGAAAGAAAGAAAGAAAGAAAGAAAGAAAGAAAGAAAGAAAGAAAGAAAGAATTTTTAAACTAAGGTTTGGAAAATGGCTCAGCTGGAAAAATGATTGCCTTCCAAGCCTGAAGACCTGAGTTCTAGCCCAAGAACACAAGTTTTTCTGTTTTTTGTTTTTAAAAGAGTAAGGATTCTCAGAACTAAGGAGACAAAGACAAGGAGAATGCTAGGGGCTAGTCAGCCAGTCTAGATGAGAAACTCAAAAAACAAGGTAGATACAGCAATAATATCCAGTGTGATCCTTTGTCCTTTACAACTCACATGCGCGCGCGCGCACACACACACACACACACACACACACACACACGCACACGCACGCACGCATGCATGCATGCATACACTCAAAGAGAAGGAATGAATGATTGAAAATAAAATGGACAAAGAAAGGAACATTGCTTTTCTTTGGTATTTCCTAACCGCCATGCTCACGTCTGAGAAGCTTTGACTGTCTCATCTGCTCTCCAGATAAAGATTTTCTTATGCTTGTTTGTTCATTTCCTTTTACGCTGCTGGTCTCTGAAGACGCCTAGATTTCTCCCTGGAATGGGTAAATATTGTCTCTTCTGAGAAACTGGTGTGTTTTCATTCCACGGATTAAGATGTTCCTGAGTAGTGTTCTGCACTTACTGCTGGGGGGCAGGGAGGCGGGGAGGCGGGGAGGCGGGGAGGTGGGGAGGTGGGGAGCAACTCCACTGCTCACCAGAGAGGAGCCCCTCCCCCATCCCTGCCCTCCTCTGGAGAATCCGTCCCCTGAATTGTCATTTATGGACTTTTCCATTTAATCATATACTGTGGTGGGAGGGTTGGTAAGTGTGAGTTGGAACAAGCAGTTTGCCTACATAAGCATCCATGCAGATAAATGGGCATTTCCAGGTCTAAAAGACACATCCCTCCTTCACAAACAGAATTTTATTAACTACATCACTTTAGCAAATACCCTTTCGTGCATTCAGAAATGGTACCTTTCAACTCTCTGAGCCATCTCAAATTTCATAGGGAGTGTGTTCTAACCGTATTTGTTTAGCAGAGTAATTCAGTAACCCTATTTGTTTAAAATACTTGGTTGAAATGTTAGAGTCAGTATGTAACGAGATAAAGAGAAGCTTACTTGTCCCTGATGGAGCCTTCATAGTCCTGAGATCCCCTCCTCCTCCTCCTCCTCCTCCTCCCCCTCCTCCTCTCCCTCCTCTTCCTCCTCCCCCTCCTCCTCTCCCTCCTCTTCCCCCTCCTCCCCCTCCTCCTCCTCCCCTCCTGTTCCTCCTCTCCCTCCTCTTCCTCCTCCCCCTCCTCCTCTCTCTCCTCGACCCCCTCCTCCCCCTCCTCCTCCTCCCCTCCTCCTCTCCTTCCTCTTCCTCCTCCCCCCCTCTCCCTCCTCTTCCCCCTCCTCCCCCTCCTCCTCCTCCCCTCCTCCTCCTCCCCCTCCTCCTCTCCTTCCTCTTCCTCCTCCCCTCCTCTCCCTCCTCTCCTTCCTCCTCCCCCTCCTCCTCCCCCTCCTCCTCCTCCTCCCCCTCCTCCTCTCCCTCCTCTTTCCCCTCCTCTCCCTCCTCCTCCTCCCCTCCTCCTCTCCCTCCTCCTCCTCCCCCTCCTCCTCTCCCTCCTCTTCCCCCTCCTCTCCCTCCTCTTCCTCCCCCTCCTCCTCTCCCTCCTCTTCCTCCCCCTCCTCTTCTCCCTCCTCTTCCTCCCCCTCCTCTTCTCCCTCCTCTTCCCCCTCTTCCCCCTCCTCCTCCTCCCCCTCCTCTTCTCCCTTCTCTTCATCCTCCCTCTCCTCCTCCCCCTCCCCCCTCATCCTCATCCTCCTCCTCTTCCTCCTCCTCATCTTCCTCCTTCTCTTCCTCCTCCCCCTCCTCCTCTCCCTCCTCTTCCCCCTCCTCTTCATCCTCCCTCTCCTCCTCCCCCTCCCCCCTCCTCCTCCTCCTCATCTTCCTCCTCCTCATCTTCCTCCTTCTCTTCCTCCTCCTCCTCCTCTTTCTCCTCCTCTTCCTTTTCTTCTTCCTCCAGTCTGCATGACTCAGTGGGAGAATGCATTCCCATCTGAAGGAGGGCAAAGTCCTCCTGAAGATAAGCATAAAACCTGCCGAGATCACCAAGTCAACTTCCCAGACCTTTTCTATGAAAGGAACTCTGAGCAGTGTGACCACCATGCCTGTGGGGAGGGGTCCATTCCACTGTCTCTCCGGCCATACCTGTGCTCCCTCCTCCTCTCTGCTGTTTACTCTTTTGTGCCCCCCATGCCCACTGTGCTTCCTACTTTCCCCAACTGTCCCCCAGATGGCCCCACTGCTCTCCATTTAAGTCCCATTTGCAGCTGCCCTTTCTAGGGGACCCTTAGCATAGTTTCCCCATACTGTCTTCCCATAAGCCCTCTGGTTTGTCCCCTGCCATCTGCCCCTTTAGCTTCCTGACTACCTAGAACAGGCCATTGTTTATCATGTCATGTGAAAGCCACAGTTCGTCGTAAGGAACTATCCTCCAAGACAGACTGCTGCCATCATCCATCACAAGATCAACTCTGCCTTTGAGAATTCATCATGGATTGTTGACATGTTCACATCTTCCCTAGGGGAGAAACTTTAGTGATAACATTTGTAATGCCATACCGAATCTCTTGGTTCAAAACAGGACTCCTGTATTATAGGTTCAGTAAAAACCTACAATAAATACTGAAAGATCAGATGAATGGATGTGTCTCACAGCTGTGTGGACACTCAGTACATCTGGCACAGCCTGGCTCACTAATTTGTGGCATTGACCGTGGTGTGTTACTCACCGTTTCCCCTGCACCCTGATGTCCTTCAGCTCCTGTTTCTCGTACCTGAGAGCGCTGTCTTACTTTTCTCTTCCAGAAAACAAACCGGTTATTGACTGTTTTATTTCCTCTCTACCCAGATTTTAAAGAAATCCTGCATTGAAATTCTAGCGGCTGAACCATCCACCATCTGTGCAGGAGGTAAGTTGAAATTAAGTGTTAATCTCTTTCATTCAGTTGATGGTATTTTGAGTTCAAATCTACATTTGTTTCATGGGGGAGAGAGTTAAAGTGGGACAAGAGGCAGGCGTGTGTGGGGGGGGGGGGGGAACAGACACTGCTAATTAAATCTGCTGTGGGGAAAGGAAGAGAAAGGAGAAAAGGTCAGTTTCTGAAAAGCCTGAATTCCATTCTCAAATCCTCCTCTTCATGGAACATGAGTGCAGGGCAAGCCTAGAAATACCAGATTCCCATTCAGTGCACGGCTGACCACCACACCACCCTGCCTGTGCAAGGCTGACCCCCACACTACCCTACCTGTGCAAGGCTGACCGCCACACCACCCTGCCTGTGCAAGGCTGACCCCCACACCACCCTGCCTGTGCAAGGCTGACCGCCACACCACCCTGCCTGTGCAAGGCTGACCCCCACACCACCCTACCTGTGCAAGGCTGACCGCCACACCACCCTGCCTGTGCAAGGCTGACCCCCACACCACCCTGCCTGTGCAAGGCTGACCCCCACACCACCCTGCCTGTGCAAGGCTGACCGCCACACCACCCTGCCTGTGCAAGGCTGACCCGCACACCACCCTACCTGTGCAAGGCTGACCGCCACACCACCCTGCCTGTGCAAGGCTGACCGCCACACCACCCTGCCTGTGCAAGGCTGACCCCCACACCACCCTGCCTGTGCAAGGCTGACTGCCACACCACCCTGCCTGTGAGTAGAGGGGTTCTTTGTTGTGACAGCCCTACAGATTACATGGAGGGTCACAGACAGCCCTCGGCCTCCCCTGAAATGCTGTTCTTTACTATTCTGTGTATTTGATATACTTGTCTGAATTGTTCAATCTACCAGGCCTTACAAAATAATGATATAGAGTTTCAGGCCCATTACAATTTATCATCAATAGAAAAAGTCTCTAGAGAGCAGCCTTTTAATGCTCTTTTAAAAAAAAATAAAAATAAATATTTATCTTATGCATATGAGTGCTCTGTCTGCATATAGAGCAGGCATGTCAGAAGAGGGTATTAGATCCCATTACAGATGTTGTGAGCCACCATGTGGTTGCTGGGAATTGAACTCAGGACCTCTAGAGGAGCAGCCAGTACTCTTAACCACTGAGTCATCTGTGTAGCACTGAGAGCAGCCTTTTCTTTGAGTCACAATATCATCTCCGAGTAATGGAAACCTTGGCCTCATCCTGCTTTGAACTCTGAGGCTTCGAGCACGAGCTTCTGTCATACATAGGCTTCCTCTCGCCAGCCTTGTTTCATTCATTTAATAATCTCTTTAACCTGCTGAGGGCCGGGCATATTGCTGGGTGATGGAGACACAGGATGGACTCGGTGGTCCCTGTCCCTCTGGACCTTTTGCTGTTCACTATTGTGAGTCCCCTGTTGATGTCCTGTTGCTAGTCTCTGAACATCAAATACTGGTCATTAACTATCAACAGGAAATTTATCACCCCACCCTGATGAGACAGTAGACCCAGCAGGAAGAGCTTGCTTATTTTACTGCTGTAGTTAAGGGAGTTCTTGTCGATTTCCTTCTCATTTATTGGTTGCATTTTAGAGCAATTGAAAATAGCCAAGGAAGTAGACACTAAGTCTTTGTCAACATCACATAAAATACATACATACATACATACATACATACATACATACATGTTAGCAAGACTCAATGCCTAACTCTATACTTACATGAATGAATATGTGCACATATGAATACACACACACACACACACAAGTATACATGCACATGTGTGTAAAGTTGTTAACAAAATACATGGTGACTATTCAGAAATATGTCTTAATTTTCCAAAGAAGAGCAATTTTTAAAAAGCCCCTTCACATGTTCAAATAAATTGTTTGGAAGCACAGATGTCAGAGAAATGGGTTCACCGCAGAGGTCACGCCAGGAGAATGTTTTCCAGAAAAGCCTGGTGTGCACATATAACCCTATCACTTGGGAGGTCGAGGCAGGAGGATGGAGAGATCAAGGCCAGCCTGAGCTACACAGTGTACCTTATAAGGGTGAAGTGGGCGGGCAGGAGAGACACTCAGGAATTAAGAGCACTCACTGCTCTTGCAAAGGACTCAGGGACCCAGCATCTATGATTATGATCTATGATTATGGTGATTCATAATCATCTGAAACTCTGAGGACATCAAGCATGCACATGGTGCATGCACATACATGCAGGCAAAACACATGCGTGTAAAATGAGTAAATCAGAAAACACAGGGGAGGGAAACTTGACAAAAGATATGATCACGTAAAGTCATGCCAGGGCCTTGTAATGGGCCTGCACAGGGTGGAGCTTAAACTGGATTAGACTTTATTATTAACTTCAAGGTCTGCGACCCCTGAGCTCCTAGGCAGAGAGTGGGTTACTCAGAGTACTTGAACTTTGTGTATTGTGTGAATATAAAACGGTTTTTTATAATTCTGAACTTCAAAGTAATTAAAAGACAAGGGAGTCCCTTGATTGTGCAACTATCTCATGCATGAAGAAACCCCAGGCTCTGGCTCTATGATCTTGGATGTGTAGCAACCTTGTGAGACATCAGAAAGCCTGCAGGGGATGAGCAGTTTCTAATTCTCAAGAATTGTTAGCTCCTTCCCCTAAGCACCAAGTCCCACTGCCTAGCAGAGCACCCCGCGCTGAATAGGCCATAAATAAAAGTCGATGCGTGTCTTTATTTATGTGTTCCTCCATAGCACAATACCTAGACTCTTTCTTCTCTGTTAGATCTTTTGTGCAACTGTACTTGGCTCTTATACTTTTTAACTGTTTAGTTAGAATGAAACACAATTAAAAAGCAGGGGCCATTTAGACAACAGAAAAAAAGCTCTCCTCGATAATTCCAGATTCAACTAATTACTCAAAGTCTCCCTTACATGCCATTAAGGTGTTCAAGATGATTTTTAAAAGTATGTATATAAACTTAATGCATATGGCATAGAAGTACTGGGCCCCCTAGGTCTGCCAGATCCTGTGAGTAGGTTGTTTAGTGTCAGGTACTAGGCAGCAGATATGGAGTGGGATAACGTTCTTCCAGGACTACTATAAAGGGTAGAACTTTGGCTCAAATAGCCGGCTTCTCATACAAGCAGGGTTAGGGAAAACCACTAGACACAGGACCTATGTAGTAGAGTCTTTGCAGATTGCCTCCAGGCTCAGAGGCTGCAAGCTGGTGGCCTGGAGGCTTTGAGAGACTCACACATGTGTTCTTTTCTGTTCACACTGCCGTTTTTAAAAAATACAGTTGTTGTTAACATACTAAGACACCAATGCACTTAAAGATTCCGACTTCCATACTGTCTCGGAAACTCAGGTCTAGTGACAATGGAGCTATGTCTGCCCCACGGACAACCAATGTCGGGAGTGAGCAACTTCCTTAAGAAATGCATGTATTCTTTCCATTCAATGGTCCCTTTCTGTTCCATGCTGTCAGCCCTAACTCAGACCAATATATGGTGGCCATTCACCATGCTGCTTTGTCTTGATCCAGTCCCTGTTCCAAAGCACACAGCGGTTACCTGCTGTGTGGTAGCTTTGACACCTTTGCTTAAACAACTTTGCTCCCTCCCAACATGGATGCCTTTAAACGTTCTTATTAAACATTCTTGCATGTCAGGCTCTGTGTGACTTAGGAAAGGCTGTCCATTGAAAGGCTGGCTCCACCTAACTGAGCTCCTGCCTAGCACACCCTGTGCTGAGCTCAGTGGGCCTTGGGCTCAGAGTTCACCACAGACTCCCATGAGCAAGGACTGCTGGAGAGAACTGATTAGAATGGAGGCTGGTTTCACTTGGAGTCCTTACCAGCACTTCCAGAAAGGACATCACACACGCAGCCTCTCACAGGGTCACTTCAGAGGCAGTTGTAGCATCCCACTGTCCCCCACAGCTTCTCACGAAGCAGGGGAGGTTACCCCAAAGCAAAGTATTTCCACCTTCACATTTGCTATTGGAATTTAGAAGCATGAAGTAGACTCGATTCAGGCAAAATCAGATGAAGGTTTCATTTCTTGACCTTCTCAGTGTTTCACAGAGCACTCCTGACACTAGACTCTCTTCTGAATGAATGTTTCATGATCTTCTAGACAGACACACACATCTCCTTCCAATCAATATTTTTTATTAGAAGAAGAACTCTCGTACACTGTCAACGAGAATGCAAAGTGGGAATCCACAGTGGAAAACAATTTTTAAAGGATTTTTTAAATTTAATGTATGTGAGTATTGCATGTCTACCTGTATGCCAGAAGAGGGCATCAGATCCCATTACAGAAGGTTGCAGGCCACCATGTGGTTGCTGGGAACTGAACTCAGGTCCTCTGGAAAAACAGCCAGTGATCTTACCCGATGAACCATCTCTCTAGCCCTGAAAATAATTTCTTAAAATAATTAAACATATGCTAATTGAATGGGTCAGCCTTGCCAGCCCTAGACATTTGCCCAAGATAAAAAGGGAAATGAAATCTGTGACCAGACAAAATGAACAGACAGTTGCTCATACTAGCTGTTTTTAATAGACTCAAAGCTGTGTAAACCACTCATATACTCATAAGCAACTGAATGTACAGAAACAATTTAATTTTTCTGTATGTTGGAATAATACTGAGCCCTGAAACAAACCCTGTATAAGCCTCAAAGTAATCACAGGCGAGTCTTAATTAAACTAACAAAGAAGCCGAGCATAACAGCTTATTTGTGTGATTTCATTCTCATAAACGTCTAGAAAATGCAAACTGATATAGAAGTCATTTTATATGGGTTTCAGCCCTGCTCTAACCCATGTAGCACCCAAATAAAAGATACAGAGATACTGTATCTTATTGACTAGCCGAGGTTCTATGCTGGTCAGGTTCTGAGCTATTTAAACCTACATCCCAGCAGTGTTATTTGCCAGCTGAGTCTTGCTCTGTTTGCTCTACTCCATGTGTGTCCTCAGGGTGATTTTCTCTTGGCCACATGCTCATGGTCCTTTCTCATGGTCCATCCTGCTTCATGACGACCTCCCTCTTCCCGTATCTTTTTTCTTCCCTTCGTGGTCCCTACCTAAGACCCCTTACTTCATCTCAAGTCCCTCCTCCTGCTCAATCACTGGCTCTAGTCTTTTATTACCCAATCAGAGATTATTGTGGAGCATTGGTCAGTACAATGCCCATGTCCACACTGCAACCTGATCTTGGAGAACAGAACTCAACATCTGAATACAATGCAGAACCCTGAATACACAATGCACAAGACCAACCCCAACAAAAGGATGCTTCCTTGGAAAGCAGACCAGTGGTTCCTGGGAGAGAAGGAAGAACAGGAACAGCTGTTAAAGGCAATAGAAGGAAACATTGATGGTTAGAAAGAGGTCATCATCCTGTCTGCTGTCAAGTATGGGTCTCGTGTCAAATCCTACCTTTCCCATGCATGCTAGCATATGCCAATTATGTCTCACAGACGTTGTTATAAAATCAAAGTATTCTAATATATGTTACAAGGTGCAATAAGCATTTATTAGGAGAGAAAACTAGAACTGACCTACAGAATGATGTAGCACTGACCATAGTCAGACACAGCAGTATTGAGTGAGCAGAGCAAGAAGAAAATATGCAAATGTCCAGAGAATGAGAGGAAGCCATTCCAAAACTATGCATTGTAATTTTTGTAAAAAGGAGAGAAATCGAAGAAAGGAGAGAGTATAGAGTAAGTTTGCTAAACTCCTTGTTTTTGCTCTTTTTAATTCACAATTCACAAATTATGAAATTTTCTCTTTTAAAGCATACAATTTATTTGGTGTTTTTAACATATCAGTCTTCTTGGCCACAGCAGCTACCTAATTCCATAATGCTTTCATCATCCAGAAAGAAACTGTGTACCTAGTGAGTAGTCACTCCCTACCCCATCCACCACGACACCACTGCAAGCCACTACTCTGCTTCCTGTCTCTGATTTGGCTAAGTTGGGCGGTTCACATGAATGATATCCTGCCATGCACTGCCATTTGCATGTGATTTCTCTCATTTAGCATAGTGTTCCTAAGGCTTTCGTGTCACAGTGTACATTAGAACCTGGTCTCTTTTTGTGGTTAGGTACTATTCTATTATGTAGAGAAGCTTATTCATCAGTTAGTGGGCATCCATTGTTGTAGGCTCCTACGAAAATGCTATTGTGAGTTCTTGTACACTTTTTTATTTGCATTCTGAAATGACTAATAATGGTAAACATATTTTCATTTGTTAACCTCGGAAAATACACAGACTTTCCCCCCTCTTGGTCTTTCTTTCATCCAATGAGCTTACATGGAGACAAACTACCCCAGGTCAGGCACAGACGAGCATCCAGAAGAAACAGAAACACTAGCTTCTGCCATTAAGATACCTTATATTACCATTAGGGATAAAATTACAAAAGGATCCTTATGAATTTATATGTCTTGGGGATACATTCCTTAAAGGATAAATGTCACCAAAGATCAAATTAAAGATCACTGCACATAGACAATTCTACCCTGAAGGCCTACAATCCACCCTGACACTTCCTGAAGGAGTTAGGCTCTTACAGAAGGCCTTGCGTGCACATTTCCTGTAAGCACTGAACTGTGAAGGGCAGAGGTAGGGTTCTGAGGATCAGGAGCATTAGAGTGGGATGTCCTGGGTGAAGTGTATCCTGGTTCCTCCTTGCTACAGATTCATCACACAGAGTTGGATTATATAACTTCTTTGTACAAGGATCTGACATTCCAGTAGGGCTGCTGGGTCAGATGTTTGAGCTGTTCTGGAAGCCAAATGTGTGCACTGACATGGAAATCGTGCCAGGCAGGGTAAGAGCCTGCCTCTCGCCCCAGCTCTTCTCCCCAGGCCTAAGTGGTTGCATGGTTTGGTTCCCATCATGGGTCCCTGCTGTCTTCCTTCCTCAACTCCCTGAAGCTGGGCCAACTAGACATGTGGGGACCTTCTTTTATAAAGGCCTCAACATCTGAACCGGCGGTGCTGAACATGGTGTTAGAGAAGAGAGCCTGGCACGCAGCCTGTTTCCAGCATCTCCTCTCCCTTTGCTGATCTGTGAGGAAACAAGAGGGAGGCCAAAGGCAAGGCAGAAAACATGCAGAATCAGCAGAAGCGTCAACCAGATGTCTATATGTCTGCCATTCAAACCAGAAACACAAGATAGCTTTCTCCTAGCTGCCTTGAGGAAATAAGAGGCAGTACGAGTCTACCGCCCACTGAACCAGATGTTCAGCAGTGTGCCAGGGAGGGGAGCGTCTAAAGTTTTAAATCGACTTTTCTAAACTTAGCGATTGCATGACCCAGCAATCAACGTGCATATATAAATCCTTACTGCTTATGAGTGCAGTCCTGAAAAACTGTATCGATTAATAAAGTTCCCAACCAAGGCTCTGACCCTGGGGACATGAGTCCAGCTTTGCTGGTTCTGGGCAAATCATCAAAGGTCAGAACTTTAATCCCCTTGCCCTCCTGGTCTCCGTTCCTCTGATTCCTCCCTTCTCCTCTTGTTTGCAATGTCAACCATTCATGCCTCTGGCCTCCTCACAATTAGTCCCTGGCTCGTGTATAGATCGTGACAAATGAGCCCACCTGTCCAAAATTAGGAATACCAGATAGTCTTAAGAGGATAGTGTATAAGGGCTAGGTGAGTGGCTGCCCTGGATTTCAGATCAGGTCTGGGGTCTTTTTAATCTGTGTGCTCTTGGGTGATTACATAGCGTCTATGAGATCACTTTCTCAGCTGCACCCCCTGGCCTGTGGGGAGATGCTCATGGCATCAGAGCCACACAGTGCTCATCACTGGGCTGGCACAGTGTGGGGCCATTAGCTATCCGTTATTGCCTGGGCAAACGAGATCTCTGCATTCTGTGGAAATGAATGTGACATAAACTCATGACATTTAACTTTGATAGAGTCACCTATGCTAGCTTCTTAACACATTCTCCCTCCGAGAGTCTCTACTTGGGTAGCAGCTTACATCAGAAACACTTTCACAATCGCTGCAGTTTTCTTCTGATTCTGCACTGTCTCTGTAGATTGCTAAAGCATTGTTCCAAAGCCCAATTTTTATTTATACACAGGTAATCAAGACAAAGGCGAGTGAGATCTGGGCAGATGGCTCAGTTTGTAAAGGGCTTAGCACCTGGATCTGAGTTCAGTCCCCAGAACACGGGTTCAAGAAAAGACAACTCTTAAAGCCATCCTGGTGGTACATGTGTGTAACTTTAGCATTAGGAAGACACAGGCAGCTGGGGCTCACTGGCCCTCCAGCCCAGCTTGCTTGGCAATCAGAACGTCAGGGAGAGACCCTGCTTCAAAAGGCAAGGAGGGCAGCTCCTGAGGAGCAATGGCTAAGGTTGTTCTCTGGCCTCTAGATGCAGGTGCACAGACACACAGAAATAAGTAAGTAAATAAACAGAATGGATTGCTTGATATCTAGTATAAACAGATATTCTTAAGCATGCCACTAACTGGCTGTTTTCTTTGGTAGGAGAATATTATAAAGATATTTTTAACCTGTAACAATCAATGTCAATCATACATGTTACTAATTGGACATACACTCTACCAGTGTGAAATTGATATGCGAGCCCATGCAGTTTCTTCTAGTCATAGAGAAATGGTCCTACACTAAAGACCCAATGCTCCTTCAAGCAGGTCATGCCTGACACCTGACCTCCACAGAGTTCAGTAGCTGCATACAGTGACTCCTACACAAGACAGCTGTGTCCCCAGGAGAGAGGAGAGCTGCAGAAGCATCATACAACTGCTGACTTCAAGGAATACTTTTCTGGCTGGGGGAGAGAGACAAAAGAATATGACCAGACATTACATAACTTCATGCCCAACAAAGGTTTAAGTGCAGGCTCTGATGTGCCAGGGACCGTAGTTTCTAAAGCTGATGAGACACCTGGGGTCTAAGGAAAGTCTCTCAAGAGATTCCAAAATGTAAATCGGATTGAAGGAGAGATGTTGGGGAGGAAGTAAAGGACCCTTCCCTCGCTCCCCTCTGGTTGTTTTAGAACTGTTTAGACTTGAAAAGGGGGTAAGATTCGAATAGAGAAGAGGTGAGAGGAGGGGGCATTGGAGGCAGGAGCTCAAGTAGGGATGGAGCTTCCATGCAGGAAGCTCTGTGTCTTCCCTGAGAACATTGGGAGAAGGGGTCAGTGGGCAGAACGGAGCCTTCCTGTTGCTCTTGTTCTCCTATCTGATCTGATCTCTGGGATTGTAGAGCTCCCTGAAATCACAGCCAGGGGCTCTGTGGTGGTCAGAAAGCGAGTTTACAGGTGACGGTCATGTAATGTGTGCTGCTGTTCCCCATTTCAGAGTCCTTTCAAGTGGTCGTAAGAGGAAATGGCTTCCGACATGCCCGCAATGTGGACAGGGTCCTCTGCAGCTTCAAAATCAATGATTCGGTCACACTCAGTAAGTCCTGGTGTCACTGGTGTGGGGCATGAAGGGGCTTGCCAGCAAAGCCATTATATGACACTGGGGTGGGTGGGACGGGAGGTTTGGCAGCACAGCCTCTTACCAGGGCCTTCAGAGAACTATTCAGTGCTAATGAGGCCCCCAGCAGGGAGTAGCAGGTCCTATTGATGTTCTTGGTTCTGACCTGAGTCTGGATCCCTCCTGGGTTGGTACAACCTGAGGATGCCCAGCTAGGGGATCAGGATGAGGCTTGGCATGAGTTTTCGGTGTGCACTCCACACCCCCAGTACTGAACCAGCCCTAAGGAGGCAGTGAGTGCCTGCTTCCTTCTTATGGTCTTAAGTCCTTCACTACCCATTCAGGCCCTGCTTAGTTTGGGCCTTTGGAGCTCGAGGCTTCTCAACAAAGCATTGGAGACTCTAGAATGGAAACAAGATGGTCTAAACAGATTAATCCCGAATAAAGCAAACACCAGAATACTGGACTTGCATATGTGGACTCTGGGACTTTTTCAATCTGAAAGAGTCTTGCTGGAAGTAGCCAAGAAACTCTCATTGTGGTGAATTCCTCACATAAAATCAGGAATACGGAAGTAAAACTAAGCGCATCTCACGAGGGAAAACAGACTGTCATAACAATGGAAGCTTTGGGAGACGTTTGCAGTAGGCAAGATCTGAGTTTAAAGACGTGTGACTCCGTGGCTGTCCAGGAGAGATGGGAGGTCTAGTTCCAGAAGGGCAGATGCTGGGAGCCTGGTTATTATTTGCATCTGGCGTCCATCACAGGGACAATTCCTGGCTCCCGTCTGCAGGGATAAACAACAGCCACACTGGGCTGTATTTTCCATCACACTGGGCGCTCCTGTGCTTCATCCTTTCTGCTTGGCAGCCCAGAGGTGAAGGAGGGAAGGAAGGCAGACCCCACCCACAGGCAGCTCCCACCCACTCTGGCTCTTCTCCTTGTAGCCCCAGAAGACAGGAGGTCTAAAGCTGTTTTTAAGTTAGGAAAATTGAAGGACACACCTTTTTTTTTCTCTCTCTCCTTGACACCTTGAAACTCTCTTGATTGTTTAAACACAAGCAGCGGCTTCCTCATAGACATCTGGAATTTCTGGCTTGGGCTAATATCAAACATTGAAAGCATTCAGTTAGTTTTATTAAAAACTGGGACTGCTCTTGTGTGTCCAAAATATGTGTGCTGTTTGAAATCATTTTTCATTGTCCACATTGTAGAAGCTGCTTCCAAAGTCACTATAAATCCCCATCCCTCTGGAGCCCAATCCCAAGAAAAGGCAGAAACTCAGAGGATTTATTTTCATCCCAGAACAGTGAGCTTTTGAACTGGCCTTCTGTGAGGGCAAACCATAGCAGGGCAGGGAGGGGATCATGTTAGGAGAGGACAGGACACAGGACAGACCAGCACTTGCCAGTTGATCTGTGAACTCTGATCTCTCTTCCTATTGTTCTTCCTTTCCTGGTGTGCACTCGGGTGCCTCCTGTGGCCAGCCCTCCCCTCATTCACTCAGAGAAACACAGGCCACTGGCTAGAGAAGCACCTTGGACAGCAAACTCACCCCACAGCCTTGAGGGCAGCAGAAGACAGAGAGAGGAACTCGATCTCAGAGGGAATTTGTCACACAGCAAAACCATGATGCCGGAGGTGAAAAGCAAAAGTGTGTCACCTTAACACAGTGACACACATCTCCAAGTACAGATTTAAACTCAGAGTCATTCTAAATAATAAATCACTATGAATGGCATTCATTTTAAAGTTGGAACGGAAATATTGAAGCATTCCATCTTGCTCCTCTGTAATGGCGACCTGATGGTTCCAGCATGGCCATCTTGCAAATGGTAGGAATGTTCTAGAAAGCCAGCCAGTGTGGTCCCCACATGCCGCAGGTGGCTGTTGGTACTTGAAACCTGGCTATGTGATTAAGAAATTCAAGTTTAATTTTACTTGGTTTGATTTAAGCGTTCATAGCTGCACATGGCCATCTCTGACACCTTAGACAGTGCCATGACATCATTAAAGACACAAGAGAACTGAAGACAGCATCAGCACCTTCAAATACTTTGGGATGAGTGTTCATTCCTAGGAACTAGAGTCGCTAGTTTCTGCTAGGCAATGTTGCTAGACTACAAGAGGGCTGTTAAACCGGATGTTTCACAATTGGCCCCTCCTTTATTTTTTCTAGTTCTCAGAAACTTTTTTTTAGCTAACATACAATTAATGGATTTTATTGTGACATTTTATTTATCATTGTTCTCTTCTGTGGTCACTCCTACCACTACCCCCAGCTATAAAGCCTCAACTTTTACCAATACCTTTGCCCAGAATTCAATGGCAACCATTAGAAAATAGTCAGTCCAGGGAGTTGGAGGGATGGCTCAGAAGTTAAGAGCACCATCTGCAATTCCAGAGAACCTGAATTCAGTTCCCGGCACCCACATCAGGCAGCTCAAAACAGTCAAACCCACCCCCCCTACACACACAGACAGACAGACAGACAGACACACATGAAATAAATAAATAAAATATTTTTTAAAATATTCTGGGAAAAAATGTAATGACAAACAAAATCTATTGAGAACAACTTATAAAGAGATATCAGAGTCATAAGAAAAACCTTATGGGGATATAAAGAAAGTGAGAATCGATACATGGTCTAGACCCCAGGCATAATGCAGTATCTGGGGAAGGGTGCTGGCTCCATCCTCTCCAGCTGTTACTGTAACATGTCATGCAACACTCTGTGCTTTGGCTTTTCTCTGTGAAGTGCTTGTGACAGTAGCTACTATGTCACAGGTTGTTGAGAGGCTTAGTGTGGCGGGTGGAACTCACAGCATGGCCAGGAACAGCTGCCCACTCCTGGCTACAGGTGTTACTTCAATAGTACCAGTGCCCGTGTCACTATCACTAAACAGAGAAGTAACAGAGCATTGTAAAGATGTTACTTGCTTTAAATTTAATACTTATTTCTAGTACAACCCCAGTGGAAATTCCCATGGGAGCTTTTTAAGTTAGCACAATAATTTTAAACTTTATATGGAAGAATAAACTGTAAGACTGGCCAAGTTAAAATGCAGAAACCTGACTGAGCTTGCTTTAGAATGGACCAAAAAAAAAAAAAAAAAATCATTCAAACAGTGTGTGACTGGTACAATGGACAAACAGCAATAGCACTGAGCCCCAAACAGAGCCAAACTCCACTATGAACTTGGTGTTAAATTAGGTGACCATTTAGATCAGCGGTGCTGGCACAGCTGGGTAACTGCTTAGAGAAACGATTACAGTTGATTTTTATCTGCACTTTACAGTTAAACAAATTCCAGATGAACTGAAAACTTTAATGCGAACATAAAAATATAAAATTTCTAGAAAAGTAAATGTTTGCATAATTATCCAGTAGATAAAAACATTGAGCTAAAAAAGGACTAAGCTCTAAGGGAAAAAAAATTGACGGTGTAAGCACATATTTTTAAATTCTCTTCTTAACAGTCCCAACAAAAATCAAAAGGGAAAAAAAATAAGGATAATATTTATAATATATATAATTCAGGGCCAAAAGGTTGACAACCAGAGTTTAAGCCCTGGATCTCCACAGCCCTGGAGAGAGAGAACTGACTCCTCAGTGTCTGTCTCATGTCCACACATGTGCACACAAATAATAAAACTGTTTCCAGAAGTAAAAAGAACAGATGAAATAGATGAAAAGGGAACTTACGAGAAAACCAATGCTCACTAATCCCAGAGAGAGCACCCAGTGTGAAAACCAATGCTCACTAATCCCAGAGAGAGCACCCAGTGTGAAAACCAATGCTCACTAATCCCAGAGAGAGCACCCAGTGTGGCCATGATCATGCAAGAGGAGACAATCAGCTTTCTTGGATTTTCCTTTGGTTTTGTTCTTGACACACGTTCCCACGTAGCTCGTGCTGACCTCCGACATGCCATATAGCTGAGGATTGCCTTGAATCCCTAATCTTTCAGCCTCTCCAGTCCTGTGATTGCAGGCCTGCACCACCACAGCCAGCTCCAGTTGTTGATTTTTGCTATAACAAACCTGGGAGAAGGAGCAAAAGCTCAGTACCCAGGATCTGCAAAGATGCAGATGAACGATGTTCTCATGCCTGATCAGTAAGACTCCATCAGACGTCTTAGAAGGCAGTACTTAAAACAAGCCTCCTGTTTTAATACATTTATGAAGTATAGCTAGGGTTTAGTAAGGATATCTTCATATAGAAGCAAACAGGAGAGTTGAGAGAAAGAGAAAATCAGACATATGGGAAGCGTGGGTGTGGGCTTTTCAGAGAAGCATCTCAGAGAGTGAGATTAAGATTGGTGAAAAAAAAGTTATCATTCATAGCAGTAGTGAAGGTGAAGTCACAGTTACAGAGTAGCAACGAAAATAATGTTATGGTTGGGGGTCACCGCCACATGAAGAACTGTATTAAAGGGATGCAGTGTGAGGAAGGTTGAGAACCACTGGTCAACAGAGACATGGTGACACGGTGCTTACTGTGCTAATTCTCATGGCAGTAAAGGAAGAAGAGGGCCCAGGGGACATTTAAAGAACAGCATAAATGTTTCTAGGTGGACGAGCCACATGCAAAACACAAGTCTCCCCTTCATAATTCCTAATATTGTAGGAGACTGCTGATGTGATGTTACATCCCGTGTTAAAACAAAGTTACAAGCAGCACATAAAAAGCTGTGTTTGGCACTGTTTTTTCTTCACACACAGTCATGAGCAAACTTAAAACATACACCTTGAAATGTTAGCAGCAGCCACCCCTGCATAAGACTACAGTAAATTTGTATTTTCTTCTTCCTGTCTTTTTTCTAAGATTTCTATAAATATACTTGTCCTGCTATTAGAAAAGAACTCACTGAAGTTCTTAAGCTTAATTTAAATTTTTATAATTATTTATGCCTAGCATACATATGAAACTTGGTTGGCTTTCCAATCACCAGGCTGAAGTCCCTTCTGGCCAAGAACATACCTTGCAAATACCACAAATGTTATCGGTTTATCCTGGCACATTCTCTGACTTCAGTATTCAGTGTTCCGTGCCAAGGCAAGGCCTGCTTCCAATTGAAAACCCACTTGCTTAGAGATTCATATGCTGAAATGAGGACACTGGGGTGTGAGCTGAGAAATGACCCATTTTATGCACAGTAAATAAAAAAACAGACAGTTTACTATGTGATAATAAGACACACGCCAGACTGTTCTTGGGCTGTGTAACGAGGACTACAAACAAAGACACTGGCTTTTTATATACGCTATAGACTTCCACAGCCATGCTTTACTTTTTATATGAATGTTACTTCCCAACTTGATTTCCTATTAAGCAGGCCTGGCTGTGGCTTACTTCTTGTATACTCCCAAAGGATGGGACTCCACAACCTTTGAAGATACTTTCTCAAACAGGCCATTTTCAAAGGTCCCCCAAAGAGGCTCAGCTTTCCAAAAGGGGAAAGAAAGAAAGAAAGAAAGAAAGAAAGAAAGAAAGAAAGAAAGAAAGAAAGAAAGAAAAACCTTTCATTTGACTGTGAATGGTCCAGGGTGTTTGTTTGTCTAGACTTTGTCTTATTATCCAGAAACTATACACTTCATCTTAGGAAACATCTGGGAGCCAGGGCTGCTTCGGGTATCCCGAGGTGATTATCAATGCATCCATGACAGCAGATAGAGGGGAATAGAAAAGGAAGAAGAAACCTGAGACTTCCCAACAAAAGCCTTTGGTGTGAGTTAGAGCATCAGGTGTGATGGTCAAAGGCACTGCATGCAATTTGCTTGAGTTTCTGGGGCGCTGATCTCCTATGAGAATGTCACTGTGCACACCAGAATGAAGAGACATAAGGAGCCTGTGGGGTCTTTATTCTTCCCCAGGACACTTCATCTAAGAGATAGCAGCTTCTGATCGCTAAGCGCCTAGCTTGTCCCTGTGCTGCCCACATGCCCTTCTGTGACATCTCTCCCTCAGCCACACTAGGAGAGAAAAGTTATCTGTGTCAGAGGCCACTAGATGGCCTGGTAACAACTTGGGCTTGGGTGAGCTTACTCCAAGGCTTTGGACCACCTCTCTACTTTGCCATGAAATGTAAATTTCCTCAGTGTCCCAAAGTCCCAGCTTCCAGTGCTCAGGTGACTGGTGTGTACTTGCCTCAGGGGGATTTGATTGCTTGTCAGATATTGCACTGTAGAGCGGGGAGGCTTGAACCCCAGTCCAGAGAAGGCAGCTCCCAGGGTTTAGAACATCATTTTCAGTAGCTAGCAATGCAGTCGCATCACAACACCTTTCCTTCCTGCTTTCCTGGGTGGTTCCTTTCACTTGAGCCCCAGGGCCTCTCCTTTACTGTGTGTGCATCTCCACTGCCCTGGCTTTCAGATGGACCACAGGGCACAGGTTTTGTCCTAGTTTTAAAGTGGCTCCTGGAAGGAGTAGGCCACAGCGTGCTCATGTCATTCAAATTCCAACAATCAGCAGACAGGTTGAAATCCACCATAGGAGTGTGGATTTTGAGGTTTGCAGCCACAGAGACTTTTACAGAGGCAGCTTGACAGAGATATCTGCAAGTGTCTGTGTGCAGTCAGACTAGATGCTGGAGACTATCGATTGTTCAATGGCCTCAAGAGGAAATGGTAAGCCCTGTACAGATTCAGGCACAAAACAGTCTTCTTCATAGGCAGTTCTGAGGCAAATTTACTTGAGTTCCCCCCTGAAGCCTGCCTCCACCCTTGCCCTTCTGTTCTGTGTGGGACGTTAGCATCCCCCTCCACCTCTGCACCAGGCGGCAGAATCTTCATGAACAGTGCCTGTATCTGTATAGTGATGGAGTGGGGCTTGGTACAACCCTGCTTCTCTGTGGCTTCTGTAGGATGCTCGTAGAGAAGGTACTGAGCACAGCTAGACCCTGGGGGCCCTGGGCAGGCCCTCATTCTGTGCTGTTTAACTCCATACTCAGCATTCATTGGGAAAGGTTAGGTTGGGTCTGCTGGGGGGAAGCAGTAAAGAGTGCCCGTGGTTCACACCCTGAGTATTTCAGTTTGGGCCCCAGCTTGCATACCACAGCAGCACGTGTCATGCACTGTGGCTCAGGGGGTGAGGATAGGGACCGCCTCCCTCCTCTGGATTTCTGTGAAGATTTCATCCTTCTAGAGCTTGCTGTCATGACTTTGGGCTTTAGGGGTAGGCTTGCCTCTTCATCACAACTCCAAAAGTAAACATCTTCCAAATCTAATTGTGCACAACCAGAAGAGTTGTGTGTCACAAGGCACATGCCTTGTGCATGAATCCTGAATTGCTGCTGGTGGGGGAAAAACAAGGTTTTTAAAGGCATTTTTATTCTTAGCAAATTACAGCTGTTTGGAGTGGAGCAGTGATTTGGACCTTGGGATTACAACACTTTAAAAGGCCGAAGCTTTGCTGAGAGGATAATTTGTATGTTTTACAAATGGCAACAGTCAAGACATTTTTGGTGTGGATTTATAGAGAGGAGGAAATGATTTGTAAGAACCCTGGGCCCTGTTACCTTCATCTGGTCTTCTTGCAATACCCAAAGCTTCTCTAATAACTTCAGAGAGAGGTGGATGCCAAATCCCACAAAGTTATGTGTAGTGTGATCCTAATTCTATAAAAATAATACACAGAGAATGAAATATTATACCCGAAGGCCTCTGTGCTGTTTATCAGCTGGGCATGCTGGTGCACACCCTTAATAACCCCAGCACTCAGGAGGCCAATATCAAAAGCACAGCCTGAGCTACACTGTGAGTTTAAGGCTAGACTGGGGCGTATGGGAAGAGCTTGTCTCATGTACACACCACACCATACACACACACACACACACAAAGTTTATCACTGGGAATTATGATTAACAAATACTTTAAGAGTTTCATCAACTCAGAATTTTTACACTGTACATGTTACTTGACAAAAATAAAATTTCATCCTGAGAATTCAGAAGAGATGTTCTGACAAGCAGGTTTGAACACTGATGTGAGCGCTATGGAGATCAAAACTTGTGCATAAGGTCAGTGGAGACTAGCAGAGACCTGCAGGGCATCTGACCCTTGCCTGGATACATACATGGCTTATTCTCTTGCCTCCTTCTCTTCTGTGGGAGTGGTATGATCTTAACACACATCCTTCCCTGCAAATGCAGTGACCCAGGACAAGCCTCTTTATTTCCTGCTGTAACTGCCCTCAACCCCAGACCTGTGTAGATGTTTGTGTATCAGGTGCCTGGGCTCTACGGTTCCCCTACCCCATCAGGTCATGACCCTGATAGCACTACAGTGCCCGTAAGAGCCACATTTATATGATCATCCACATTTATATGATATATCCACCAAGGAGGATAGCACAGATGCTATGCCATCGGCCACTGGGAAGGCCTGGGCCCCACCTAGCCTATGTGAGAACCTGAAACACCCTTCCTCCTTCTGTCCAGACATGTTCTCTCTCTCTCTCCTCTACTTGGTATCTTTAACAATTCTGAAGTTTCTGGACATTGCACTAACAACCCAGGGGGCTCTGAGCTCTAAAAGGATACCTGGAGCCTTGCTGCTGTGGATTAAAGACAGATCTTGAGCCAAGACAGACATCACACCAGATTATCTCCTCCAACAGTGCTGATGTTTGGAGCTGATAATTCTTGTGGAGATGTCCATGTCATTCCTCATCTTGTCTCAGATGCTTTCATCTGTCCCCTTATGGGGCATAAGCCCCCACTTGAGAACCACCACACCATATATACATGTTTCAAAACCCTATTTGGATAAGTGGATTTCATATATGGAGAGAGAGAGAGAGAGAGAGAGAGAGAGAGAGAGAGAGAGAGGAAATAGACAGATAGACAGACAGACAGACAGACAGACAGACAGTGGTCCTGATATAATGTAGTGGATATGTAACAAGAGCACCTCAGTTTAGAACACTCTCGCCTTGTGTTTCATACAAGGCAGCTCTCCACCTTACTACTGCAGTTAACATGTCGAGTGTTTATCAAATGCTAAGCTTTTCATAATAATTCCCATTCAGATTTATAATATAAAATCTGAGTATGGTTGCCATCTTCTAGAAAAGAACTCTAAGAGGTGAACAGGGCAAAAAGCTTTGCCCAGGGCTGTATCCCCATGAGTGGCAGAGCCGTGATGGACCTCTGCAGATCAGTTCTTCATGACAAGAGCACTGTCATGTCAAGCCCTGAGGATGCTCCCTAGACCCGAGGGACTCTAAGAACAACAGCAGGGCAGCCCAACAGAACTCTCCAGTTCTTCTAACTCATGCAAATTGCACAGCAGGAATGTAAATTCTCAGGGGCTTACATCAGTTCTTGTAGGCTTAGATAAGGACTAGGAGCTATTTTTCTGTTTTGTTTTTTCTTGTCAGAAATATGTATTTATATCAAGAAAAGGTTGCCAAGACTTGAAAAGTATTTGAATTATTTAATCAGTCTTAAAAAGAACACATTGATTGGTGCTTGGATTGGCTAATGAATTTTAATCTTGGTTTTATTCCAAATCCGTAATCACCAAACTATAGGGAAGAATTCTGGGAACTTCTTCCCCAACATGAAGAATGTTATGTTCTTAGGGTTGGAAACCTGAGAATGGGCTCATTTCCACGTGGTTCCAGATTCTTAGTTCATGGCCCTTAAAGCAGGGTATCCAGGGAGATTCTCCAGGCCTGCCACGGAGCTTCGACTCCTGACTGTCTGCCCTGGGAGGTGTGCTCACTGCTGGGGTCCAGCTTTGCCTAGTCAAGGTCTTGATTATTTCAACAAAACATGGATTTGAATTCCAGCTCTGGTCCTTCTTGTGCTGTAGCCCTAACTCAAGTCACTGGCTTTTGGGAGAATGAGCATTGGTGAGCACCCAACTGTGATACTATAGTAAAAGTCTCTCCCTTCCCAGTGGGAGTGGGAGCATCTTGTAAGACTATGGCTATCCGGTGTTGAGCAAAGTCAGCATAAATGTGTTTATCTGTATACAAAGGATGGATGGACCTCATGCATATTTATCTACACACACAGGTGCACACACAAAACGTCTCCAAAACTCCTGGTGTCTAAATGATGTCAGCATGGCCAATCAATATAAACAAGCACTCAGGCATCTTGAAAATCGTGGTCTTCACATTTGTGGTGGATTTTAAAGGCTTGGGTGCCATTATAATAAAGTGAGGGGATGCTTCTTGAGTCCTTATTAAGTCTCAAGTACCATACTTTGTGCTTCAGTTTGTTTCTATTTACTTACACATGACAGCCCAGTGATGTCATAGCCACCGTTCATAGAAGAACCTGACCCCAGTTACACACTAGTCAGAGCAAAACCTGGGATTTGAACCTGAGTCTGTCAGGGCGGGGTCTCCTCCATCCTCTTCACACCTGTAGCCAGCTTCCAGGATGCCGTGTCCCAGATTGTGTTCAATCTGCAATGACACTGTAATGACACTCATTGGTTCTCAAATCCTGATTTAAGTCAAGCTTCTGTCCGATTATCAGACTCCTATAGACAAAGGATTTAGGTTAGTATGTAATAGGTCTGCTTAGAATTCTGAAATACATGCATTTCACATTCATTTAAAAGAAAAATCTGATCTCATTCAACTCCCACCCCTCTCTAATTTTCTCCCTGGTTGTGAACAAGACAGAGCAGGCTGCTCCAGGCTCCTAGGCTCGTTACCCCTTTCTATTCTGTGCTGTGCCAGGAAACAGTGAAGTGAAATGACCACCCAGTTAGCAGAGAAGCAGGGCCCCATTGTCCTCGGAATGGATGGTTATGGCCCCATAAACAGCACAACACACTGGCATTGGCAGAGGCTGCAATGGGGGGCTGGCACAGCCCCCAAACCAGACACGGGCCCCTCTGTGGAGGAGGAAGTCTCTGTGCCCTGCTTCCCAAGTGGCCATTCCAGGAAGGACTCAGATGATCTGAATTATGGAAACCAAATGGCCCGCCTTTGTTTAAAGAGAGAGGGAGAAAAAGCCACTCATTTTTGTGGTAAAGTGAAAACAGGCTCCAAACCAAACAGTCCCTCTCAGAGACGAAAATGCCAGCTCTTTAAGTGAGCCCACAGCCTCCCAGCCTGGGTTCAATCTCGGGGACATCAGAGCTGTACCCCAAGCAGCTACAGCCCTCCATCCTCCTGTCTGCTTTGCCCCAGAAATATGTGGTCTCCAGAACAGGAAAGGAAGACAAAACGAGAAGTAGAAACGACGTGCTGCCAAGGCCTCAGCCTGCCTCCCACTCCTTGTTAGCTAGGACAGAGAGATGAGACAGGAGCTCCCTGGGCTAGTGCATGCAGCCACCGCAGGAGCCCTCCTGATCTAACCACAGCATGGAGCCTGGAGTCACAAGGCCTTCTGGGGCCACCCTGTGGCTGCCTGGGGCTCTGTGGGCGGGACTGCACCACAGGTACTGTATGGAAGAACTGTGGATAGACCACAGCCACAAAGAATGAATACAAGATCTAGTCAGCCATGCTGGGCAGAGTTTGGCTTATTCCCTCACACTTGTCCCTGGAGCAGGAAGTCTCCCCATGACGCCAGGATGTTGCAGTTTGGGTCTGAGATCCGCTTTGCTTTCATCACTATGTAGCTAAGATGGCACTTTGTCTTTCTAACCTCCATTTTGCATCTGAAAAATGATCCTGGGATGGGAAGATGGTTCAGTTGGTAAAGTGGTTCACAGAAGGATGAGGACCTGAGTTTGAGAACCCTAGCACCCACATACAATAAGCAAACAAACAATAGTTGGATACAGCAACATGTGCCTGTAATCAATCCCTGCACTGAGGGGGTAGAGCCAGGAGGGTAACTATGGCTGTCCAGACAGCCTAACTAAATCCGGAAACCCCGGGTTCAGTGAGAACAACCCATCTCAAAAGATTAAGATGGAGAAACATAGGAAAAGATACCTGATGTCTGTCTGCCTCTCTCTCTGTGTCTCTGTCTCTGTCTCTGTCTCTGTCTCTGTCTCTCTCTCTCTCTCTCTCTCTCTCTCACACACACACACACACACACACACACACACACACACACACACTCCTGTTTCATATATACAACATTGTCTCTCATACACTTCTTTCTCTTTCATGCCCTTATACAACATTCTATCTGTCTGTCTCTCAGAGAGAAAGAGAGAGAGAGAGAGAGAGAGAGAGAGAGAGAGAGAGAGAGATCCCTTCCTCCCTTAGCTCCCAAGGCTGTCACTAGCAGAGCTGCCAAAATGGCAAGCACTTTATTGATTGGGCATCCAGACTCTGGAGCCTTCTGCCTGCCTGCTACCCAGAAAGGAAGCAGTGATTCAGCTAGCCTGCCTGGGATTTACCTGTCTCTGCCTCCTCAATGCTGGGATTTCAAGTGCCTACCACCCTGCCTAGCTAGAAGGATGCTCAGGATTTGAACTTGGGTCCTCATGCTTGCACAAAAGTACTTTATCAACTAGCTGTCTCCTCTACAAAGGCTCTACTCTCTACTAAAAATGAACTACCCTAGGGCACACTTGTGTCTGCTGAGTGCTCATGCCAAACCCCACCGAAGCTGCCTCTTCCAGGCCTCCCATAAAGCACAACTTCTAAGATTTAACAAAGCTGCCTGCCTTCTGAAACCCAGGGATATTTGCTGTATCTGTTTGTGTTTGACAAAGCATTTTCTCCGTAAGAATGGCCTCTCTCAAGCTGAACATAGATGTGAATCTCCTTAGAGCCCTTCAGCTGTTCCTTAGAGAAAAGCAAACTCAAATTATGTTGGTTACAAAGATTAGCTTAGATAGACATGTGGCCAGGAGCAGCATCAGAAAGGGAGCCCTGGGTTCTCTTCTAGTGGCTCTACCACATGTGTTAGGGCACTACCGTGTGTGTGTGTGTGTGTGTGTGTGTGTGTGTGTGTGTGTGTGTGTGTGTGTGTGTGAGAGAGAGAGAGAGAGAGAGAGAGAGAGAGAGAGAGAGAGAGAAAGAGACAGAGACAGAGAGAGAGACAGAGAGAGAGACAGAGAGAGAGAGAGGAACTATGTCAGCTTTCTGCTGTTCTGACAAATACCAATGTAAACAAAGAGGGGAATCAGTTCTTACAAGTTTCAGATGAGCAAATTGGAAGCCTGTGTGTGAAGGAAGAAAGTTCCTAACCTTGTAGCAGCCAGAGAGGAAGTTGGAAGTGGGGATGGGGTAGAGGATGGGAGGGGAGGATGAGAGAGAGAGAGAGAGAGAGAGAGAGAGAGAGAGAGAGAGAGAGAGAGAGAGAGAGAGAAAGAATATGAATACTACCAAAAGAGCAGCAGTATCTGGCCCCCCAGTGATTTCTTCACCCCACCTCCCGCCTCCGACAGCATGGTACTTGGTTTCAACAGTAAACTCTCGGGGGACATTTTATATTCCAACCATAACCCAAGGCAAGAAGAGGCTTTCCTTCACACGGTTCTCTATTTTCATCCTGTCCCACTGGACTTGGTTGACGATCTCCAAAGACACGGAATTGGAAATTATAACCTTGTGACTTCCTTTTTACAGATGAGAAGCCCTTTGCTGTGGAAGATACTTACTTGCTGTGCCCAGCACCAATCTTAAAAGAAGTTGGCATGTAAGTTTTCATCAGCCACAGAGTCCTACAGTCAGAGACGGGGAAGCAGGGGGATAGAGGGACAGTGATATATTTCTTTATTATCATTGTGGGGGCTTTCTCTAGATTCTGCCAGTGGCCATGGTGCCAAAGCTATAGCAAACCAGGCACTAGATGGTTTGAATCGCTTTGCATCCTTCGCTGTTCACAGCGAATAAGACTCCCACTTAAGCTAGCTAAAAGGATTTCAGTAACTTGCTCAGGGTCACACAGCAGCCAGTGGGAGAGCCTGAGCTCAAGCCTGAGTCTGCTGACTCAGTCCCAACCACATTTCTAGAAAGTTCTCACATGCATTACCTCACCCTGTCATCATCCTTGTCCTGGAAAGTGACTGTTATCTGTTCCTTCAAAACAAGGAGACTCAGAAAGGCAAAGTAAGCACTGTGGCTGGTTCATGACTGTCACTACCACCCTCCGTCTCCTCAGAGTCTCAGTGGTTCACCTACATTCCCTGAACTCATATCCAGGGACCACCTCACGGTGCCATCAAAACAAGAGCTGGGAGATGTCAGGAGAGTCAGCACCCTGAGTTACAATAAGACTATATGAGGCCCATCAAGCCCAGATGGTTATAGAACAGAAGAGAGCCTCCCCAGAACCATGCCTGGCCTCCAGGGGGAAACACTAAAGCTCTTCATCCAATCTCCTTTCATCATTTGTTCCCAGTGAGACCTCTAACTGAGTGTCTACAGTCGGCCTATGACTCTGGGGCCTGCTACCCAGCCCACAATTGACTAGTATGATGCGAGTTCTTATCTCAGTAAGGCCTAATAGATAGAAGCCAGGAGAAGATAATCTTGTCCACAGCTGTACCTCCAGGAGTCTCACAGGGAGCCACGAAACTGCCCCACCAGACCACTGAGTCCAGATTAACAAGAGCTGAGCATGCAGCTTACAGTTTGTCCAGTTTGTCCCTATTGACTTGGATGGCTCTTAAACATGCTTTATCTGTTAGGCTTTAGTGGCACACACCTTTACTCCCAGCACTCAGGAGGCAGAGGCAGGCAGATTTGCGAGTTCAAGATCAGCCTGGTCTACAGAGCCAAGTTCCAGGACAGCCAGTGCTACTCAGAAAAACCTTGTCTATAAATAAATAAATAAATAAATAAATAAATAAGCAAGCTTTTTATCTTATCATGAGGTATAACAAACAGGTTAAACAAAGGCAGGCTCTGCTTGTCCCTGTAATCCAAAGTTAACACCCTGCCTTGACACATCAAGTGGGCACATCTCAGCACCTCTTGGATGCCACAGGTGTGTGGCCCTGAGACTGCTCCACAGAAGAACGTCAGGCCCCACAGAGAAGTGAGCATGCTCTGTCTGGCTCTCAGTCTGTTGTTCACAGTACACCAGGCTAAGTGCATCTGGTTCTCTTGTTGTTGCAGGAAAGCTGCACTTCAGGTCAGCATGAATGACGGCCTGTCCTTCATCTCCAGTTCTGTCATCATCACCACCACGCACTGTGTAAGTCAGAACCTTCCAGCTCATTGCTGTTATCGTTTTTATTTTCTCAACTGTTCTTCCCAAACCCCCGGCTTGCCTACATCAACCCTGGAAGGTCTTCTGGTTCTTTGTTCTGCCCACTGAGCCCTGATACCAGCTGGGTCAGGGTGTGCTTTTCTGTGAAGTGTACCAGTGACGCTGTACCAGGTTCTCTGTTTCTGGTGTTGAGGAGGATCTCTGGTTATCCTGGCCTGTCCAGATGATTCAATTGTCTGTAGTAAGGGTGAGCTCCTGGGTCGGATACACCATGAGAAGGTAGACAGGAAGGCAATAGGTAACATAGAAAACATGTCTTAAAGAGCTTTGGGGTTTTTGCTTGTTTGTTTTGTTTTTTAAGGATACAGGAAATGGGTACCATCTAAAGGGAGGTATAGATTTATAGAGAACCTATTACTTAAGAATGGGAACATGGAAACTTGTCTATGTGATTGTGGAAATAACTTAGGGCAGCAGTTCTCAACCTGTGGGTCACAACCCCTTTGGGAGTCAAACAACTCTTTCCCAGGGGTCACCTAAGACCATCGGAAAACACAGATGTCTACATTACCATTTATAATCGTACCAAATTTTCAGTTATGAAATAGCAATGAAAATAATTTCACAGTGGGAAGTCACTACACATGAGGGACTATATTAAAGGGTCATGGTATTAGGCAGGTTGAGAACCACCGCCTTAGGGGAAAGCAAAACTGATAAAGGCAGAGAGGCTGAAGGGGCCCTGCACTGGTGACACAAAGTAGCTTCTGCTGGCTCCTGCCACAGGAAGTTTTCATTGCTGCCTACCCTTAAAATGTGATGCCCAATAAATCAAAAACATATGTATGTGTGTGTGCCAGATTCACCTCATGCTATGCTGACTGGGCATGATCCTCACGTTGGTAATCCCAAGGCCTTCTGAGGAGGTGATGCTGGGAAGGGAGGACTTGACTGGGAACACCAGGGCCTATGAAGCTCCTCTGACCAGGGTCACTGTCTCAGAGCTCAGCCTATCTGGGCAGCTGGGGCTCAGCTCACTCATCTAAAGAATGCATCCCCTAATGGGGGAGAGGGTGTTGTTTTTAGTACCACCTTTATTTGAGTATTTTCTTTTGTTAACTAAGTGTTCTTTCTCCACTAGCTCTTCCTTGCAATGGGGGTGGTCAGTGAGTGTATTTACAAAGGTCCTTCCTGGCTAGCCATTGAAAAGCATGTGGATAGAACTCTTTAGTAACTGGTATCATGTCCTTAGTATTGTCATGGGTAGATGAGAGATAGCAGTTGTGCCCTGAAGCCAAACAAAGCAAAAATCTTTTACCTTGTACTGCACAGGAAGCTGAGTTTCATGGGAGACATGACTCTCCTTCCTAATACCTCCTTAAAAACATTCTCCATCATGTGTGGGTAATAAGCCAGTGTAACTGGAATAGACTATGGAAGGAGTCACTTGACCAAAACAACTAAGGTTGCCATAAAGGAATGTCAATACTTAGAAATGATCTTTGCTCAGACATCTGGTCAACCATCCTTTCTGGCTACCTGAGCAGTACACTGCCAAATTTGACAGCTGTGCAGGAGCAGCAAAATGCCTTCAAGTGTCCCTCTACTGAGTTCTTTTGGGAGCTAACGCTTTTAGAACCAGTCAACCTATAGAAAATGATAAACATACCCCAAACCTAAGACCTTGGGTCCAGAGTCCTTCCAACCTCATAGTGCTCCAGCTGTGTGGACCTGTCTGTCTGACCACACCACAGCCAAACAGTTACTGCTCTTGAGTCCACAAGGGCAAGGGAGGTTGGAAAGCGAATAATCTTTGGACCAAGCTTGGGGCATAAAACTACAAGGCTTCAAACTTAAATTTGAGACTCTGAAGAAGAAAGTGTGGCCTTATCAATGTGCTATAAAGTTTAAGTGACTCCCAGGAAAGGCCCACTGTATCTCACGCCAACCTCTGTTTGCTCCTCAAATTACCTGTCTGATTATGACACCACGTCCCCTGTCCAACAGACTCTTGATTAAAGTCACCTCCCAATATATTCCTTTATAATATTCTTATGCTATTATACTATATAATTTATATTTTATACTATTCCCAATATATTCCTTTATATTATTCTACTAGTCTATAAGAAAATTATCGCTGCCCTAATATTTGAGATACAAGTCCATTCATTTACCTACTCAACAAAGTCATTGATCACAAGATGTTCCCTCCTGGGCACTTAGGATGGGTCAGTAGACAGAGGTGGGGGCTACAGAGTGAACAGTAAACATAAGAAATGATTCTGTACTATATTAAAAATAATATATGTGATAAGGAAAAACTAAGTAAGAGGGTTTGGTACTGCCTCAGTGAGTAGGCTCCAGTGTAAACATTCGGCAGTTGAGTAGAGCCCTGGATAGTGAGGAAGTCAACTGTGAGGGAGGGGTGAGGAGGGTAGAAGTTTCTAAACCAAAATCCCTAATGTTAAGACCCTGAGGGTTAAGTGAGAGGGGTAGTGATGGGCTAGATGAGGAAGCAACAGTGGCCACGGATGAAGGATGTGAGCATATGGGATTTGGAGGGGGAGAAGTGTAAGATCTGACCGGCATTTGACAGCTTCCTCTGTGGGCAGATGGCAAATATGAGAGGAGCAGTTTGGCTATTGAAGAAGGTTCTGTGTTGAACCAGAGGCTGAGAAGCTGAAACATTGGATATGAAACTTGAGACATCCCCAAGATCTTGTATCTGAAAGGATGGCATGATCATAGGCTGGCAGGAAGAAATCTGAGGAGGAGTAGACCCAGGGGTGAGGAGAAATTAGGACATCACTTTGCTGGTTACTGTTTGTATAGCCATGTCTGAGTTATTTATCTCTTGTGTGCTTCTGTTTCCTAACCAAGAAACAGAAAACACTAAGTATTTGCTTTGCTGACACTATTGTGAGTGTTGCAAAAATGCTCTCTGCACCGTGCAAAAGGCCTGGCAGTTAGTCAGCACTCAATACATGTTTTATGAATAGAAGTTTAAACAAAACTTTTGAGGAGCTATGTGTGACGATGCAGTGCACACCAGTAAGCCCAGCCCTTTGGAGGCTTGGGCAGTAGGATCTTCAATTCAGTGTCAAGTTACACATACAGTTTGAACTAACTGATTCTCTCTAGAGAATTGGGTCCCCTATCCTGGGTCCCATAGTAACAAAAGAACCCTGACAAAAAGATGCGACCATGGCATACATACTGTCACTCAACCATATTTCAGTGGTTAGAAGGGGACAAACAAGATGGGGGGAAAAAAACAACTCTCGGTTCAAACCCAGAGAGCTCTACTCCCCACCAAGGCCCCAAGCAGAAACTCTAATTAAACACTGAAACTTCCTTGGGGCAAAGCAGAGGTTCTGTGGAAGGTGGAAGGCATGGTCATCCAGAGGTGACCTGAAGTCTCAGGCTGGTGTTTGTCCAGAGGATGTGGTTTTCAGATTAGAAATGATCCCTGAGGCTTAAGTAAAGGGTTAGTCATCCCTGTGCCAATCCCAGCCTGCCTAGTCTGGGAAGCAAAACTCATTTTAAAATATGAAGCTAAGACTTTTCTTGCTTTATTTGATGCCCATTTGGACAAATGTGTCCCAAGGTTCCAAGAGCCACAGTGAGTAACTGCTGCCCCTGGCCAGAAGTAGAAATTCCATGCAGATTTACAGGACAGGGATTTTTTTCCACTTAAGTACTAAAAGATTCCTATACTCAGGGTAAACTTTGCAGAGTTGCCTGGCTATAGAACGTGTCAGTATTCAGTCCTCTTCTCCAGCATTTCCTAAACACCCGCAGCTGGGTTGCCTAGCCCTGCACCCTTTCCCGCCCAGACTGTAGCATGAAGCTGAGAATAGTCGCTGATGTGGTACAGTACAAAGCAAGTTGATTTTAGGACTTTGAGGAGATTTCATTGATAATTATCTTCCTTTAAATGAATATTTTACAAGTCTATCATGCTTTACCCAAAGAGGATAGAAGTCAGAAAGTTGTTCAACCAGCATTTCTTAAATAGCTACTGAGTATCCAGTATCCCGTTAGAAATCTGCAAAGTTGCTGTTGGCAGAAGGAGACCACCAGATGAAGAATGTGTAAAGATAAGCCAGGCTGGAGATAGCTCACTTAGTCAGTGCCTGAGTTTGATTTCAACCCACCTAAGAAGATAGCCAGGCATGGTAACACACACTCCAGTATGGGGAGATTGGGACAGGCAGACCCTTGGCTCACTCAACAGCCAGCTTGGCCTACTCAGAGAGTTCCAAGTGCCTCCAATGAAAAACACTTTCAAAAAGAATGAAGCAGACAGCCCCTGAGAAACAGCACCAGAGGGTGTCCTCTGGGCTCTGTCATGCCCACACGTATGTACACAGAGAGAACAGGTTGTGTGAATCAGGTGTAAAGTCTGTAAGATTTTGGAGAGGAGGGGGCCAAAAGAATCCATGAACTATCTGTGGAGGAGGTAATGCCACAGAGATGATCTTAAAATGATAATTACAGAGGCGTAATGGGCAGAGGCTCTGCCCAGAGGAAGGCAGCCTTTGCAAGGGCTCAGGACCCACGGATTGTGGGCTTCTCCCCTCTACTTCTGTTTCCAAGCCTACTCCCTTTAGATTGAGGCCTTTTCTCAACTTTACAAGTGCTCCTCTCCTGGGACACACCCACCCTTGGTCTTGTCACCTAGTAAGTGACTTAACACCTGGGTTTGTTTGCATTCCTTGCAGGATTGTGAAAATCACAATCTTCAAAGAAAGGAAGGGAAAATAAGATTATACCCAGGCTCTAAGTCTAATTAACCACTAAATAAATGGAGAATATGCTTCCATTTTCTACCTAATTTATGTGGGAAAAGCCTAACTAAAAACAATAAGTAGTAATTTAAAAATCCCATGTGATGTCACTGGTCAGATGAATTCTTTTTTTTTATTTTTGAATGAAGATGAAAATTCAATTATCTCCAGCATGAAGCATCAAAGCCAGGAGCCCTGGGTACTGTAGGCCCGGCATAATGAATGTATAGCAGTTACAGAATAATGGGGAAATTAATTCAGGCTATTGATTCAGAAGCCCCAGCTCCTGAGTCGGGCATAGTGCACATACCTGATATTCTAGCCCTGGCGAGATTGAAGCCATAGAACAGGACTTCGAGATCGTTTTCAGCTACATTGTGAGTTCAAGGCCATTATACACTATATGAGAATATGTTTTAAGAAATAAACAAAAAGCCATCCCCACCACTGTGGAGGGCAGGTAATAAAGGTGGTCTCAGACCTCATATTGCATGGCTCTAATCGGAAGAATGGTATGCACTTAAAGGGACTGGAAGCCACAGTCCTCTCGATGAATGATTGCCTCATTAGTTTATTGACACATCTCTGCCCCTAACAGGATCTGCTGCACGGCTCCCATGGCAGCTACCCGGCCCCCCATAAAGAGGCTCCCTCTTAGGGTATAATAAGCCTGGTTATTAGGATCAGGGAGAAAGAGCTTTGAGGATGTTGTTTCCAGAGTAACAGGTAGCAGGAAAGCAATTAATCTGGTTTACTGATAAGTCAAACAAGGCTGGGTTGCATCTTCCGTCTTCCATTGCCACTTCCGGTCTTCCATTGCTACTTCGGTATAAAAACGCTTCCTTGGTGCCACTCGGAGTAAAGTAAGCAGTAGTATCAGGGCAATACTCAAGCTGCTGGAAGCAAGGTAAAGCCGTGTTTGTTAGGTCGGGCATGCTTCTGCTACCTTTGAAATCCCTGCTGTGAAGATGACATCTGTGACCCCCACCAGAGGTGACATCACAGGTGGCTATGCTACACTTCATACTACAGGTGGCTATGCCACTCTTCACACCACAGGTGGCTATGCTACACTTCACACCACAGGTGGCTATGCCACAGTTCACACCACAGGTGGCTATGCCACACTTCATACCACAGGTGGCTATGCCACTCTTCACACCACAGGTGGCTATGCTACACTTCACACCACAGGTGGCTATGCCACAGTTCACACCACAGGTGGCTATGCCACACTTCACACCATAGGTGGCTATGCCACACTTCACACCACAGGTGTCTACATTACACTTCACACCACAGATGGCTATGCCACTCTTTACACCACAGGTGGCTATGCCACACTTCACACCACAGGTGGCTATGCCACTCTTCACACCACAGGTGGCTATGCTACACTTCACACCACAGGTGGCTATGCTACACTTCATCTTTAGGCCACTGCTCCCTTTCTATGAATATGCCCCAGCTTCCAGCTTGTTCCCCAAGAATTTTTATTAATTTTTCTTTTTAAAATTATTTTTATTACAGTTACTTATTAATGTGGGGGGAGGGGCATATGTAGGCCAGAAGATGATTACTTTTGAGAGATGGTTCTCTTCTTCCACTATATTTGTCCCAAGACCATCATCAAACTCAGGTGGCCAGGCTTAGTAGCGAGTGCCTCAGCCTGCAGAGGCATCTTGTTGGGACTCTCCCAAATTCTTAATTGTTTTATCATGAATCTAGACTTTACAAGTCTTGGTATTTTTTTCTATAAATGTACATTTGAGTGAGTGTGTGAGTGTGTGCGTGTGCAAGTGTGTGTGTGAGAGAGAGAGAGAGAGAGAGAGAGAGAGAGAGAGAGAGAGAGAGACTGGGAAAGATCTTCAGTGCCTTGCACCCTGTAAAGAATTATCTATCTCAAAGTGTCCATAGTACAATGGTTGGAAAACTCTTAAGAATCAGAATTAGTCCAGGAATCTACATTTTTAACAAGCTAGGCAAGTAAATCTTAATCATAAAAGACGCTTCATATCCCTCTCTAACTCTTGCTTTTTCATTCAAAGTTTAAAAAGAAAAAAGTCACTAAAATCCATTTAAGAAATAAGAGTTCTCTTGACTCATCCATTCATGTAAGAGTCCCATGCCTTCCATGCAAAGCCTATGCTGTGTTCCTTTTAGAATGCTCTTACTGATATAAGTACAGGAATTTGCCTGAGGGGGACAATCTGTCTTGCTGAGGCTGATTAGAGAGGGGTCTGCCAAACAGAGGCCACAGTAGCTGCAGGTATGAGCTACAGAAAGGTCAGGGACCATGCAGCATTGCCTGAGGAGTTCTGTCCAGCGCCACCACCCAGGCCCATTGCCTGTGTCGATTCAGATCTGTTACCAATAGATTTAGAAGAACTTGGGAATGCACAGACGCAGTTGGTTTCATGGTCAGACAGCTCTCTAGGTAAACAGATGCCCAGCATGGCCACCATTGCCAAAACTTCTTCAGTTTCACCAGCCGGGTATGGAGTGAGTCCAGTGGCCTGGGCTGAGATGCAAGCTTGTCTTCCAACATAATAAAAAAAGGCTGGTACGCCCTTCAGAGTGCAAATCAGAGAAGACATTTTTCCTTCTGTCTTCCAAGGTCAAGTAAACAGTCCATCCATCAAAACATTCATCAAAGTCTGTCTTTGTGATGAATAATCCATACTGCAACTACCAACACCAACATTCTGGGGAGGGAACTTAACCCAGGGAAGAGGCCATTATAGCAAATAAACCCAGGGATATCCTATTAGGACCCGTGTGTGTAAAACCAGAACCATGGACAGATAGTCAGAGTGAGACTCTGGGAATGATAGCCAGTCCTTGCCCTCAAGAAGACAACCTAGAGGTAAATATTGTACAGTTTAGGGTACAATCGGACATGGGACCTGCAAAATCCCCCATTTGTCCTAAAGACTAGAAACTTCCACTTCTGCACATCTTTGGATGAATTAGCACTAACACATGGCATCTGGGGTTACCGCACACAGCATCTGGGGTTCCTTTCCAGCCTCTCAGTGACCTTCCTGCAAAACCAAGCCAGACAGATTCTTCCAGAAACACTCGAGAACATGTCAGAACACACAGGCAGCTTGCCTATGAGTAACTTTCACCCTAGTCAGAGGCTCCCCAAACTCAATATCCCTGCAGGAGGGAGGCCCTTATAAACATTAAAGAAGGTAAGACCAGGGCACAAGCTCTGGCTTCTCCTACAGGTTTCTATGGCAGAACATCTCACCTCTTGCCCACCCGTCTGCTTAAACTTCACATCATATGGATGAGTAGAGGGAGCACTGCACTGGAAGGATGGCATAGAGAGGGACCTTGAGAGGTCCTCTGTGACAGAATGTGGAGTCTGGGCAATGGGAAGTCATAGAAAGCAAGTGCAAGGCATCGCTGTGGCCGTGTGCCCCTGCCTTTGAGTAAACTGCAACCAGGGGCATTAACATGGAGGCCACAGCCTTGTGCCCTTTGTCCTTCAAGGCAGTCAGTGTGCATCCATGTTCCATATTTTAGCTGAAGTAGCTTAGTGCCAAGAGTGACCACTATGCAGCCCCAAGGAGTAAATGGATGGATCCTGGGGCTTCATCCTCAGCCTTGAAGAAAGGATGCCCAGTTACACGTTTTTGATCGCTCTAATCATAGATGGCGTGTCCTCTAAAGTGTACAGGTTGGGGAGACAGGGAAGAGTTGCTTAGAGAGGACAATAAAGTTAAGTCTGGCCTCGGATCAAATGAGTCTGGTGCTGTCCTGCTACTGGCTGTGTGATGGCGGACCTGGATAATGTGCCCTTGCACTTGGCTGTGAGCTCTGTGGGACTGGCCTGGTGACGGTTTCTGAGAATGTCGTGACTTCTGGACACAGTAACAGAGTGTGGCTCCTAAAACTAAGGAGGGGATGGGCCCTGTAACCTGACAAAGGTAAACTCCATTTGAGTTTGGTGTTTGGGGTCATGAGTCTTCTTTAGAGAGAGCCCAGAGTCTCTGGAGGTAAGGGAAACCGCAGCATCGATTGTAGTGTGTAGAATATAGAATTGGAAGCCATTAGTCTGGGGGCACATCTGGCACGGAGAGAAAGGCCCATTCTAAAGCAGGTGTGGAGCTGCAAGGATTGGACAGGATGAGAGCCAGCTGTTGGCTGGCTTTTACTTTTAAAAAGCCTTCATCATTGCCTGACTAGGTGGGAACGGTCTCTAACACGGTGCTACTCAGTGCAGGTAGCTGGCAGCTTGGCAGAGATTTGGCATCAGATCAGTGCCTGGGCTGGAAAACTGTACAGATTCCCTCCACAGCTTAGAGTCTGTAATTGTGGATCTGTGTGCATGTGAGCTGAGAAGGGTAAACTCAGCCCTCCAGAGAGTAATGAATGAGCTTGGCTTGGCATTTAGGAAATAAATTTGAGAGACCTTTGTTGTTGATGTTGGAGGGGGCTCCCCTGTGAGATGCAGGTCAGCCAACCATACAAGTAAGGTCCCATTTCATCAGGACTGCTCCAAACGCACCTTCTTGGTTTCCAGGTACGCCACCCGCAGGGTAGCACTTCTCTTCACTCAGCCATCCCTTGAGAGCCACACACAACTCAAAGCTTTGTTTGGTTAAGTGATGTTCTGGTTTTGTTTTTAAGTCACTTTAAAAATATACCTGTGGTCTGGTGCACCATCACTAGCGAGGGCAGGGAACCACAGGAACACAAGAGCCCAGAGCTTAGATCTCAAATACTGCTTACAAACTGAAATAGAAGGAGCTTGCCAGTGCCTCTATTTTGATAACCCTCAGATGCATAAAAATACATTTAATATGTTTTGAAGGACTCCTGCTGGTTTATTTTTCTTGGGTAGTTGAGTGATCAACTCTTCAATATTTTATCTCTGAGTATTTTAAAGAATGTTTGCCCTGAGTTTGAAATTTCCTTGTTTTGAGAGTTGATGAGAAGGGGGGAGGAATGGTTTTCTGAAACTATGCTTTGGAAAATGCTGAGACACTGAGATACCCCATGGCAAACGGCAGACCTACAAGTTGAGTCCAATAGTCCTATAAACAGAGTCGATGTGTTGGGACATGCTCAGCCATTGGGAAACACAGAATGACAGCTTGCACAGTCAAACCATTCAACTCTCTGCTGTTTACAATAACACATACCTTCCATAAAACATGAAGATAAACAAAGGTGGAAACAAAAATGTGAGAAAAGTTATATTGAACAAAGAGAAAGAGACAACCAGTGTAGCTATTTAACAGAGGGCAGCTTAAACCTTACAGCAAAAAAGGAAGGAGGAGGAGGAGAAGTCGTATGAGGAAGATACAATGACAATGTATTACTGTCCTGAAGACCGGCATGATGTGCATAGCAATTAACCCAGAAGTTAAATGATTCTGATCTTCATGCGGTGCACACCCATGACACATAGAAAGCAAATCTGAAAGAATGCCAAAGGGACTTTTATAAACCCATTATCTTCTGTTCAGAGGAGATTTATGTGCATCTCTCAGTAATCATTAATAGGTCAACTATCCAAAAACTGATTAAAAATATATATATAAATTATTTGAATAATACAGTAAAAAAAAATAACTGCTGACAAATTATGGATCCAGAACAAAGTCCAAACTAGTGATTAGATGTGTAGGCTGTTTGAGATGAGAAGCAAAATGATCAGAAACATATTTCTTCGGTTAGAAGACTCACTCACACTGTTCCCCCACATTTTAACATCTCTGAGATTAAGATGATTCTGTTAATCAATAAAGCATCACAATTTAACGGGCAAAAGTTTTCTTTAGTGGCCCAAAAAATAATGAAGCATCCTAGAGTAAGTGACTGGAATCTGGAAAGATAGTTTCTATTCATCTATATTGTAAAAGCAAAAAAGTTAAAATAAATAAATAAATAAATAAATAAATAAATAAAACATGCTTAAAAGCCTTCTGCTCAGTCACTTCCTCTCTGCCACCCACCTAAGGATCGGTGCCATACAGATCACATTCATGCTCTAGAGTGAAAAAATTAAATATCCATAGCAAATTAAGTTATCAACCAGTTTTTAAAATCTTGCATGCTTCCAAATTCAAAACACACATCAGAGTAATATGTGAGCCAATGTGAGCTACAAAACACTTGGAACTGTTCAATTATTGAGATACCACATACCAAACTTAGAGTGCAGCTAAAGCAGCCCTCAGAGGGAAATTCCTAGTCTTAAGTGTTTGTATAAGAAAAAAAAAAAAAAAAAAAGGTATAGGTCATCTCAGCATAGAATTTGAAAGATCAAACAACAAAATAGTAAAAACCAAAAAAAAAAAAAAAAAAAAAAAAAATGCTGTTTTTTAAGGTGGAGGATGGCTAGGAGGTTGGCTCAGCTGTTGAGAGCATTTGCTCTTTAGGGGACCAGAGTTCAGTTCCCATCACCCACATCAGGCAGTTCATAACTACTCATAACTTCAGCCTCAGGAAATCTGCCCTCTTCTGCCCTCTGTGGGCACCCCAAAGCACATGAACACATGCAGACACATGTACATACATTCAAATAAAAAGCAAAATAAATCTTTAAAACAAGCAAGAAAATAATAACAAGAGAAGAATTGTGTAGCAACCAAGGTAACTATTAGTTGAGCATAGCAGATATAAAAAAAAAGAGAAGCGGGCACGAATCCTCAGAGCTGTGCTGGAGAGGTTAGAGGGGAAGCTGAGCCAAAGCTAGTGCTGCCACAGGCTGGGCTTCGATGAGGTCACTCACACAGGGGACTGAGAGAGCAATGCATGTTGGGATCACCGCCCACCTGCCCTGCCCAGTCTTCTCCTTTCTCCCAGGGAATGTTATGAAATATTATAGTTTACATTTCTCTCTCCCATATCATCCCCAACTAAAATTTGTCAAATTGCTGTGACCTGTCTGCAGTGCTGAGGCTGTGTGGCCCTAAAGCAGTTTGTGACCACCATGTTTTGTTAGAGTCCTTGCTTTCCAGTTGGAGGGTGAAAAGCTGGGTCTTCCTGCATGCTAGCCTTTGTCCTGGTTTAGCTTTGCTTTCCCTGATCTTTTGTTTCTTGGTCTCTCCCCCTTCCTACTTGACAACTTAAGCTTTGAGGTGTCCCAACATCAGACAACAGGCTTGTGTAAACTGTATATTTAATAAGCCCAGTCTTTGAATAAGAGCCTGAGGCGAAGTAGGTATGCCCCAGGCCTTAGAGGACAGCCAGAGTGTCCATTCACACCTGCTCCCGGTGGCCTAGGCTAAGCCAGAGGGCTGAAGCTTAGGGTGAACGTTCTGGGTTAGTAACCAGCTGTGAAAGAGAGCTGACTGCATGGGGTGCACAATGTATAGAGGATCCAGAAGCTGGATCCATGGGAAGAAACATCAAACAAAAGAGGAGAAGGAAGAGGAGGTTAACAGTGTGGGGAATGGAACCAAGAATGGAGACAGACGAGATCCCCTTCCTCCTGAGGTCTCCTAAGCTAACGGACCAATATTTAAACGCAAAATCAGTAGGCTAGGTCATGACAGAGTGGGAGACGCTTGGCCCAGCTCAGACCACATTGGCAACTTAAAGTCACACTGCAGTAAATTGCATTGTCCTGGGCTCTCAGGTGATCTTCTCCTCAGGATCTTATTTAGAGGCTGGTGAGATACTCAGTGGGTAAAGGCACGTGCCACCAATTCTGAGAACCAGAGTTCCATCCCCAGAGTCATCACCAAAGAATGAAGAAAACAGCTCCTCAAAGTTGCCCTCAACCTACACACACACACACACACACACACACACACACACACACACACACACGCACCATACACAGAGAGACAGAGACAAACATACACACACATACCATATACCATACCACACACAGAGGGACAGAGACTGACACACATACATACACATACACCACACACACATGCACATACTACATACACAGAGAGAGAGAGACAGACAGGCATACAAACCACACACAAACTCATACTACAAACATACATACCACACCACACACACATCATACCACACTACATACACACCACAAACACACACCACACACACATCATACCACACTACATACACACCACAAACACACACCACATACACATCATACCACACTACAGATACACACACCACGAACACACACACACCACACATATCATACCACTCTACACACACACACACCACACAAACACACACATCATACCACACTACACATATACACTACAACATACACCACATACCACATACACTATACCATACAGAGAAACAAAGACAGACACACAGACACACACCACAAACATACCACATAGCATACACACACCCCAACACACACCACATACCATATACACTACACCACCCACTACCACACACAGAAACCACATACACACACAAGTGAGTCTTAACTTTTTTAATTGTAAAGATGATCTTACTTGAGACTGACACAAATCATACCACCTTAGAACCCCAAAGCAAGCACATCCTTCCCTCTCTCCCCTATAGAACAGCGAAGTCTCGTGGGGTAAACACCTGCCCTTTCCAGGGACAGCTGTGTCACCATATGCACTAGAGCCACAAGGAAATTCAGAAGTGCAGTGTACTTCTCCCCAAAGCCAGTGCCTCAGCTGCAGGAACCCGCCCACATTCCTTTGCCTTCCTGTGGCTGCTGAAGCAGGTGTTCATTCACTCAGCGCCCAGAGCAGGGAGCTTAATGTTGTGTTCAATTTCTTCCAAGATTAAAAAGTACTTGAATAAGTGACAACCAAAATATTCCTAGGATTCTTTTTAGTGCAACCCAACATCAGGAAAGCGGCTTTGCTCTCAAGCATGAAAGCAGTCTCATTTTACCCGAATTCATGAACTTAGAAAAGGCACCCTTAACACTTGAAGTTCTTAAGATTATCACAGAAGGTTCAAGCCCAGCCTAGATATATGCCAAATGTGTCTTCAAGAAGAAGACCTGGAAGCCATTAAAATTTTAGAATGAGTCCAATTTGCCACAGATACTGCTTGTGTGAGCATCCTTCATTTTGTACCCTGCTCTATCCTCCCTGTGCCTTGCACATGAACCTGTGGATCATCTTCCCTCCAGAATGCCCTCTCCTCTTTCCACTCCCAGCCCCCCAGTTTCACTGTACTCCCAAGGCCAGCCAAGGGCTGTCTCGACTTGCCACAGACTGTGCCCTGGCTTGTGTCTTACCTGCTCTGAGCTCTAGGGTGTTGTCACCTTCTGAATCCAAAACCAAGCTCTCTACAAGAGGATGTCAGGGTTGTTTCCAGCAAGGGTCTGTGGCAGGGATGTAGCTTCAGGAGACACATGACAGGCATTACCTGCTGAATTCTCATTTCTTCCTATCTAGCCAACAGTTAAGTGGCCGTTCTCAGTCATTCCTTTGGATAAGTCATTCCATTTGAAACACTGTACTGTGCCTAAAAGAAGAAAAGAGACCAAATCTGATGTATACTCTGGGAGCTCCCTCATGGGAAAAGAATCCCTGAAGACCCTTTGAGAGTTGCATATCAGATATCTCCACTGTGATTCATAACAGTAGCAAAATTACAGATATGGAGAAGAAATGAAATAGTTTTATGATTGGGGTCACCACAACATGAAGAGTTGTATTAAAGGGTCTCAGTATTAGGAAGGTTGAGAGCCACTGTTGTAAGATACAGTAAATCCAAAGACAGAATTAATGTAAGCACAACCCGTAGAGTCCAGCAGTGACACCCTCTACTCTGTCTTCCCTGTCCAGCTACGTGGTTTGTGATTGCAAAAACTACCATCTTCTGTACCTCTGGAGTGCCTTGAGAAGGCCAAGCACATAGTAGTTGCTTTATAAGTGTTAGACACTTTTGTCTTAGCTAGCACCAAAAATCAGTTGTCCATGCAATGAAGGTTAGAAAAGGTATCTCAGGAAGAAGCTGGGAGAAAAGCAATGTGGACACAGCACCAGGTCCCACTTAGCTTTGCCAAAGCACCAAGTCAGAAGTGGGTTTGGAGGGCAGTGGAGAAAAGGCTGGTGAGGAGGAACCAGAACTGTGCATCCAGAATGCTCAAGGGGGTCTGAGTTCTAAGGATTTGATGGATTCCCTGAACTTTTAGTAAGAAACTTGTGAACTTGTATGTACATGTAACTGTCCTTTTCTAAAGAGAGGGGTGTGTCATTGCCCCTAAATTCTCAAATGTTAGGAATATTTGTAGTCACTGATAACAGGCTAAGGAGTTTCAGTGCTGAGTGGAGAGAGGAATACTGAAAACCTGGGGTGGATTTTGTACCTGTAAGGAAGGACATCTGGAGATCCTAAACCTCACCTGGCAGTGGAGGGGTGGAGGCAGGTTGACTTAGGATGTGGGTCAGAGAAACAGGATACACTGGCAAATGGTAACTGGGGAGAGAAAATGGTAGAAAAAGAAAATTCAGTTAACTTCAGGTTTCCTGCTGGGGTTGACAGAGGATGAGAGCAAGCAGGTTTGAGGGGGAAATGCAATCTCAGCCTGGATCACTGTGCTGAGATGTTAGTGGGAAGAGGAATGGGGGGGGGGGGGGGGACCAGTCTAGTCTAGGCTCAAGATAAAGACCTTCATCATCTGTGTGTCTAGATGACAGTTCGAACCTGCCAAAAAAAAAAAAAAAAAAAAATGCCACTTCTCAAAGGGCTAGAAAGAAAGAAGCAACAGACCAGGGATGGGCCTGTGAGGCACATGACCCAATAACCAGACCTCATGTCAACCTAATGCAACCAAAATGAAGACTTCAGAATGGTTAAGCTAATAGTTAAGGAAATTAAAGATTTCTTAATGGCAGGAGAAGGGAGGGGAGTGGGGAAGGATGGCTCCATAGATGTGCTGGCTTTTCCAAAGCCACATGCCAGCAGAAGCCTGGGAAGAGTCTGGAAAGAAAGGATAAGAGATGGTGAAGGTGGGCCAACAGACACAGGTGCAGGGGTATAGAATTCCAGGTACGTGAGGGGACAGGGGTGGCAGATAAGCCAGAAATAACAGCAGAAGACACAGCTCCAAGAGAGAGGATTCTGGCCTCCAGCTTTGCCCATCCAGAGCTTCTCAGCAGCAATAAAATGACTTAAATTTCATCTTTCAAAATAAAACTTGCCCATGCTCCACTAGTTCTGTCTGGGCAGGAAGCAGGGCTCTGAGCAGCCAGCTAGAAAGGCTCTACATTCCTATTCAGAGCGCTGGAATGTGACTCTTACTGAGCACAGCCCTGGCCAGAGGGAGAAGAGAGTGGGGTGCAGCCCTTTGTGCCCCTCTACCCTGCTGCCCTCTGCTGACTCTGTGAGTGTCTGTCCCATTGAAGCAGAGCTAAGCTCACATGCTCACACCTCCTGACTGAGCATGCCCCCCTCACCAGGCCCAGCTCCAGTTAGCTCCAGTTAGAACAAGCAGATTGTTGTGCAAGTCACAAGTGGGTGGCCAGAGCTGGCCTTGGCCAGAGGGAGGGTCTCTTTTTCTTTGGGGCTCTCAGTGGTGTCTCAGAGACAACCAGCTGAGTAACAGACAAGGGGAGATAGTGGGAGGAAGGGAAGAGGGGAGCCCCATGTCCTCAGTTGCCCCCAGGTGCCCTATGGAGACTCTAGATCAGCTCAGGGGTCACCAGCAGAAACGGATAAGAATCTTATCTATTTTAAATGTGAAGTGTCTGCCAGACAGGACGGCCCCTGAAAACACGAGTGGCTTAAATAACTCTGAGCACTGAGACTATACAACTTAGCAGAGACCCTGGAACTGCTGCAAACCACCACTTGCTGCACCCCCATCTCCTAGAACACAAACAAGCTTCTCAAAACTCTATGGCTGCAATCACCAGGACTGACGCTAAGGTTAAAGACGCGGATGGCAAAGTGTCCCTTCCATCTGCCTCAGTTGTGAGTGAACTGACATAGGAGAATCTCAACACTGTCTTTAGGCTGTGGGGTAAAACCTGGCCGAGTGTGACTGAAAATGCTGGAATTATGTTGAACAGGTTTATCAACCCACGCTGGGCATGGATGTGGCCACCGAAGACACTAGTTACTGAGTGAGTTACTCAAAACTGCTTTATTAGAATTTGGGGCCCCTTGCTTGCTAAGGCCCTAGGAAGATTTTTTTTTCCCCTCTTATTCTAGAGAGCTCATGAAAGCACCAGGCTCTACAAAACCTGCTGGAGTAGGGTAGCCAGGGCAATCCACCCTGGGGCAGCACATGCCCAAGAGACAAGGCAGATCCAGGCCTGCCCTGTGCTCTTACCCTACTTGCTCTGTGAGTAGAGGGAAGTAACAGACCTGGAGTCACACACACTCCACCCCAACACAGGAGGAAACCTCAGGAGTAAAGAAGGACTCGTCCAGCCTTAACCAGCACAGTTTCCAGGCCCCGCAGGAAGACTTGGCTCTTGGTCTTGGCTGCACCCCAGACCAAAGGCATCGGGCCAAATCCCAGCACAAGCTCAGCTTGAAGACATTTCACATTTCTTTACATTGAACAACCCCAGGCTCCTGCTAATTCCTCCTCCTTTAACTAAGGCAACTCCCAAAACAAAACAGAAAAGAGCAGAAGTGCTAGGTTTTGTACCATCCAGAGGCCTCTGTCTCCCATAGCAAACAAGCCCAGGCATGATTCCACAACCCTCACCCCACGCCACACTGTGTGTAAAAAAGCCAAATCCCTTGATTCTACCCACCAGATACGAGAAGGTTTCATTTGTTATGCTTGCAAATCTTTACCTTTGAATACAATGCCCTTCTTGTCTTTTTTTTCATTAATTAATTTATTCACTTTACATCCCCTACTCCTTCCCTCCTCTCTTCCCAGTCCCACCCTTACAAATTCCTCCCCCTATTACCCCTCCCCTTCTCCTCAGAGACTGAGGAAGCCCCCCATGAGTACCACCTGCCCTGGGACTTCCAGTTGCAGCAGGACTAAGCATATCCTCTCCCACTGCAGCCCAACCAGGCAATCCTGTTAGGAGAAGGGGATCCAATGGCAGGCAAGAGTCAGAAATGGCCTCTGCTTCAATTGTTAGGGGACCCATATGAATAACAAGCTACATATATGCTACAAATGTATAGGGGACCTAAGTCCAGCCCCTGCATGGTCTTTGGTTTGTCCCAGTCTCTATGAGCCCCCATGGACCCAGGTTAGTTGACTTTGTAGGTCTTCTTATGGTTGTCCTTGGCCCCTCTGGTTTGCTCAATTCTATCCCCCACTCTTCCACAAGACTCCCCAAGCTCCACCTGATTTTTGGCTGTGGGTCTTTGCCTCTGTTTCCATCCACTGCTGGATGAAGCCTCTCAGGAGACAGTTTTCCTGGGTTCCTGTCTGCAAGCATAGCAGAGTATCATTAATAGTATCGGGGGAGGATATGTGAATCTCACTCAGAAGGTGAAACAAAATAGTCGTTGGAAGGGGATGGAAGAAGAGAACTGGGTGAGGCGGGAACAGGGATGAGGAGAGAGCTGGGAGTGAGGACAGAAACCGATGAGGAAGCATCTCTGGGACAAGCTGGAGACCTGCAACAGGAGAGGCTCTTGGGAGTCTGTGCAGGTGACCCTAGCTGAGACTCCTACCAGCAGTGGACATGGAGACTAAAGTGGCTACTGAAGTGTTTATTAAAAGATAGAGATAAAGAGAATGTGTTCTGTGGGTGTGTGGAGAGGTATGGGGGAAGGGAATGTCTCAGTAGACCCATGCAGAGGCATCTCTTCTCCCTGAGGGACCAGTCACACACCCAGTATACTATAGAATAGAGTTTATTGAGGGCATGGGGAGGGCAGCCAGGAGGGTAGTAGAAGCAGAGAGATAGAGTAGAGAAGTAGAGGCCAGCCATGACCATGTGGAGAGAGAGGGGAAGGGAAGAGGGGAGGGGGGAGGGGACAGAGAAGCTAGAGGCAAGAGAGTAAGAGATTAAGAGATTAAGAGAAAGAGGAGGGGGCAAGTAGCCCCTTTTATAGTGGGCCAGGCCTACCTGGCTGTTGCCAGGTAACTGTGGGGAGGAACATACCTGGCTGTTGCTGGGTAACTGTGGAGGTGGAGTTTAGACAGAATACTAACAGCTACCTCCACTTCCAGTGGAGCAAGGGGGACATCAACTCACCCACAAAACCTTCAACCCAAAATTTGTTCTGTCTGTAAGATGCACAGGGATAAAGATGGAGCAGAGATTGAGAGAATGGCCAACCAATGACTAGCCCAACTTGAGACCCATTCCATGGGAGAGAGACCTCCTTGTCTTTTTTTGTTTGTTTGTTTGCTTGTTTGTTTGTTTTTACTGGATATTTTATTTATTTACATTTCAGATGCCATCTCTTTTCCCCATTTTCCCTCCCTAAAAACCCCCTATCGCCTTCCCCCTCCTCCTTTTTGCTTTTATACCATTTTAATTACATGCAAGTATTAAGGTCAGTTCTAGGTTGAGGAATTAGCAATACAATAGATGCAAATACTCAAGGAACAAGCAAGACAATAAACACAAATAGTCAAAGAACAAACAGGCAACAAACAAAATTCTGTGAACACTCCCATAATCACTGTTTCTAAGGGCTTATTGGGATGACCAAAATATCTGAGCCAACTTCCCTGTCCTAGCCCAAAGTCATTTTCATGTCTGAAGCCTACTTCCTTGTTCTAGCCTAAAATTTAGATTCCTGCCTGAAATTACTTCTTTGTTCTAGCCTAATGTCAAATTCCTGCTTGAAGCCTACTTTCTTGTCCTTGGCCAATGTCGTATTCCTGCCAAGCAGCCCCAAAAGCTCTCTGCCTCTCCCCTTTTTTTTAATTTCATAAACAAAACTTAGCCTGTCTTAGGTCGTTCTGACAAGAATGCCTTCCTTACCCGTTGTGGAATATGAATTATCAAAAGCAATGCACTCATGTCTTAGGTTGGTAAGACTCTGTGTAGAACCTTACCAGTCCTTGGCTTGCCAGCCTGTTAATTTAATAATTCTGTCTAGGGGTCCATTTTCAGTTTCAAGCCATATACTATGGCTGCCAACATGTTGATGTTGTTAAAAACAAGCTTTAACATGATGGGCAGGAATAAAAATATTCCCAGGACAAAAAGGGCTAGCATGATCAAGCTATATATGCCATTCTTGAAGCTTGACCAAAATAGAAATACTGACCTCAGGTCATGGGTAATTTTATCACCAGTATCTGCTACATCAACGTTGAGCAGAGCAGCATTGTTTAAATTCATAATTTCACTATGCAAAGTTTAAACATCCAGAGAGGGTTAGAATTATGCCAAATACACTACAAGTGTCTTTAAACTTTTTCCTAATTATAATGATTACCACTGTAAATTTTAGAACTAACATAAATCCAATGGTATTTGGCATGACATGCAAGATGGCTGCTTACTCTTAAACTCTGAACCTCCTTCCAATAATTTGAATAGGATAAAGAGCATCAGTCCGTTGTTCCAAATGCCTATCTAAATCCTCTTGTATATCTTGTCTTAAAGAGAAAGGATGCCCTCACTTTGTGAGCCTAGAGAAGCCAGTGGAATCTGAAAGACAAATGCTAATCTAGCTGCACTGTGCTCCTGAGAAGGGAGCACGGCTGAGTACCTCTCACCTTCAGGTTTAATGCCACCTGACTGTGTAGCTGCTCTGTGAGTTTAGGATGGAGCAGGCTTGAAATTGCTCATTGAAAACAACTCAGCACTCCATAGCTGGAAGGTATACCCCAACAGGCTGGTGCCTTGATGACCTGCTTCACTTTGGCACTAGTGTCAAAAGCATAGACAAACAACTTTGTGTCTTTCTTCAGTGTCAGCATTTATTGAATAACAATAATTCACATAGTTTAACTGTTTCAATGACAGCAATTTGTCTTATAACCTACCTACCCAGGTAGTCTGGCTGCGACAAATGCAGGTCCTTTTATGTCAGTCTTCATGATTAATATTAACTCTCATATCACACAGCACACAATCCATATACCTACATGCATATATGTGGTTTACAGAATAAATACAAGATAAATAGCCTGCAGCAGAGTCAAGAAGTCTCAGAAGTGTGCCAAGAGAGTGTTTAAGAATTGAACCAGCGCTCAAAGGGGGCTGCTGCTGGAGTCCCAGCCTGTGAGTAACAATGTTGCAGCTGGGAGTGAAAGGCTGAGCCAGCTTCCAAAGCTGGAAATAGTGGGTTTAGGTCCAGGAACAAATGGGTGAAGAGGTGGATGGGCAGGCACTCTCAGAGTGGACAATGTCTATGGCAGGGAACCCAAACAAGCTGAAGGTCCATAGACAGACAGTCAGGGAACTCTTTGCTTGTTGGTCTGTGATACACATACAACATGTATTAGATAATAGGTTGGTGTGGAGCCATACCAGCTAAGTATTATGTATCCGTCATTTTATGGGGTCCAGAGGAAGGAGTTACACCCTTCCCTTGGTCTGATGTGTCTAATAACTTCTTGGTCCTGGTTTCCGTAATATGACTTTAGTAGATCCATGTCCCCCAATAGTTGCAATTCATTTCCAATGACTTATAGGGTGGCTCTATCTCTGCCTAGGAAGACGTCATGCATCAGTTCGTGCTAGGTGGGTATGCCTGACAAATGGTGCTGTTTCTGGTCCATACAAGAGGTGCATTTACCCTTCTCCCTCAAAATGGAATCAAAAGATACTTGGAAAATTAAGTCTTCTAAAGCAATGCACAGACTTAAAAATTAGAAAGCGCAGTCATTTGTAATATCTAATACCTTACAGTAGGGCATGGTCCGACTTAACACAACCAGCTAAGACAGGACCTGGCAGACACAGTTAACTGAGGACAGTTACTGGCCCAAATGGCCCCACTGGGCCCTCAGTGTGTCCACAAAGGCCTGGTGGACAGGCAGGGCAGAGGCCCAGCACACACTGGTCCAGAGTCAAGCTCTGTGCAATGGCAGCCCCTGAGCCCTCTGGATGCTCATCCAGGAAGAAGCTGCTGCTGCTGCTGCTGCTGCTGCTGCTGCTGCTGCTGCTGCTGCTGCTGCTGTCTCCTCCTTCTCCTCTTCCTCCTTTTCCTCTTCCTCCTTCTCTTCCTCCTCCTCCTTCTCCTCCTTCTCCTCCTCCTCTTCTTCCTCTTCCTCCTCCCCTCCCTCTTCCTCTTCTTCTTCTTCCTCCTCCTCCTTTTCTTCCTCCTTCTCTTCCTCCTCCTCTTCCTCCTCCTCCTCTTCTTCTTTCTTCTCCTCTTCTTCCACCAGTACCACCTCCTCCTTCTTCTCCTTCTTCTCCTTCTTCTCCTTCTTCTCCTTCTTCTCCTTCTCATTATCTTCCTCCTCCTCTTCCTCCTCCTCTTCTTCCACCAGTACCACCACCACCTCCTCCTTCTCATTATTTTTCTCCTCTTCCTCTTCTTCCTCTTCTTCCCCTTCTTCCTCTCCCTCCTCTTCCTCCCCTTCCTCTTCCTCCTCCTCCTCCTCTTCTTCCACCAGTACCACCACCACCTCCTCCTCCTTCTCCTTCTCATTATCTTCTTTCTCTTCCTCTTATTCCTCCTCCTCCTCCTCTTCCTCTTCTTTCTCCTCCTCCTTCTTCTCCTCCTCCTCCTTCTTCTTCTCAAAGAGCAGGTGTCATGTAAAACAGAATAGGCCAAGAGTAAATCAAGATCACTGCGTGATGTTAGAGGTCAGATACAAAGGAGCCAAAGCAGTCTGCCCCAGGGCAAGGCATGGAACACAAGACAGGGCACCTTCTATAGTGCTAGGCCACAGTCTGAGGTGTATTCTGAAACATTCCAGATAACTCTTGGCTATAGACAGAGTCTACCCTTTGGCATGTGAGGAAGAGTGGAGATAGGAGAATCTCCTTCTGTGTGGACAGAAGCCACAGTCCTTCCTTTGTCCTGAGTGGCCTCTCACAGCCACTCCAGCTGCCTTCCACCTGACTCCACACATCTGAATTTCCCCTATGTGGATTCCCACTCACACCTTCACAAGTCAAACTTTGAGCTTGCCTCTGAGCAGGAGTCCAGTCTCTCCTTGCCCCTGCAGGTTAGGGTTTCTATTGCTACGATGAAACACCATGTTGTAAAGGCAAGTTGGGGAGGAGAGGGTTTATTCAGCTTAGATGTCCAAAGCATTGTTTATCATTGAAGGAATCCAGGAAAGAACTCAAACAGGGCAGGAACCTGGAGGGGTGCTGCTTAGTGACTTGCTTGCTCACCATGGCTTGCTTAGTCTGATTTCTTATAGAACCCAGGACCACCAACCCAGGAATGGTGCCTCCCCCGTTTTTTGATTACTAATTGAGAAAATGCCTTACACAGCTGGATCTCATGGAGGCATTTCCTCACCTGAGGCTCCTTCCTCTCTGATGACTTGAGCTTGCGTCAAGTTGACACAAAACCAGCCAGTACACTGCCTACCCAAGAGTCACCTCCTGTGTGAAGTGCTGGTTCCAGGGCACTGTTCTTTGGCTCAGGCTAGCTTGCTAAGGGCTAGAGCCTGCTGGTTATACCCAGGAGCCAGGTTGCCCACATTTGAATTCTGGCTTCTCTAGCACTCATGAGGCTGAGGTGCAAAGAGTGGAAACTTAGGCCAGCCTGAGCTACAAAGAGACTCCAAGACTATATGGGAAAACAAAACAAAGCAAACAAAAACATGGCCTTTTCAGTAAGCCTTCCAAGTTTCTCTGGATTTTCTTGCCATCATATATTTAATCATAAAGTGGGGAAAATAAGAAAATAGAGTTGAGAGTTCATCAAATTATCAATAGGAATGAAATGTGCTAGTCTAGGACACAGAAAGAATAATATATAACCCCTATACATTATTAGTAATTATTCTTATCACTGTTACCATCCTCTTTTCATAAGCATGTAAGTGCTTTAGGAGAAATATGTTTTGTTCCCTGCTGGGTATACGGCCATGGAGTAACCCATGCCTCCTGCTCTGTTTAGATCCCCTCCACAGACTGAGCACTTTGGTCATGTCTAGTTGGTCCTGTGTCCCTGAGCTTCCCACTAAACACAGAGTACAGACACAATAGACACCTGCAGTGTGTTCCAGTTCCTGATGGACTATTAGCTCTAGCTCTAAGTTTCTAGAAGACAAAGTTCCGACTTTCATATTTGATAGCGACATTTACGAATGTGGCATTGAGAGCTTCAGGAAGCGTATGGGACTTAGGCAGCAGCTTTCTCTAAGGGACAAGACAAGATTTAAACACCCCAATCCATGCCTTGGCATGTGGGGAGGGCTCCTTGCTAAACTCACTGTTTCTCCTCTACTACAATTAGGGGGACTTTTGACTCCCAAGGGGCTGCAGCAGAGCCAGCCAACGCTATCCACTCTTGATGTCCTCCTTAAAAATTGTCCACCTTCCCCACCCTTACCCCACCACCACCTTCACTCTCACTGCCCACAGAAACAGCCCCATCTTCCGCAGGAATGTAGGGTCGTGCTACACAGTGTCTCAGCCTCTGCTTCAGTTTATCTGAGGCAGAAACAAGGGAGGAGGGTGCCATGTATAATGTGAACATAATGTGAATAGCTGTAGTCTGCAGCCTTTACGGAAGGCTGCAGTTTTATAAGCCTCTTGGTGACCAAGCCACTTATTATCCCAAGTGCAGACAGGTTTACGATCTGAAATGCTCCCTGTGCTGGTTGCTATGGGGAAACAGAGGAAAACCCTAGCTTGGAGTCTGAAGTGATCACTTGTATGGGATGGCCTGGTCCTCTCCTCTCACTCCTGTCCCGTGCTCCTTGATATAGAGGCAGCAGCTTTCTTCCCTTTCTCGGTCACCTAGAATACAGAGACAGACAGGACACAAGACTGTCCCTTAACTAACACATGGTTTCTTGCCGACTCCACTAACTGCATGCTCCGTTCCAGACTTCTGTATGCATGCCTTGGCCCAAAGGGCCTTCCTGCCATGGCCTTGTCTGTGGAGGACCTCACTTCCCCCAACCCCACACTCTGACTCCCCAGCCCTGCACCTGAGCCTGAGGCCTGGCTCCCTTGAGAGACAATTCCACATTCCCAAACCTTGGCTTTATGGCTGGAGCCAAGGGTGTTTAGTTCCCTGACTTTTTGGTCAAAGACATTCCAGAGAGTTCCAGGGAATGAAAGTTGCCTTTAAACCTCTTCCAGAGCCCTATTGAGCTCTCAAAGTAGGAGTGACTCATATCCTGGCTCTGCCACTAACTTGTGGGGTCACCCTGGACAGGCCACCCAGCCTCCCGCTGTGTAGATGTGGGAGAGGGGCAACTCTGAGAGCCTGTGAATGGACGTCCCTTGGGGTCATGGTGGCATACAGCTGGGTTGCAAGCCTCCTTCCTCCTGAGCCCATCTGTGAATCCCACAGATCACTGACTGAACGAGCTTCCCTGTGCTCACACTCTGATGTCCAAGAGGAGACCCCTCCCCATGAATATTCTAAAGAAGCCATTTGGGATATTTCTCATTATGAAAAAATTTTTGAAGGAAATAGAAAATACAGATTTTTTAAAAAGAAGTAAATTGGCCTGCCAGTGAAGGTACTTTAACATCTCAATACATATAAATGAACTGTCAGTGAAAATGCCCAGTGTGGGGCAGATACCTGTAATCCTGGCACTCTAGCACTTGTGGGGGGAGGGGTGGAGGTGAAAGGATCAGGAGTTCAAGATCAGCCTCAGTCCAATAGTGAGTTCAAAGCCAGCCTGAGATACATGAGTTCCTGTCTCAAAACAAACAAAAGGTATTGTTGAGATTGTTAGTAAATGTCAAAGACACTCTATCAGCCCCTTACTCTTGACTCAGGTGTACAGAAATTCATCCCAGGAACTATTTCTCTTTAAATGTTATTCGACACCACATTCCAGCATAGTAGCTGATAGGTTGGTAATTCTACATTAAGAATTTGTGCAGTTGTCTTTTTTAATTGTATTATTATCTAAGAAAATATCCCTGATTGGCTTCTTAGGCCAAAGGTGGGGCTACCAGTTCCACTCAGGTGGCTTTTGATGTGTACTGCAGTGTCTTATGGCCCCAGGACACTGTAGCTCCTGTGTGGCTAGTGGGGAAAGACTTAGACTCCTGGTCCCAGGTGCTTCCATAACCATCAGCCTCGGAACACAGCCAGCTGGTGACAAGTGGGACTTATGTTTGCTATCACCTGACAGGCACCTCAGGCTATGCACTGTGCCCATCCCCAGGATGGCCTTGGCACGTGTAGAAGTGGTTAATACTGACCTCTGCTGCCTGCCAGCCCCACACAGTCCCAGGAGGTGCTTGCCAGTCTCATGGCCTTACCTATAGATTGGCAGAAATAGCCCTGTCCCCATTCCTGTGTGGTATAATGACTCTAAACCTCCTACCCACAGCCTAGAAGGCTGCTGCAAACACTTCTTTGTAGGAGGTAAGATTATTTTGAATTATCCAGGAGGTGGCCAGAACCCCAGACTTTGGGGCTTGGAATCTGTCCCCAAGATGGGGATAACACTCAGGGACAAAGGAGCATTCTTTAGTTACCTCTGTGAGATGGATCATTCAGGATGATCCCAAAATAAAGATCTGGGACACCCTAAAATATTAAGTCTATTTCTCTTGAAACTCAGCTAAAGAGAGCGTGTTGTACGGCCTTGACCCTGAGTGATGGGTGGAGTCTGACTCAGGTGTGCAGTGTGCTATGCTCTTATCTAGGCCTCACATCTTCCATTGTTGGGTGGAGGGTGAAAGGGAAGACCCCACGTGTTCCACCTCATTGACCAGCCTCTCCTCACCCCATAGTCGGACGGCTCCATCCTGGCGATTGCACTGCTGATCCTCTTCCTGTTGCTGGCCTTGGCACTGCTCTGGTGGTTCTGGCCCCTCTGCTGCACAGTGGTAAGTGGACCAGCCTCAGGCCCAAGAGGCAAAGAGACATGAAAACCCTAGGTACATTAGTTGGGGGTGGGGAGGATGGACCAGTAACTGTACCAGTAAGAGATAAGTCTTATATTTTTTTATACAAATCAGCATAATCCAGGCTTGGTCACTAAGTTCTATGAGCTGTCAGCGTGGACTTGGGGCAAGGCTACCAATGGCAAAGCCTTTGGTACAGCCCTGTAAATACAGAAAACAAAGATTAAAGTATTTGTATTTAGTATTTGGAAAGGACACAGACAGTTCTGGAGTTGTCATTATCCAAAAACACTTTGTTAGGGTTGGGATCCATTGATACATTGTATGACGCTGGGTTGATATCTGTGGGAAATGCTTCCCAAAATAAACTTTTCACTACAGGAAGAATCATCACCCAAGGCAGGATTGTTTTGCAATTTTCAAAATAATTTTAAATGAATTTTTCTGGTTTAAGTCCCTGTTGCCTGGGAAGGCAGCTAGCGTGTCTTCATGCTGTCTCGTTTTGTAAGTCAGGCTTCCTGTGTAAGGAAAGATCCTGGAGACAGACAGTATCTCCTGTTTGTGATGTTATTGATTGCCCCGCCCCTTATTACTTAATGTTGGCCTGCACCCCAGGGTTTCAAGTGGCCTCCAAACTCTGTTGACCACTCACTTCAGGGATCCTGACTGTGGCTAGATGAAGTCATTTTGTTTCCGGATGGGAGTGCAGTGTGCAGAAAAGAGAGCCTCCCCACAGAGACCCATTCAGAGGTTTCTGGAAAGTTCCTCCACCCTGAGAGACTGTACCCCACAGCCCTCAAACTAACAGAAGGTGTCTTTGTGAACTCTGGTCCCCAAATCTCCCTCTGTCGCTCTCCCTGCCCCTCCTCCAAGTGTGGGAAATGTCACTTGACCCCGTAGCTGAGCTGCAAGCCCAGTAAGGAAACAGCTTACAAAGTGTGGACTTACAAAGTGTGGGAGCATGAGGCCACTCTCTCCCCGCTGCAGCACTTTCTCTAGGAGGCCATGTTCAAGGTGTCCACCCCGCCTGCACGGTCTCCACCCCAGACAGGCCAATCTTAACCTTTTAAGAGCTACATATCCAGGGTAGGGACATAAAAAGTGGGGCCAAACATCAGGCCCTTTCTGAAAACACAAATAATATGCCCGTTCATACCCAGCTCCTTCCCGGCTGTGTCCCTGCTGGCCAGTGTCTAGTGAATTTGCAGCCCCAGCCCCCGCTCCCTGATCACAACACTTTGTGAGTAGGCGCCACGTTCCCTTGATTTCTGCAGACTCTCCTCCAATGTCTCTGCTCACTTATCCCTGTGTCCTATGCCCCTGATTCTCCAGGTTATCTCTAACCCGCCTCTCCACATCTTACCCTGCAGACAATGTTGCTAAATTCAATGACTCTCACTATTTCATATGACCATGAGACCATGCAGAGGACCAGGCCAGGCCTGGTCCCCAGTGGCTCTGCCATTGCCCTCCAAGACCCTCATGGTAAAAGGAAAGAATTAAATTAACCCCATGAGTTCCTCTGACCTCTATACACACACACACACACACACACACACACACACACACACACAATTTTTAAAAAGAAGAAGTTCTGAAATGATTTGCCCAACGGTGCAAGCATATAACATTACTAAACTGTGCTCATAAAAATAGTGGACAGAACCTTGTGTCTGTGGTACTTAACCACAGTTAAAGAGACCGACAGTCCCACTGTACAATTGCAGCGCTTCGGCAGTCCCGCTAATTACGCCAGCATGCCCTTAAGCAAACCACGACATTTGAGTCATAAGAGCAAAGTTGGTACTTGGTTTGTTAGGACAGGGCTGGGCATGCTCATTGATTATGTGCTTTGTGCAAAATCAGTTCTCTCCAGTTTTCAGTGACCTTGTGAGCAGTTTTTGTAAAAGGTCATTCATTGTAAAAGGTCAAAAAAAATTTATTTTCTTGAATCTCAGGACAGCTTAACAAAGAAGATGGCTAGACATCTCTAGTGACCAATTAGAACTTCATAGGCCTTAAAGTGAAACAAAAACAAAGTCTTCAGATACTGCTCTCCACACGTTTCACAACACTGAGTTGTAGGGCCAGACATCCACACCAAGGAACTTGCTGGTGACATGTGTCACTAAAACCTGGCCCAAGCAGACAGTGACTTGTCCAGCATCTAAGGCTTGGACAGGTGTGTGCCCTGATCACTCTCCAGCCTACACCTCCATCTGGACCTTCCCACTCTGCCTCTAGGAAATTAGTTTCCAGGATGCAGGGGCCTGCCCTCCCCTCTGCTTCCTGCTCCCACTCTGCATCCCCGCCCCCCCATCCCTGCCCTCCCACTCTGCATCCTTGCCCTCCCCCTGCATCCCTGCCCTCCCACTCTGCATCCCTGCCCTCCCCCTGCATCTCTGCCCTCCCACTCTGCATCTATGCCCTCCCCTCTGCATCCCTGCCCTCTCCTCTGCATCCCTGCCCTCCCCCTGCATCCCTGCCCTCCCCTCTGTTTCTCCATCTTCTCCTGCTTCCTTCCACATAGGCCTGCCTTATTGCTTACCTTGAAATCCACCCACATACCTTGCTCCTGTGCCTACAGGTACAGAGGAAAGAGGCTGGCCATGGCTGGAGATGATATACCACCAAAGCATCATTATCCTCTGTCAGCTAAATGAATGGGAAAGCCTTTAACTTCAGATCCCTGTGTAAAAGCCAGGAACTGGAAACTGTGCTGTCTCCCGTTGTCCTTCTTCTATCCTTACCTCCTCTGGAGTCCCTCTGAAGAGTCCCTGTTTTATATCTCTCAGACATGGCTGCATTATTGAAACTACCCGAGGGTTGGATGATCAGGGACAGCTCTTTCAAACTCTAACTACTGGGCAATGAAGACAGTACACCTCAAAACAGGAGGAGCGTAGGCCATAGCTTCAAAGACATCCTTAGACAAGGCTGAAGAACAGTGAGAGTGGGGAGCCCTCATTAAAATGATCTGTGTGCTGAATTCCCACACATGCCGACCCCAGAACTCTTCTTCTGCCCCTTTTTGTAACCCTCCAAACCTTTGACATGCTTACACAATGACAATGGTGTTCAACCAGAAACATCAAAGAAATAAAATCCTAGAAAAGCCTGAAGCAACTCAAAGTGCAGGACCTGGGACTGTGCCTCCCCTCCTTGGAGGCTGCCTCACTGTCTCCCAGCTAAACACCACGTCATCAACACAATGACCTCTGTGGCCTTGCTCAGACTCCACTGACCCTGCTGGCAGCTGGAAACAGCTGGCTCATAGCCCAGGCAGAGACATTCCTCCTCCTAGCCTAGCTGGGGCTTCTGAGTTCATGGGTTTATTTTATTGTGCCACTTCCCAGACTTCTGCAGTGACCCTGACATCATACTGTGGCCACTGCGCCCAGATGTTCTACTAAATCTCCATGCCAGTCACTTAGGCCTTATCCACTTATCCACTTATCCTGCTGTGCCTGTCACTTTAGATACTGATGAATGTGGCCTCTTAAACACTCCCAGCCTCAGGTAGGTAAGGGCACAAGACTATTTCAAGTTGGGGCTCTAAATGGAGACAGGCACACTGTAGGTTTCATTTCTTTAAAATGATCTTATCTCTGAAAATGTATTATATTTCCTTGCTCATCACTGGCCTTGGCTCAGCTTGTGCAGTGTGAAAGTTCTAGGTTGTGGTTGTGAAGGGCCAGGAGTAATCACAGTCTGCTTTGTGGGAAGGAGCATTGACCTGTCTGCTTGGCAGCACCTCCTGCTTCCTATAGGTCTTTCATACAGAGTTCCCCATCTTCCTATAGGTCTTTCATATGGACATGGTATATCATCAATAGGAATGCTTATCATAAACCTTGAGGATAGGAGCAGAAGGCTAGAACTTAAAAGGCAAGTAACCCTCCCCTCTGCGGTGCTCAAGTCCTTGGTGTGTGTTCCTAACATTCCAATAGTACAGCATTAACGCTGCCCAGTGTCTGAGCTAAGGCTGTTTGTCACACAGAATCGCATAGGCTAGGGAGGCAGCACATTTAATACCAACACCCAGAAAGCAAAAGGGGGTGGGTCTCTATAAGTTCTTGGCCAGCCTGATCTACAAAGTAAGTTCTAAGCAAGCCAGGGCTATCTAGCAAGACCTTGTTTCAAATAAATAGGCAAATAAGGTGGGAGCAGTTAGGAAGACACCCAAATCAGCCTAGGAGTTCCTCACATGCCCACACAGATGCCCACCACTCATTCATACACCATGTGAAAGATGTAACTACACACATATATACATATATACATGTATACATACATATACATATATAATACATATACATACATACATACATACATACATCTAAACTAACCCTTAGAGAAGACTACAATAATATTTTTTAAAAATCAGTTACTCTTACTACATAGGAAACCAAAACTAACAAAAATCCTGGATAAACATAAGACTCAGAAGAAAATAGGGGGCATTTCCAGGAACAAGGGAAAAGGACCTTATGTCAGCTGGCCTCAAGGAGGCACCCTGAGAAGACCTGGTGACCTCAGTGACCCAGAGCTTTAACTCTGTAGCCCTTTGTGCACACAGAAGAACTTAGAGCTGAGATTAAGTTTCCCACCTGAGTCAAGTCCTTGAATGCAGATGGGGTTGGCATGCCTGTCCCTAGGAATTCATGACTGTAGCCTCTCAGAGTTTTAGAGTTTGGATTTATACTGCCTGAGGTCCTGCACATCACCAGTAGAGAAGTAACCCTAGACCAAGAGGGTGTAGGGACTTGCAGGAAGAAACCTGAGTCCTCTGGTGATTGGTGGCTCAGTGGGCAAAGTGCTGGCTGCATGAAGGGCTCAGGGAAAAGATGAGCAAAGAAATGACCCAACAGTTAAGAGCATTTGCTGCCCTGGCAGAGAACCGAGTTCAGTCCTCAGAAGCCTCACAACCACCTATAGCCCCAGTTCAAAGAGATCTAACACCCTCTTCTGGCCTCTTTGGGTACTGCACACACATAATGTACATACAGACAAGCAGGTACACATACATACACATAAATCTCAAAAATTAAACACAAAATCTTATGGAAACAATCCATTGAAACAATACTTAACTCAATAACATTTTAATTCTTTTCAATATCTTGAACTCTAACTTTTCATTACATATGTTTGGTTTATGTACACATGTGGGAGGGGTCTGTGTGTGTGTGTGTGTGTGTGTGTGTGTGTAAGTTAGATAACAACTTGCAAAAGTGAGTTCTCTCTTTCCACAATGAGGGTCAGAGAGATCAAATTCAGGTCATCAGGCTTGGCAGCAAGCACCTTTATCCACTGAGCCATCTTGCTAGCCCTGGACAGCACAAATTATTAATAAAAACACTACAGAAAATACATAGGTTTTGCTCTGGTATATAAAGAATGAGCATGCATGTTGTGGCTGGGAGCATGAAGATGGCAGGCACAGTAGTAATCCTTAGAGTAAAGACTACCCAGAAAGAAAGACATCATGGCTTGGGCTCACTGTTCCTGGCATTCACTCAGCATTGTCCGAGATAGAAAAATCTACTGTTGTCTGGTTATTGTCTTCATTAAAAACAAACCATCTATGGGGCTCTGATAAGGCCTAGTGTCATACAAGAGCCTTCTTGCTTTCAGCTTTGTACCCTGTCCACACATGGCTGCAAGTCATGTAGAGGGAAAGAGGGCTCCAGATCCCCACTGTCTTCTCTCTAGAGCCCCACTGTCTGGAGCCCCCACTATCTTCTCTCTAGAACCCCACTGTCTGGAGCCCCCACTATCTTCTCTCTAGAGCCCCACAGTCCTCTCCCTGGTTTCAGCAAAGTCTCCCATGAAGTCCCCAGGCTTCTTTGCACCGTGACTCTCCCAGCACCCCATCTTTTTTCACCTTTGTCCAAGCTCCTGTCTCACATGCTGAAGGCTTTCTTCTTCCATTCTGTCCCTGGTTCATATAACCAGGACACACGCCTACATCTTAGGTGGTGCTCTATACGATTCTCCCACAAAGAAAAGAGCGCACACTCAGGACTTGCTTGATTGCACACATGTAAATGGAAGCAAGAAAGCCCATGAAGTGTGCATGCATGTGTGGATTTTGCATTTTCTGCCCAGCTCACTACCAGCCAGTCAACCTTGTCCCTTAAGTGACACTAAATAGAAACACACACACACACATAAAATATCATCACATATTTCTCTACATCTGATGGTGAACATTCTTTTTTTTTTTTTTAACACTCCAAAGGTTTTATTTGTACAATCTTTACAGGACAGTTTGGGGCTGTGTCATTGAGTAAAAACCTGTCATCTCAGGCCTGTTGCTAAAATGTAAATAAATACAAATCAGACTTACTGGTGACAATCCTTTTGGTCCTATATTGTTTATAACAGTTTCTATAGCACTGCAGCCTTCGATAGTACTGGACCACTTTGGAAAAGATACCTTCAGGCTCCTTTCCATCCCCCAAAGCTGCAGCAAATCTTTTTGCTGCCTCCTCTTAGCCAAAGCAGCCAAAGATTTAAACGTCTTTGGTTCACAGATGCCAGGTCCACAAGTACTTTCCTGTTGAGCTCCACCTGGAACTTAATTAAGTTCATAATGAATGCTGGGTACTGTAAGCTATGTTCCTGGGAGGCAGCTGTAATTCAATTAATTCAGAGGGTCCTCAGGTTCCACTTCTTAAGTCTGCAGGACTTTGTACACTTAATGAAGGCTCTGGTCGCCACCCTGACTGCCAGCTGATAGCAGATTCTTCCTTCCCCTAAAATGCAGAGCCTGTTTCAGCACCTCCTGAACCTGCCAATAGCAGTGAGGCAGTTCCACAGCCAGAGCTGCGTCTTAAGGACGACCATGAGTTCCCGAATCCCAAGGGGCTGCCATTGATGGTGGCATTCTATAAACTCTGCTACCACTAACACACACGTGCGTATGCACACACACGCATACACACACACACACACAACTAGAGTGAGTGTTCATTTAATTTCTCTTTGGCCTTTGAAAATCATCTCTTTCAAGCTAGTACAGTTTCTCGGCTTCGTGATTTTTTTTTTTTAAAGAACTGTTATGCCTCTTACACATGAACAAACACACACAAAATAAACCTGTGTTGTAACCACACAGATTTTGTGTGTGTGATGCTCAGGTTGTCCAGGAAACTGGCTTGGGACACAGTGCTGAGAAGCAAAATGTCAAGCCACAGAGCAGTGAATGAACTTTGAAGCTGGAATTTAGGAACAGAATGGGCCTGAGTGCTGGATAGAAAAGCAGCAGTTACCCCTCAGTCCCAGACACTGTGAGATTTCCCACCATGCATTAGTGACCTGGGCTGCTCTGGGAGACTTTGAATATCTTAATTACCCTCCCAAAAAAATTATGCAGGAGAACTGTGAACACGAGGCTTGCACCTTTAAGCATTAAGTGTTTACTTAAGATCAGAACTTTGAGAACAATAGGAAATGCTTCCTGTACCTTCTCCTTTAGAGAAGCACATGCTCACTCTTTCCAGAAATAGTGATTGAGCAACATGCTTTGAGCTACGGGTCACAGACAAAAGCTGACCACATGTGCTTGTATCTTCCCAAAGCTCAGAGTCCACTGCGGAAAAGAGAGCTGTGAATGCAGCTTAGAGTTCACTGCCAACAGTGTGGACCACAAAGGATAATAAGATCTATGCTTGAGGCCCAGGAAGCCACATAGCTGGACTTGTCCCGGGCTGAGACTGTTCAATATGCAGAGGGGCCCAAGAGAAGAGGCAAAGTCATGCCTTCAAACAGAGCCAAGGGTGTGTGGTCCTCACCCCATGACAGTAGAGGCACTTGAGAGACCAGCTATCAGGGCAAGGACACTGTCACCATTGACATCAAGTATCCCAAGGCTGCTGGGTTTCCCTTTATTTATTGGTTAGTTCCTGCCTTTGTTAGCTTTAATTGTCAACTTGACACAGCCTATATTCATCTGGACTGAGGGATTTCCCAGATCAGATTGGCCTGACTGTGAGGGATGGTCTTGAATGTTAAGTGATGTAGAGGGGCCCAGCCCACTGTGGATGGCACCATTCCCTAGGCAGGTGATCCTGGGCTGTGTAAGACTGCTAACTAAACATGGGAGCACAGCCAGCAAGCAAAGTTCCCTCACAGTTTCTGCTCCAAGTTCCTGCTTGAGCTCCTGCCTTGACTTCCCTCAGTGGTGGACTGGGACTCGAAAGTATCAATCCTTTCCTCTACGTTGCTTTTGGTCAGAGTGTTTTATTAAAGCAACACAAAGGAAACAATAACAGCTGTTTTTAAGACTGGGTGTCAATGTGTAACACCTGCTGGCCTCGAACCTGAGATCCTCTTCCCGTGTCTCACAAGCACTGAAATTACAAACCTGTGCCACATAGGACTTAGGGCTGGTGTTTCATTCAGCTGTAAAAATCCACAGCACAGCCCTGTGGGAATGTCTGACCTAACACAAAACACCCCTGCCCAGAGCAGATTGATACAGACAGACGGGTTAGGAATACGCTAATTCATGGTTCTAAGAATGTGGTCCACATATCTTCAAAGTCAGCATTATTTGGGAACCTTCTAGAAATGTCTGGCCCCAGTCTGCTGGGGAGACAGAACACCCACAGTTCTGTATAGCAAGAAACCCTCTACATGATTCTAATATTGGAAAATTTGGCAACTGCTGAGCTCATTAAATTAGTACATAGTTTTGCTAACAAATTCGTTAGTCTCTGCTGTTGCCCTGGACCTATGTACACCACAGAGGCCCGTGTGTTGGCAAAGCATCCCTTGGCAGTGAGAGACCAAGTGTAAGATGCAGAGGAGGCTTTGGGAGTGTGAAGGGTGCAGCTCATACACAAACAATGCTGAGACATAAATACAGAGTATAGAGAAAGACCAGGAAACCCTTTCTGTTCAGTACCATGCCTTGTTCCATGAGACAAGTACCTGCCTCCTGAGAGCTTGTGCAATTTAGCCACACCCAGCTCCTATCATGGAGAGAAGAGACAGGCAAGGAGAGGGGTATAAAGTCACAAGCATGGGAAGGTGCCTCAGTGGTTACAGAGGACGAGGGTTCAGTTCCCAGAACCCACATAAACTCTCACAACCTTCTGTAAGCTCAGCTCCAAGGAACCAGACACCCACTTCTGGCCCCCGAGAACACCAGGCACTTCTGTGATACATTTACATGCATGGAGGCAAAACATTCATACACATGAAAAATAAAAATAAAACAAATCTTTAAAAACATATAGGAAGTTGTAGTGGAGAATCTCTCAGTGGAGGATAGCCAGGCTGTGCCCTCCTGCCCTTCATGTGCATGAATGCCTTCATGACTTGAATGCCCTGCCTAGTGAGCAGAACATCGGCTGGCTCCCGTGCTCCCATGGCCAGAGCACAATCAGTTCCAAAGCACAGATCAGAGCTGCTGAGTCAGCGAGACCAAGCCGAGCTTCGAGGGATAAAACTCCATACGAACACTCCGGAGGGAGATGGGGACAGCAGGCGACACAAAGCCTCCGGTGCATCAGCTCACTTCACAGTCGTGAAGAGGGCTTTCTAGGCCTAGCAGTTAAACTTGACTGTAAGCCACAAGGGCCAGACTGTGGTTGTCAGCGCATCCCAAGTTTGCCACGACCCACCGTGGGGGCGCACAAGAACCTGAACTTGGCCTGAGTCTGTGCCAGCATAGAACTACACGTGCTGTGCCCTGGGTTTGATCCCCGGCACTACAAGATTGTCTCCATTGATTCTCGCCCTGCTCCTCTCCCATCTCTATCGTCCCCTGTGCCCTCCACCCTCAGTGACCTCCTTTCTGCTTTTACGTCACACGAGCCCTATTGCCCCAACGTCTACCCCCCTGCACTCTCTTACAGACGGCTCTTTAGTTTCATAACCAATACCCGAACTCACCCTCACTGATGTGTTAATACATAAAAACATGACGAGCTACAAGCCACCTATGAGACAGAAAGTGTGCCGCTTATCTGAGTCTGGATCACATCCTATAATAAGCTTTCAAGATCCAACTATTCTCCAGATTTCATCACTTCATTTTTTTTCTAAAGTGGAATACAATTCTGTTGTGTAGCAGGGGCTGTGTTTTCATGAGGGTTGTGGGGAATACAAGAGGGTGTGAGTTTCCCTGTGCTCAGAGCCTTGTACAGGGTGGCCCATGTGCCACTCTTGGCATAGGAATGACTCCATCTGGCTATTCTGTGCCAGGCCAGGCTGAGCTCACCAGTTCAAAGCAACTGGAGGACCTCTTCATTGACTCTGCCAGCCACTCAACAGGCAAGGCCAGGTTAGAGCCCAGTTTGTTTGTTTATTCAGAAATTGAGGTGCCCAGTTTACAGTGAATTCCTGCGGAATCTGGGTTACACACTGTAATCCTTGTAACCAGTATTAGTACACCATGTATGACGGCATTGTATTCGGGGCTCTGTTCAGATCTGGCCCATTTAGGATATGGAATAGATATTCAATAAGTGTGAGGTAGAATAAATGAGAGTTAGTCTAAGTGACAGTCTACCAGTGATGTGAGTATATGCGAGTGTATATGTGTGTTTGTGTGTGTTTGTGTGTGTGCACACGCATGTGCGTGCATGCATGTGTGCATGTGCATGTATGCCTGTGTGCACATGAAAACCAGAGTTAGACATGAAATGTCTTCCTCAATGGATTTCCACTTTATTTTTGAGACAACCCTGGATCATGGATCAGCCCAGGTTAGCTAGCCAGCAAGCCCAGGATCGTCCCATCTCTGTCTCCCTAGTACTTGAATTACAGGCACAAAACTCCACGTCTGGCTTTTACGTAGGTGGCTAGGACTGAACACATTCCTCAGTTCTCACACTTGCATAGCAAGCACCTTACCAACAGAGCCTTCTCCTGACCTTGCCATATACCAACTTGTACGAGGCTGCTGACATCCTGACTCCCGTGGCCACTGTCCAGACAGACACCAGGCTCCTGTCTCGGCCATGTGGTGGAGCCAGCCACACAGTCACCTGGCTTATGCGAGGGCTATTAAAGATGCAATAAAGAGAGAAGCAGACAAGGGGAGGGTGCCTTCATCTGTACACTGTCTTCATAGCACTGTCACTGCATGTTGCTGCCCGTACTGCCCATTCCGGTCCGAGGGTCAGGGTCTAGCGAGAGAGAGAGTGGGGATAAAGGGGAAGAGACTCGAAGAATGGAGACAAGACAGAGATTCTGATCAAGTCTCGTTTTTTGAAGGGAATTCTGAGCTATTTATATACACAAGCAGGAGAACACAGGTGAAAACATTTTACCACGTGCACCATACAGCTGAGGTCACTAAACAGCAAAACAAGCTATGTGGGATAAACAATATATTTATCAGAGTGTGCTTCAGCTGTTGTAGGCTTTTGAAAACCAAGTCTTTCATCAGGGTATATGGTTCCAGATGGCTGCAAAGTTGATCTAGCCGCTTTCTACTAAAGTCGGCTCCCAACAACTGCACACTCCTGCTCAGGGTGACTCAACTTCTGCAAGGTTTATGGGCTTTTTCTGCTTCCTTGATGAGGCTGCAGGAGACCCAGAGGCTTCTCAAATCCTCACCATTGTGAGAAGACTGGTCTGGGATTACATTTGACAACTCTGCTGGGCTTCCATGAAGTGAAGGAGCAGCCTTGAATCTCTTCAGAGCTGGGGACCTTGTCTTCTCCACAGCATCTGCCTTTTTGCAAACATCCTGCCAACGCCCCCTTCTCCTGCCATTCAAGTCACTACCCCCACTTCCTCATCCCTCCCTCCAGCTTCAGCCATTTCCTGTTTTAAAATAATCTGCTGTCTCTGGAATGATGGCAAGTCAGCATCAGGCAGTAACAGTGTTCCCCAGAGGTTCCCCTGAGGGAGTCTCAGAAGGGAGTTTGAGTGGGTGAGCAAAGTCACGGCTTCCCACGGCCACAGGAAGTAGAAGCAGATGAAACAGTAGTCCTAAAACCCAGGAGGCCGTCATCTCTGCCTCTTCAGTTAATGAATGCTGTCCTCGGATGCTTGGAGCTCCTCAGTCCACTGGCTGCTGTGGGTAGCCTGTCTAATCAGTGGAGATGACGTTCTAGACTGCAGGGTGGAGACAGAGGTGGGGACCAGAGCCCTAGAGAGCACTCTGTATTATTAAGTTGGAAGAGAAATGCACTTAGTAGGAAGGTAGGGAGATGCTTGGTGCTCCTAATGGAGTCCCTGGTCAAGAGGCTGAAAGATGCCTGAACCCCTCCCGCAAAAACAGGCAATCCTGCTGCTGAGACGGCAAAGGTTACAGGACAAATTATGTAAGCGCCAGATGTCACCTAAAGAAAGTGTGAGGGTCCCAAAATTCTAACAGTGATTGTGGGTGAGAGTAGCTAGTTCCTGAATGTACAGGATCACAGTAGTTCATAGCCAACGTGCATTGGGAAGGACCTGAAAGCAGCTAACACCTGACTTTCCTTTATGAGTAGAGTTATTGGGCCAGTCGTCACATTAGGGAAGGGACTCCCAGTGACTTACTGGAACCTTGTCTGTGTGTCTTTCCCCGCACATTGGACAGACAGACAGTTGAAGAACAGTCTTGTAAATAGCTACTGAAATGCATTTGCCCCTGAATTGTCTGTACCCGGAAGAGATCCCTGGGCAAGCCTCCTCTGCTGCCTTCTCTCAGGGATTGCTCAGCTTGACTCATGTCCTCTCTCTCTCTGGACCCAGTGAGGTCAGTGAGAGGGAGCTCCAGCCATGTAAGCCTGGTCTGTACCTAGCTGGAATCGGCAGCACCCTTTAACTCACATGTGTGCGTGTGCGTGTGCGTGTGCATGTGCGTGTGACTTCTTTGTTAATGTGTAGAGAATAGATGCTCTGGTGAGACAAACCAGCTGTGGAGCGTGTTTCTCTACATGAGACTACAACACTGAGTAACACCCAGGCCCTGCTCCCATTGGGCTACCCTGTCCAGCCAGGTCACAACAAAGACTAAGTCCCCATGCTCTGGGCTGCTCCTATGGGATTACAGACATGTCAGACATCTTAAGAAGTAGGAGGCTGCAGGCAGTGGTGGCTCACACCTTTAATCCCAGCACTTGGGAGGCAGAGGTAGGCAGATTTCTGAGTTCAGCCTGGGCTCCAGAGTGAGTTCCAGGACAGCTAGGGCTACACAGAGAAACTCTGTCTTAAAAACAAACAAACAAACAAACAAACAAACAACAAAAAAAAAACCACCAAAAAAAAACAAAATCCAAGAAGCAGGAGGTTGGCGACTCCCACTGACCTGTTCTTTTCATTTACAGATCATCAAGGAGGTTCCTCCACCCCCTGTTGAGGAGAGTGAGGTAAGTGCCCAAAGCTGGGTGCATCCAGTGGGAAGATGGCAGAGTGGGGCGGCACTGGCTAGTTATTTACCCCCTTGCTGAGCAGGGCTGGGTCTCTGCTGCATGAGAAGAGGAGCCTTTGAACCTTTCCTAACAAGAACGAACAACAGTCAGAGGCAGCCAGAGCTAGCTGATTTCTTTCCACAAAGACCAATTTTAAAATGTGTACATTTGTCTGGTGTTTCCGTTTGTTTTCCTTTCAAGGATTTTGAAAGATTTTTCTGGAAGCTTTTGAGGGGATGAGTTTTGGTTATTGTCTTCTTGATGTGCTGGCACCCAGGATGTCACACATGCTACCCAGCTCTCCATCTAAGCTGCATCCCAACTCCCTCTCCCCCCTTTTTTGGGACAGGGTCTCATGAGGCACAGGTTGACTTTTAACACATGTCACTCCTGCCTGAACCTGCCCAGTGCCTGAATCACAAGCACATCTCACCACACTCAGAATAAATGTTGTTTTTTAATCGCTGCAATAATGCTGCAGTTGTAAGGGTCTAATTTTTTTCTCCGAAATCTTTTAGGAGTCTTGTCTCGTGGCAGATGAGCATGTGCTTCACACGTATAGGTTGTGGCAAGTTTGCCACGCTCTGCAGACAATCACTGCTTCTAAGACTGATGCCAGGGATCCCATTTGTTTTCATTTAAAGCAGTATTATGTAAAAGTCTGCCAGGTGGTCATGAATCCACACTGGAGCGGGATATGCTAATATCCTGGCCTCATTCTTCAATCCTCACTGTCTGCGGACAAACTCTCAGACTCTTCCACTAAATGGGCCAGGAAGCCGCTGTGGTGCAGGGCTGCTCTACTGAGCTAGCTGAGGTGTTAGCAGCTGATTGCTGGGTGGGAGCTCCCAGCAACTGGCTTTCATAACTTGGGGTGGCTGGGACCCTTAGAAGTAACACCTGCCAGTGTAGATGGCCTCAACCTGAAAACTTAGTGGGCCCAACAGATTTGTTGATGAGGTTTCCAGTTCTCAAGTGGGTCCCTAAAGTCTCTTTGTATGCACCTCAGATACCACTGCTCAACACTATCCCAGCTCAGCCTCCCTACACAGAGAGATGATTAAGTTTAAAATTCCATACGTTTCTCTTGCGCTGAACATCACTCGAACCCCAAGAGACTTAGTAGCGGCAATCAATTAAAGCACATCTCGCAGGAATGTTAACTTTCTGCCCGGAAATCAAAGGAGAAAATTACATCGCTGTGCGGAGGGGAGAGAGAAAAGAACACACACTCTCTCTCTATGTTGAGTCTGTCCTTAACCCTCCAAGAGCAGGAACCGAGGCTGGTCCCACAGCTCTGTCTGAGTATCCCTGTGTTGTGTGCAGCTGTCTCTTAGAATCCCAAAACAGAGAGTAGCTCCATGACAGAGCCCTTCTGTCAGCCTTGTTCAGAGTGGCTTTCTGGTGCTTGTTCCACATCAACCTTTAGAAGGTAATATTCTGGAGATTTGGGTAGTGAGGTACTGTGAGGTCTGATGTAGCGTCTAGCACAGGGTCCACAGACACCATAGGTACAACAGATACGGCTTGGATGCAAGGCTAGAGCCCACACAAGAAAGAACAGATAAAGTAAGGGGAAGGAAGAAATTGAGGTTTTCAGCTTCATTTAATATTTGTATGGAGGCTGAACTTTGACTGAAAACGGCAAACCTTGTTCCTGAAATGGAATGAAGACTGTGGACACTTGGGACCTGGAGGTTTGTGGGAGGCTTAAGGCAACTTCCTACAGCCACGGAGATTACTTCAGCATGTGTGTGTTAGCTCCGGGGCTCCTTGGGGGCCCTAGTCCCCTCCTAATGTGCTCTGGCAGGGAGAAAAGAAAGAGAGAAATCCCACAGAAAGAAATAACGTAACTTAGAACATATGAAGTATTTTATACGATGCTTTGAAAAGCACAGCTGGAATCTGTTCATCCTTCTCCAATCCAGCCCCATATACAAACCCACTGAGGCCTCGAGCACAGCTTGTGTGCACTGTCTGCATAGAGTGGCCTGAAAGGCCTCCTGTCAAGTGGAAGCCCCCTTTCTCCTTCTTGGTGGTCTCTGGGTATTGCATTAAATCCTCCCTCTGCATCAAAGCTTAAGACGGCTGGACACTGAAAGGTTAGGAACTATCGTGTTGATCTTAACACGAGCTGCAAGTGATGATGCATGCTCGTAACCCCAACACCGGGGAGGCTGAAGCAGGAGAAGCTCTAGCTTGAAGTTAGCCTGGGCTGCATAGAAAGACCATGACAACATGATGAGGGGTTGGGGGAGGAGAGCACCCTGTGAGGGCAACCCCTCCACCTGCTGTATATGTGGACAAGCTAAACATTAGCTGACCTTCATCAGATCTGTAACCATCGCATCTTGAGAGAGGCTGTCCCTGTTAGGGTCACTACAGCTGTGATGAAACACTCTGACCAAAAGCAGCTTATGGAGAAAATTTTCCTCACGATTCCATATAATGGTTCATCATCAAAAACAGTGAGGCCGGGAAGCTGCAGGCAGGAGCTGATGCAGAGTGCTGTTTACTGGCTTGGTCAGCAAGCCTGCTTGCTGGTGGCACCACCCACAATGGACTGGGCCCTCCCACATTAATCACTAGTTAAGAAAATGCCCCACAGGCTTGCCTACAGCCCAATCTTATAGAGGCATTTTTCTCAGTTGAGCCTCCCTCCTCTCTTGTGTCAAGTTGACATAAAAGTAGCCAGCACAGAGGCGCATAGCTAAAGTTAGAATGAAGGCAGCGTACTGACTATGCATAGCATTTCTCCTTCATGTAGAACCGTCTCTAGTAGGAAATACAGAATGCAGCATGCAATGAGGTATAGCTTTCTGGAACCTTCTGTCACTGGAAGTGAAATTGCTAAGACAGTACAAAGAAAAGTCGCCTGGGCTCTGGAAATCACAGCAGAAGGAAGCTTGGGGTGACACCTAAGAGGGGCACCAGGCATGGATCTTAGCATATACTGCCACCAGAGTGAGGTTTAATCTTCACTGTTTTTATCCCGAAGAGTTGGCAGTTTCTGGAGAGTGTGTTAGCAGTGACCTCCATTGGAGACTCCTCTGAGTATAATCACCCCCACGGATGCTGCGACTGCATTTGAGTTAGTGAAGGCTCTCAATTCCTGACAACATGCCTCCCTTAAGATGCACTGTTATTCAACAATGAAGGTCTCAGTAACTCATGTTTAGCTTGGTCAAGTACATGGCAGAGAGAGGGTTTGACTTCATATCACTATTGAGTGTTTAGACAGAGGTGGCTGAGCAGGTAACGGCCTTTAAAGCTGGAAAGAGAAGTGACTCCACAAAATTATCCTCTAACCTGTGTGTATCAGCTGCGGCAAGACAGTCCCCTCCCCTCACACACACAGAGTAATAATAATTTCTTTTACATTTTTTTTTACTCATTGAACAACTACAGAATACACACTGTATATTCTGTACACAGAGGTTCCGTATCTATATTGTATCTGAGCCCATTTAAATTTATAAGTGCCTGTGCGAGAGAATATTTGCTAGGCATTTAGGGCCATCCAGACAACTTTAAGCAGAAAATAACAAAATAACCATTCTGTACTGTTGTTTCATTTAGTCATCCAACAGCCTGAGAATAAGGCCACACTGTTTGTTTTAATTCCATTTTATAAGAGAAAAACAGAGGTATAATAAGGTCTATGATAGGTATGATAGTCAAATCTCTATCCTTGTGATCACAAGATACAGGAAACCTAAACAAGAAGCGACAATTGTTTAGTGTCAGTTACAGGCTGCAGTTGCATGGCTCTCTGCTGCAGTGCTAACAGCACATCACACTGGGAAAGGGACACGGTCAGGAAGCAGAGTGGCAGGGAGGGATCAGGACCACAGTATTCCTCCATGGACAAACCCCAAATGACCTAACTTTCTCCTGGTAGGTCTCCCATCCTAAAGATTTACCTCCATTCAGCCATGCCACAAACTGGAAACCACGGCTCTAACACATGGGCTTTGGGGGACACTTACCACATTCAAATTATTGGCAATATTTCACCTAGGATTACACAGTTTTTATGTGATAGGATTAAGATTTGGAGCTGAGGAGGAAACATAATGCGGTCCTTTCTCGACTGATCCTGAGGAGTTCGGTGACCCCTGGGTCAGCACTGGATCCTCCAATCCTTGGGGGACCCCCTGTTCCTAAATGGAGGGGTCACCCCACCTAGATCAATGAGGCCTCAGCAAGGCCCATGACAGCCTCTCACTGGCATGAAGGTGGCCACCTAGCTCTGGCCCTGTCCCAGGCTCCATTGGCATGTGTTCTCCATTGCTCTCTCCAGCCCCACATCTGCTGGCCTTACCACATCTCACCTTGAAGCTGTAGAACCGACTGTCTCATTAGGATGTGTGTGGGGAGGCGAGATGCAGGGAGGACTGAGAATGGAGCTGTCTGTAGGCTGGTGGTTCTTATCCAAAGTCGGAGGGATGAATGCTTGCCAGAGGCATCGACGGCAGGCAAACTCCACTGAACGGCACATGGCTGTCGATAGTGAACATGTTTCCAGGTTTACTACTATGTAAGAGATTGTTAGGTAAGAAAACCAAGCTTCGAAAAGTGGTATAGCTTACCAGGAACCTTCTCACTAGTGGCATCATACAAACCGTGTTCTCTCAAACGTGTGAACCCAAAAGAAAAGTTCCAGCACAGACTAGAATTCAGTACTCGACATTTCAGTACCTTTAAAAAAAAAAAAAAAAAGAACTCCTGAGAAAATAAATGCACCGTTGATCACTGATGAATGCAGTCATGTGTTGACCTTCAACACTGTGTGGAGACAGAGGAGACCATGCTATGGCATGGCACTCCTAAGTGCAACTCAGAAACAGGGATATCTTAAACCTTTAGTGGTTGTATTTAGAAACAGAAGTCTTGCCCAACTGTTTCAGGCCTACCTGTGAATTTACTACAGAACAAATGAGAGAGACCCTGTAGCTTATTCCAAAGGCCAGAAAAGACATTGCAGTGGGGTCCACACACACAGCCCTCCAGCCTGGGCACTTGTGCTGTGTTCATCTTCCTTCATGTCATCAGACCCACAAAGCTTACTCCTCTGTATATATGAACAGCAGTCTTCTCTCCATGTGCCTCTAACACTGTGGGCATGGGGGCTCCACCACAGTGGCTGGAGGGGATGAAGGAAAGGATACTCAAGTGGCTCTTGTTTGGGGTCACACAGGGTTTATCATCTGGGTTCAAGATGCTTGGGGTTCTAGAATACTTAAAATTAGTTGGGAAGCATGGGCTGGACTCTGCTTCCAGCATGTTCTCCCTCTGTCTTCACAGTGAGCTAGGGGATGAAGTTCCCCTCCGTCCAATCTGTTCATCTGGTTCCTCCAGTGTGTGGATATCAGAGAAGCAAGAGCAGCACAAAGATTTGAGGGTCAGCTAGTATCCAGACCAGGGCTATCCTTCACCCTGAGCCAGTAGAATCTACCAGTGGAGTTAGGGAGGCCCAGGATCTGAACCCTCATTCCTTCTGCCCACAGTTTTGCTTAATAACTAATTAAATATTTATCGAGTCAATAGAGGTGAACGTAAGAAGCTTTGAGAAAGAGGCTAAATCCTCTGGGGGAACTGGGGCTCCACATAGACTAGGGAACTTATAAAGTGTCTGGAAAAGTGAGTCGGGGAGTGGGGGTTCTCCGGGCACATAGACCCCTGCAAGTTGCAACATGGGACTGTAGTACCAAAGCTGGCAACGCTGGGAGAGTAAGGACAGCATGGGATCTCAGGCTAACTGGGAAAGCTCAGCTTGGTCTTCCTGAAGACAAACACGTCACAATGGGCCTCTGCCTTCTGGCAGATGTGCTGCCATGGTGTTGCCCAAATATCAGTCCGGTGACGTCTGGGCCACCACAGCCTTTGAGATTTAAACATGACTTCCCCTGGTGGGAAACCAGATTCCAGCCCCAGCTGAGCACCTTCTCATACCACTGACATCTCTCCATGCTTCTCTGTCATTTTGTCCTCTGGGTTGCTAGATGCCATCTGTGCCTCTGTTCCCCTCCCCCTCCTCCACAAGGCTTTCCTCTTGAGAGTTTGACCTAAGTAAGAGACTGGAGGGCAGCGCTGTGTGGCTGTGGATATAGCTGGCTCTCCCACCCTGCCATCCTAATCTTCCTTGCCATCTCCTGTGGGCACCCTCACGGATTGTGGTGGCTCAGCCCACTCTTTTTTGCCTTGCCCCCTGCTGATTTCCCACAAGGCCCTGGTTCCTGCTACTTGATGCTATAAAACAGTTTAGCTCAGCTAATTCTTACCTCCAAGAACTATGGAGGTCACCAAAGTTTCTTTACCACAAAAGAAAACAATCAGTGTAAGAGATTCCCCCTCCTAGGTACATCTCTGAAGGTCACTGGGGGCGGGGCAGGGTAGATACCTTCCAGAAGCTTCTTTTCTTTAACTAGATGTAGAACTGCACTCTCGGAGACTGTTGGCCGTCGGAGAGTATGTGCCGAGCCCTGTGAGTTTACTCCACCAACTTTCAGCCAAGTGAAAAAAACACATCAAAGGTTCTCGGCTCTCCCTGGGATTGTGCAATTCTACAGGCTCTGGTGCATAAACAGAGCCCTGCTTACTGCAGGGAAACACTGACTCTCCCTTTGCTCAGACCTTGGGCTTAGTGTTGACTTTTGTGGCTGGTGTTTGAGTTTGGAGGGGAAGCTCAGGTCAGGGACTAACATGAGGCTTGGTGGAGCTGAGCGTATGTCTAAGCATTTCCTGTTGTGAATCTACACACTGAGGGGCAAGGGCAATACCTGTCTCTGGATGGCCTGCCTTCCTTTCCCAGGGCCCCACACACGTGAGAGTGAAGTAGAGAGGGTTGCATGGAGTGTGCCAGGAAGCCAAGGACAGGATAGAGATTAGATTTTTGTGTGTTACATACATAAGCATTTGGAGTGTTTCCAAATTTGGGAAGGGGGGGTGGGAGATGTGAATTAGGTTCTTATGCTAATGGGGTGGGTCATCCACCAGATGGGGCATCAAAACATCAAATCAGAATGTCACCTCCACTGCTCTGAATCTGATAGCCACAAAACAGCTGGAGTGGTTGGTGTCCAATGCTTGTACTCACATAATTACCAAATGGAGACACTCATGAGCTCTTCCTAATGCTGGCCTTCTATAACATAACACCCAAGGCCGGAAGATTTATAAAGAAAAACAACACTAATTTCTTACACTTCTGGAGATGTCATTCTGGGAAGCCCAAGGGTCAGGGGTCTGCATCTAATGGGGCCTTCTCATGCATCGTGCAGGGCAGAAGCAGAAGGACAAGGTTTAGCAAAGGAGAGTAACCAAGCCTCAACTACACCACCGCTGCTCACTTAGGACAAGGCCGGTCTTCAATAATGCACTTTGTGAGGATGTGGTTCTCAGATCCAGTCACCTCTTGTCAAGCGCCATCTCATAACACGATTACATTAGGGATTGCACTCTTACGGCTGGAAGTTCAGTGGCACATTCAAACAGAACCCTGCTGTGCAGCGTAGGGCCTGCTCCTCAGGGCTGTCCACAGACTGTTTAATTCCCACTTCATGAATCAGGATGACGTACTCAGAGAGGCTGTATGAGCTCCAAAGTCAAGTGAGCATGGGGACTTAACTGTGAGGTCTGAAACTGTGTGATTTCACTGTACCAGCTTGTTCCTGTCCACCTCACCAGAATGGACACACACAACCTCAGGGGCTTTGTCTTAATGTGTCACAATCTCTCAACAGGAAGAAGACGATGATGGTTTGCCAAAGAAGAAATGGCCCACGGTAGATGCCTCTTACTACGGTGGACGAGGTGTTGGAGGCATTAAAAGAATGGAGGTAAGAGGTCCACCATCACACAACTCTCTGTATGCCAGTTACGTGGTGATAGAAACCCAGAGCAAATGCTGGAGGTCTATGCTTGAGGTTAGGGGAGATGTGGCTTATGAGATACAAAGATGGGGAGGTGAAGGGGTACAACTATTTAACTGCATGCCTGCACATTGCCCATCATGAGTCGGATGAGGCCATCTGCCAAAACCCCTGGGTTTCTTTGTTCATTGGACTAGAACCCTACCTCTGGACCCCACCTAGCCAGTCCTCCCTCTCGTTCTCCCAGCCCTTAGCTCCCTACCTCTATCACCTCTTCTGCTCTCCTCTTTCCTTTTTGCCACACACCCAACTTCTCTGGCTCACGATCCTGAAGGTACAGAGGACCCAGTGTTATGTCCCTCAGGCCCTGTTCTCAAGGGGCAAACCGTGCAGTCCCGTAACTTTGTTCTATGGACTTTCACTTACATTAGGTTCGCTGGGGAGAAAAGGGCTCCACAGAAGAAGGGGCGAAGTTAGAAAAGGCAAAGAATGCAAGAGTCAAGATGCCAGAGCAGGAATACGAGTTCCCAGAACCCCGGAACCTCAACAACAACATGCGCCGGCCTTCCTCCCCTCGGAAGTGGTACTCGCCTATCAAGGTGTGTCTCTACCCAGAGTCCTCCCTGCATTCCCTCTTCCCAGCTGTGAGCCAATCTTTTTCTTCTCCATCATCTCTCTTCTCCCGCCTCAGCTCCAAGCCCTGATCTACTCTGGCTTCTTGGGAAGTTAAAGCCACAGGAGGTTATTGATGCTCCGAAGGGTCTCTCATCATCATGGGTGCACATGGCTTTGTCTCGTGTGAGGGGTGAGCACTCTCCTCTATGTAGTGTCCCTGTGCACCTGCACTATGACAGTCATCAGAACTCTGGAAACTCATTGCAGAAGACTCCAGACATAACCCATCCCAGCCCCTGCAGAGGTTTGCAACCAAAGGTGCCAACTGGACCCTTTAGTGAAAGTGTGAGAACTGATTGATTTCCTTTCCTGTCCACACACATTCTTACAGCCTTGCCCCTCTTCCAGGAGCTACTTGGCGAGTTTTATCCTTCTCTGAATATTTCTTAGCTTTAGAACAGCACTTATAAAAATCAAAATAAATGGCAGGGCTAGGAAGATAGTTGAATCTGTAAAGTGATTGCTGCGTAAACAAAGATCCTAGAGCTCACCGGAGCTCACTGGACAGAGAGTCTAGCCAAACAGGTGTGCTCTGGGTTCAGAGAGAGACTGCATCTCAAAAAGTAAAGTGGAGAGCAACTAAGGACAACACCCTAGTCAATCCCTGGCCTCCACATGCGCACACACACACACACACACACACACACACACTTGTAGGTAAAAATAAACTAGATTGGTAGCTGCTATTTCTCAGCTGAGTGATCTCAGGCTCACGGGAACTTCAGTGCAGTTTCCATTTGGGTATGCTGTGTTTAAAGACATGAGATTCTTTTTTTAGAATAAGCTTCCCTGAGGCAAAGGATTGAACTCTGGGCTGTGGGCGAAGCACAGCTGTTAGAGGAACGGGCTGCTGCTGTTCCTTCTTCTACAGTGAGGGACATGCGGTAGCGTGCAGACATGTGCAGACAGGAAGGAGCCGAGAGGATCCTCGGAGATGAGGAGACAGGGGATTTTCCTGTCCTGCTGTTTTCAGGAATTCACTTTGTGACTAATACTGCATCCTTGGTTGTAGCTGAATTTTCGTTTCTGAAATCTTCAAGGTTGGAAGGGCATGTTGTTCATTTCTTAACTGGTAGTAGCATCAGACTAGATTTTGCTAGATGAATCAGGATATGGACAAATACATTTAGAAATCTAAAAATGTTGCCAGCACCTTCCTGGAATCCACATCTACTCTGTGAGTCTTGACAAGTCCCCCCTATGCCATGCTCAGATACTGAATGGTGGCCTTCTCAGCCAGATATAGGCCAGGTAATGGTAGAGAGAAAATGTCAGAATGAAGATCCCAGGCTTAGAGGCTCAATCTCACAGAAGACCGCCAAGATGCCCTCAAGTCTTGTCTATTTCCTCTGCCAGCCTAAAACCCTAGTCCACCTGCCATGCCTTAAGATTCCACACCTAAGCTTTCAGTTCAATACTCTTCTGCTGTCCCAAGGACTTCTGCCTGCTGGTACTCCCCCTGCTCCTTCCCCTTAGAGAAAGAGTCTCACAAAGTTACATGGGGTGTCCTGGAACTCATGATCTTTCTGCCTTGACCCCCACAGTACTAGAATTACAGGCATGTGCCATCATACTAAGATCTTGGTTCTCAAGTCTCCTTAGTGAGAAAAGGACCACACCTTTTCTCGGTGTGGTCCCCAAACCAGCAGTATCAGCCTCACCCAGGAACTTGTTAGAAACATACACTGAGAGGTCCCATCCAAGATTGGCTGTATCAGAATCTCCAGTGTAGCGCCGAGCATCTGGGTTTTAAGACACCCAGGAGGTTACAGACACCATTGCCGGAAACGGGGCTGGATCCCAGAGGAACTGGTCACCTAGGTTATTGAAATGAGCAAAGAGCTTGGCTGGGATGTGTCAGAAACCTCATCGAGAAAACCCAGGCTACGTCTCACACCGGCCCTGATGTGAGACTTTTCCACCCAGCGCATTGATGTTCAGTGAGTTGGAATCCAAGCCCCGGAGTCACCTCACAGGACTGATGGAGGAAGCCCCTGAGACTGGTGTCTCTCACCTGGTCACAACTCTGGTTGAGGTCATAAGCAAGCTTGCAGGGTCCTCTTACCTGGTGGAACAGCTAATGCCAGCACTCACACAGGACCACTGCTAGGTAGGAGATGGGTGGGTCTCAGTTAAGAAGATTCTCTCAGATTTATGAGCCTTCTTACTGGATTTCGCCCCTTGCGGGCACCAATGATCCTTTGAAGTCCCACTAAACAGCATGGAGCCTGGCACAGAGCAGGGACCTCACCAGCTCCCACTGAAGAGCTGAAGCACGAGGCATGGTCAAGAAACCACTTCCAAGCCCCAAGCTCATTAGACCATACATTGGCACGCTCTGTCCAGGAAGAGGCCATTTGATGACACAGTTCATGAAGTGATGCAGAAGTGCAGAGAGGACCTGGGAATTCCTGAGAAAGAACTGGTGTCCCACCAGTGGTCCAGCCCTCACCTGTTTAAAACCCACCCTTCATGCTGAGACTTATTTTTAGCTAAGATGCCTGTGGGCGTTAAAGGGACCTCATAAAATACTAAGTCCCACACAGCACCCTCTCTTGGTGTTTGTCACAGTTCTGCACCAACACAGGGGGCACACTGCAGATGGTAGGGTTAACAGAAAGAGAGCTAGGCTCAGAGGCCCCTCAGTCGCCACCGGGGAGTAGCAATAAAAGGACCTGTGGTAAGGGGGCATCAGCAACTTCTCTCCACCTCACTGCCTGTTTCCTCAAGGCCTAGAAACAAAAGACTCTGACATTTGTTTTATTTTTTTTAATATTATAAGGTATATTTTTGTCATAATTCTTTCTCTTTCCTCTCCTTGATTTCATTTTTTCTCTCTCTCTCTTTCTCTCTCTCTCTCTCTTTCTTTCTTTCTATCTCTCTAAAAACAAACAATAAGACAAAAAAAATTGCCAAAACAAAACAAAAAGCACACCAACAATCATGTGGTATGTTTTGTGTTGGCCTACTCCTGGGCCTTGGGCCTGCCTCGGAGCGTGACTCATAGACCCAGAGACTCCACTGGAGACATTTTCTGATTCTCCCTCTCCCAGCATGTATCAATTATAGTTAGCCCCTTAGTTAGGGATAGGACTCTGTACCCACTTCCCCCTTCTCCACAATGGGATGTTATCTGCCTTGAACTTGTGCAGGTCCTGTGTGTGCTGTCACAAGTCCTGTGAGTTCATGTATATCAGCCCTGTTGTGTCTGGCACACATATGAGCTAGCAGAGACTGTGGCTTTGACATTCTTAACTGGCTGTATAAGTTCTTACACTCCCTCCTCGGTTTTGCCTCTTATGAAGGCCTCCAGTCTTTGTTCTTTGGCCCCTTCTAGAAGGTGTATGTAGACCTAAGTCTCACACGGTACCCTCTCTTGGTGTTTGTCACAATTCTGTACTAACACAGGAGGCACACTGCAGATGGTAGGGCAAACAAATGGTGAGCTAGGCTCAGAGGCCCCTCAGTGAGGCTGCCCTGTAAGGAATACAATCACCACAGGGAGCCGGGGAAGTCAGAAGGGGACAGAAGGGACAAATGCCCCCATTCACCCTCACCTCAGTCTCACGTCCTAGTTCCCCATGAGCCAAGGGAAGCTAGCAGTGCAGAGGCAGTGTGCAAAGAAATGCAGACAGTCAGTGAGGACAGGAGGCTTCTGGAAAATGGCCAGTCCATGCTGTGTCCGCCTTCCCTCCCATTGTGAACAGGGAGAACCCTGCACCTAGCACTAAACTTTCAGCAAATCCCGGGACCATGGTGAACTCTCCAGCAAAAGTGGCTGGAATCATCTACATGGTGCAATGGGTTCCCACCATCTTCCTTCTTTCCAGAGAGCTGAGAAGCAGGCAGCATGCTTGATAAGCATCCCAGCAGGAGCTGAGGGGAAAGGGTTACAGCAGGCTCCTCCTCTTGTCCCCGCATCTTACTCCATGCTATATTAGGGCACTGACCACACCAACCACAATCCCCCGCCCCCATCCTCGCTCCAGGCTCATGATGGGGGAATTTCCCCTGGTATTTAGCTTTGTTTTCCTTTGCTTGGTTTTTGCTTCCCCAATTTACAGCACCCCGTGCTTCTCATTAAACAGAACTGGTCATTGCAGACAAGTTAAGTCATGCCCAAATACATGGCCACCAGCTGCATTAAAACTAGGACTGACGGCAGACTTCAGAGAAAGTACCCATCCCTTTTTCCAGTAGCTTCTCCACATGCCAGGGAGTGAGAGAAATGGCAGCTAAAGGGACAAGCCAGGACCTGCCTTGAAAGACAGACAGGCTGCTTCCTGCAAATGGCAGACTGTGATCGACAGGGTTGTGGATTAAACTACCATGTATTTCAAAGCACAGAAATACAGATTTCTGTTCAGAATAGTGCTATAAATTGAGCTATCTTCAAGTTTCCATCTCAGAGCTGAATCCACAAGCTAAGATAGATCGCCCCAAAAGAGCCCCAGAATGAGAGAAGAAACTCAGCGGTGCTGGAGGGTGCTTTGCACGGGGATTCACCATTACACAGGCGAAGCTGCATACACCTTCACCTCTCTCCGTGCATTTAAGTTATGGCCTGAGGCTGAGAGAGGTGGGAGCCTGGCGCTGTTAAATCTCCCGTTTTATAGTCAAGCTGTGTCAACTTCGTATGGAAGAAGCTATTTTTAAATGCCAGCTAACACACCCTGGCTGGGACTCTGGGGTTTGTGGTGGAATCTTCGTCATAACTTCACAGAAGCAGCTGGCATTTTGCCTGGGGAATGAAGGAAGACCAGAGTCTAAAGTACATGTTGTATACAAGCTGTGCCTGATGGACACCCTAATGTGACAGGGACAGTGCACACACACACACACACACACACACACACACACACACACACACCATGCTTTAGAGAAGGGATCTTCATGAACAAGCAGACAGTACAGCTTTAATTGACAGGTTTCTGCTGTGTTCAGAAAATCTGGGCTCTGAGAACATTTGTCAGGACCTTGGCTGACCGTAAAGGGTTTTGTTTTTGTTTTTCACTTAATTTTTAAAATATATTAGTGTGTTTGGGGGAAGCCCAATGGGGGAGGGGCATGTGCTCCAGCTTACATGTGGAAGTCAGGACAACTCTGTAGAGTCGGTTGGTTCTCTCCTTCCACCTTTACACGGGTTCTCAGGATCAACTCAAATCACCAGCTTGCATGGGAAGCCCCATTACCAGCTAAGTCATTTCACTGGCCCCTAGAGCTAACTTTTGTCCTTAGCCAGTTGTGACCACTCTCTTCCCTAATGCTTCCTTCGACTCCTGCCTTGGAAGCCACCTGATGCAGGCTCAGAAGGAGTCTAAGGCAGTTATCCACATTTCTTGTGCCACAAATGGAGGGCTGCAGGTTCACCTGAGGGACAGTCAGAGTTCAGAATGCTGAAGAGAAAATGGAGTAAGATGGTCTTTCTTTGTCCAGAAAAGCGAAAGACAGTAGCTCACCTGGGTGAAGCACTTGACACGGGTCAGGCTGGGTTCTAAGAACAACACTGAAAAGTAGAATTCCCCCAACACACATATAACCATACACACAAACACCACCCTCCCACATACACATACACACATCCCAACACACACACAAAACCTTACACACTCACAAACACCACCCTCTCACATACACATACACACATCTCAACACACACACACACGCCATAAACCAGGCACTAAGAGATTAGAGGATTTGCTTGAGTGCACACTGCTGGTAAAATGGCCTGAGCTTACCTTATCTGACCACAGGGAATGTTCCATGGACTAAGTGACAGGTGACAAGAGCCCTGGTTATACCAGGGCGTTGGAAATAGTGGAATGGGAAGAAGTGTCAAATGAACTGGGACCTAAGACCACTCCTAAAACATGGCTGCTGCTGGCCACGAAGCAGCATGGACAGAGGGTGACCCTCTGGTGTGCAGCTTACACCTCCATGAACTAAGACAGTGTGAGGAAGGGTACAGGTGGGTCAAAGAGACCTCACTGATTTCCCATGATTTCTCTTGGCTCCTGTTACATCAACATCAGAAAAGCTGGAAGGTTACACTGTGCCCTGGTCTGGACCTTAAGAGGTCACAACATGCCTGGATCTGGCCCTCAAGAGAGGACCAAGATGAAGCCGGAATGCATGAAGCATAAAACTACATGGGGGAGAGTCAGGCCAGGAGCTACACAGACAGGGCCAGTGAAGCTCTGTGCTCAAATCAAGCACAGGCAGAGGGGGAGGAGCATAGAAGCAGCAAGGGAGGAGGAGACAGGCCAACCCTAACAGAGGCAAGGCCAAGGGAAAGACTCCTGAAGGGAGAGCCCAATGTGGCTCCAGAATATGGACGTGTTTGGTCATCAAGATGTCCTGGGTGGCTTTAAGTAAGAGCCATTTTGAGGGAATGACAGGAACCAGGGCACAGCCTGAGTGTGATGAAGAAGAATGTAATTTCGGCTTGGAAAGGAGGCAGGGGAAGAACACAAAGACATCTACATGCTTGTGGATGTCCCTGTATTGGAGACACTGTGCCTCAGACCCTTCCAGCCTTGTACTCCTTCTCCAATTGTCATTTTAATGACTTTACTTTGATTACAGATAGCATGTGGTAAAGACTTTTTCTGAAATGAGATAACTTAAAAGATAATTTAATTTATAGAGGAGTTGATATTGTTAACACCCCCACTTTAAGTAAGAGCAAGCTTAGGGGAGTTGGGAAAGCTCTGTGCTGCAGGCTGGAGCTGAGACAGCCCAGCTACAGCTTCCCTGGGTCAACGAGAGTTCTCTGCTTGGTTTCTGTATGGTCACCTGCTCCACCAAGGAGCGTAATTCTCTTTCTCCTGGGACCACACGTGCAAGCAGCCCTTCGCTGTGCAAGCAGCTTTCCGTTTCTGCTGAGCTAATTAGTTCCTTTCTTCCACAGCCAAACCTTCTTCCTTAAGCCTCAAGTCGTTGCTCCTCATTTGTTCAGGGGTTGAGTGTCTAGCAAATAAGGCAATATGGGTGGGCTGATTTACCAGCCAAATATGAAGAGCCCCCACCTCCCCCCGAAATAAAGAGAAGGCATTCACCTACCTAATATCATGAGCTGTAAGGGCTTGCCCCCTAAGAACCTTCAAGGAAACAGTTGACACTCAGTATTGCCTCATGCAGAAAACTATGCCAAGTACAAAACCCACTCTGTCGACCAGCGACGCTAAGCCCATTTCAGAATATTTCCAAAGACTTTTGTAGGTTCTTTGTAATAGGAGACTCAACACTTGACAAGATCACATTTAACCCACCAGAGCTTAGGTGACAGTTGGCCAGTGTTCAAGAGCTTAGTTTTTGAGGTGTGTGTTTGACCCACCAGAGAGTGACTTCAGAACCCAGGGTTCTCTGGCATGATCAGTGTTGCCACCACAAAGCGTCTGTATTGAGGCTGAGCGCTGCAGACATCTCCCGCCTTCACATCACTACCCTCCAGGACACCGCACACACTCATGCAGTGGAGGATACCCAACTCTCCTGTACAAAGCACACTTCACATGGAGGCCTGTTCTCTTAGACTGTACCCCTTGCATTAGAGAGTGGAGAGTCCCTAATCCACGTTCACCAGAGCTGTACTTCTAACATGACAGGAAAAACCTGGAAAGTTCTTTATATCTACAGTGCCTGTCTACCAGACTGGTTTCATATGTAATCTTCTTGCATTTCTTTTATTTCAGGGAAAACTTGATGCCTTGTGGGTTCTGCTGAGAAAAGGATATGATCGAGTGTCCGTGATGAGGCCACAGCCGGGAGACACGGTAGGATGCGCCAGTGGTCTCACACACACACACACACACACACACACACACCTTTCTCATTTTCTCTGTTTTAGTAGTACCTGAATTACTACTCGTATACAACGCCAGCTATTATTTTCCTGTGGTGACAAATCAGACAGTAACTTAAAATCCTGGTTGTTGTCAGACCTTGTATTTTGATTTGCTTTTCTGAAGGAGTTGGTCAGAAATTCACTAGTGTTAGCTGCCTAGAACTTGAGATTTTCAGTCTAGAGCGCCCTGAGTGGCAGGTCCAGCTAGGGCTCTGCTGCAGGCAGCCTCCAGAGGGAGGTCTCTGGTCCTCATCCACAGAGACCACTGGAGAGAGACAGAGCCAGCACCACAGAGAGGCATGGAGGCAGCGGAGAGCTCCAGCCATCTGCCCACAGGCGCTGGCCAAGGACACTAAGGGGCTTCTGCTCTTTTGGTAGTTTGACCGGGATCTATAGGTCCTGACACTGGCTTTGTGGGAGCTACACAGGTGGTGCTACCTAGAAACCAGGAAGCCAGTGTCTTCACTTTGTAAATGGGGACAAGGGAAGGTGAGTAACATCCCTTCTTAAGAGAGGAGGTTTCTTATCCACAGATGAGAGAGAACAAAATTCTCCCTCAGCTTCTAGCAAACTGCATCTTCCTCAGGAACCTGATTTACCGAAACACAAAATATAGGTTTCTCATTTAGGAGAGTCCAGCAGATTTGAGCATGAAGTCATTTCTTTCCTGGCTAGACAAAACTTGAGGCAAACGTCCATCCTCTGTGTTTCACCTTTATAAATTTGATCATAGTAACCGTGTCATAGGAATACCTCGTCTTAGTTGCTTTTCCTGTGGCTGTGATAAAATCCCAAGAAAAGCAACTTAGTGTTAAGACTGGAGAGATGGCTCAGCAGTTACAGCCCTGGCTCTCCCAGGGAACCTTCATGGCTGCTCACAGCACCCGTAACACTGATGCCTTCTTCCAGCCTCAGTGGGCACCAGGCACACATGTGGTACACATACATACATGCAGGCAGAACACCCACACATATTGAAATAAATAAATGAATAGCAGCTTAGGAGAGAAAGGATGTATTCTAACTCACAGTTTGGTATTAAAACCCAGCATGGTGAGGGACTCACAGCAGATTGAGGCAGCTCGTCACAGTGTGCCCACAGTCCAGAAGCGGGGAGTGATGGATGCTAGCAATGGATCAGCTCACCAGATTCTTTTTGTGCAGGACCCCAGAGAACTTTCCCACCTCAACCTACTCAACATAAGTCTTCACAGTGTCTGAGGCTAAGAAACCCCCTACAAGTGTACAAGATGCTAAGAAACCCCCTCACAGGTGTGCCAGAGGCTAAGCACCTCCCTCCCAGGTGTGCCTGGGAGAGTTCTAGGACAGAAAGGGCCTCTGTAGGCATGGCCAGCTGCTTCGCCTGCTTTGTTTTGCATAACCTCAGACCTGCAGTGACGACTGTACAAGACTTATGGGGTTGACCACATTTTCCATCAACTCAAAGTCACCCTGACCAGCCATGTGCCTGTGAACAAGAGTCACAGGTTCTGAATTTTCCTCTAAAGCAAAACAAAAACAAACGTCACCTAATTATAGCCTCAGCCACACTCTAAGCAGCTTTGGAGTGTTGAACTCAGGAAGCCTGGCAGCCCCCCCCACCCCTACCCCATTCCCATCCCACCCCCACCCCATCCCACCCCCACCCCATCCCCATCCCACCCCCACCCCATCCCCATCCCACCCCCACCCATCCCCATCCCACCCCCACCCCATCCCCATCCCACCCCCACCCCATCCCCATCCCACCCCCACCCCATCCCCATCCCACCCCCACCCCATCCCCATCCCACCCCCAGGTTTCTGCCTGGCTCTCCTCCAGTCAACACACCTCAAAAGACAGACAAATGTAGGCCCAGCCCACCAGTGCAAAGGCTAAGGAAACTTGAGCCCATTACCTCAAAGCTGACGGAGCCTCTTTCAGCCCTGGGGAGGCTCATAGTCCAGGGTTCCTTGAATCCAGCCAGGTAATCCCTAGGTCAGGGTAAAGGAGAACCATCTAGATAGGAAACCAGTGACCCAAAGGATCCCAACATTTTAAAGTTCATTATGCAGGTGTCCCCTGCTTCCAGGAAGCAGCCACTAGGGATCCCTTTCTAACAAAGCTTGATTTCTGGTTTGCAAAAAGTAGGGGGGAAACCCACCATCTTGGATTGACTGAGGAAAGCCTCGCTTTCTATCCCACCCGCCACTTGCCAGCTCCAGACCCCAGGCACGTGAGACTCACTGAGTCCTGAGCACGCGCAGACCTTTGCTGCCTCTGCCCCTTCCCATAGTCCTGTTTCTCTGCCTGCAATGCCTTCCCCCTTTCTACTTAACAAGCTCCCGTTAGCTTGGCATCGTGGTCCACCAACTCCCTGGTGACCCTATCAACACAAAAAGCTAGACCTGTGCTTCCAACATGGTGATGCCAAAGCAGAACTGTGCGATACGTGTGACAATAATGTGTCCCTTGCTCACTTTGTAGAACGTCCCCAAGGCTTCTTGCACATATGGGCAGCTCAGACTTTAGGGACTTTGATAATTTTTCAAGGACAAATGGCTGAAGGAATTTAGAATGTTTAGCCTTAGAAAAAGACCTTAAGGCTTGTGAGAGCTTTTCAGTGTCCATTTCTGAGACTTTGTGCTGTTCCCCCATTTAATAACCCTGTTTCAAGTCCCCTCACCATATTAAAGGAGTGTTGGACACCAAGATCCAAACCAGGGGACTCGCTCCCCCAGACATACTCAGGATACAATGCAATAACAAGAGGTTTATTGATATTGATAACTAGTGCACTGGGGTTCCCTCACATGCAGGCAAGAGGAACCCCGAACCAAAGCTGAGAGCAGTTTTTATACAAGGGCAGTTTCATCTCTTAAACAATAACCACAAAGGCTGACCTTAACAGCCATTCCCAGGCTCAGTCTCTAGGTGACTCAGATTTGCACATTATCTTTATAACAATGAGTGTTAGCTAAGTGGCTTCCATTTGCCTAGGTTTATTACATTAAGGGCCCAGCTTCCTGATTACCTCTTATCTTGGGCCCCTCTCCTGGAATGTATCTCCATGCTCTGGGCCTTCCTTACCTCAGGTGGGTTCCCTCCCTGGTGGTCTGAGGAATGTTAATCAGCCTCTCCCTTCTTCCTCTGAATGTTAATCCAGCAAGTGTCCTGTGACTAAGGAATGTGCTCCTCCTGGAATGTGTCCTGGGACAGTGAATTTTAAGTTTAAACTGAGACCTGAAATTCTTACAGGAGCACACTCTCCATCCCATTAAGGGACCCAGCCTGCAATTACCTTAAAGAAAGCTGTGCCATCTTTCACTGTGTATTTTTCCTTTGGGAATGCTTATTCCCAGATGATTATTTTATTTTATATTATATTATTTATATTAATATAATTATAATATATATCATAAAACTGGGATATAATGTTCCTTTAGCTAAGTGTTCATCTCTCTACCAGATCAATTGTATGAAGAATACCAAGACAATCAAAGGCATTTCCAAGTCACAACCCTAAAAGTTTACATGAATTTGCTTTCCTATCATCATCTTTAGCAAATCCATGGGGTTCAGGTGAAGACCCCCAAACTCGGGAGACCCTTACTCAAGTCTCAGGAAATCACGGCCACCCAAAAATCACAAGACACCATACCTGGATGCAATCAGCAGAGGTTTATTAGGGAAAGTTGGCTAGCCAAGGTCAATTCAGTTCACTCACACAGGAGTTGAATTGACAAAGCCAGTCAGTCTGAGAAGGGTTTTTAAAGGGGGAAACCACAAACCTGGAGAGTGAGGAGGGGGTGAAAGGTTGCTAAGGAAATATAACATAAAAATAGCGGAGAATTCCAGAGGAATGCAACCTAAGTGAATCAGGGTTATGTGGAAAACACTCTGTATTCTCAAAATGTAGTCTTGCCCTGTCACTAGCTCAACTATTTCTGAGTCTCACCTAGATGGCTTGCATTTTTCTTTGTGGTCAGGAATGTATCTTCCTGCTTTGGGCCTTCCCCACCCACAGGTGGGTTCTTTTCCCTGAGGCTTGAGGAATGTTAGTCTAGCAAGTGTCCTCTGATTCAAGGATAATGTACTCTTCCCGGAATGTATCCCGGGGCAGTGAAGGCCTGAAATCTTACAGTCAGTTCTGCTTTCTGGAACCTTCATTTTTTTGCTCAGGTCTAGGGGTAAAGAAAAAGCCTGTATATATTTTATAAAATGGTCTTTATAATTTTTCACTCTGCAAGAAAAGTAGACGTCCACTACTTGTCATGAGCTCATATTGTGGGACAGTTTGGTGATGTTACTTTTCTCTATCTTTAATTATATGTGTGTATGTTTTGATCCACTTTTAAGATCTATTTTATTTTTAATTAATATGTATTGGGGGGCGGATATCTGTATGTGGGTCAGGGTGCCCACAAAGTAGCATCAGATTTCCTGGAGCTAGAGTTACAGAAAGTTGTGAGCTGCCTGGCATGGATGCTGGAGACTGAACCCAGGTCTTTTGAAAACACAAGTATTCTTAGCCACCGAGTCATCTCTTTGACATTATCAATCCACTTTTCTATTGAATGTTTTAAGGCCGACGTTTCCAAAGATACTTTCTTAAGTAAGGCTAAGGGTTACCATACAGGAGAAAAGTAAGGCACCTGAGCAGGCCCAGGTCCAGCAGAGTTGGCTGTTCCTATGGCAGATCAGTGGCTCCCAAACTTGGGCTACCAGCCTGCTGCTGGACTGTACTTCAGAGTTCTAGCTAAGTCACTATGGGCCAGACTGGGAATTAGCATTCCCGAGATGATTCCACAGGACACTAATGCTGCAGGGCTGGGGTCCACACTTAGAGCCAGTGAGATAACCAGGCTCAATGCCCCAGAGTCCCCAAACCTGAGAGCTTAATTTTTACAAAGTTTCTATTCATACCTGACTCCTGAGTCATTGCCTTCTGTGTTTCCCTGTGACCTACTGACCCAGAAGCAGAATATCTGATCCAGCTTAATAAGAAATAACAATAATAAGCCTTGAGCCACTGTCTCCCTACTTGGAGACGGACCTGTGCCCAGATCGCTAATTTCAAACACGTTGTTAGGTAGGAAAGGTTGGGAAACATGTAGATCAGTCTCTGGCTCCAGGGCACTAAGGTCCCATCCCAGTGATTCTATTGAATTGCTCTGGCTGAGGTCTGGGCTCCCTGAGAGGTTGTAACAGGCAGCCAGAGCTGAGAACCAGTTAACTGGTTCTACACAGGTGTCATCTCTTTTCTTTTTGGAACAATTCCGAAACTCTAAGAGCATCCTAGGTATCCTGGAAGTGGACAAGTCACATAATCCTTTGATCTCAATGTCTCTTTCCTCCCAGAAAGGGATGGAGAGTCTAGATTCTGGCTGCTGATGTAGTGGTGGTTTGGGTAAGGAGGATAATCCCCACCTTATGTCTCAGTGGATAAAAGTCTGCACATCTTTCCACAGTCTAAGCCCTCCCCATTTATCTACCCCGGCACGAACCCCAGTCCCTCACGTGTTCCTGGATGACCCATGGAGCTAGACCTTTGTTTGCTTTCAGATCCGGCATTGGGGGGGGGGGGTGGGGGTGGGAGGGAGCGGCTGGTACATTCCATTACTCTCTGCACATCACATACTCTAAGCTTGTTTTGAAGTCTGGGAATTCCTTGCAAACAGAAGAGATCAGAAGATCTCTTTTACATGTAAATTCATGTAAGCAATGTCTGCCACTCATGTGAAACCCAGGCAGGCTTGGAGGTTGAGCAATCTAAACCCCAGTCCCTGGGCAGTTTTCTGCACAGCTGTTTGCAACAGGGACCAAGGCTGGTCCTGTGGGCACTGTGCATTGTCACAGAGACTAGAATGGGCTGAGCAGGTTGTTTCCCAGGAGAGTGTCCTCAGCCTGCTCCCTCCAAAGCAACTGAGTTGCTTGTAGCTGCCTGTAGCCTGCACAGACACGGGGATGCTTGCCTGCTTCCGTCTCTTGTCTCTTGTTAATATTACTTCCTTTACTTCTGGGTTCTGCTTTTCAGGGCTCCTTTCTCTCAATCAAGCATCTTCTGCACTACCACTCAGGACCCATTTCTGGGATGGATACAGATGATGCCCAGCAGAGCGGCACCTCATTCTGGCACCTGAAGTTTAGTGTATGGTCACTGTTCTAACTAAACATAGTTCCAGGAGCACAAAGCCATTCATGGTGATATAGGGCATCTGTGACATCCATTCCAGAAGCTACAGCTCAGGACAGGGGCTCACCTCTCCGAAGGAATTGACTGTCCCCTGGGGGATGATGGAGTGCTCCTTCCCTTTCTCAGCAATGAGGCCCAGTCTGTGAGTTGAGCCCCAGGTACTGCTGGGTATTCTGTAACAAGCACTGAGTAGAGAGTGGGGACAAACATGCAGGTCCCCAAGCACAGCCTGCTGTTTTGTTTTGTTTTGTTTTGTTTTTTTAAAAAGGCTCTGGGATGTGGCTGAAACTCCCATCAAAGCATCTTGTCTGCTGTGGGAGTCCAAAGTGGCTACTTAAAGTGACATCTGAGCTCAGGGGGGATGTGAGAGAGATACTGAGGTAAAGAGCTTCAAGTCAGATTTCCCAGAGATGCCAGGTGGAGTGGAGGTTCCTAAGGCATGTGGGGTATTGGTCACAGGACCCCACAAGGGGACAGTGGCAATTCCCTGGTGACATAAGTTACATTCATAATTGTATTTAAGAGAGGGAACACTGTGATAGGAACACAGAGCCGGAGAAAGATGACAGTGAGGAGAACTGATTCTGAATGCAGAAGACATTGACAGCTACTGGTTTGGTACCCACGCTATATAGGAAACAGGACCAGTGGCCAGGACTCCAGATGTTGGTCCAAGTGGCAGAGTCGACTCTGCTGCCAGTTACAGGAAGAAGAGCATGTGGGGGGGGGGGCAGAGGTGGGTGCTAGAGTCATGGGGGTGTTGCAGGTATGAAAGGCATTTAGCTCAGGAACTTAAGAAGTTGAAGGTTGTGGAGGGAGTGACATGCATGCCTCCTCATCTCGGCCCTAACCATGCGGGGAAACCAAGGAGGTATGAAGAGAAACGGGTTAAATCTGGAGTCCCCAGGGTCACTCACATCCTTTAAGTGGAGTGGAGACAGGAAAGGAAAGGGATTAGAAAAACTAAGAAGGAGGGAGAGCCAGAGGAGCGGTGGTAGCATGTAATCCTTCCTTCCTTCCTATCTATCTATCTATATCTCTGAAATAATCAATTTTAAAACTTTTTCTGTGAAATTATTTTCCTACTTTCAAAGCAGTAATAATGAAAAGAATCATGTTATCTGGCTGTGGTGGCGCACACCTTTAATCCCAGCACTTTGAAGGCAGAGGCAAGTGGATCTCTGTGAGTTCAAGGCCAGCCTGGTCTACATACTGAATACCAGAATAGCCAGAGCTACATAGTGAGACTCTGTTTCAAAAAAAAAGCAAAGAGAATCTTGTCTATGTGAAGGTCAAGTTTTTCTTGCACAATAGGTAACATTGTACATTGCCTGTGACTAAACAGACACGTCTTGAGACTTGGGGTGGGTGTCTGACAGGAGGCCAAGGGATTAACAGATCTGAAACCCAATTTGCTGGCAGGTGGCTCTTGATGCTTATAAACGTTTGTGAGAAACTGGTTTGGCTCGGGGTGTCCTCTGGAAGCTAAGTTCTCAGGAGCATTGCTTGGGTTCTCATCGTTGGGAATCTTCCCTTCTGTCTCACTGGAGGGGGAGACGAGTACTTGGAACTCTTGGCCTTTTCCCTGAATTTTTAGAAAGAACAAGATCAAAACATTCTCTCCCCACAGCAAAAAGCAGACTACAGTCAAAAACCTGCAAAGTTGACTTTTCTTTGGAAAAGTCAAACCCGAAGTTGACTGTAATGTATTCCATCTTGGGATTTTCTGTGCCAACTTTCTTCCACAGTAGCCAGTGTCTCTGAATGTGCAGACTACTGCATGCTGAGGGCTCCAGCCACCTCCCTTTCTCCTTTCCTAATTCTCTTGTTAAAACTCCCCTTTCCCATGTGCATGCAGGTACATCAGTGCTAGACCCCCCTCCCCCCTCCCCCTCCCTCTCCCCCTTCTCCCCCCCCACCACCCCCCCCCCCCCCCCCCCCACTTCCCTCAAGCTCTACAGTGCCTCATCACCCCAGCAGCTGCTGCAACAGCAGAAGGTGGACTTCTAGCTTTAGGTTACAGACAGCAAACAGGGAAGAAACAAATAACAGAAGAGAATTAAGGAAACTGAGTCAGAAAACTCCCTTCAAATTCTCTGACCTCTATTAGTTGAGGTTTGGTTTGGTTTGGTTTGGTTTGGTTTGGTTTGGTTTAATTTTCCTTCCAATCCAAATTGTGCTTAAGGGAAATGGGGCTTGACTCTAGGGTCAAAATTTCACTCAAGGGTGTAATAATTCTGAAAGTTTGATACTTTGTCCAAACATGCTTGTGTCTAGCAACTTAGTTCCCATGGTTTTACCCTTCAGCAGATGTCACTGTCCTGTGTAGGACCATGCTGTCCTCTGTGATGGGTCCCTGCAAGAATCACTTGCAGGAAGCTCTGGGTTGGATCATAGATAGCAAAACCTCACTTGGGAGTTGAACTTCCAGAACTCTCTATGAAGCAAGCCAGGCTGCTATGCCCACATGACCCATCTTTTCTTATGTCTCCATGACTACCTCACCTCAACCTGACCCTCAGGAGAGACTGTCTGTCAAACCTTCATTTTGAAGTAAAAAAGTAGAGAGCCAGAAGGGGTGGGAGACCCCCAGCCACCCAGGTCCCCACCCCCCTCACTCCATCCTCTTGCATATAAGAAAGATGGGGCTCAGTTAAGGCCCCTGCAACTGTTCAAATCACACAGAGGGCTTTAGTGAAACTGGCACATATAGAACCCAGTCGCCCTGTACTGCCCAGTCCTTCTGGAATCTTCCCCTTAGGATGGGGGAGGAAAGGAATGGAGATCAGTGTTCATTTACTGAGAAGAAAAAAATCCTGACCAGTTTTGGAAGACAGAGGGAAGTCCTTCCTGACTTCCTCCCTTCTGGTACCCTCTCATTGTTATACCCAGTCTAACATGCCTGTCTTGCTGATGCCCCACATTTGGACCTGTTCTCATTTGCTCTGCTCCCAGGCTACCCACAGTCCATTTCTCTCCTTGATTCCCACCCCTTCCAGCCCCTCCTCTTTTTATCACCAGCACTATCTACAAAAGAGCAAATCTATTCATGCAGCCAACAACTCGTGGGCCCCTCTTCTCCAGCAGGCGCCAGGCCAAGCAGACGGGACAGCTGGAGCTCGGAGAGCCCCTGCCGTGTGCAGGCTACAGTAGAATAGTTGGGAAGGTTTACAGAATCACAGTCCTAAGTGGTAAATGGTGTCAGGAGGAGTCTGGGGTTCTCTGAGAGTATAGAAGAAGGAGATTTAACCCAAGCCATTGGGGTTCAGGGAAGAGTGTGAAAGAGAAAGGCCCACCTGGCTGGGACTTAAAGGATGAAGTTGCAGTAAAAGGAGGCGCTGGCCTTCTGGCTGGAGAGAACAGCCTGTGTGGGGGCCCAGGTGAAGGAGGAGCTAAAAAAATGTGTCACTGAAGAGGAAGAGAGCAGACACACTCGACTACCCTTCATCTCTTGAGATCCTCCAAGGACTCCATGGAATTCCTGCCTCCAGGCCCCTGTCCAGCCCTCTGCTCATGGAGGGTTCTTCCTGCCCCCTGTACTTAGGGTTTGGGTTAACAACACTGACTCTCCCTCCCTGAAAAAGCTGAAAGCCATCTGAAGGAAGAGACCACAGACCATTTTTCCTTCTCACTTAGCCCACAGTACACGGCGGCGGAAAGAGCTCACACTGTTTCCTGTCCTGAGGAAGGCTTTGTAACACCCCCTTTTATAAGCTCCTGCATTTGGTAGCAAGCCAAGGAGAGACTCTCACAAGGTCCCCTGGAGCCGTGAGCTCCAAGCGTGAGGTCATTAATGTTCACTATGATCACTATAGACAATTTTGTCAGTGTAAGTATTAATACGACTTTTTAAAAGTTTGTTCTCACCTTAAATCACAAGAATGAATTTGTAACCTTTAGTGCCTGTCCTCTTCTGGCTCATCCTCTAAGGACAAAGTCACTTTCAGAGGCTGCCAGTGATGAGTGAGCCTTGAGGGAGGGGGAGCCTGGACTGGGGTTCTCAGGTGTGAGAGTGGGGAGAAAATGGAAAGGACCAACCACACCAGGACTTAGGGAGCTGGTGATGCAATACCCATCATGCTGCGGGCTTCACCCAGCCTAAAGTAACTTCTGGACCAGTGTCGCTTTCTATGCTTTCAAACAATAAGCACAACTCCCAAAATCAGCGTGCACATGTGCGTGTGCACGCGCGCGCGCACATACACACACACACACACACACACACACACACACACACACGCACGCACGCACACATGAGGCCCCAGAACGCATGGTCTTTACTGTGCTGTAGGTGGCATAGGTGGCCTCACCTGACCTGTACTGGACCCTCCCCTGGGTGTATTGCAAATGGCCTTGATAATGGCTCAAAACAACCTCCTGGCAAAAACAGGGCCTTACATGTGGTTGGCACCACACCAGCATCCCCTACGGGCCGCTAATAAGCAGCACGGAGGTTTTCAGAAGAACCAGGTCGCTCATGTGGTTTCACCAGAAACATGGCTTATAGGCTCAGGTTTCCTAGACACTAGTGCTGAAGCAAATGCTTTGGCCATTAGAGTGTTGCCGCCACCAGGCTGAAGGCCCTGTCCTCATAAAGCTCGCCCAGGCTGTGTCCAAGAGTAGGCTGCTAATAGATTTATGAGGCAGAGGAGGACCAGCGTTTCGGACTTAATGCCGTAACAGTGCTCTTGGTCTCTGCAGCCCATTCCTCTGACAGCATGTTCTGTTCTCATCCACTTCCAAGTTTGATTTTGTTTCAGTGGCAAGAGTTTGACTATTGAAATCCTTGAGCTTTGTAAACCATCGGCAAGAAAGTTGTTTCTCCGTGGAGAGAGGGCTTCTAGTAAATCTCTCCAGAAATACTGAGAGGCAGCTTGCAATTTCTCTTTACACTTCCATGAGTAGCAAGGGATGACTGAGGATCTTGAATGTCTCAAAAGTCCAACTGTCCCCCAGGCAGCACCTCCCACTTGTGTGCACTTAAATACAGCTGTTGGGGCAGAGGTAATGCGTGCTGTGGACGCAAATATACTTTGGATTATCAGAGATAGATATATCGGGTGGGTGTGTTAGGTTTGGTACAGTATCATTTAAGTGCGTTTTGCTCATTCTCTTTGTGTTTTACAAATGTAACTATGACCACACTGGAAGTGGGCCCTGTGGCAACATTATATCTCCATTGGATGACACAGGTCCAGATGGCCTTGGTGATATGACAGACTTTGAGTCCCTCAACTGTGTATCCTTTGTGGACATGAGGAGAATTCCAGAAGTACAGTCTTCCCTTCCCAGATTCCTGCTGGGTCAGCTGTGACTTTGCTTTTTCTGGGTCAGTTCCTCCCTATTCTTGGTCCCAGCTAGAAGCCCTCCACACTATCATCACAGAGAAGAGTGCACCTGTAACATGTTAAACTCTGCTCTGCACATTTGTACAGTCACTAGAGCCTGTGCCCTTTTTTATCTTTGGTTTTTTTTTTTTTTCTAGAAAGCAAGTATCCCCACTTTACCAAAAGGAAATCCATGTGACTTGTCACAAGAGTAGCACTTGTTTGGGGCCATGGGTGGTGGTTCTCCGATACCTCACTTCTTTCTCTGTGATGGAGCGATTCTCATCCCCATCTTACAGGTGAGGAAATTTGCTCTGTAGAAAGTTCCAGAACTTGTGCCTATGGCAGATCAAAGAAAGGACTAGTGTTTACTCATTCAATAAATATGCTTTTATAATAGCACTTGGCACTGGTGAGTGGTGTGATCCTTCCATGAAGATGGCACAGGTTCACAGGACTCAACAGCTAAGTGGTGTACTAAGAATTAGACCAGTGATGGACAGGAAGAGAGTGGATGCCTATCCCATGCGGTCGGAGGAACCCTCACTAAAGAGAGAACATGAGAGACAAGCTCTGGCTCACAGAAGAGAACTGACCGTGTCAAGGTCAGAACAGCAGGGCAAAGCTTACATGGCTGGAAAGAATTTGGCTTGCTGGGAAATGCAAGGGTGGTGGAGCAAGGGACGCACGGGGCAGAGAGAGGAAGGCGGGGCCCAGGGTGGGCAGGGCCCCTGAGCCCTGGACATCCGTGTAGTGGCTGCTGCTTCTCTGGGGCACATGAGATTTCTAGAGTGGAGGGCTAGCTGAAATGAGACTTAACCCTAGTTCTACAAAGACTTCCCTGGATGCTGACAAAGGGGGAAAACAATTACAAGGAGACTAGAGTGGAAGCCAGGAGTCAGGTGAAAATATTGGCACAAATGCTGGATAAAAGGGCAGTGGTGACAGACTAGCATGCAGCCAGCAAAAAAAAAGGGCAGAAACAAGGATTCTGGAAGTACTGTGAAAAGACTGACTGGTGGGTGGCTGACCCCTCTTCCTACCTGAATGTCTCTTCAGCCCCCTTCCTTTCCTGCAGTGTCTTTTTTCCTAGACATTCAGTCCTGGGCCATCTAACCACCCCATGACAGAAATACCTGAAAAGCAGGAACCTGGGATCAGGCTGAAGGTTTGCTGCTCTTTGGTTTTGCTTTGTGTGAACTCACTGTCCTGGAGCTACTGACCTCTTAATTGACATTGAGAAAGATGTCTGTAATAAAACCCGAGACTCTGGTACCCAAAATCATCTCCATAGAGAGCAAAACAAAGTGTCTTGTTCTGTCCTCTTTTTTTTTTTTTTCCAGGCAGGAAGATGGGCTGTCTGTCCAGTTGTCCTCCTGTCCTCAACAGGAGTTGTTGCTCCTGTATGAAAACCAAAAATTTGGTGTCACACAGGCTGGTTATCAGAGTCATAGCACACCCTGAGGCACATGAGCAGAGGACATGGAGAAGAACTGCCTTTAAGATCTAGACGTTGTGTCATAAAATGGTTGCTTAGCACTGACAGCAAGATGAAGAGAGAGGCTGGAGAGATGGCTCAGTTCTTAAGAGCACAGATGACCCTGCACAGTTCCCAGCATCCACATGGTAGCACACAGCCATCTGTAACTCCACTTCCAGGGGTTCTGATGCCCTCTTCTGGCCTCCACGGGTGCCAGGCATCGTACACACACATACATGCAGGCAAACACTCATGTGGATAAAATAAGTCATTTTTTAGAAAGATGAGGACAAAGATGGGTGGAGGAAGAGCTAAGGTCAGACCAAGGCCTTGCGACAGAGTTATTGGAAGGAGGAGTGGCTCAAGCTTGCCCTTGGAGGCCTGTGCTCAGGCTTTGGCTAAACAGAGGAAGCAGGGCGTGTCAGCTCAGAAGGCTGCCAGGCAGTGGAGGCTATGTGTGCTACACATGCAGGCCCTCCTTGGGCCAGCTCAAACAATCGCTTGGCATGTGCTCTGAGCTTCAGAAACACCATGGGCTGTAGATTAGCTCAGTGTGAAGGCACGAGGACTCACCCATCTGCATGTAGCCAACCCAGCCAGTTTTTTCCTGAAAACACAGAGAGGATGAGCCGTGGCTGCAGGTGCGAGGCACATCTGTGTCCACTCCACACCCTCCTCTCTCAGACCCTCGGGAGCCTCTGCTCCTCAAATCGGTGAACTTCATCCACTCCCTCTGAGGCCATCTCTGGCTCCCACTGTCTGCCCACACAAGGTGTTGTTTTCTCAAACACCTGCTTTACAGTTGCTTGTAGGTGTCAAATAAATTTGAAAGATGCTGCATTTAATAGAGTAATTCATTCTCTCTCTCTCTCTCTCCCTCTCTCTCTCTCTCTCTCTCTTTCTCTCTCTCTCTCTCTTCACCTCCTCTCAGAATGCTTTAAGCTGCTGTGCACTGGAATCTTTGAGGAAAACCAATTATTCTGTGTTTCCTAAGCAGACACAGTTTTGTTCCCATCAAGCACTGCTTGGGACTGATGCTCTGTGGCAGGCACTCTGACCGTTGCCAGGCTCCAGAATCCATCAGCATGGCTCTGAAGAGACTGCCCCTGTGGCTCTGCTTCAGCCTACAGACCTGTGGACTCCTGGCTCTGCTCCACTCCTACTGAAACTTGCTGGGATGCCTTCTCTCAAAAGCTTTGCTGGCCCGGCCTAGGAGCTGGAGATGTCTGTGCCTAAGAACCACTCTTACATCGCTTCAGGGTTTAGGGTCACCTGAGGCTTCTACCCTTTCTGTCTCTGACACCTGGAAAATGGCATCATCCAGGAAGTCCTTTGTTAAGGCAGAAAAGGAGAAAGGTAGGGAAGAAGGAAGGAGAAAGAGGAAAAGAAAATACATATCACAAGAAGAAAGAGTTGCCAGGATCTTAGACAACAAACTTCGGCCAATGTAGCTGAGAGGCAGAGCCAGGGCAAGCAGCTTGCACTGCTTTGTAAAGCAAATGTCTGTGAGGTTCTTTCTCCTCACAGAACCAGCCGGTTCCATTGCCCAGAGCAGAGTTAGATTCATGCCATGCTCCACGGATGGGCAGGAAATCACTTGTAGCATACCATCTTTAAGGCGTTAGTATGCTAAGACCATGACCCTCAACACAGTCCATGGTTTTTAATAAATATTATGTATATTGTACTATTAGGAGAATAGCCCAAGTATTGACCTTTGGGTCTGTACGCAGTATAATATACAGTCTACCATGGTACTAAATGTTAACATTAATTGCCTGAGGAATAAAAAAAAAAAATTAAGAAAGAGATGCTACAGCAAAAGACTGAAGCCTGGATCTGCCTTTCTCAGAGCCAAGGCCCAAAGCAGTTTGGGCCAGAGTGCGCATACGTGGCTGCCTGGAGCTCCGCCTCTCAGGGCTGGCTGGGCAGTCCACAGCCTCCTTCTCAGCCAAATGGCCAGCTGCCGGAGATGGAGGCACAAGAAATGTTCCCACACCAGCTTCATGCTTTTAAGGCACACACAAATGGCCATCCCTTTCAAGAAGCCTGGTTTCCTGCGACCAGACTTTTATTCCTGTTCGTTTATTTATTTATTTTTTTTGTAATGCAAACAAAAAAAAAAAATGCATGTTGTCAACAAAACCAAACAGACGTCCCAAAGAGGACCTCTTCTTTGTTCAAGGTCAGCCGACTTCTGCTGACGTGGATACCTTCTGCTCAGGCCACTACCCTGCCAGGTTCCACCCTGGAAAAGCTAGTCCCATGGAAGCACACGCTGGGTGGGTCCCTGACTCCTTTCTCCAGCACTCCATTAAATGCCCAGATGTATTTCTCTCATGCATATGCGTAAATTCCATTCCAGGGCAGCAGAGCAACACCTAAGTTACTCTTCCAAATTTGGTTCGTGGAAAGCGCTCACTCGGGCTCAGGTGCCAGAGCGCCTGGTTGCTAATCCGAATTCCCTATAAGTTTTACAAGCAGCAATCTAGTAGCCAGAGCTGAGGAGCCAGCTAGTGAATAGCACTGAAGGCCGGGACAGGGCATGAAGAAAGGCCAACCCAATTCCAACTGTCCTTGCTCATCCCCAGAGTAGCCTGCAATCATGTGTGCTTGCCAGGGCCTGGGACAGAGCTCAGTGGGCAAAGTGCTTATTGTACAAGCATGAGGAGCTGGGTCCTCAGCACTCACGTCAAAAGCCACAGCAGGTGGCACTATCTGTAGCCTTAGTATTGGAGGGGGTAGGGACAGAGGGTTCCCTCCCCAGAGCCCACTAGCCAGTCAGGGTAGCCAAATTGATGAGTTCTAGGCTCAGTGAAAAACTGTCTCAAAAACAAGGTACAAAGCATAGAGGATCTCTGATCTTCATAGGCATGTGTACATGTGTGCATTTATAGTCATATGCACACACACATACGCGCACACACACACACAATGTTAATTTGTGGGATAAACAAAAATATAACCTTAGTTTTGTCCGTGCATGATTACACTTAACTCACCAAGACAGATGTTATGAGCAAGATCAGCTGGGGCAGTGTACCACCTACCTGCAGGACCAAGAGATAAAACCTCAACCTGGACCCAGCGTTAAATCTCCACTCCTCTGCCAGCAGGACAGACACCCACATGAAGGAAGGCAGGTTGTCTCTCCTAGCCTGTCTGTGCTCTTCTCAGCTCTGCCACTGTCTGAAGCCCAGCTCTTCCTGCTTTAGGCTGGATAGGTAGGTGGAAGGCCCTTAGCAGCTAGCTGCACTTGGGGCCTACTACAATTAATGCTGCCTCTTTTCCTGTGCTCTGGAGAGCTCTGAGAGCCATCTGCATGAGAGGCTCTGCCCAGTGTTGCTCATGGGCACTTCTGTCACCCCTGGGACCAGGAGTTACCACTTGCTTCTGGCTCCTGCCCTACTTAATGGCCTCTTGGACAGACCCATGCTGCCACTCTCTGGGCCCCCTCCCACAGTGGTCCACAGGTGTCACTTATCTACCTTGACCCTGTCCCCAGCTATCTCACCTTATCAGATAGAAGAAATCTGTGTCCACCCAACTCAGGGGACTCATTCCCAAGTGCTCTGAGTCACTGGATAGGGACTGTCCCTCTAGTTGAGGTGAAGCCCGTGGAGATCTTCCCTGTACCCCTGAAGGAAGGACCACTGTAGATGCACAACCAGACATTGCTGTCTCTGCAGACCGCCCCCCCCCCCCCTTTACAGACTTCAGCTACACAGGGAGGCCAAGCATCATGGGGCCAGTTGCCAGCTGCTTGGTTCAGCATCCCTTTAGTGCCTCTTACATCCTAGAGCCCAGCCAAAATATCACTTTAACATTCATGTCACCCATCTCAGATTTTAGTTATTCACATTTAAATATAAGCTTCATGGGGGCTTGGCTGCAACCTATTCATTCCACATTCCAGCATGCAGTAGGCGTTCCCTGTGTAGTCATTGAATTGTGAATTAACAGAAACTAGAGGAGCCCCGTGTCCTCAACCTACAAGCATTAGACATAGGAACCAAAATGAATCTCACCCCTACCCTGGAGCTGAGAACTGAGCCCTTGCACTTGCTAGGTAAGCGCTCTACCACTGAGCTGAATCCTCAACCTCCAAAATGATTTGTATTCAACATTTACTGCACCTCTGGAATCTGGCAGAGTGCTGGCCACAGTACGTCCTTTAAAAAGAGATTGTGAACAGATTAATGAGCCTAGACAAGGGGCTGCAGTGGACATGTATGCATGCGTGCTCTCATGTAACCAGGAGAGCCTTCTGCTCCTCATCCCTTTATCTCCAGCATTGGGGTTAGAGGCACACGCCACTACATATATTTCATGAGGTGCTGGAGCTTGACCGCCAGGCTTTGTGTGTGCTAAGCAAGCTCTACAGCTGAGCCACATCTCCAGCCCAAGTGTAGGCCGAATCCCTGACACCATAGCATCTGTCCCGTCCTTCCTCCAAACCTTCACTTGGCCACATTGTTTAAAAGTGCCAATCACAGCTCCCCTCTGCTGGGTGAGTCTTTCTTGACAGTGCAGATCTCTCCACCCAGTACAAGGCAGCCACCAGCCACTGCCCTGGACACAAGAAAGAGCCAAGAAGGCTGGCATCAACAGCCTGCAAGGTCTAAGAAAGGAGGCAGTGGGCAAGCGAGTGGGCACTCTGAGAGGTTGGCGAGAAAAGTAAAGAGAAAAGTATGGCCAATATGTTTTAAGAGCTTTCTGTTAACACTTCACTCTCACACATGATTGTTAAGAATCAGTTGATTTTTAGAGCTAAAAGGAATCGTAAGTCTTATCGGATCCTGTGATTTTTCAAACAGATCTGAGCCAAAGAGAAAGATGCTTTTTTAAATGAATCTTTTACCAAGCTACCAGTAAGAAAAACAGATAAATGATGTTCATCTGAGTCTAAGCAGATAAGAACACACACACACACATACATATAATTACATGCATACAAGCACATACATATACATTTTATCTATGCAAATATATATACATAGTATATACATATACATACATAGTATATATATACAAACATTCACATATTCATATATACGCCAGCAAATATAGACATGCAGTTTTCCCACGGGGTTCCTGGGTGTTGGTGAAATAGTGTGTGCAGACACTGTGAGTAAAGACCTGGAGCAGCCTCAACCATCGCCTTGATCAGGGGATGTCCAGAGGTCAGAGAAAATGAGCAAGCAGCGGATAGGAAGTCTCCCTTGATCGCAGAGTTGACTGTCCCCTCCACTTCCCAAAGGCCATCCATTGTATCCTACACACATTTGAGGAATCAAAGAAAGAGCCCTTTCATAGGACCACTAAGTACTGTGATTTAATGCCACGAACCACTGTTCACCCAGGGCTCATCATCTGAACACATGCGCACTGCCATCGCTTGCTCTTACATTAGCCAACGCTACCGTTGTTTAAGTCCTCAGAGCCATGTAAACTGCAGCTGAGTGTGCAGCCGCGCCATTGTCCTCCTTCCAGTGTGCTTTGCTGAGGCACAGATAAACTACATCTGTCAGCCAGTCTGGGAATCCAGTAAGACTTGCAGAAAAGAAAGAAAAAAAAAAAGCGAGGTTTGGCACAGTTTTCTCTCTGCAAACTTTTGCTCGGAGGCGACCACTGCTTCCTGTCTTTGGGACTTAGAAGCCATCTGTTTAATAATACATCTAGACTCTTGCCAAGGACGTCAGTCAGCAGTTCCCACCAAAACTGCTTAAGGTTTCAGGACCTTCTGCCCTGGCTGCTGGGTAGTGTCCAGGTCACAGATATGGCCTCTTCATCTCTGTCCCTCTAGGTTTTATCAGAGGGATGGGCCACTGTCCCGTAGACAGTTCAGTTCCGTGTAACTATTTCTGTATTGGCAACAGTCGGAGCTCAGGGAGGCTTGAGAACAGACTTCACGATCGAGCCAGCCTCCTCACTTCAAGCCATTACCTAATTACCTCTCTGATCCTGAGAGTTGAGCTCATGGGAGAGCGCTGAGGATTCGACATGGTTCTGTACGTGGTGTCTGGTGCATATTTGCATGGCTGTTACTGTAAGGAAGTGACCTCATGCATCCTCTCCCATGGAGTGGGGGAAGGCAGAGCAGGCATGGATGGAGGCCCACGTGTAAGGGGGAGATTTATGGGTACACTGTTGAGTTACTTTTCTAGATCCTGGGATGCATGCAGCAAAGACTCTCCCTTAGACAGCTTGGGTTCTCAGAAAAGAGAAATATTAAGATGTTATCTGTCTCCAGGACTGTGAATCTGCAGCTGCAGGTCAGACACAGGTCTTAGAGGCCAGCCCCTGCTGGTTCCTGGAGGAACACACCTTTCTAAATGTACACAGGGTGTCTCACAGGCAGAGGCTTCCAGACAGCTCCTGGGCCTGAGAGAACTCACCAGGGGAGTTGAATATTCCCTGAGACATAGAAGCAGAATTGAGGCTGCTCCACAGAACATTATAAACCTAGCATGGTAAACACAGCCCCCTGCAAAAAGTGCAGAAATGCCATCCCAGGCCTTCCAGATACAGTGGGTTTTAGAAATAGACTGGGCTGGTCTCCAGAGCCGCTTTGGTGTTTTGGTCTGTTCTGAGTTCTTGAGTGAGGGAATGCCTGGGAGTTCTTTTATGTTTCATTTTCAAAAAGATGGAGACTGGGGATCCTTTCATATTCTCATGGTAAAGATATGTCAGAAGGGAAATGCCACTGGCTGTCCTCTGACAGCAACCATTCCAGTGTGCCATGGCTTCAGACCATCAGAGAGAACTCTGGAGAGCTTAGCTCTTCTGGCTAGGCAGTGACCTGGGTGTGTTTGGTGGGTTGCTTTTTCCTTAAGTACCTCCTCCTGGCTGGATGATCTGGGCCTGACCCAGAAAGGGTGCCACTCCCTGCTCTAACCCTGACCAACTTCAAGCAGGAGTCTGGAGTCATACTGAGATTGAAACCCCAATAGCCTGGAAGCCAGCTCCAGAGGTGAAAGCCACCCAGGGCATCTGGCCTCTGTAACTCATAGTGTTAATAAAGACTCACAGACACAGGCAGCCTGTTAACTCTCCCGCCCCACCTACAGTCAACTTCTAATTGGGGTGGGACTCACAAGGCAGGGGCAGTGTAATAAATGGTGCCAAAAGCTGGACGGCCCCAGGCCAGTTAAAACAAGCCAGGAGTCTTAACAGCCACTCTGTTTTGACACCAGAAAGCCTTTCTCAGGTCTGCTCATGCTGTGGTTCAGAGATTGTATGCATAAACACAAACACACTCATATTGCATGCACTCAATGCATAGTAAGCCCCAACAGCACAGCCGCCTGACTGGCCATGGTAGGCACCTCTCCCCAGCAGCCTTTGATGGCAGGAACCCGATCCTTACCAGGTCCCAACAATCCTGCCATTGGTTCTCTGTTCATTCAGAACATAAATGATAAATGGACCAGGAGCTCTTATCATGACTAGAAGGACTTCTTTGGATCTATGTAAGCTCCTAGGAGGAAAGCTAGTCCATGCTGGCATCCCATTACCTACCAGAATGAAAATGTCAAGGGCTGCAGAGGTGGCTCAGTAGTTAAGAGCTCTTGCTGTTCTTGCAGAAGACTCAGGTTCAGTTCCCAGCACCTACGTGGTGGCTTACAACCACCTGTAACTCCAGTTCCAGGTGATCCAATGCCCTCTTCTGAACGCTGATGGTACAGTACACACGGGGTGCATGTACATACACACAGGGATACATTGTTTAAAGATAATAACACACATGCACACACACAAGCATGTGCACACATGCACAAGAGTGTGTACACACGCATCCCCAAACACACACATGAAAGAAACTAAAGCCCCTCATCCCCTTAGCCAGCTGGCTAAGGGCAGATCTTTCCTCAATAGGACTTTCTGCTCCTACCGTTTCTGTGTAATCATTGGTTCTTCACCATGAGTCCAGTGTGATGACAGCCTCTTGTTTACAATCTTCCTAATTCTAAGGATCAGACTCTCTCGCCTGCCCTGACCATGGTGCAGGTTAAGCCTTTGACAGTGGCCTTTAGCAAGCAGTCAAGAGGAGGTCTGTGCTCTGGTCACTCATCCGAAAGGCTTCGTAGTTCATCCAAAGCTGTCTTGACAGGGGTTCCCTCCATGGAGAGTGGCACTGACTCCTTACAAGGTGTCCTGAGATGGCACTTGCTGTACGTGGGTAGTCACATCACCCAGCTGCTCTTAGTGCAGGCCATGACAGAACATGGGTTCCTCGTGTTGACTCACAGGTAGTTCAACTGATTCTCTTTACTTACATGCCAGAGCTGGCTTTTCTTCCCAACAACTGTTGTGTTAATAAAGCCTCTTATTCCACCCCTATGCCATGCTCTCATGTGGCAGGCACCCTCTAGCCAAGTATCATCAACATGGGAGTTCAAAGCTAGCCCTGCAGTTGAGTTGCGGTCAGAGTTGCCGAGGCAGGCATAACCTCATCACAGCCTCTACCACTTTGTCTGGGATTTCTTTGTCTAATATCTTGAGCCCTTCTTGAAGCATCCTGGTGTGTGTGTGTATTTATTTAAGGGCAGGGTGCACACATGCCTCAGAGCAAAAGTGGAGGCCAGAGGACAATTTGTGGGAGTTGGTTCCCTTCTTCTACCGTAGGGATCAAATTCAGGTCACCATGCCCTGTAGCAAGTGTCCTGACCCACTGAGCGTCTCCCCAGCCCAGCCCTGTGTGCTTTTCTAGAAAAGGCTTTTGACTGTTGAAAATAAAAGTCAGACACTAGAAGGAAATTTTTGTTGGAAAGAAGTTGACTCAAATTATGGACAGTATCTGTTTACATCTTATCAAACCTACAGTTAGAGCCTTGGTTCATAAATGTTTGCAGACAACTAATGAGGTTTCTTTCGTTTCATGTGCCTCTTTTTGTTTTGCCTGTTGAACACACATGCATCAAAGTTTAACGGATATTCTTATATGATCCATCCCCCCCCAATAGTGCCATAGCCTCAGAGAAACCTTCAGGCTGTGTCTAAACTATCCTCTTGGTGACGCCACTAAGACCTACAGGAGGGTCTTGAGACAAGGCTATTTCCAACCTCACGTTTCCTGGGAAAGAATACACACCTGGTACTGGAGCATCATCCTCTGGGAGTTGTTTCTCACCAACTGAACGCTACTATCAGCACCTGGAGGAGAGAGCCATGAGCAGGGTGTAGGCAGACAAAACAGTTACTGAGTCTTCCCGTGTGTGATCCATGCAATGAAAGTCACAGCTGTAAAATCTTTGGCACTAACAAGACGACAGATTGCAGATAGACATAAAAGGATTCTTTGTAGCATATGCTAACTCCATATTGGGGCCATTGTTCCTTTAACATTTATGTATTGTGTGTGTGTGTGTGTGTGTGTGTGTGTGTGTGTGTGTACACTAACACACATGCAATACACAGCAGCCTGTGGAGGTCAGAGAACAATCTGCAGGAGTTGGTTCTTTTCTTCCACTTCAGAGATTCCAGGGATGGAATTTAGTCATCAGTCTTGGTAGAACTGTGGTGCCTTCACCCAATGAGACATCACAAAGGTCCAGAGGCATTGTTCTTCAAGCAAGCATGAATGTTTTATTCTTTTTTAGAATGTGCATTCCATATGTTGGCTTAAGTTAAATGTACACCTTAGAATGAATGTGTGCAATGCAGTCCCTCTCCTGGTGTGTGCTAATGACAGTGCCCATCGCTCCATTGTCTTCTGAACAAGGATTGTTGGGAGCCTGTCACAGCTAACTGTGAGGCTAAAGAATGGAGCAGTTGACCCCTGATGATCCCTGTGTGCCGCTGACCCCTCCCCTACATCACACAGGGGGACCACTGTTATGCAAATATAAAGTGTGATTTTATTTGATATATGCTAGTCACAGTTCATGAGATCTGCCTTCATGAGGAAGGCCTGTTGAGTAAAGCATCACTTAAAGTATTGAAATGAGGCCGTGAGACACTCTGTCAGTGACATGCTTGATGCACAAGCTTGATGGACTCTCTGTGGCAGACAGTCCAGCTGAATTAGCCATCTCCAGATACAGCCAGAGGCTCTGTCTCAAAGAAATGAGTAGACAGGAAAAGGGGAAGACACCACACACTGACCTCAGGCCTCCACGGGCACACATGGACATGGACTTAACACATGTGAACACCACAAACAGAGCGGACATAAATGAATGTCACAGAAAAGACTTGGGAAATCTTTATTCACCAGGAAGTGGCAACATGCCGGAAGACATTCTTTGCAGGAGACCTGCTCCTAACAGCACCCTGTAGACCAAGGCCGATTCATGGTCCCTCTGACTAAAGAGCGAGAACTGAGTGAAAACAGCCACTTCCTGTTGAGACACTCGCATCTTTCAAAAGCAGCTGTGCAATTGTGTGCACATGAAATATGCAGCTAGAAATAACAGCTAGAATATGAAATATGATCAAATGTCACATAAAGGAACACCACATGTCTGTGTGACAGATGATTCATTTTGTATATGCACGGGCATTTTGCCTGCGTGTATTTCTGTGTACCATGTACACGCCTGTTGCCCACGGAGGCCAAAGGAGGGCATCGGATGCCCTGGAACTGAGTGCAGACAGGTGTGAGTTACTACACAGGTGTTGGGAATCAAACCTGGGTCCTCTGGAAGAGCAGCCAGGGATCTTAGCTAAGCCATCTCTCCAACCCTCACAATTCAAATTTTAATGTAGGAGCAAAATGAAAATCTACAACTAAAATAAAAGTGAGTTCTTAGTTCTGGTTATTGATCAATTCACCAAAAAGAGACATCCTCAAGTAGTCAACGAAACCAGTTTTTTTGTGTGGGGTGGGGGGAGGTTGAGGGGGGAATCCTGATTCCCACTCTACCACCTGGAAATGAGAGGCCCAGAGAACTATGGGATAGATATGGGGTTTCCAAGCATTAGCTACAGCTGTGCGTTCTCTTCTCCTCTCTCAATAAAAGTGTCGACACCCTTAATTGCTTTTATTTGATGAAATAAGTGCTCATTTAAAGAGACAGAAGGAAGAAGATATGGGCTTATAGTTTCTTCTTTAGATCCAGATAGCTGATGTCTGGGTTAGACCCTGGTGGATGGAAGAATGGTCCAGAACAAGCGAGGGGATATGGGGCACTGGTCACATGGGGGTGTGCAGGGTTCTCTGCAGTGGTCATGTCTGCTTTCACCCTCGATTCTGGGTCTCACCCTGCAGCTAGGTCTCACGGAGACACTCAGATCTCAACAACAATTTAGTTTTTCTCTGGGCTCTGGCCATTCTCCTTGCTGAGAGACCTCTAAGAGAGTGGGGCCGAGAGACTTCCATGCGGATGGGACCCAGAAGTCTGGTGTGAAGCTCAGTCTTCATTTGGTTTATGATCTTGTTCTTCACCCAGTGACAAAACACCATGAGGTAACGCTTTTGGCAGACGGGGCCAAGATTCCACGTTCACCGTTTCTTCACTGGTCTTGAATAGACATTGCTTTCCTAGAGGTTAACTTCTATGTGATGGCCATCACTGTCCCCATCTGTCCTCACTGTAAGGTTATGGCTTCTTGTTCTCTGTAATAGCTCTCTAGTTACAATGAGACAACCCTAGAGTGCTCTTTTCCCCAGAGACTATTTGGGAGGCTATTCTGGTGTCAACCAGGATTCCCAACAGCCAGACAGGATAACGAATGACCATAGAGTTGTTTGCAGTGAAGAAATGGGTACGGTCAGGTCCCAGGGATCAGGCTCCAATATCTAGGCTTCTGAACAGGATGCCGTGCATAGACACAGAGGGTCCTTGTTCAGGAGGACAGACTGATCTCTGGAAGAGTGAGACTTAGTCCACTTTTGCACAGCCCAGAACCTTTCACAAGACTGCATTTTGTTTAACTTACCACTCATGTTCACTCTTTACAACTGGTGCTATTAGAAAGGGGATCTACTTGTGGATCCCAAGGAAGCCTTTGTGACTAACTTTCAAAAAGAGCCCAGCACTATTAGCGTACTCCACAGCTGGAGACCCTGTGGAGAACCAAGGAGAGGGTTCCCTGGGGGCTGGGACACAGTCAGTTGGTGAAGTGCCTGCATAGTATTCAAGAGGCCCTGATTCCAACTCCAGCATCCCACAAACCAAAGCACGATGTGCCCAGCTATGATCTCAGCTCTCAAGAGGTAGAGGCAGATCTGACGATCTGACGTTCAAGGCCATCCTTGGCTACATAGTGAGTTCAAGGCCAGCTATAAAATAAATAAATAAATTAATTAATTAATTAAAAAAAAAAAAAAAAAAAACAACCATGTCTGGAAGGGAGAGGGAACAAGGGAGAGGAGAGGAAAGCTGTCTAGCTGTCTTTCACATAGGGCAGCTCTGAACTGGCATCCGGTCCCTGTAGAGATTGAGTAGGCAGGGACATGGCCCAGGACATGAGTCACTTCAAGGATGTAAGGATTTCAGGGAACGATGTTCACAGTCTTATGTGTCCAGCAATGAGAACATTCAGAGCAATGTCTTCCCCAGAACTAACTCCTCTTGTTCAAGCAACAGTAGGTCCCTCTGGGGAGTGTGCTGCTCCTTTGTCTGCGCCCCTCCACACACCCCTACATTGTTCCTCTTTTGTTTGGGGTGCCTTCCTACAAATTTACCAGCTTGGAAAGCCATCCGTCCCGTGCCCTTTGCTTCTTCACTATTACACAGACAGAGGTGCCAGCAACGCTACACAGAGGAGACACCATAGCAATTCAAGATCTTCTCCATAAGGCTGATCCAGAGAGGAGGTCGCTGACCAAGCCTTTTTAGACAGGGGCCACAAACTAGTGAGACACCACAGTGAGCGCCGCGACACAGGAAAAAAAGTAGCTTTAATACTTAAGAGCTTTCTAAAGTGAAAAATGTCCAACATTTTCATTACACGTTGCATTTTTTAAATCAGAATAACCAAACTGAAATGTCAGGTAAAAAACACATCTAAAAATCAACTACTTAGCCTATGAGGGAGGAGCCGAAGCTTGTCAGTGAGTTGGTTAGCCTGGGAGCAGGCAGGCATGCTCAGACTTGTAGCTGTTGGTATTGAAAGAGCAAAACTCATGCTCTGTGCTCCTGTGAGCTTAGACCCTGGCACATAAACACTGAGTGTCCTCACCTCCACCTTGTCCCATCTCCAGTCACTATGGCTGCTGTCCACTGTGACAGAGTGGACAGGTCTTTGTCTCTGTGTAACAATGAAGGCGATGAGATCTGGCTACTGTGTCAGCAGTCTTTCACAGATGGTCTGTGTCACTGCATTCAGGTTATCTCTGGCAGTAACAAGCCCAAAGCAAGTACAATTAATTATCCTAAAATAAACTAGGATCTCCGCAGAAGGTACGTTGTTCAGTGCCTGCAGTTTTTGGAGATTGTCCTTTGATTCCAATAAAAAGTATCACCCTTGGCCATAGTCGGTGAAGTACTTGCCAGATTTTCAGAGCTTGGATTTCCAGTACTTGATTTCCAGAGCTTGGGTGTTTGTTGATTGGTTTGTTTACCAAGCAAGCATGGCAGTGCGCACCTGTAATCCCGGGATGTAGAAACAGGGAGATCCCCGAGGCGACCTGGACAGCCAACCCCGCTGAGTCAGCAAACTCCAGGCTCAGTGAGAAAAGCCCTGTCTCAAAACTCAAGGTAGAGAGCAACTGAGGAAGTCATTTGAGACTGACTTCTGCCCTGTGCACACATGGAGATGGCTGACTCCCATCACGACTAGGTTGTTTATTGAAGAAGAAGCAGTTAGGTGCTGGAGAGATGGCTCAGCGGTTAAGAGCACTGACTGCTCTTTCAGAGGTCCTGAGTTCAATTCCCAGCACCCACATGGTGGCTCGGAACCATCTGCAATGGGATCTGATGCCCTCTTCTGGTGTGTCTGAAGATAGCTACAGTGTACTCATATACATTAAATAAATAAATCTTTTAAAAAGGAGGAGAGGGAGAAGGAGGAAGAAAAGGAGGAAGAAGAGGAAGAAGAGGAGAAGTTATATGACTCTCCCTCCCTGAGAGCTGTACTCTGAACCACAAACCTGGATTGTTCTGCATCCAATGCCCACTGCCCCACCATCAGCTCAGGTGCTCTGCACAAGCACCCAGGACCATGGGATGTGCTGGAGAGCTGTGGGGCAAGGCTCAGACTTATGCAAAACCTGGTTCCAACCCCACACAGCTGTTTCTCCATTCCCCAAAGCATATGCTTGGGTTTGTTGGCACCTTTAAAAACATCACTTTTCCAGGCGAAGAAGATGGCTCAGAGCATGTGCTAACCACTCAACCATCCCTCAGTGCTCTGTATACCTTCATCTCTTTGCCCGTCCCATCCTTTCCGCAGACATCAGTAGATGTGGCAGTCCTCAAAACCATGGCATGGCCTCGGAAGTATAGACAAGTACTCTGGTAATCCTTCACTGGCCAGCGGCCACATCTAGGGACTTGCTCTTGCTAACGTTCCTACATCTTAAGAACATCTCAGTGTGAGGACCTAAAGGACTTCTCAATTTTTAACTGTCAACCTTAGAGGCAGTCTGAACTCACTGTATGTGTAGGGCCCAGAACAGGGTGTCAGATCTCAAGACAAGAGGTCTGAGGCTCCACCACACCCACAATCATGTCTGCGTTCATTGTCATGACAAACACCTCAGAAAAATACCTTAAAAGAGAATTGCTATGGCTCACTCTTTCGGAAGTTTCAGCCTTAGGTTGGCTGGCTCCACTACCTGGATAGAATACTGGGAGCATGTGACAGAGAAGGCTACATACCTCATAAACAGTGAGACGTGAAGAGACAAGACAGGAGTGGGACAGGAGCTAAGCAGAGGCACACAGAAGTGACATAGGCCCGAGGTCCCTCTGCAGCGCTACGGCATACTTCCTCAGCTCCCTCTGTCAGCCTAACTGAACACCCGGAGGTGCCTAATGCTGTTCTGAAGCTTCTTTAAGACCATATGCTACAACAAAGTGCTGAGCTTTGAAGGGGGGGGGGCACCAGAAAACACAAAGGCACCAGGTGGAAATGGCGTCAGCCACAGGAAGACAAGGTGTCTGGGTCCAGGACCATCACTTCTCACAACTGTCCCACAGCTGCATTCCTCTGCCTCCTACCCAGCCACATCTGTTACCCACATCTGTCAGCCTCAAGAACCTCTTCCTTAGTTAAATGGGAGGAGTCAGTGACCACAGCCTCAGAAGGGACAGTGCGCCAAACCACTCCCGTTCACAGTGGGGTCCTCCAAGGCTAGTCTTACTAAGCATGAGGTCACCTTTCTTCTCCCAGGAGTCTCAGGGTTATTCGAGTTCATGGCTGAATTCACTCGAGGGCTAGTCTTTGAGAAAGGCCCTGCGAGGCCCAGATCTATCTCTATTTCTTGTGAGTCAGAGACCCATAAAAGGCCAATCATTTGAAGAAGGCCATGGAGTTGACCATAAAGGCAAGAGTACGCACAGACCACTCTTGTCCCAAAGGTCTCCTCATCTCATTGGAAGAGGAAAGTGTGGGAGCCCAAACAGTGACCAGACACATGGGACAATAGAGGGAGTGCATTAGCCACAGCCTGGACAGGCACCCGGCTGACATCTGCCCGCCTGGTAAGGCCTTGTACAACCAGGAGGGACCAGGTAATGCCAATAGGCACATTCATTTAAATTATCCAGTCTCAAAATTGTGTTCAGGCCTCCAGTAGGTTCCAATACCCTTCCTCATTATAAAACCATGCACAGTCTGAAATGAGTTTGTGTTATAATACAGACAAGCAGCATTGCTTTGGTCCAAGAAGACCTTAGCCAAGTCTCTCCCTGAGTCGGGTCCTTACGAAGAAATAAGATTTATTAGGGCTGGGCACCTAGCTCAGCAACAGCACCCTTGCCTAACATGCCCATGGCCCGAGGCTTAAGCTCTACTACCTATCCACTGCCACCCAAATCGTTTTTAATTTAGTAATTATCAAGACCGTTTATTTACTGTCCTACAACCTGCCCCTTTCTAATTGGTTTAAGGCAGGTCTTTCTTTTAAAGATTCTTTCTGAAATTTAACTAGGAATGTAATGAGTGATTCCTCCCTGGGTCACACAGAACATCAGCTTGGCCCAGCCTGGGTATCACAGAACTGATGAGGTATCTCTTAAACCACAGAAATGAGGCCGGTTGGTACCAGGGCACTGCAGGCCCGGCTGTGCATGGTTTCATAATGAGGAAGGATATTGGAGCCTAGTGGAGGCCTGAAAACAATTTTGAGGTTGGATAATTTAAATTAATGCTCCTAAATGAATCCCAGATTCTTGGTGCTATAAATTTTCCATTTCTCTGACCATGCCATTGCAGATGTCATCGGAGAGCCTACAGGGCTCTGGAGAACTGTTTGCCTTTGGTTTCAGTTTAGGAAGCATGCAGGATCACAGTGGCCTCACCTGAGAACAGCTGGACCACCTAGTCAAAATTAGGAAGCACCCCCAAAGCTCTGCCTAACCCTGGGATGTCACTGCGAGAGACTGCCATAGCCCCCAGATGCCTAGTTCTGTGTCCTCTCCTTTGCAATAAAACATTTTCTTTAGGATTGTCTTGCTTGAATTATATAATTTTGGATCATCAGCTGATCCAGCAAAAATTCAAAGTAATAAATCCAAACAAGGTGTTCAATATGATCTCCCCATGTGGGCAGGGCCCAGAGGCCTTCAGCCTTATTTTCCTACCAACCCCTAGGGCTGGTCCTTATCCCAAGAACAGAAGGAAAGGTCACGCTCCTCATTTTGTCCGTGTGGTTGTTGTTGTTGTTGTTGTTGTTGTTGTTTGGTTTTGGTCTGGTTTCTTTTCCTGCTTGTCATTTTTTTGAGACACAAGCTAGACTTGCACAAATCACTTCTGCTTCATCCACATTGCTGCAAAGGAGGCCATGTGTCCTGGCCTCCTTTGTCATGTGTCATGTCATTTCCACACCCCCCTCCCCTTAATTTACCTTGTACAAGGCAGGCTGGGAAATATGCATCCAGAGCAACTCAGTCTGCAGAGAAAAAGGAAAAGAAACAGTAGACTGTTGACTCCCAGGAGCTCCATCTCCAAATACCAACCTTTTAGGGGCTTTGTCCTTCATTGTGCAAATCTGAGGGGAAGAAACAGAGAGTCTATATGGAAGCTGTTCACCGGCAACTGTTAAATCACACAGACTAAAGTGGGATTTTTAAAATCATTATTGTCTCTACTTTAGGGAGACACACTTTAAATGTCTACAGGATAGAGGAAGAAGTTATCCTGAAGGTGACACTCCTCTCCCTGTGAGAAGGAGGGGGAGGGGGAAAGGAGGAATGGGGACAAGGATGAGGAGGAAATCACTACCCTTCTAGTATGAGGCTACACATAAGATCAGAAGCAGATTTGAGCTATGCACTGGGTGAATCATAATTTTGTAATTTTACATTCTCATATCCAAGCTAAATAATGCTCTTGGCAAAGCCATCTTAGTTTATCTCTGGCACTAACTTTTTAAGGAAAATACCTCAACATAAATAAAATAATACATGAAAATACTGCACTAATGATGGTTCTAAGTGGTTAGAGGCCCTCATCTGGACCCCAGAGGAAGCCAGGAGAAATCTCTGAAACAGAGGACAGAAAATGAGGGAAGGAAGATGGAGCCAAGACTGTTCACCCTGGCTCAGACTTCCACATAGCACACCGTGCCACGGGCTTTTCTCAAGTCATAGAGAAGTGCACTAAAGCAATGTTCTTTGCTTAGATCTCTCCAAAACAACAATTAAAACCAGGTTTTTTGGCAAAGTAATCCCTGTGCAACTTGGCAGGACCCATGGAGTGCACATTGAACTTCGTGTCTCCAATGAGGGGACGATGGTCAGTGCCAGCCGCTGGGTTTTACAAGAGCAAACTTAAGCGGTATTTGGGGTGCACCACGCCGGGTCACCATTTGTTACAAGCTCCTTCCTACAACAAATGTTGCCAACCTAGTCCTCCTCCAAAACACCATTTGTTACAAGCTCCTTCCTACAACAAATGTTGCCAACCTAGTCCTCCTCCAAAACACTGCCCACACATCTGTCTGAGTTCTTGTCTTCCTGCCCTGGAAGGTTGGAAATTTTAGACCCAATCCCTGTTTAGTAAGTATCACTTTTGTCTCTTGATCACAATTCCTTGATCTCTTCTATTTGATCACACTCACATACACACTCAAATATATACTCATGCATTGTGTGTGTGTGTGTGTGTGTGTGTGTGTGTGTGCGCGCGCGCGTGCGCACGTTTTCAGGAATAAGACCTATAAACTGGGCTGGAAAGAGATCTCAGTCAACAGAGTGTGTGCCTTGCAAGTTTGAGGACTTGAGTTCAGTTCCCAGAATACACATTTATAAAGATCTAAGGGGCTGGAGAGATGGCTCATTGCTTAAGAGCACTGGCTACTCTTCCAGAGGACCTGGGTTAAATTCCCAAAACCCATGTGTGTGGCTCACTACTGTCTGTAATTCCAGTTCCAGGAGATCTAGTTCCTTCTTCTGGCTTCTGCAGCCAACCCCAACCCAAAATACCTACTATACACATAAAATAAATACTTTTTAAAAAAAATTAGACATGCTGGTGCATGCTTGAAGTCCCAGGGCTTAGGGTGTAGAGACAGATCTTGAGGCTCACTAACCAGTCAGCCTATAACTTGAGCTCTGGGCCAGTTCTCAAATAAATAAATAAATAAATAAATAAATAAATGGATAGATGGATGGCTTCCTAAGATGACACCCAAGGCTGTCCTTTGACCTCTACAACACACATATGTGCACCTGCATATACATGAACACACACACACACACACAGAGAGAGAGAGAGAGAGAGAGAGAGAGAGAGAGAGAGAGAGAGAACACAGAGCATGTCACAGCTTCTTGTGTTGATGAGATCTAGAGGAGTTTTCAGTAAAACCATTGTATGTCACCTGATACATTGCCTCTTTCTCATTTACAATGGTTTTCTGACTGCCCATCAGAGTCCCTCTCAACTTATCTTGGGCGTATGAATACATTTATTTGTATGAGAAGTGATTAATTATAACTTACATCTATCAGACACTGACATTTAACAACCCATGGGCCAGCTCGCTCACCCTCTTTGGGGTGCAGCTAACTCTGCCTTACTGCATTTCCTTTCCAGCATGGTATTTATTAAACTGTACTTAAAGCCCACCTCAATCAAACTGGAGCTTCCAGCCTATGAACAGCCTGTGACTACAGATTTGAGGGATCCCGAGCTGTTGTAGGGGTGACATGAAAGCAAGCGGTTGAGTGTCATAGCTTAGAAGAGTGAACTGCCGCTGGCAAGTTGTATCCTCGCAGCTTTATCCCAGCTCTCTCTGGGGTCGGTGTTCTATGTGCAAACCTTTTCAGAATGTGCTCTGCAAGGCAGTGTCGAGGGATCAGGAGGGATTTCACATGGTTACTGCCAGGGTTGGAGCTTCCGGTTACAGTCAGGACAGATCCTCTGTTCATCACTGGACATGCATCTTCTGGTTGCAGTTGTCAGGTCTGCACACTCTGTTTACTGTCAGGGCTGTAGTGTGCGGTCACCACTGGGTTGTATCCCCTGGTTGCCCTCGGAGTTCTATTTTCTGGTTACTGTTAGGATTGTATTTTCTGGTTACCAAGGAACTATACCTTCTGGTTACCATCAGGGTTGTATCTTTCTGCCCTTTGGCAATCCTACCTTCCTCTCAGGGGTCTAGAGTGTAAAGTCCTACCCAGTCAGGCAGCTGTTACTTTGAGAAGTGTTGCGTCCAGACTCCAAAGGAAAGGGAACACCCATCTTCCACAGGCTGTGAGTGCACCTGGTATGCAGATATAAGTAAGGTTCCAGGATAAACTGTTCTAAGACGTACTAACTTAACTGCAGCTTACTGGGTTGTTGGTGGTGGTTTTTTTTCTCCAAATTCTCTGGTTTTCGCAGGTCCCCAATTGATAACCTTCATCTGAGATTTCTTGTGAAACTGTGGCCAGATGGTGGCTGTCTCTGAAGTTCCCAGAGCTACCTGGACTAGGAATTCTACAGGATTTCTTCACTCTCCTGTCTTCCAGTCTCTGTCTCTCTTCCCCTCCTCTCTCTCCCCCGCCACCTCCCTCCTCTCTTTCTCTCATGGCTCCCTGAAGTGGAATATCCCAAAGTCAAAGCCCATGGTGCTGAAACCAGGAAGCCGAAACGTGCAGGCCTTTAGAGTCAGACTCAGGCCAGCACACCACTTCCACCAGATGCAGTTCTTCAGGACTGCTCAAGCCTCAGGACTTGAGAAACAGAGATGCAGGTGGCATCAGCCTTGAGTGGGTGGTAGGATGAAGGAAGAAAAGGCTGAGGGTAGCGTCTTCTCAGACAAACTGTTACCACAAAGAGTGAAAAGGATTCTCTGCCCAGTTGGCTCTGAGGGCGGCCCCTCCCTGCTGCTCCTGGGTGGCCCAGTGATTGGAGCAATGGAGTTAAATTGGAGTGAGCATAATTGTGTAAAATATTGAGGGAGAAAGTTACTGAGCCCGAACCACCCTCGGGCTTCAGGAGATCAAGCTGACAGAGATGGAGAGGCTTTTACAGCAGGAAATCATTTGCCAGCACCCTTCAAGTAGAGAGTCTGTGTTAATTTTTTTTATTTATTAAATTTGACTATAGCATAAACCACACCAAAAAAAAATGGAAAAAAATAATTTCTATAAGCCACATTTTCCAACCATGATGCACACACATGCACACATATACACACTCGTGCTCAAAGCTGGAAGTCAGTTATAAGGGAATAAACTCTTCTTTGAAGAAAATTCTTACAGGTTTTAAAACACTTACAAATGACCATTGGACCTGCAAGGAAATCGAAGCTGTGGTTAGCAGGCATCTAGAAAGTGGTGGCAACGGAACACCACAGAGAAAGCCTGTGTGTTCTGCAGATATCAGAGCCTTGAAGTCCTCCACTGCTCGTTGACGGAAACATTAACACAGATGAGCTCAAAGTCAGGGAAGAATATACAATTAACCCACAGAGAGCAGACACAAAGGACTGGTTAGTAACGAGCAAACTAGAAAGAACATAGGACTGGCTAGAAAAGAACAAACTAGAGAGAACAAAGCGAGACCCGTGGAATTGAGACAGGGATTTCTGTGAGATCTTTGGAAATATGAGCGTCACTGTCAGATCTTTACACCAAAACAGTCGGTGTGCGAGAGCAGCACGTGAAGAGAAAGGGTTCTCCAGTCTCTTACAAGAGTTCCTGTGCAGACAACACTGTCCAAATGCTTTCAGACCTTTGATGGATTGGATGACGCTCTGACTGAGTAAGAGAAAGCACGGGAAGGTGGAGTGAGGGCTGGGTGGTTACAGCGTGTACTATATAACTCGGGTTAAATTCTCACTCTCACATCAAGTATCTACCAACCGCCTATAACCTCAGTTACAGGAGATCCAGTGCCACTGGCCTCCACAGGCACCAGCATCACACGCTGTCTTAGTTAGGATCTCTATTGCTGTGAAGAGACACCATGACCAGGGCAACTATTATAAAGAAAAACATTTAAGTGGAGCTGGCTTAGAGGGTTAGTTCATCATTGTCTTAGTGGGAAACATGGCAACGAACAGACAGGAGAAGGAACTTGAGAGTTCTACATCTTGATCCACAGGAAGCGATGGGGGGGCGGGGGGGGGGGAATGGAGACACTAGGCCTTGCTTGAGCTTCTGAAACCTCAAAGCCTATCCCCGGTGACACACCTCCTCCAATAAAACCATGCCTAATCCAACAAGGCCACACCTCCAAGAATGCCACTCCCTATGGACCAAGCGTTCAAACACAGGGGTCCATGGGGACCACACCTACTCAAACTGCCAGACATGCACAAGATCACACAGACATATGCAAATACACATGACTAAAATAGTATGTTTTAAGGCTTAACAAGTCAATCTTTAAAGAAAGTATAAAAGGACTGTAGAAAAGAAGCCGACACACAAGTTTTTGCAAGAGATTTCTCTTATTATTTCCATGATCGAGTAAATCTTCAGCTATCTCAGAAATATGGATCGTATGAAGAAGTGAAAATCATCCAAATTTGTTTTGTGAAGATGACTTTGATGACAGAATAGCACAGTACAGAAGGAAAGGGTGCGTTCTTCTCTAGTAACTTATGAGCAACAATGCCGAGTTGAGGCAGGGGTGGGGAGGGGTCAGTCTGTTAAGTGCTTGCTATGCAAGCATGAGGACCTGAGTTCAGTTGGCAGAGCACACATAAAAAAAGCAGGAGCAGCTGGGGGGTGGGGGGCAATGAGATTCATGGGCGTGGCCCAGTGTGATTTGGTAGAACAAGTGGGTCCTTGGGCTCACCAGCTGGCCAGCCTACTCAGCAAATCCCAGGGCAGTAAGAGACTGTCTCAATAAACAAACAAACAGATAAATAGAAGGGGATGGCACCTGAGGAGTAATACCTAAGTTTGACCACTAGACTATATACACACACACACACACATACCCTGAAGATTAATGATGCAATTCTAAAACTTTTAGCTTATTTCAAAATATGTCATTTTTATTAGAAAAATTATAAAGTATATCATATTAGTAGATCAAAATAGAAAAAAAAACAGGGTTTTGAGTGATCTCAAGAATATTCTCTTAAATTTTTAAATATTACTTTTTAAAATCATCCATTGGATAGAAAATCATTTAATGTGACTAAAAATATGATTATCTTGTTTTATATCAAAAATCTTTACTTTTAAATTTTTGGACTCAGCAAACTGAGACTTAAAAGATACTTTTCATGAACTAGCAGCGGCTATGGTGGCCTGCATGCGATCAGGCCAGCTAGCATCCTAGCACAGGGGAGAGGACACCTCGACCTACACCCTGGCTTGGCACTACTGGGGTAGGTGGCTCCACTGGGGGAGGAGTCCTTGTCTTCAGCTTTGCTAGGGTGACCAGGCTCATAGATGACCCTATGCCTGTGCACATGTGGGCACCACCAACTGGACTCAGTGGGTTATAAAACAAATTTTTAAGGGAACAGCCCAGTAGAGAAGTGAGCAGAGCCTGTGAACAGGCCATTCACTAAGGGTGTGGACAGAAACCTAACCTCACATGTAATGAAACCACCACCACGGAAACCATTCCATTCCTTCTGACACTGGAAACCTTCCCCTCATGAAACTGTAATTGAGATCATCATCAAATAGTATCAAGACTAAAGGCTGTTATCTATTTTTCTAGAAGAAAGGTTGGCAATATGATCCAACCATGCTAAGGTGCATTAGGTCACTCGGCCACTCTGCCTTCAGTGACCAGTGGGTGAATGGACACAGTCCCATCTTTCGTAGTAGAGAGAGCTGGATTCCTACTGCCCACCATAAGGAGTTTAATAACTACACCCCGTGCTTCTGTGAAGGTTAAAAGCATAAAGGAAGCACAGGACCTGCATATGGTCAGTTAGAAATCCTAGCATGGGGGTGGGGCTCCAGAGCCACACCCACAGCCGAGGAGCTATGGGATTCCAAGGAAGAGAGTCTCACTCTTTTTTAGAGGTGACTATTGCCTGTGTACCCATGGACAACCCACAGCCATATACAGATAAGCAGCTCTAATGGGATTCAGTGGATGGCGGAGGCACCTAAAGCAAGAAAGGGGAGACACTGTGAAGAGGGACAGGAGAGACAGGGAGGTGTGGCGGGAGGAAGTAGGGGGCAGATAGAGTTAGGGGTAATGGTAAACATCTATGAAAGTTTCAAATAATAAATCAAGAAAATAGCAGGGAAGTGAAAAGCCAAGCAGGGTTCAATGGCAGAGCCTTTGCCAAGCACTGACAAGGTCCTGGGTACAAGAACCAGAATAAAGGGAGAGGTACCCATGGCATGTTATTTAATTTTTACGCTGTCTGACTTGACTGTTGTAAATCCGTGCACTGTGTGGGTGTCTGTGATTTCTAAAAAGAAAAATCACAGAGGTATTGGAGTCCTGTTACCTACATTTCTTCTCCCTTCCTCTTTTTCCTCTTCACTTCATGTATTTTCCAAGTTTTCAACAAATATAGAACTTTGCAATCAGATGAAAGGGCGATGTATATTAAATAAATCATATCTCAGTAGTAATTACTGACAAATCACGCATCCCGCTAAAGATAGGCCATTTTGTTTCCACCCTTCCCTTCGCTTCTCCAGCTCCCTCATGTTTCCAAATATTTCCTCCATGCTTTCATCTTACCCCTAGTTTTGGCATCAAAAGACATGATTACAGAGAGCACGCACGCCAGCTTGTGTGTCAGCAGAATGAATCAAATAACCAAGAGAGTTGACCTTGGATCCTTTTCTCCCGGACAGCACATAAAAAGCAGGCTAGGAGAGGAAATGTATTACAGACAAGCCGAGCCTGAGGTGAAGGGAGGGGGCTGGATGAACGCCTGCTTCACCCTGACAGCACGCTTTCTCTTGCCCTGGGCTCACGCAATACCTGTTTATCTCTGTCACGGAACTGCACCTAGAATGTAAGTGTTGTCACAAGAAAAGCCAGAGCATGGTATCTTCTTTTGCGATGATGATCGACATTAAAGACAGAAAGGAAAGTGAGTTGGGCCAGAGAGACTCACAGGAGCCAGCAACCGCTGTGCTAAGAACTTGGATATCCTGTAGGTGGGACACACTGAAAGTCAAAAAGCAGAAAGAACACTGAATGTGTGTGTACACTTACTACATGTACACTTTATACTTTTTACATGTACTTTTTACATGTATACTTTATACATGTAGTTTTTACACTGCTACATACGTGTATACACACATGTGTGGAGATTTTATATGGAAACCTGTATATTAAGGGAAAGGCAGGGCCAGGAAACCTTTGTACGACCTGACCAGTTTTAGATGTGAGTAGTGAGAATGGAGGAGACTCTAAGAGTTTTAAATGTCATCTGCTTCTCTCTGACACACAGAAGATAGTGCCCCCTACCCCAGTTTTCACTTCTGGTTGGTTCTGCCTGCCTGCCTATCCCTACTTGGGTGTTCTGATTCCCAGGAGAGAGAATCCTACTGACCCAGCCCAGGTTAGATGCCTGGTTCTGGTCCAATCAGTGATGGCACCATCACAGATCACAGCTATGGCCGCTTGGGTCCATCTGATTTGAGTCATTGACTGTCTCCACCTCTAGACTATATCCTCCGGATGCTTGCTCAGTACTGGCTGAAGCCCCTAGTGATTGACAGATGATGCAACTGCTTGGGAAAGGATGCAGTGACTCAGAGTGGAGAGAGGCATACATGGGAAGCTGGTGCTCTGAAGTCCCTGTCATTATGCAGTGCTAGAGTGCCAACTTCATCAGTTACGTCCGTGGACAGCAGCGAACCAATGAGTTCTATGGTCTAGCCTGAGAACCAGACATTCGTTCCAAGATCGATTTCCCCAACCACCATCCCAAACAGCTAACTCCAAACAAACTTTGGAAGATTAATCCTATTGTAACTTGAGAAATACCTACAGCCCTCCCAACAAGACAGAGCATGTGAAAACTAGGTCAGAGGAAAAGGTATTTGTAGAGAAAACTTGGCTTGTATGTTACACTTTTTCCGTGATTGCTTTAGTATTCTCTCTGTGAAATCCAATTTCCTTGAATGACCTCTGCTCGTAGGAAACTATTTGGTTTAATTCGTGGGGCCATGGCATATGTTTAACCATCTCCAAAGGCCAGCTCCATCTCTGCTGAGTGTGCCTGATACCCAGATGTTTCCTAACACTCAGCACTCATGAGCTCACCCCTGGCAAATTTTCTGCACACAATCACCCCCAAAGCTCTTCTCACGTCTCCCCAGCACCCCACAGGCTCAAACTCAGAAACTCAGGGCCCAGCTTGAATCCTCACCAGGGTAACCTAAGAAGAAAAGGTGAAGCTTCCAATGCTGAAAATTTCCAGTTTACTGGTATTTTAGAGACCTAACAAACAGCTGGAAGATATGCAACGTAAGGGATCAGAGCTAGCCAAACTAAGCAACATAAAAAGATGTGCAAACTGGCTGCCCCAAAGAATCCAATTAGACTGCAGGCAAAGGTTTCCACAGTCACCCAGATCTGACGGAATCGGAGGTCAGGGATGAAGGCCCCTGGACACATCTAGCCAGTGCAGAAGATCAAGGCAGTGAAGGCCTCAGAGATGGTAACTTGCCCCAGGTTTCACTGCAAGAGTATGTTAGGGACAAAACAAAACAAGAACCCTGCCTCTGGCAGAGCACAGCCCCACACTGCCAATCCCCTGTCTCCACACTCTCTGCAGTTCAAGGAAAAAACCTGAGTGTGGTCAACAAGACCTCACATCCCAACCATGCCGTAATTAGGCAAAGGGATTTGTTAGGGGGGCAATTTTCTTTAAAAAAAAAAAAAATCAATTAAGCCCTGTGTTCCATCCCCTGCATGACACAAAAACTAAGTGTAGCTGTGCACGCTTGAAACCCCAGCACTTAGGAATAGAAACTCACCCATCCTTGGACACATAGCAAGATCAAGGACAGCCTGAGCTACACAAACCCTGCTGAGAGAGGTGAGATGAGACCAAAGAGAACACACAGCATCCTCACCACATCTCCCCAAGAACTAGAAGCATCCATAGAGCCCATGGTAAGGTAGCTTAATGATGTCTACTTCTGAAAAGCTAAATTTATGAGGACTATGTGAGCTGTTAAAGAATCTCCCACTCTGAGACACGCAACTGTACAAGGATTATCTGTTAAGTGACCACTTACACCTTGAGATCTTAGTAGGAGCCCTGGCCTCAAGGAGGGGCCCTAAGGCTGCCTGGGTGAAACTTGAAAAGAGAACCACCTACTGTGCTATTTGTGTCATCGAAAAGTATCCACAGAGAGCCTAGATGGGACAGTCTGGGTGTCCTGCAGGGAGAGCAAAGAGCACATCACAGGACCTCGTGTCATTGCAGGCTATGGACTTTATTGTAAACAGAGCCACTGAAGAACCTGGCACTAGAGAGTGAGCTCAGCAGGCAGACTTCGATTCTGGACAGTCTCTCACATCTGTTAATGGCTTGTGGTCAAGTGCTATACTGTGTAAAGCTAGCTATCGGTCCTTCAGGGATATTTTTGCACTTATCATTCATATCCAGGATAATAGTAAAAAGAATGTGTTCCTGAGCTGTGCAGAGCTAGGCTTTATTCTCACCCTACCTGTCGCTGCCTGTGTGATTTTGAACAAGTTATTTAAATAGGCCCGAGCCCTCCCTTTCATTTCTCTACAATGGAGGTAATGATACCTTGCTCATAGGGTTTGAAGTGCTCGTGGATGCTTCACAGATGAAGATGGTGTTGTGTGTGTGTGTGTGTGTGTGTGTGTGTGTGTGTGTGTTACTCAGGATTGAACCTAGAATCTCATGCATGCTAGGCAAGTGCTGTACAACTCAGTATATCCCCAGGTCTTATTAAAAAATAAGACCAAAGGGGGTAGAGAGGTGGCTCAGTGGTTAAGAACACTGGGTCTCCGGCAGAAGTTCAATTCCCAGGGCGCATAGGGTAGCTCACAACCATCTGTAACTTCAGTTCTAGGAGATCTGATGACTCCTCCTAACTTCTAGGCACACACGTGCCACACAGACATATGTGCAGGCAAAACACCCATACACACAAATAAACTTAAAAAGTAAAATAAAATTCTATCAGAGCATGTCTGGGGGAAAAATGGCATTCTTATTTTGTTAATGAAGAAGGCAAGGTAAACTAAGGTCAAAGCCAGCCTTGGATGGGACTCAAACCACCCAGAAACAGTGCTGCAGAGAATTAAACAGAGTTGCAAGGGGCCGGTATCATGAGAGAAAGCTCTGGTCGCCATAGCAACTTTTTTTAACCAAACACTGGAGATCTGCTGGCGTGTACAACACCAAGGACATCTGGCCTTTCTATTATCCCCTCATGAGTAAAAAATAAGAGTGAAAACAGGAATAAAATGCCCTGTAAATTAATCTTTAGGCGTCGCATGTTTATGCTGGCGCCTCTGGCCTAGGTTTTTAGAACACTCTGGAGCCACACCTCTCTTTTGAAGAGCAAGTCTTACAGTAAATTGCCCCAGGCTGCATTTCTACTGAGTCGCACTCAGGCTGCATTTCTACTGAGTCGCACTTTTTCTCAGCAAGATAAGTGCAAATGCATCATCTGTCAGCTGCATGTGCAAAGCACTGTGGGATGTTCCATAAGAAATAAGTGACAATGGTCATGTTGCAACAAGAAGGTAGGAAGGGCTCTGAGGCTGCTTCCATCACCTCCCATGATGCTTTGCAGAAAGGGCTCCAAGGCTGCTTCCGTTACCTCCCATGGTTCATTTGTTCATTTACCAATTTCATTATGGAAGCCATGAATGCTGTGCAACTCACTCAGCACCAAAGCTGAAGTGAGACCTGATGCTACCTCCAGTTGCATATCTACCACAGGCAAGGCCATCTCTGCCTCCTATGTCTGTTTCCGCATCAGCAGAGGGCAGCTCTAAAGTCAGCTGTTTCCCAGACACTATTCTAGACCCTTCTTCCCTTCGGTTGATGAGAGGACTGTCACAGTGCCTGTAAATAAAATAGGTGGTGTTCTCAAGATCCCCAGTTCTCATCAGAGATTTGGACTCCCAATGTAGGCTCTAAGCAAACATTGGTGGAGAGCCAGGAGCTCGTGGGCCAGTGGACAGAGGAACCTCTGGAGAGCAGTGTCCCATTTCATATAGCGAGCGTGTGGCCTTCTGAACTAATTGGCCCAGAGCAATGCTAAGATCTGAAGACAGTGGGACCCAACCTCAGCTCCAGCAGCCCTGTATCTTTAAGGAACCAAGGCCCCCGAAGCTCTTAGTGAACTTTGGGTATCTAGGAAAGGAAGCAGAGTAGGTAGCTCAGTAAAGCCCAATTCTGAGTTGTCAATGTGGGACTGTATCACTGACAGCCATAACATCATGAAGGAAAAGACCCTCACATGGTGTCACCAGAAAACTGTCACCAGGGCAGTTCACTCAGCTATAAGAGAGCCACCTGGCCAGGGGAGACTTTACATTTGCAACTGTTCACCCCTAAAGTTGGCCAGAGCCTGGAGCTCTGGGTGGGAAAATGGGGGATGATTGTCTTAATGGAGCCCCAATAGAGACCCAGTAAGGCTTGGTCCTACAAAGCACATCACCTTGTGACATGCTCACACCTGGCGTGGGCACCTGTGTGGGGTTTCATAATCCTAAGCAGGTACAGTCTGGTTGGGTCTGGCCCTTTCTGACCCAGACACTAGCTAACATGATGTCTGGGGAAGGAATTTCCAGACCATTGCTAATGATCTCAAAGTCTCTGCTTTTCTCAAGTGGCTTCAGACAGCTCCATTCTGACGGCGACTCTCCTGGCCTTTCATGCAAAACATCTTGGGAGGTTTCTTCTTGTAGAGAAGCAAAATGTCTCCTCTGTCATGAGAGGCAAAGCATTTATAGATAAAACAACTGTGGTGTGTGGCTGGGGTGTGTGCTGAAGACAATAACTAGAGAAACACCCAGGGAAGCAAAGGAAGAGTTGAGGCCAGAATTATGGGGAAGATAGGCGGGGATGTGGGCCTCTGTGCGTGACTCGAAGGATGGGGCACACAGGAAAGGAAGGGTTCTCCTTGCCTCCTCATCTCCCATGCCACACACACTTGCAACTTACTGATTCAACACAGGACAAGTCTTGGGTCTCTGTCTCTCTGTCTCTCTGTCTCTCTTTCTGTCTCTGTCTCTCTGTCTCTCTGTCTCTATGTCTCTCTCTCTCTCTCTCTCACACACACACACACACACACACCATGTTTCTGGCTCTCTGCATTCCCCTTCTTTCCCCTTCTAGCCCTTTTCTGGGGTCTGGTGAGGGGAACTGGGGGCTCTCTGGACATGCCTCTACCAAGGCTAGAATTACAGGCCACACATCAGTGTGGAGAGAGATGCGATGCATCAGTGTGGTCAGGCAGTGTTCTATCCCAGCAGTAGGAGAATGAGCAAGAGGAGAAAAAAAGGCATACTCAGGGATGACCCCACACGGCCTTCCTAGGAGGGAAGATGATTCTGTGACACATGGTAGAGACAGCCACAGATGCTGCATGGGCCTGGGAAGGCAAGGAAAGCTGGGAGCACACAGGGGTGGCCTGGGGCACACAGGGAGGAGCTCATAAGAAAGCATTCATGATAGGAGTTCACACAGCTGGTGACATGCATAAGAGACTCTGCCACAGGAAAGTGTAGGGCCTGGGGCCTGGTAAAAGAACACAGAGAGAGCACAGTAGGAGGTGGGGCTGCCTCAGGCTGGTGTCAGGCTCTGCACACTCTAGAGCCTGTTTATGGAGAGGGCATATGGGTCTCTCAGCATTGTCCTGTTAAGTCCCTAGGAAGCCATACATGGAAAAATCCTAATTCAGAGATATATCTGCTCAGCAATGAAATGTCTCTGGTGGAATTTCTTACAAGAAGAGGTTTAGACAGATGCCTGTGACCAGCCCAAAAGCAGTCTGGGGTGCAAGGCCTGGGGAAAGGGACTTGTTTCTCAACCCCAGTTTCTTCCCCCAGAGAAAGGAATGCTGGTCACACCCTATTGACAAGGCTAAAAGTAAATGGGACACCCTTCATCATGTTATGGTCCAGCTAGCATCGACCCTCTTCTCTCCCCACCCAAGACAGTGAGAGACTATAAGGGAAATGGATTGTGACAATTTTGAGACCCAGCCAGCTCAGGAAGGGACATAGATTCAAAGAGACCAGTGGCTAATGTGGTATTAGGTCACTAGGTCATCAGGTCACTAAGTCAGCAGCAGCATGTCACTATCTCTTGTCCCTCAAGGGCCACCATGCTCAGCACTTGCTCTACCGTAAGACATTGGTACATGGTCTTTCTCTGATTCTCTGATTCTCTTCCAGGGACGCTGTATCAACTTCACCAGAGTGAAGAACAATCAGCCAGCCAAGTACCCCCTCAACAACACCTACCACCCCAGCTCCCCACCCCCTGCTCCTATCTACACACCCCCACCCCCTGCTCCCCACTGCCCTCCCCCAGCCCCCAGTGCCCCCACTCCTCCCATCCCTTCCCCACCATCCACTCTCCCCCCTCCTCCTCAGGCCCCACCCCCTAACAGGGCACCACCCCCCTCCCGACCTCCTCCAAGGCCTTCTGTCTAGAACCCAAAGTCCAAGCTCTGGGTTGCCTGAGCAACTCCAGCAGGAGGCTCCTCTGCTGACAGAAAGATCTGCCCAGCCTACATGGTGAGCGACGGCTGATGTTTGCACGATTTAAAAGCAAGTCGTGATGGGCAGAACAAAATGGGAATTTTGAACTGCCTGAAGACAGACAATGAGACAATGACAGTCGTATTATAGCCTGTGACCCCTCACCTCTAGAGGAAGGTTCCAGAGATGGCCACATTGCCATGATGTTCTCAGCCAGATTATGTCCAATGGAGACCAGGAAGAAAGTGATTTCTGAGAATGGAATGCAGCATTGGATAAGAAACACCCTGGCTGAGATTCTGAATGCCACCTCACTGATTTGACTCTTGACCCTTGGACTGGGAACCAGGCCATCCTTACCCCTGGGTACCACCCAGCAACTCTAAAAATGTGTGGTGTCCCTAGTATGCATCAAATAGGTATCCAACTGGGATCTGCAGGTTGCCTTATATAAGAATATATGCTCTATTCTCTTTCCCAAATGTCCTGGTTTCCCAGTGAGGAGAGAAGAGGAAAAGTGTTATCATGCTTACAAGTGGAGGAAGTCAGTGCTCAGCACTGATGACAAACTGTTGATGGGAGCTTCCAGCTGTTACATCTAGAAATGGCTGTCTTCAGCCAGGCACATGTCCTAAACCAATAAGTCTTGGTTGTCGAAGCCAACCTGCTAACGATTCAGTTTAAGCATCAACGTTGGTTGTAGCATAGATCCAAGCTGACCACACAGAACCTTCCACATAAGATCACAAGGTCCTTCATCTCCAGTACACCAGAGATTTCTAAATCCAGCTAAGAGACAATAGCCCTGACTTGGTAAGAAAACCATTCCCAGTTGATTTACTCTGAAACAGGCCATTGTATGTACAGCATAGCTCTCCTTGGCCTTTCACCCTGCTCACAAAAATTACCAATTATGAAACAATGAGAACTACGTCCATTGTGTAACAAAAAAGCTCTTCCTGAAACCTCACCCCACTCCTCCACATTATTCTGAAGCTGCTTGATCAGTGAGCCCTTTAACCTCATATAAACCCTGGACACTGTCACCCAACCATGAAAACAGAGGTCATTGTCAAAGGCAGTGTACAGCCCATCCAAAGAGATGTTTTCTTCCTGAGTTTTTCATAGGCCCCAAAATTCCTGTCTCCGGCTCCTAAACCTCTGAACTCTTCCCTGGAACAAATGGTATAAAATGAGCCTAAGTTTTTATGCTTTTGGCTGTGATCTCCAAAGATCCTTCAAGAACTCAAGTTAGCTTCATTCTTTCCACTTGTTTAGAACAGAGGCATCCAGGTGTGGTGCACTCCATAGACACCAATCCTTGTTCCCAAGGCAGACATTATTAATCAATCTCAGCACTAGTTCTCAATTTAATTCAATTATATTTTCCCACAATACTTCACATCTCTTTTGACCTGCCAGTCATCAGTTAGAATTGAGAGAGATAAACACTATTTGTAATCCCTACCTAAAAAAGAAAAGCAGAGGAGAGTGGGGAAACCACCAGCATAAAAAGTATTGTCTGGGGAAAATCGACCTGGAAGAACACCCAAGTCCAAGACCTATGGTGCTGACACCTAAGTAACATTTTCCCAAGTATACTCCAGACCTCACCCTTCTCCCTGTGGCCGCCACTCCTTGCTTTCCAGGAGTTATGAAAAAGATCTCCCTCACCCTTGCTGTGCCCCGACACTATCCTCTTGTAGAACAAGGCTTGTTTAGTGTAGTCCCTTGTTAAACAGGGGCCAGAATGTCTCCGCCACCTGAGGTGACATTGCTGGGCCCAGAAAACCATTCCAAGGAGAATGGGCTCCCCAGGCTCAAAGGATGTAGACCATGAGCCATGGCAACTGTTTTGACTGCTGGCAGTACAAAACAGGCCACCCCACACTATAGCTGCACGATTTGTGTGGCCATAAGAAAGTACGAACCAAGATGCTGGCATTGCTGTTCAACAAGCATGAGCTCCGGGGAAGGCAGCAGACTCTAAGAGCAGGCTACCCTGTGCCTTGTGCAGTGTCCCAAGAGGCCATGGTGAAGTGTCTGAGGAAAAATGCATGCTGATACATGGTGAGTCTGAGAAGAATTTGCAAGGTTTGACCTGAGAATTGACTGAATGTCTTCCCTGGTCATTAATAATTATGGTTAGAAGTTTCTAGAAACTGTCAAGGTTACTACCTTTTATAGGAGGTTACTACAGGCAGGGAAAGCCTTGACATGGTTTACAAAGTCCATGGGTTCTGTGTCATTCCCTGTAAGCAACAGGAGATGGTGATTGTAATTAGCAAACTGCATGTGTTATTTGTTTGACCCCTTGTTATTGTCCTTACGGAGGTTGTCTTTTTTTATATAAGCCAAATTTTGTTGTATATATTCATATTCCATGTGACAGATGGAAGCACATCCTATCAGTGTGAATAAAACGAACAGTTGTAGTAAATTATTAAAGCCGGTGATATTTCATGGCAGGTTACCCTACCAAGCTGTGCTTGTGGATCTCCCATGACCATACTGCTTTTACAATGGACAGATAGTTACTGAGTGACGACACCTCCTTTACTCAGCGCCAATGACAGCCTTGCTGAGAACTGCAGTCCTTGTGCTGTGACAGCCAGCTCAAAGACAGACCCTGCCTGGAGCTTGGCACACACTTTTGGGGAACATAAGAGCTGTCTTTCCCCAGCATCAGGACAAAGTTACCATAAACAAGTGGGAAAGTCTTGGTCTCGCTGGAAGCCCAAGGAGGAGCAGACATGTTCCTCACTTGCCACTTGCACACAATGTGATGGTGGAAAATCCATCAAAGTGAGAGAATGGCCAACAGTTCAGGAGCAAAAGGAATTCATGCTGTGTAAAGTGGGTGGAATTTGTTTGCAAGCTATGCAAAACCTGTTCGTTCTCACCAGGAGAATGGAAAGGGTTTTTTTAGTTATCTGAGTTCAGTTGCAGTTATCACGCTTGGAGAACCGATTTAAAAGAATTAGAATATGATTTCTGAATACACATAACATTAAACTCTGCTCTTTTTCTATCGTAATTTAGTTATGGATGTTCAGCATCTCTGAGTTACTGTTATAAAAAGCTTGTCGTCACTGCACTGTGCTCTAGGAGACTGGGCTGAACCTGTACAATGGTATACCCTGGAAAGTTGCTTTTTTAAAAATAATAATAATAAATACCTAAAATCAGTGCTTTTTACTTGTTATTTCTATGCTTGTCATAAAAACAAAGTACACGTGTTTCAGATGGTTACCAAAGGATCATAAAAGCATAGCCAGAGGGCTGGAGAGTTGGCTTAGCTGGTAAAGGAGCTTGCTGCCAAGGCTGGCAACCTGAGCCCAATCCCTGGGACCCACGTGGTAGAAGGAGAGAACTCACGAGAGAACCCACTCCAAAAAGCTGCCCTCTTGGCTCCCTGTGCACACTAAAGGACACAGGCACCCATGGGTATGTACACAGAGACACAAAATAAATGTAAAAAACTTTAAACAAAATAGCTATGATTCTGTACATTGAAATATATATTTTTTTCCAAATTATTTTCTACCCATTAAAATCTGTACTACCTTCTTTATCTCTAAGATTTAAAGTGGTCCTCAGTTCTAGTAATAATTTTTAAATTTAAAAGTTCATTCTTGGTAAATGAAAAATGAAATCCAAAGAAACAAAAATGCAGACAAAAAAAAAATATAATAAACTGAGGCAGAAACGGGAGGATGGCTGCTAGTTAATGGCTAGCCTGGGCTACATCGTCAGCTCCTATCTCAAATTAGCAAAAGTATACTGTGTTGTTAGGATTTGAGTCTGAAACACACACACACACACACACACACACACACACACACAGGTTTCTATATTTGAGCACCTGGTGCTCCAAAGTTTTGAGGTCCTTGGGCGCTCACCACTAAATTCCATAGTCTGTCTTCGGTTAAATTTGTCTTAGTTAAGGTTTAGTTTGCTGTGATGAAACACCTAGTTACCAAATGCAACTTGAGGAGGAAAGGGTTTATTGTATTCACAGTTCCACATCAGAGGAAGTCAGGGCAGGAACCTAGAAGCAGGAACTGAAGCAGAAGCCATGGGGGTGGGGTGCCTTTTACTGACTTACTAAACTTCTCTTGATCACAGTGCTTACTTGTACTGTCCAGAAGCACCTGCGAGGGGTGGCGCTGCACCCGACATCTGAGCCCTCCCATAGCATTTATTAACCAAGAAAACACCCCACAGACTTGCCCTCAAATATATCTATAAAAGCATTTTCTCAGTTGAGATTCCCTATAGCTTGTTTCAAATTGATTTTTCTAAAAATTACCTTTTTAAAAAAACATTGTCTTTTGAAGTATTCATACTCGGATATAAAAATATGAGAATACTCTAATATATACATTATAACATAAAATATATATTATATTTCTGTTGCTGTGAAAAAAAAGTACCCAAACCAAAAAAACAAAAAGTAACCCAGGAAAGACAGGGTTCTTTTGGCTCACAGTTCCATAGGCCATGCAATCTATCACATGGGGAAGGCATGTCTAGCCTGGACTCACCTACACACAGGAAGTAAACAGCAGGAACCAGAAGTAGGGCCAGGCCACAAAACCTCCAAGTGCCCCCCAGGGGTATACTTCCGCCAGCAAAGCTGGAGGTTCTAAAACTCCCCAAACAGCACCACCAGCCAGGCACCAAGTATTCAAACACATGAGCCCACGAGGGCCATTTATCACCCAAGCCACCACATGTGCCAGGCAGGGCTGGTGCACACCAAATACTTGGTTTTTATTTTGAAGATTGCTCCATAAGCATTGGTCCCACCATAGCTCAGGCCAAAGCTAACCACATCTAAGGAGCGCTGTGCTTCCGGCCCTGTGATAGGACTCCTCTCTTGTTCTCTCAGCATTCCTGTAGCCATGGAATTAGAGGTGCTGTCTTCTCTGCTTGGTAGGACATGTTATTTTAATATTTGGGAGTCAAAATTGCAACATCTTTTTCTTCAGCTTCAAGTGCCACCGTGCAGCATTCTGGTAAAGCAGTGGCAACAGTCCACAGAACTTTGTCAGCCAGCAGAGAAGCCCTCTTGAAAGATGTCCAATTAACTATGCAGTCAGGACTTCCAACACATCCTTAGAGGGGAATTAACTTTAAACATTAAAAGTGGGAGAAACTCTTGAGAGGCCTTTTCCCTCATGGAACCATTTGTATTTTTGCAAAAGATTTTTAAAAGTGTGGGACCTCTTAGCTGTGTGTGTGCCACAAATGCAGGAAACGTGCTTTCTTCATAAAAGTCCTAAGATGAGGGACCTGTCAGCCACCCATGCGTCAGCCTGTCCAAAGCCATTCACCACCCTGGGAGAGCCTTAGCCCTTTCTCCTCCTCTTCACAGTCTTTCAGATGAAAGCCTATTGGCATATCCTCCTCTCTGTAAGAGATACCCACCTCTGCAGGGCTCACAGTTTACGGCTTTTAAAAAAAAGTTTATTTTTATTTATATGAGTACACTGTAGCTGTCTTCAGACACACCAGAAGAGGGCATCGGATAGTTGTGAGCCACCATGTGGTTGCTGGGAATTGAACTCAGGACCTCTGAAAGAGTAGTCAGTGCTCCTAACCGCTGAGTCATCTCTCCAGCCCAGTTTATGGCTTTTTGGCTAGCTTTATTCTTCATATTACTTACAAGATACTAATAAACGCTGTGAGAGATGGCGGGCTACAATGATGGCTTCCTAATCCTTCCTTGCAGAGGACCAGAGTTTTGTCCACCCATGCCAGACAGTTTATTAACTCCATTGCCAGGGGATTAGATATACCCTCCTGGAATCCTTGGGCACAAGCACATATCACACACATACACACCTGCAGGCACATGTAGGACAAAGATGTGCTAGAAATAAAATCTTTAAAAAAAAAAAAAAAAAAAAAAGATAAACCAGAATCAATGATGTCTTATGTTTCCAGCCATGTTATCGTGTAGATAAAGATTTCAGGCAAGTCCTGACTGTCCCATACAAGACAAAGCTAAACCATTCCAGGATTCATTGCCTGGAGACTGGCTTCTGCCTGGGCTCTACTGGGCTCTATCTCCCAGATTCCCAGTGACTGCAAAGACTGTGGACCCCAGGCATCCAGTGGAGAAATCACCTGGCAGAGGAATGATATAAGACACAGTTATCTCTCCAGCAAGAGAGGTTTTCTTTCTCACTCCAAACAATCCTTCCTAATTCTGACCCCTGGATTGTCTTCTTCCCTCCAGACATGCATTCGTACAAGGAGCTATTCTCAGCCATGGCTAGTGTCTGGTCCCTCTGGGTCAGTGCTAGGATCACATGGGGATTAGCGATAAACTGGAACCACTATCCAGATGTTTTCATGCTGCTGCAGAAGAAGTTTTCTTCCAGTTAGCAACAACTGTGTCCATTGGCCAACCAGCCTGGTGATGCTGGGTCTCACCATCTTGTCAAACAGGCAGGACGTGCAAGAGAAGGGTAGAGAGGAATTGCCCTGTTTGTGGCTGAAATGGGAATTCAGAGAAGGCGGGGTCCTGCTGCTGCTATGTGTCCCCCAGTGCAGCCGAGTCACCGACAATCCATACACACACTGCCTGTCACACAGTTACCAGCCAATCAATGTCAATTGTGCAGATAAACAGATAAACATAAACAAGGAATTCCTCACTTCCAAGCATTCGAGAAAACTAGCAATAGATATGAAAACTATGTCTGAGATAGAATTTCCTTTCAGAAACTTAGGGTCGCAGGTGTGGTGCTTTGCCTTTGGTCTCAGCAGAGGCAGAGGAATCTTCGAAAGTTCCAGACCATCCTGGTCTATATGGTTAAGTTCCAGGCTAGCCAGGGCAACATAGTGAGACTCTGTCTCAGGAAAAACAAATAGCCACAAAGTACTTGTCATGTAAACAAGGAGCCTGAGTTTGAATTCCCAGCACCCGCATAAAATCTGGACCCAGAATTTAATCCAGGAGCTAGAGAAGTAGAGGTCAAAGGTCACGGCCAGCCTAGTTAGCTGAATTGATGAATGTGGGATCAATAAGAAACATCATTGTCTCAACTATAACATGGGGTTATCACATCAGTGAGGTTTGCTCAGTGTGAAGGTATTGCCACCAAACCAGACAGTCTGAGTTTGGTCCCTGGGACCCACAAGTGGCGGAAACAAAACGACTCCCAAAGGAAAGCTGCCTTCCAGCTTTTGCACACAGGCCCTGCCGTGCACACTGCGCACCTGTAAGTAATAATGTATTTTTTAAAGTAAGGTGGAGAGTGAGCAGGGGAGACACCTATGTTAACCTGGGCTCTCTGCACACAGGTGCACAACTGTGCAAGCACAGAGATGGGGGAAGCAGAGGGAGAGGGGAGGGGGAGAGGGAGAGAGCACACATGCAGAGGCACACATGAAGATCTCGACTCCGCTTCCCCAGACCCTTCAAGTAAATATCCCAATATTCCCAAGTGTGGGCTCTCCCTAGGTGGTGCTGAATGGGTCCTTCTGACAGCTCATTGACTCTGTCCTCTCTGGGTCACTTCTCAATGTGTACATACACTCTGTGTTAACTTGGGCCAAGTCCCTTTTTGCTTTTCACTTGGGAAGAAAAATAAAGACAGACACAAAGGACTCGTGGTAGACAACAACCAGAATGGCAGCCCTGGCCTTCGTTAGAAGAGTCAACTCTATTTTTACCTCATTTGTTCACTGAGCATCCTGTCACGGGACCGAATCTCTGCTATCCCATAACTGGTGGAGCTAGCAGCGTGTCTGCCTCAGTCAGGCATCCAGCTGCTGTACTGAGCACGTTTGTGTGCTCAGGTGCTGGCTGTCCACACCTGCCAGAAAGGACCCTCTCTTCTGCTGCTGTTAAGTTCAGTCACGTGACTGTTTATGGCCAGTAATGCTCACCTGCTCTCTGTTTCCCTTTTAATTAACTAAGCTTATTTTTGAATATTTGCTAACATATGGAAGATTAAGAAAACATAGAGAGTGCCTGACATCGTCTCAACTGTCTCTGCTGTTAACAGCCGCTATGAGTCTGATGTGTCTATTATCCTGAACTTGATCTTGATGCCTTATTAGATACTAACGGCCACAGTTAGAGTCTGACCTGCTTTCTACAGTTCTGTGGAACACATGAGTGGTCTGTTGTGCATATCCATCCACCAGGAGCCACACAGGGGCAAATGGAATAAAGGCACTGTCCCAAGCAGCCCGCATGATTCACCTGTTCAATCCTTCTTCCCCTCCCCCAACCCTCATCCCTGCATACTAGAGTTCTCCAGAAGGACAGAATCCATGTGCACGCATATCTGCATCTATATAGAGATATCTATACAGGACAGGGGCTTTATCAAGGCTTCTGTTCATATGACTATCAATGACTGAGAAATCTGTCTGAAGACATCATAGTATGACAGACACGGTGGAGGCTCAGAGCCAGGGAACCCAAAAGTAGAGCTCTGAGTTCAGGGAAAAAAGCCTGGGCTCCTGGAGAGGCTGTTCTAAGTCCTGAGTCTAAACACCTGTGGCAACTGCTACCAAGTACCAGGAGAAAGTGGAGCAGTTTCAACACAGGGGTCTGACAGGCTCCATCCCAGTGCCTCGAGCTCCATGTGTATAGCAAACGGACAAGAAAGGCCACCCTGGCTTGAGGAGCAAAGCTCAGACCCTACAGGGATAAGGACCTGATTAATCCATCAGGGTGCTGTCAAGTCAAGGGTGCTGGCTGAAGGTGAGAAGCTAGCAAAAGATGGAGGTGGCCACGATCCACGTCAGTATCGGCTACGGTGACAACGGTTTAATGCAGTCCACCAATTACGTCTCTGTAAGTTCCCAGGAAATGAGACAAATTAGAACCTTCGAGATAGAATACTCCGCTGTGACAGCGTGACACCAAAGGCTGCTCTCTGCTCAGGAAGATGCTGGGACTATCACCACTAATGAATGTTTCCTGGCTGAGTCCTTACCACAGAGAGCTCCTTAGTTACACTTCCAGTAAGTCAGACAAAACCACAGGCGAGCCTGTAGAGTGGCGCAAAGTCCTCCCCACTGCCTCAATTTCGGAAAGTTCCGAAAGACTCTCAGCTCTGGAACTCCCCTGCATCAGCTGAGGCCTCCTGTACTTATCACTGCACGTCTATTTTTCTTTGTTGTTTATACAAACAACCTAACTTGAATTACAAACCAACATTTAAAAAAACTGAAACCATAACAACATTGTTTACTTGAGTCAATATGCCTGCCCAAAGCTTTATCATTTCAGTACATAATCAATATTTTGAAATAAATTTAAAAGAGATACTTTAGCCGGGCGGTGGTGGCGCACGCCTTTAATCCCAGCACTTGGGAGGCAGAGGCAGGCGGATTTCTGAGTTCAAGGACAGCCTGGTCTGCAGAGTGAGTTCCAGGGCAGTCAGGGCTACACAGAGAAACCCTGTCTTGAAAAAACCAAAACAAACAAACAAACAAACAAACAAACAATACTTTAATTATTTTCTATTAAATCTTCAAAGTCCTCCGGGTGTTTTATATTTACAGCGTCTCAGTGCTGGCTAGATGCACTTCACAGACTCAAGCACCACATGTGGCCAGCGGCTACCACGTCACACAACACAGCGCTTGGGAATGTTTCAAAGAATTGAATGGCTAGGTCATAAGACGCACATGCTTCAACATCAGTCAATGTTGACTATTGAGTGAAGCCTTTGAGAGCAATGTTATTCCACACGCTAGACAAAGCATGGCTTCACTCAGAACCTCAGAGCTGAGTGACAGGAGGAGGAGGTAAAGGAAGAGAGACATTGAGAAAATATGGCAGACGCTAAATGGCTGAGAAGTGCATTTAGAAAGCATCACGACAGGCTGCATTTTAACTGAACTCGTAAAGAATTTTCTCGTTGTCTTGACTGTGTCCAATGCCACCCCATTCGTTGTCCTATTTAGAGTCCCTATTGCTGTGGTGCAGCACCTGACCAAAGCAACTTGGGGAAACAAGGGTTTATGTGGCTCATAGTGGAGCCCAAAGGCTATACTACAGGGACCCCAGGAAGGAAACTCGCGGAGGGCAAACTGCTGCAATCGCAAGGGGATTTAATCAATTAGTCCAATGCGTTGGGGCTGCTAGCTCACACAGGAGAAGAAGCTGCCAAGAATGCACTCGGGCAGAAGCAGATATACAGTTTGAACAGGGCAGGTGTTTTTGGTGATAAACTGGTCGGTTGGCATTGATGGGCTGTGGGAGACCCTCTAACAGGGAGCAGATGGCTCCATATGTCTGGTAACCCAGGGTTTTTCTTGGAACCATGTGTCTTCACCCTGTTTGGAAAAGGAAGGATCTTGTGTTTTTTCTTGGGACCGTGTGGCCTCACCCTTCTGGGAAGGGACAGGGTCAGGGGGTAATTTTCCATGGACTTTACAATAGTTCCACAGCACTGTTCATCATCAGAGGGAGTCGGGGCAGGGACTAGGAGGCAGGAGCTGATGCAGAAGCCATGGCGGAGTGTTGCTTAATGGCTTGATCATTGTGGCTTGCTCAGCCTGCTTTCCTATAGAATCTAAGGCCACCAGCCCAAGGACAACACTGCCCACAGTGGACAGGGCCCTCCCCATCCATCACTAATTAAGGAAATGCCTCACAGGCCTGACTGCAGCCGGATCCTACAGAGACATTTCTTTAATTGAGGTTCTCTCCTCTCAGATGACTTAAACTTGTGTCAAGTCAACATAAAACCATCCAGTACAACAATTTCTATACTTACGAACACTGTCCTCATCAAAACCATGGCTTGCTAAGAAGAGCAGCGTGCGATTTCAAACACACAGTCAAGACTGTAAGTGCTGTGGCGGGAAAGAAGAGGGCATTCTAGGACACTGTGAGGAGCCGAATGGAGCAGTTGGAGAGGCGTACGTGAGGTCTATAGAATCAATAATAGCACTGCGTTCATATTGATTTTATTGTTCTTACCTCTGTTGTGGAGTTAGGGGGAAGGACACCGGACACCCCTGTGTCAGGGGTCCACACATGTTCTCAGAGCTGTAGACGTGGGTAAGAATGTGGCTGTGACTACAGAGATCCAGATACTAACAGGATGGGGAAAGCGTGGAGCAACCGGCCATGTGTGAGACTCGCCTGGGGCAGCTGAGGTAAAGAATTAGAACAGGAAGAGAGCAGAGGGCTTGAGGTGTGGCCAAGCGAGCAGAGGTAGGGGCCTGAGGCAACATGGGGCATTGACCACTGTGCCAGCTATACTCAGCACCTACAAAATCACAGCCTTGCTGGCTACAGGCAGCAGACCAGCAGAAGATTCTGGAAGAACAACCCCCACGTAACAGTGCCTGGAGCGAGCAAAGATCCAGGCTGTTGTTCCCTTTGCAATATCTACTTTGCGATTGAAACAAAAGAGCAGAGAGTTTAAAGTGAACTCATCTGATGTAAGACTGGAGATTCTAGCCGCAGACACTGGTAACATGCCTTCAGACCAGTGTTTTCCAGTACACCCTCACTAGCCACCTGTGTCTACTCTAATTTAAATATGTAAACTTTAAAACCAGTCCCCCGACACACTAGCAGCCACACGCACACAGAGTGACCGTCAATGACCGTGCTCCCAATACAGATGGAGACGTTTCAATCATTGACAAAAGTCCCACGCATCCTACAACTCTGGACAACGTGTTGAAAAAGGACACTTAAAGATTGTAACAATCTGCAAACGTAAACGATGTTGTCTCCAGAAGGTCCTTGAAGGCTCAGAGCCATCCAGACAAATCTTAAAGAAATCAGTCAGTTCCATGTGTGGCAGAGACCTCCATGCAGCTGAGGCGGGGTCCCTGGGTCCCTCCTGATGGAGCCCTGTTGGAGTTCACTAAGAAGCTGTTTTAACAGTGATTCAAGCAAGGATGCTAACCGAGAGAGAAGCACTCAGGGAAAGAGTCGTACACACCAGAGTTGAGCATGAGCTTCTCAAGAGACACTCCCCAGCTGCTACTGTTTTCTAAGGGTTTACTCAGTGGATTCCTCTGATCCTTCTGCTCTCATTGATGAAAGATTTATAACCCTCCTCATCATCATCACCACCATCATCACCACCATCATCACCACCATCTTCATCACCACCACCACCATCATCATCATCACTATCATCATCACTGACTTAACTCCCTTCTTACACAATTATTGGCATGTTAAGGTTTTCTCCTCACACTGCGTTTTGATACATTGCAAGTCAGAATTGGTTATCTAGCATGTTAGTGTCTCTGTGGCATCTTCTATGGTGTATCTTTTTTGATCCTGGGACATCTACATTTCTTAGTTGGTCTAACTTTAGGTTTCTTGACCTTGGAAAAAAAAAGAAATAAAAAGAATTTAGCTGGGCAGTGGCGGCTTTAATCTCAGCAGTTGGGAGACAGGCAGGAGAATCTCTGTGAGTTTGAGGCCAGCCTGGTCTACTGAGTGTGTTCCAGGGCAGTCATGGCTGCATAGTGAGACCCTGTCTCAAAAAACAGAAACAAAAACAAACAAACAAACAAAAAGCAGAAAAATAAAAGAAAAAAAGAAACAGACCAAGGCTAAGAGATGAGGACGAGAGGCGAGGGAGAAAGAGAACGTCACGGCTGTGCTAGAAGCTCGTTGCTGAGGAAGACGACTGTAGCTTCTTATTTCATAGTCCTTGACTCACAGAAAGTATCAGGCAAAGCATGAGAACTAGCCTTCCACAAAACCCAAACATTCCACTTCCTGTCGGGTTCAATACCAGGAGAAAGAGTAGAAGGAAGCTTGCGGGTGTGGCAAGCTATGGCGGGCGAGACCCTGTTTTCTACAGTCCTATGGAACTTACGGTACAGCTGTGTGTTCCATCCCCCTCCACCCACCCAACCTCTGCTCTGTGGAAAATATTGCTCACAGTTTATCCATTACACAGAATGGTTTGGCAGAAATAATTCTTGACGAAGACAACTTCCAATAATAAATCCTGCAATATTATCCACGGAAGTGAGGAAACAGACCTGAACCTCCACACTCAGAACTAAAAAGTAGGGGCGTTGACTCCTGCAGACAGAGAGAACCGTGAGACCGACTGCTGAGCTTCCCAGAGCCTGTGACCACCTCCTGTCAGAGCCGACAGAGACTGATGACTCGGCACAGCTGAAGACAACACCCATATCGTTGGGATCATCGGGGCAGAGACCAGGAATAAATACAAGGTTTGGTGCTCTTTATTCAATATTTGAAAACATGGAAAATAACCTACATGCTGTTTTTTGGATGTAGCCCAACACTTGAAGCTGAAAAGATGGCCCAGACAGTACAGTGCTTGCCACCTCAGAATGAGGCCCTGCATTCAGAACCCCAGCCCTGACATCAGCATCAAGATGTGCAGACACAGGTCTGGAACCCCAGCCTAACACTGTGACCCTTCAATATAGTTCTTCGTGTTGTGGTGACCTCCAACCATACAATCATTTCACTGCTACTTCATAACTGTAATCTTGCTACTGTTATGAATCATAATGTAATTATCTGTGTTTTCTGATAGTCTTGGGCGACCCCTGTGAAAAGGCTGTGTGACTTGCCAAAGGGGTCACGACCCACAGGTTGAGAACTGCTGCAGAGCAATGAAGGAAGACACCTAACATTGACCCCTGGCCTCCATGCACATGGGCACACACACACACACACACACACACACACACCCCACATACAAAGAAATGTTGACACCTACATGGGAAAAAATGCAGCTTTAAATAGTGGCAAATCTTAGAGAAAGAGACCTCAGAAAAGGGATTTGGAGCCTGTGCTGGATAGTTTTAGTCAACTTGGCACAAACTAAAGTTATCTGAGAGGAGGGAACCTCTATTAAGAATATGCCTCCATAAGATCAGGCTGTAGTCAAGTCTATAAATCATTTTGTTAACTAGTGACTGGCATGGAAGGGCCCAACTCATGGTAAGTGGTGCCATTCCTGGGCAGGTAGTCCTGGGATCTATAGGAGCACGCCAGTAAGCTGCACTCCTCCATGGCCTCTGCATCAGCTCCTGCTTCCAGGTTTCTACCCTGTTTGAGTTCCTGTCCTGACTTCCTTCTAGGATGGACTAGGATGTGGAAATATAAGTCAAATTAACCCTCCCCAACCCCAGCTTGCTTTTGGAAATGATGCTCCTTCACAGCAATAGAAACCCTAAGACAGAGCCTCAGCTGTGCATGTTAATATTTCATTCTTGAGAAAATCTGATGCAGAAGTGGTTTTACATTGGAGTGTTGTAGAGCTAGTGGTTGGTTAAAAGGTATCAATTATCATGGCCATTGGATGCTTGTTTGAAATGTTTCATAACAGGGGCTGGAGAAAGAGCTGGGCAGTTAAAGACAGTGGGTACTTGCTCTTGGAGAGAACCAGAGTTCCGATTCTGGCACCCATGTCAGCTAGCTCACACAACCACTGTAACTTCAGCTCCAGGGGGCTCAAATGCCCTCTTCTGGCTTCTGCAGATCCTGCATTCACATGCACAGACTTACACATAGAAACACTCATGTATACATAATTGATTTTTAAAAAATATTTAAAAGCCAAAACATTTTTTGGTTTGGTTCCGAGTTTTGTGTTTATTGCTTGTTCCTTCATTTGTTCTGTAGTCCATTCGTCCTTAACTCTCTGTGCAGCTGGGGATGACCCTGGGGATGACCATGGACTATATATATATATATATATATATATATATATATATATATATTGCTTCTGTTTCCCAAGTGCTAGGACTACAAGCCTGTATCACACCTAGTTAATGTTGTGCGGGGATCGAGCCTAAGACTTCATGCATGCTAGGCAAACAACTGAGCTCCGCCCCCTCCTACAGAAGAAAAGTTTACGATAATGCCTACTTCTCCCATTTAGTATTTGTGTGGGCTGAGCTTTCTCTCTGTTCCAGTTTCAAGCAAGAAAAGCATCCTGCCTAGTGGACAAGGTGTCCGACACACAAAAGATGTCTGAAGCCAGCCAGACACCCTCCCAGACTCACCCCATTGAAGGGAAGCCTCCAGTGTGACTGTGGCTCCAGGTGTGTGGTGGCCAGGACAAGTGGACACATGCTACAGACAGTCTTTAGACTTTGCTTTAAAGGAGAGCCAGCAGAGGCCCATTTCCCTGAGGTCAGAGAAGATGAAGGAGTGGAGCCGGTCCTGGCATTCCTGCTGAAACGGAAGGAGGGTGTAAACTGGAAGCCTCTGTGCTTACCTTACTTTGTCTGGCCAGGCTTGCTATTTCCAGTGCTTGTCCACAGTACATGGCTGTGAACATGAGCAGCAGTCCTTGTCTGCTAACCATCTCAGGGTCTCAGGCTCCATCCTGATGATCTGTGCAGTCTGGGTGCTGAGAGCAGCTGAGAATACAGAGACCGTTTGGGGTACCTCCTCCCTTACCTCACCTACCTTCTAGGCAGACACGGGGCCTCTATCTACCTCAGAACTTCCCTGCAGTGCAACTGTAAGTATATTGAATCCTGGGGCTCCCTGATTCATAAAGCAAACACTAACGAGCAATAAAATGTGGGTAATTCCCAATACTGCAACAGTGAAGCCTTCAGCAGTCTCAGCACAGATGGTTCATCCAAACTGAAAACCACCAATGAAGCTTCAGATCTAAAGCTGAAGAGATGGCGCAGCAGTCAAGAGCACATGCTGCTCTTGCAGAGGACTTGAGTTTAGTTTATAGGACCCATGTCAGTAAGCTCACACTAGCCTCTTACTCAATGTACACCCTCTGCTAGCTTCTGAAGACAACTACACTTAGGTGCGCTGAGCCACACACAGATACATGTACATATACATGTAATTTAAAATAACAAAACTGAATCTTTAACAAAAAAAAAAGGAAAGTTCAACATTAAACTGTAGCGTATGTCACACAGACTGGACAGACAGCTATAGACTATGCCACCTAATAGCTGCAGGGCACACATTTTCAAGGAACTTTCTCCGTAGGGCATAAAGCAAGTCTTAACAAAAACAAAAGAATTAAGATGCATTCTTGCATCAGACTATAATGGCATAAAACTAGAACGTGAACAGCAAGAGAAACCACAGAAACAGCACGGGTCCTAGAAATGAAGCGTTGCCGTCTTGAATGATGGGTGAGTCACAGACAGAGTCATGAGGGAAAGCACACTTGTCACACCATCTGCGACACAGCAAAGGCAGCTCAAAGGGGAAAAAATTATAGCCGTGCAGCGTTTGCATTAAAAAATCAGAGATCTCAGATAGATAACTTAATAATGCCTGCCAAAGTCTTAGGGAATTATAACAACCCCAAAGCAATCGGTGGGAAGCAGTGATGAAAACCGAGGCAGCAGATAATTAAAGCAGTAGTAAGAGAATGGCAAGATTCAATGAACAAAGAGATCAACCTTTAGCCACACTAAACAAAAAGAGAGGGAGACCCAGGTTAATAAAAGAATAGACTAGAAAGCCGCCATCGCACCAGAGGGCTGATAGAGAAAAGGTCTGAAACTTTATTACAGAAAAACCCCAGAATGTCTAAAGGAAAATGGAAGGAATCCTAGCCACCTGTAACTTAGCGAAATTAAACCAAGAGGATCTAGGCAACTTAAACAGACCCATAAAGAACAAGGAGATTGAAGCAGTAATAGTCTACTGAAAACAAGAATCCTAACAAAGTTACTGCTGACGTCTACCAAGTGTTTGAAAAAAGAGCTGATGACCCCAGGCTCCTCAGACTGCTCAAGATAGGAGGAGAAGGAATGTGACCAATATCTCTGAAGCGAACATTGCCTTGATTCCAAAACCAGAAAAAAAAAAAAAAAAAAAGACACAATAAAAAGTAATAAAACTATGGGGCCAGGAGTGGTTGTACACCTTTTTAACCTCAGCACAAGCTGGCAGAGTTCTCTGAGTTTGAGGCCAGCCTAGGCTACAAAGTAAGCTCCAGCAAGACTCTGTCTAACACAATAAAAAAATAAAATGAAACCATGAACCTGAACACAGATGCCAAAATTTGCAATAAATACTTGCAAAGTGAATTTAAGACTACACTAAGAAAACCAAACACCATGATTTCACCCCAGGGATCTAAGGACAGCTCAATACATGCAAATTAATCAATGTAATACAGCCAATAGGCAGACTTACAGATCACCTCAGCAGACTCACAAGATGCCTTCGCCATGATTGCACATCCCTGTCTGATAAAGGTTCTAAAGAAATGAGGAACCTGGGGAATAGTAAAGCCACTATACAACACGCCTGTAGCAGCTGTGACAGTGGGCGTTGTCAGTAGGCTCTGGTACCCGTTTTGGAGGCGAACCCTCTAGGAACATCTGTAAGGGGTTATCTTGATTAGATGGATTGAGGTGGGAAGGCCCCACATACAGGTGGGCAGTGCAGTTTCCTGGACCCAGGTTCTGGGCTGTATAAAAAACCAGGAAGCATCTCACCAGCAGCCATCTCCCCTCTCTTCCTGCTGTGAACACAAAGGCACTCAACTGTGCCACTTGACTCCCTACCACAGTAGAGACCTTCAAACTGTGAACCAAAATAAACTCTTCCTTACATTGCTTCTGTTGGGGTTTTTAAAATCACAGCAACAGGAAAAGCAGCTAAGTGCTAACCTCTCACTAAGTGGCAGAAAAATACTGAGAGCATTTCCTGTAAAATTGACACAAGAGTTCCAATTCTCTCTGCTTTTATTCAAACTGACATTGGAAGTCTTCACTAAGACCAGAATCGAGAGAGATTATGTTATATGCTAATGAGCAAGTAAGAAAAAATAAAATAATAAATCTCTAAGAATGGTTCGGCTAAGGAAGGAGAATTTGAGGTGGGAGATGACAATACAAGAGATAAAGCCCTGACACATTTTCTGTTTGTTCATTCCTTTTAGACTGCACATGCACGCACACACGCATGCACACACTCACGCACAAGCACATGTACACGCATACACACATGCACACATACAGTTTCCGTTTTATAATTTTCTTTAGAAGCTGTAATTCCCTGAACAAAAATCTAATGAAGAATGGAAGGTTACAGTTTTGGCAGCCTTTGCAGAAGCACTTTGGAAGAAGTCTGCAGATTTGGGAATGATTGGCACTTCAGCCTTGGGTAGAGCTGGATGGAGAAGGACAGTTCAGAGTCAATAACTCCAAACAGCACCTGCAGGAGGGTAGATGCCAACAGGACTGCTGACCTATAGGAAGCATTGTTGAGCTGCTTGTAGGCTTCTTGGGGACAGTACTCCAGGCTTTGGTGAAAGTAAAGACAAAGCCCCAGGATACACGCCCATGTGTGGTTTTGGTCACAGGCAGGTGCTTCCAAGTGCTGGGATGGTGGGCATACTGACACGGCCAACACTCCCAATAGCGTGCTTTTAAATATTTTATTTTCCTAAACTTATGAAAAAAGTGGACCCAAGTTGGGCTTTTGTGTGTGTATGTTCCCAGGAATCTGCCTCTCCTCTGGCTCCCAGGAGAAGCAGCTCTCACGGTGCCAGCTCCAGGTCTCTGGGAAAGGGGGGAAATGGAAAATGTGAAATTTCAGCCCAAATCCTGACAAATCCTCACTCATTATAATCAGTAAGAATTAAGCTCCTCCAGAAACCACACTAGGGTGGGGGAGAATCAAGATCTTAATTCCCCCCACACTTGATGGCATCCAGATTTATAGCAAATCCTTGCTTTGTGAATCCCAAATATGTTGTCCAGCCAGACATGGCCTTCTGCAACTGGTCTGAAGAAGTCGGTGTCAGAGCTGAGGAGGGCTTTGTGAGGAATCCTGAGGAAGAGACAAGACCAGATGTCCTGGGAGCCTCCAAGTGGAAAGGCTGAGCCTGATCCAGCCTGCCCAGCCTGCCCTCAGCTGTGATGAAGCTAAACCCTCCACCACCTGGGCCCAGACGGGCAGCCAGCTGGAAGCCATGCCAACACAAGCTTATACACTCAGCAAAAGTTATCGCATTGAACCAGGGCAATGGAAAGCTGTGCTGTGGGAATGGAACAAAGAACCAGGAAGCATCAGGTCTGGGGAGACGGCTTAGTGGGTAAATGGACAGTTCGGATCTGCAGCACTCAGGTAAAGTGCTACAATAGTGAAGAAGCCTGTAACCCTGGCTCTGGAGATAGGAGCATCCCAGGACTCTGGCCAGCGAGCTCCAGGTTCAGCGAGGAATCCTGTCTCAAAATACAAGGTGAATGGCTAGGAGGAGTGGCCATGCACACCTTTAATCCCAACATTCAGGAGGCAGAGGCAGGAGGATTTCTAGAGTTCAAGGCCAGCCTCATCTACAGAGTGAATTCTAGGTCAGCCAGGGCCCAATAGTGAGAAAAACCTATGAATTCTACATGTCTCCACATACACAAATGCACACACACACACACACACACACAGAGAGAGAGAGAGAGAGAGAGAGAGAGAGAGAGAGAGAGAGAGACAGAGAGACAGAGAGACAGAGACAGACAGAGAGACAGAGAGACAGAGACAGTATGTTTTTATCAGGACACCCTGATAAAGACAGACAGGCAGGCTTCAATTCTGGGCAATGCCAAGTAGAGGAAATACAAAGAGAAATTGGAAAGACGGTTCAGTGGGTAAAGTGTTTCTACGCCAGCCTGAGGACCTGAATTCCCATGAAATTGTATACAATCATGTAAAAATTCATGTAAAATTTTACATGAACCCCATGAGCCCAGAATTCATGTAAAATCAGGCACAGATTTTATACATCAGAAGTCCCAGTGTGCCACTATGGAAAAAAAAAAAAAACCCAACAGGGCTAAACAGGAAATCCCGTGGCAGCTCACTTACCAACTACACATGGAGAACGAGAGATACTGCCACGGTGGGGTGAGGTGGAAGGCAAGGAAAACACCTGAGAACCTGTCTCCTAAAACACGTCAGAGTGACCCCGCCTGTTCCCGGTGTCGTCATCCTGTCTAGCAGGTGCAGTACTCTGCAACTGAGGCTCTGTAAAAGTGTCTGCAGCCGGGTAGAGCAGATTTCTCATTGCCAGAATGAGAGATTTTTTTTTTCCCCTTGAATTTTTGTATATGTTTTGTCAAGTTCTGCTATAATTATCTTAAGAACTTTTGTTGAAATTGAATAAACTTGGCTCTTGGGGAGGAATCTGCTGTCTTCCACACTAAGTCTTTCTATGAGGTTTTGTCTCTGACTAGTTAGAATTGGCTTAATGCTTTTTGATAAATCGTTCTTGGGCTGGGGGTGGAGTTCGGCTGGTAGAATGGTTGCCAGGCATAGGCAGAGGACTCAATCTGATCTCCAGATCCATGGAAACCAGACATGGCACCGGTATCTGTCATCCCAGCACTCAGGAGGTAGAGGCAGGAGGATCATTCCCATCTATAAAGAGAATTCGAGGCTAGCCTGGGCTACACAGGACTCTGTCTCTAAAATACATAACTCTTATTTTTCCATAAAAGTCTTACACTCATTTATTTTCTTCTAGAAGTTCTTGGCTTTAGCCTTTGCTGTTGTTATTGTAAATATATTCTGACTACAGTTACTGGTGACCATGTTTCCAGCCACACCAGTGAATTCTAGTGTCATTTCCATGATTTGGCCTGTAGATGTCACATGATCCATTTTTCTCATCTCACATAATGGTAACCTTTTATTCTTTTTAACTGTTTTCCTGATTGTGAACATGGTGGGATTTAATTTTTGTTTTGTTTGAGGCTGAATCTCACTATGTACCCCTAGCTGGCCTGAAATTCATTTCATAAACTATGTTGGCCTCTGACTTACAGAGGCCCACCTGCCTCTGCCTCCTTAGTACTGGAATCAAAGGTGAACACCACCAACCTGACAGCTTGGATTTCATTTTTGTTTTTTCCCAAGACAAGGTTGCTATTCCCCTTAGGAACTCCAGCACTCTTGCAAGCTGCAAGTTGCTGCCATTTCTTCCAGACTGGTTTTCTGACCACATACTTGGTGCGCCTCCTGTTCAGTGTGTCATGCATCTATACATTCCTAGATTTTCCCACTGGTTTTTCTAAAGACTCATCTTTAACTGAGATTTTATTTTCCCACAGAAATTTTTCATGACCACTGGTTTCAAGTCAGTACCTGCACGTACATCATGCACACTGTTCTTTACATGTGGGACATGAGGTTTAAAGGAAGTCATCCATGCAACGTGGTCAGGCTTCAGAATCTCTCAGAAAGGGCCTGGAGAGATGGCTCAGCGGTTAAGAGTCAATACTGGGGCTGGAGAGATGCTCAGAGGTTGAGAGCACTGACTGCTCTTCCAGAGGTCCTGAGTTCAATTCCCAGCAACCACATGGTGGCTCACAACCATCTGTAATGGGATCCAATGCCCTCTTCTGGTGTGTCTGAAGAGAGAAGTGGTGTACTCATATACATAATAAATAAATCTTTAAAAATAATAATAAAGCCTATACTGCCATTGCAAAGGAGCTGAGTTTAGCTCCTGCATCCATATTAGGTGGCACAGAACTCCCTGTGACTTCATCCCAAGGGATCCAATGTCTCTGGTCTCCATAGGCACTACACTAATGTGCACATGCAGATATCATTTAAAATAAAAATAAATTTTAAAAACCTCTTGGCATGTAAATTATGATTTTGGTTTCTTAGGGAAAACTTTGAGGGCTGGGGACATGGCTCTGCCATTAAGAGGACTTGTTACTCTTGTGAAGGACCTGAGTTCAGTCCCTCACATCCACAGAGTGACTCACAAGCATCTGTAACTCCAGCTCCAGAGAACCTGATGCCCTCTTCTGACCTCTGCAGACACTAGGCACACATGAAGTGGACTTATGTTATATTCAGACAAAACACTCATGCACATACAAAGAAAGAAATCTTTATTGAAAAAGGACTCTTCCCCCAGTTGGGGGAAAAAACAAATAATAATGATAAAATGTGCAGGAAAAGCTCTCTTGACATCCATCCAATTCAATTCAGTGGGTGGTTTGGTTTGGTTTTGCTTTAACCCTCGGCCCCTTTCTTTTCCCTGAGCCCCATAACTGCCCAGCTGTTTGCTTTCTTGTTCCAGTTCCTGTGTAGAACTGGCCTAAGGCCTTAGCTGTCATTTGCTTGGTCCCCACACCCACCTAATAACAGTGGGACAGTCACACCCTCATCCCAGCTGCTGGCCAACTCGTTCTCCTCTAAACCCCACTTTTCTGTTCCTTGGACTCTAATCTAGTAGCTGGTCTGATTTGGTTTCCTTCATCCTACATGTCTGTTTTCACATTAGTCTGCTTCTCCTGTGTCCCTCTTTCCTCCATAGAAGCTCTCAAAGCTAACCAGATCTCAGAGCCTCTGTTGAAAGCCAGGATATAAGGATCTAGGCAAACCCGCCAGCAGAAACTTCTCCAGAAGTTGGCCGGCATCTTCTGTGGAAGAAAGGACTGGCTCTGATTGCTGACTGGATAATTTCTACTTAACAATCACCTTTCTGTGCTTGTGCTGAACCAGATTGGAATGCTTCTTGCCTGCCAAGTTCAAAGGATGAGCTCATTCTCACAGGCCACTGGGGAAGATGCTCAGGCAGGAATCTTTTACAAAGTACATGTGGCCTGAAAGACTGAAGGAACTCAGCAGTACACCCTTGGGAAATCATTCCCACGATGCATGGCTGTGGCTGTGGCTGTGGCTGTGGCTGTGGCTGTGGCTGTTGCTATGGCTGCTGCTGCTGTGGCTGCTGCTGCTGCTGCTGCTGCTGGTGTGGCTGTTGCTGGAGCTGCTGCTGCTGCTGCTGCTGCTGCTGCTGCTGCTGCTGTTGCTGCAGCTATGGCTGCTGCTTCTGGTGGTGGTAGTGTGGCTGTTGCTGGAGCTGCTGCTGCTGCTGCCCATGTTACTAGGGCCACTTTTGTCTGTGCTACTAGGTCTGAGGCTGCTGTTGTCTGTGTTACTAGGTCTGGGGCCACTGTTGCGGTGGCTTCTGCTGCTGCCTGTGTTACTAGGTCTGCTGCTGCTGCTGCTGCTGCTGCTGCTGTTGTCTGTGTTACTAGGTCTGGGGCCACTGTTGCTGTGGTTTCTGCTGCTGTTGCCTGTGTTACTAGGTCTGCTGCTGCTGCTGCTGCTGCTGCTGCTGTTGTCTGTGTTACTAGGTCTGGGGCCACTGTTGCTGTGGTTTCTGCTGCTGTTGCCTGTGTTACTAGGTCTGGGGCCACCGTTGCCTGCGTTACTAGGTCTGGGGCCACTGTTGCCTGCGTTACTAGGTCTGGGGCCACTGTTGCCTGTGTTACTAGGTCTGGGGCCATCATTGCCTGTGTTACTAGGTCTGGGGCCATCATTGCCTGTGTTACTAGGTCTGGGGCCACTGTTGCCATGGCTGCTGCTGCTGTTGCTGCTGCTGCTGCCTGTGTTACTAGGTCTGGGGCCACTGTTGCCTGAGTTACTATATCTGGGGCCACTGTTGCCTGTGTTATTAGGCCTGGGGCCACTGTTGCCATGGCTACTGTTGCTGCCTGTGTCACTAGGTCTGCTGCTGCTGCTGCTGTCTGTGTCACTAGGGCTGGTGCTGTTGCTGCTGCTACTGTTGCTGTTGCCTGTGTTACTGGATCTGAGTCCACTGTTGCCGTGGCTGCTGCTGCTGCTACTGTTGCTGTTGTCTGTGTTACTGGATCTGGGTCCACTGTTGCTGTGGCTGCTGCCACTGCTTATGTTACTAGGTCTGCTGCTGCTGCTGCTGCTGCTGCTGCTGTTGTCTGTGTTACTAGGGTTGGTGCTGCTGCCACTACCGTTGCTGTTGTCTGTGTTACTGGATCTGAGTCCACTGTTGCCGTGGCTGCTGCTGCTGCTACTGTTGCTGTTGTCTGTGTTACTGGATCTGGGTCCACTGTTGCCGTGGCTGCTGCCGCTGCCTATGTTACTAGGTCTGCTGCTGCTGTTGCTGCTGTGGTGGCTCGGGCTGCTGAGGCTGCTGCAGCTGCTGTCGCGGTGGTGGCGGCTACTGCTTGGGAAAGGAAACAACTCAGGTTTTGTTTTGCTGTGTTATTTATTTACTTCGGGTTTTTTTTTTTTAAAAAGCTGCACACACATACCTTCGGGGTCAAGCAGGTTTACGGGTCACAGCTGAACTCATAGTGTCTAAAGGTGTTTCTTCAGTGTGTGATGCCAAAGTCAGGGTTTTAGGGAAGGGGGAGGGGGCGGGGTGTGTAAAGATTCTAAACTCCCTTCTAAGCAGCCTGACCGCCAGTGTTCTTCTGTACCGGCATTAAACATGGAAAGATCAAAGGCCCTGTTACTGCACTTGAGTAACCAGCCCAAGGCTGAATATGTCCCTGACTCAGGTAGACTTTCTGGGTTTGTTTCGTTTGCTTTTTTGGAAATGGTGCTCATGTATCTCAGGCTGACCTTGTCCTCACTGTCACAGTTAGCTTTAGCTGTCAACATAACACAAACTTAGTCACCTGAGGAGAAAGAACTTGGAAGAACTGCCCAGAGAAGCTCTAGGCCCACAGCCATGTCTATGAGGCATAGAAACAACAACAACACTATAAACGCGCATAGGAAGGCCCAGTCCACTGAGGGTCTGAGCTGTAAGAAGGCTAGCTAATGCAAAGAAGCTCACTATGTAGCCAAGGATAGCCTTGCGCCGCTGATCTTCCAGCCTTTACTCCCCCAGGCCTCCATTTAGAAGCCTGTTCCACCTGGGAGTCCTCACGTCTTAACCCCTGGAGGAAACCCAACTTGCGGGTCTGGACCACCATCCTGTGTGTAACGAGTCTGCAAGGCGTGAAGGCATGCGCCGTGCACTTGCTGATGCTGAGGGCAGACGAGGTGGTTGTATTTTGTGTGACTGACTTTTAGGACACGTGGACTTTTCTGTGAGACCCTGAGTGGAACTGATTGTGGACAGTAATACCTGCAAGTCCCACAGCCACCCAGGGCACCCAGGCACCCTGTCCAGATCCACTCTCTGCAGTACCCAGGCCCTACCCCACTACTCTCAACATACCCCCTCCCTCCTTCCTTCAAAGCAGAGAGGCAGCCTTCTACCCAAAAGGCAGGAGTGTTAAGTTGAGCCAAGTGAGATTTCTTTCCCTTTCCCCAGCTGGGCACATTCCCACGCAGCTGCCCAGGTTTTCCATAAAGAGTGAGTTCCACTCTGTGGAACCATTGGAAAGTGCTAGCATCGTAGTGTCACCATGTACAGGGGCAATGTCACAAGTGAGCAGAGAAGGCCAGTGTAAGAGCAGCTCTCTAGACCAGCAGTTCTCAACCTTCCTGATACTGCAACCCTTTAATACATTCCCTCATGTTGTGGTGACCCCCCCAATCATAAAAGTATTTTCTTGCTACTTCATAACTCTAATTTTGCCACTATTACGAATCCTAAGACAAATATCTGACATGCAGGATATCTAATTTGTGACCCCAAAGGGGTCACAGTCCACAGGTTGAAAACCCATACCATGGCTACCTGCAAGGACAAGGCTGTGCTCTGTCACACCAGCCTCCTCTGTAGTGTGGCTTGTTCTGAAAGTATCAAAATTACAGTTATTTGGGGACAGCATGCCATAGTCCCATATGATATAAGTGGCTTGGAGAGAGCTGGAAACCCAAGATCAGGGCCACATACGGCTTTTGCTCTCCAGTACCATATGCTCACTCCCCAGGGCTGTGTGTGAGTGGGTCTGAAAGAATAAGACAGCAGTTCTTGAGCCAGGAACATAGGTCATTTGGTAGACTGCTCACTTGGCATCCACGAGTCCTGGGTTCTAGCCTCAGCACCACACAAGCTGAACATGACAGTACACATCTGCAATCCCAGCACTCAGGATCAGAAGTTTGGCACCGGCCTGGTCTACATACTGAGTTCAAGGCCACTCTGAGCTATGAGGACTCTGTCTCAGAGAAAAGCAGTTCTTGCCCTGAACAGCTAGAACCTGCTGGAGGCACAGACTTGGACCAAACTGTTCACACAGATACCACCTAGTTCAAAAACTCAGAGAATAAAGAAGAGCAGAGCTATGTATTCAGAAAGTCAGGAGAGCTCAGAAAACAGGCTGAAAGGATGGGTAGGCAGGCGGAGGAGTCTATGGGGTATGGGGTTGGCAAAGAACTAGTGAGGTCATGGCAGGGTCTGTAAGGAATAGGTTTTCCCCACAGATGACAATAGTTATGACTTATTGTGACAGATGGTTTGCCTTACAGTGAGCCCAAGAGAGGGACATGTGCTTAACACCTTGTCCCAAAACAAACCAGTAGAACCAGGAGAGACACATCAGCCAGAGGCTGACGTGGGACAGGGCAAAACAAAGGCTTAGGAAAGAGTATGCAGAGAGAGCAAAACCTAACCCTTGTCCCATAGAGGGTGCACTGAAGGGAAAAGGTGCACTGAGAGGATGCATTCCAGGATGAGCATGTTATAGAATTAGAAGACCGTTCTGTGAGGGAAGTTCAGAGAAATATAAGGACCCCAAACAGCTATCTCCAAGCAGGAGTCTGGAGGTGATGTTGCTGTCCTGAGCAGCAGGTCTCCCTGCAAAGGTACTCAGCCACTCTGTGCTCCCAGCTCTGCAGCTGGCGTCTCCACACACCACCACCACAGTGCCAGCACCCACTGTCACAGGAAGCCCACAGAGAGACCCTGAGTCCACAGCTCCAGTGGTGTCACAACTGACATCACCAAGAGCATGGGCAAAATGACAACGCAATGCAGAGAAAGATGGCAGACCCATAATGGTCTTCTGAAAAACCCTGGTGAGTGAATGTGGAACTGCAAGCTAAGACTGACAGGAGAGATACTGTGGCCGCTGTTGCAGACCTGCCCATGAGTGGGGCCGATGCAGCAGAGCCTGGGCAGACCCAAGATGGCTCATCTCAAGGAGGAGGAGAGAAGCAGGAAGGTGGAGGGACCAGGAAGAAGTATTGCCACTTCAGCTGCCAGAAGGCAGATTGTCACCTAGAACCACACTACTGGGATAGCCCTGCCGGCCAACCAAGCACTGGGGTAAGGAGAAGAGAGAGAAGTGGTACAGCTGACAGAAAAGGGCTGTTTGAGTTAGTTAGAGTTCTAGTGCTGTGGTAAAACACCATCACCAAAAACAACTTGGGAAAGAAAGAGTTAATTTCATCTTACGACCTGGAGTCCATCATCCAGAGAAGTCAGGGCAGGAGGGCCCTAGAGGCAGGAACCAATGCAGAGCTCACAGAGGAGCTTCTTACAGGCTTGTTCCTCCTGGCTTGCTCAGATAGCTTCTTATGCCATCCAGGACCACCTGCCCAGGGGTGGCCCCACCCACTGTGGAATGGGCCCCGCCCACATCAATCATCAATCAAGAAAATGTGCTGCAGCCTTGACCAATCTGGTGGGAAATTTTCTCAACTGAGGTTCCCTCTTCCAAAATGACTCCAGCCTGTGTCAAGTTGACACAGGAACGAGCCAGAATAGAGACCCCAAAGGACACTGCCAAGCCCCACTCTTGATTAAACAGCCTGACAAGGTACTGTGAAATCCTCAGTTGTTGACATAAAGAACAAATGTCTTAACAGATGAAGAGTTTGAAATGAGATAACCGAGCAAACTACAGTTACATCCTGGTGGCCATGTCTCTTGAGTGTCAGGATGGTCCTGTATAATTAAACATCCTGAAGATAGGTTGTTTTCCGAGTCACTTGGCTCATCGTGGCTTGCAACAACTCAGATTCTGGGTATCTGAAACTTTCTGACTCCATGCTCACAGCGCTCACACAGCACACACACATCAACCAGGATGGATGGATGGATAGATAGATAGATAGATAGATAAATAGATAGATAGATACATAGATACATAGATACATAGATACATAGATACATAGATAGATACATAGATGATACATAAAAATATTTTTAAATCACCCTTTTAGAAGGTGGTAATTTCTTAGGGAAATGCCAGTTTTTTCCAAAAATTTTAGGAGTGAGTAATTAGCAGATACGGCACCCACCCTGTGAGTGACGAATAGATCTGCGTGACAACTACCCCAAGTTTGGAAACTGAAAGTCAGTATTTGTTTTCTCAGCTCAGGCAGGCTGAGACTCTGCATTGGTGTAGCTGGGTGCCCTCTCGGGTCTCCAGTGATGCTGGAGTCAGCCTGTAAGCTGGGGCAGTGTCAGATTTATTGCCCCCTTTCCAACTGGGGCAATTGGAAATGCTCATTTCCAAATGCATCCACACCGGTGATGAGGACTCCTCCAGTATTTACAGTCTGTGAAAGCGTTTTCTGCTTTGTTTGTTTATTTGTTTGTTCTGCACTTGAGACTGAGTCCAGGGCCTTAGGAATGTTGGGCAAGTACTTGTTACTCAGCACCACTCCCAGCCCAGCTTTAAAGGCTTTGGAGCTCCTGGCATGCAGTTCCCTGCAGAGCAATCAACAGATGACAAGCAAACGAGGCCTTTCCAGGGGCCTCCCTCCCATGTGGACATCCTTCAGAATGCCAAGAGAGACAGGTTTGGGGCACAGACCCTCTCCAGTGTGACAGAGAAGGGTGGGGGTAGGGGTTGGGAGCTACCACTCCTATCTGAATTGGAGGTGGGATACAGATGGTGGACCAAGGCATGAGGAGAAGGCAGCTCTCTACAAGCTCAGGTGTGGGGAACGGAAGACAGGTGTGATCAGGGAAGCTCAAGGAAGGCCGTGTTGTGGCTGTGGGCCCTGAGCACAGAGAACTTTTGAGACAACACACACTGTATGGTAAGGTTCCAGATAGTCTGTGTCTGTAACTTAAACCACACCCCTGAATCAGATTTGCCTTTTCTGGGAAAACCATCTTGCATGAAGCAAAGCCGCACCTTGGGATCCCTGCAGGATTCTGTGAAGCCACGTGGGCCGCGACTGTGAATGTCGAGTGCAGACATGAGCTTTGAATAATGGTGGAGGGAGAAGGGGACTCCTCTCCCATGCAGATGCACAGTTCCTAGCCTGCAGGGCCAGGAGACAAAGATACATCTGAGTCCATGAATGCTGTCTTCAGGAAGTCGGTGACCAAGCCCACTGCTCAGAATGACAGCAGAGGCAGAGCTCCACACAGGAGGTGAGGATGGAATCCAGCCCTTCCCACCATCATTCATGGAGAAGCAGGTATTGTCACCCTCACCCCCACCCTAGAGCTCTAGTGCAGGCAGCCTGCTTACCTCAGAGTCACCAACGTTTTTTTTGTGGGTCCCTAATGAGCTGTGGCCTGGGCACTGTCCCAGCCTCCCTGAGTCCAGCTATTCTCCTGATGCCAAATGGACTAGAAGCCAGAAAAAAAAAAAAAAAAAAAGCGTGGTGAGAAAAAAGACTGAGAAAAATACGTGCAAGAGGATCCCGTCTTGCCTTCGGCCCTTGATCTCCAAAGCCTTAGGAAGACACAGGCAGATGTCAGACGCCCCAGCCGGAGGACACTGCAGCCTGTGTCCTGGGCTCTCCTCCCAAAGGCAGTCCAAGGAAACCTCTGATAAATAACATGCAGGGGTCCAGCACAAAGCAGGGAGGAGGGGGCCTGAGCTGGCTGCTGTAAGAGAGCTCCAACACCAAGGGCTTCAGGAGCCAGCTTCCAGTTGCTCCTCTTCCACAGAAAGCCAGATTCTCTTGGTGAATTCTCACCTCCTGCTTTTGTTAAAGAGGCAGGAAGAAACCACTGGGTCTCTCAGAGAGCGTGGACTGCTCTGAGCCTGGGGTGGGGCCTTCCAAGGGGAGGGTGGCCTGGTCTATTGCTGGTATATACGTGCCAAAAATAGTATATATATATTATATATTTAGTATGATTCGCTTACAAAGTAATAGCTTACCAAGTCACCAACTGCAAGGAGGGTGTGTCCCCTCCCCTGCCTCTATGGTGTTCACATCTGCCCACAACTTCTACATCGATTATCAATCTGGCTTCACAGCGTCCTGCAGGGAACCCAAGGTAAGGCCTTTGCTTCTCTGCAAGACGGATTTTCCCAGAAAAAGGCAAATCTGATTCTGGAGTAGGTTTTAAGTTATGAACAGAGACTACCCGGAACCTTGACATTCAGTATATGTAGTTTTGGATGGGGAAGCAGAGGCAGGAATCTTTAGAGGAAGGGGGAGACACTGGAGGAGGAGGATAAAGACAATGTACATGAAATAACACTTTTCGTAGGTGTATGAAAATGTCACAATGAAGGTCTTTCAGGCTTGGGCGCCCCCTTGCGGCCATACGCTCCCCGCAGCTCTTGGTCTCCACCAATGTCAAGGACCTCAACAGAGCAAGACTGCTGGAGCCCAGAACCCTCTTAAGGGAGCCTATGGTTCTGGGACCCGTAAAGGAGGCAACAGGCTAGTTGAGCTGTGGGGACAACTTTGTCCCTCCCTACAGGAAGGAGGTCCAGGGAGAGGGGCAGCAGGCTCAGGCTATGTTCTTAGCCGGATCTGTAGCCTCTGATGCTGGCCAAGGTTCCTTTGAGGTGGGTCTTCCTGCCCTGGGTGGTCTAGGCGTCCCAGCTGTTTCAGGGGGTGCTCCCCACTGAGGTCAGGGGGCTCTGTCCGCTTCAGAGGTTTCTGGGACTGGTAGGGTGCTGCCCCCTGCTGGCCAACCTGCCGTGAAAGCCGTTCCAAGCTGTCCCTTCCTGAAACCCTCTCCAGGGCCAAACTCCCTGGGCAGTGGGTACAAGAGGGCCTCAAGAACACCAGAAAATTGCATTTTTTTTTCTAGGTCCTCCTCACCTGGAGAACTGCGGTGGCCGAGGCTTCCGGTACAGTCCAACCAGGGGTTTTGGAGTACCCCCGCCTGGTCTCTGCCCCTTCCCTCTTTTCTAGAGCTCAGATCTGAGCAACACTGTCACAGCCTACATTACTGCGCTTTCCTCCCACAGTGACAGTGGCTAGACAAGGGGCCAGCACTCGCTTCTTATAGGCAGTACCTTCCCTGGAGGCGCCTCTGAGCCTCAGGCAAATTACTCCTGTGTGGTTCTCAGAACGGCCACTTAGACTAACCTACCTGTAAGATTTATAAGAGTGACCTGTTTTGACATTTTAAAGCAACAGTCTTTCCAGTTATTGATAAAGTGTTGATTGATCATAAATGAGAAAAGCGATGAGTGACGTCACGGCTTCCATCCCTGTCTTCCCTAAAGGACTGTGACCCCAGAAGTTACCTCTGTGGATAATGTAATGCCTGAACTTAGAAATGGGCCCTCACAACTTCCCAAGGGCATAGGAGTCCCAGAAAACAGACAAAGACCGTGGGAGGGCAGAAAGCTGCTCCCAGCTTCTGGAGTAACTGCAAATGAGTTTACTTTAGCTGCTGAAGTTTCTGGCCACTTTCTAAGTTCAGGTCAAGGATGCCCAAAAGCATTTCCTTTAGAACCTAAATTTCTAAAACTTGTAAGCTGGAATGTGTAGTTTACAGGCAGGGCACTTACTCACCCAGCATATGAGGCCCTGATCCCCAGAACTGGGACAAGAGAACTGTCCTCCTAGAGACTGGACGGTGCCAGCATCGGGGCTCTCTGGATCAGTGGATACTGAAGCAGGATCCACTGGCCCCTGATCTTCCTATGCCGTCTCCAGCTATATGATCTAAAAAGAAACCCTTTTTAGCTATAAGAACCCATCTCAAAGCTCCTTTTTGGTTCAGTAGTAGAGTATTAGAATGAGCTCTCTCACACATTGGCATTTAAGACAGCACAGATAACCAAACAGGGCTTAAAATGGGGGGGGGGGGGGGGCGTCACCTCTAGACAGTGCCCCATGAAAGCTCAGGGCCTAGGAGGGAAAAGATGGGTGAGTGGAATATGGGTTTTGACTAGAACATAAACAGAATCAAAGGAGAAATCTCTATTTCTGAATGCTGACTTGGGGGCTGGCCCAGCAGACTCCAGTTCTGTGAAAGGCATGCTTTGTGTTTTCATGTTGCTCAGCCATCACCACCCCATCCCCACCCCCCACCAAGGTCTCTTACTCTCCCCTGCTAGATATCACTACTTAACACTCTAGTGCCAAGTGTTTTGGTGTCGGAAAGCAACTGCAATAATAAAATTCTTCCCGAGTTAAAATGGCATGAAGAGGGCCCTGCGGACTGAGGTTTATTAAATATGAGGTATGTTTGTCAGGGGAAAAAAAACCTTTGTTTTTATAAACAGTAGAAGTGTTGCCATGGTAACATTGCTTGGTTTGCTCTGCAACCCATATACGCCTCAAAGCCAGATCATGGCCGCCTTTCTCTCTGCTTGCCTACATTCTAGAAACGTCGAAGCCAAAATTCCACGATTTGCCTGCCTGCTTTCCAAGCCCAGAAAATATCATTTTAAAAGTCCTAGGGACGCAGTGGAAACCACTGCCAAAATTTCAAAATGAAAGTCATTTCTCACACAGACACAAACACAGAGACACATTCTGTCGACCAATCACAGTTGCCTCTCCTTTTGAAAAAGTTTTTATTTTATACAGCCCAGCTTTCCTTGGACTTTACAAGCTCTCAGGGTCAATGAAATAGCATTAGCATGTGACCTGCAGTGACCGCTTTCCCCTCAGTCTTCCTCCTCCCACCTGTTCACCAAGGCTATGAGCCTCGTACACATGTTCCTGAGTACTGGGGGGGGGGGGGGGGGGGGGGAGCAGGGAGTGAGTGGATACGGTACGGAAAAGAATCCACTTCCAGGGGCAGTGTGGCCTATCGGCACCCATGTCCTCCTGTCTCTCCCATTGGTGCTGAGACCCTCCAGAAGCCAAGCCCCTTGGTGATGTATGAAGCAGCCCCTAAGAGTACCTCCTATCTCTGTGTGTCACACTCTGTGCCCTCTGTCACGCTGACATTTTTCCAGTGGTAAACTTAAACTGTACTCAGATGCCCCTGCCATGCAGAGAACCCAGCACCCATCCAATGGCCGGGTACGATGGCTCCTCTTAGGACTATATCCTCTACACACAACTAACTGCCCGTGGGGTCTAGAGTCTTCCAGGTTGGATATATGTCTAGACCCTTAGCCCCAAGCAGTGATTCCCTTGTCCATGTGACAAGAGACCACTAAAGAGTCTAAGAGTGATAGCCACTCTCTGGCCATCCGATGGAGCAGAGAAGAGCTGGGCGTGTCCCACTTCAGTATCTGCCACATTGCGCTCCATGGTCCAACCCTCTGAAGGGCAAGAGCACTGGTAACAGAAAGTCAATGGGATGAAGAACTTTATTACTTTCAAGCGCATAAAGTGTGAGATTTACGGCTGAGCATGAAAGATGGCTTGGAGATACCAGGGAGATGTCCTGGCATCAGACCGCAGCTGCTGCTGCTGCAATAAATCAAGTTACCATTGTTTATCACATTTGGTCAGACTTGGGGGTTTCTCGGGTTTTCTTATTTTGGCTTGCTACAGTTTTTGCTTTCTTTTTTAAATGTTTTTAAAGTTCTTAATAAAGAAGCAGGCCTTCCCTCTCAAGTACCTACTCCCCATCGAATTCCTAATGAGCTCTGCTTCTCAGGTGTTACACACATTACCGCCCTGAAAGGCCTTTTTTTAGACATTTAAAAGCTTTAAGACTCCAGTTTATCATCCGCTTCCAGTATCAGCTCAAGCTCCAAGTCACACACCTCCTCTGCCATTGAGGGAAACTGGAATCAAGTTGGCAAAGAGGAGGACATTCTGGAGGCTCCATCCAGCAGAGCGGAAAGGACACTTCCATTCTGCTCTGGCGCCACCCACAGAGCAGGGGGAGAGAAGCTAGGCTCTTGGAATCCATTAGGATTTCTGCAGCAATACTTTCCTCAAAATATTGTAAACATTTGATTTATACATTATATATTATACATTATACATTATATATTATATATAGACCATATATAATATTGTGTATTATATATTATAAATATTATTTTACATAATATTATCTATTATCTATTATCTATTATCTATCATCTATCATCTATCATCTATCATCTATCATCTATATTATATATTATATATTATATATTATATATTATATATTATATATTATATATTAATTATATATTATATATTATATATTATATATTATATATTATATATTATATATTATATATTATATATTATATATTATATATTATATATTATATATTTATTATATATTATATATTATATATTAATTATATTATATATTATATATTATATATTATATATTATATATTATATATTATATATTATATATTATATATTATATATTATATATTATATATTATATATTATATATTATATATTATACATTATATTATGTATTATGTATTGTATTATGTATTATGTATTATGTATTATGTATTATGTATTATGTATTATATATTATATATTATATATATCTATCTAATATATCTAATATATCTAATATATATTACATATTACATATTATATATTATATATTACTTATTATATATTACATATTATATATTACATATTATATATTACATATTATATATTACATATTATATATTACATATTATATATTACATATTATATATTACATATTATATATTACATATTATATATTACATATTATATATTACATATTATATATTATATATTATATATTATATATTATATATTATATATTAATTATATTATATTATATATTATATATTATATATTATATATTATATATTATATATTATATATTATATATTATATATTATATATTATATATTATATAATGTATTATGTATTATGTATTATGTATTATGTATTATGTATTATGTATTATGTATTATGTATTATGTATTATGTATTATGTATTATGTATTATATATTATATATTATATATATCTATCTAATATATCTAATATATCTAATATATATTACATATTACATATTATATATTATATATTACTTATTATATATTACATATTATATATTACATATTATATATTACATATTATATATTACATATTATATATTACATATTATATATTACATATTATATATTACATATTATATATTATATATTATATATTATATATTAATTATATTATATTATATATTATATATTATATATTATATATTATATATTATATATTATATATTATATATTATATATTATATATTATATATTATATATTATATAATGTATTATGTATTATGTATTATGTATTATGTATTATGTATTATGTATTATGTATTATGTATTATGTATTATGTATTATGTATTATGTATTATGTATTATGTATTATGTATTATATATTATATATTATATATATCTATCTAATATATCTAATATATCTAATATATATTACATATTACATATTATATATTACATATTATATATTATATATTACATATTATATATTACATATTATATATTATATATTATATATTATATATTATATATTATATATTATATATTAAATTATAAATATAATTATAATAATAAATATATTAATATATTTATTTATTATATAAGTAATTCATTATAAAAATAATATAAAATGTATTAATATATTTATATTATTAATATATAAATATATTAATAATTTATTATAAGTATATTATAATTATATTAATTGTATTATGTTATATAATAATATAATATATATTATATATATTAGATATAATATATATAATATATATAGGCTGCAAAAATGGCTCAGCAGTTAAGAGGTCCTGAGTTTAATTCCCAGCAACCACATGGTATCTCACAACTATCTGTATTGGGATCTAATTCTCTCTTCTGGTGTGTCTGAAGACAGCTACGGTGCGCTCACACACACACACAGAAATACATACACATATACATATATGTTCGGTTTTTCCTCCTGGACATTTAGTTCCTAACAACCAGGACTCTGAGACTAATTAGTTACTAAATGCCTAGGCCATAAGCTTGGGCTTATTCCCGACTAGCTCGTAACTTATTTAACCCATTTAAAGTATTCTATGTCTCCCACTGGGTTAATTACCTCTTCTCTAGCCCTGGCCTGCTCCTTCCTTCCCTCCTCAGCATCTCCCTGAGTGCATCTCCCTGCTGGTTTACATCTGTCCCTCGCAGCCCTCTCCTCGGTCCATCAAACAACCAAATGGTAGATGTGCAGTAGTTTAATGGGTTAAATAAGTTATGAGTTAGTCAGGAAATGAGCCAATGCTTATGGCCTAGACATTTAGTACTTAACAATTAGTCTCTGAATTGTTGCTGTTGGAAACTAAGTGGCTGGGGTGGGGGTGGGGGGGTGGAATTTAAACAACAAAAAAAAATTAACAGGACTCAGTATCAGACAGTCCAAATACCAGAAATCCCTGTCAGCAACCCAACAGCACACCTATCAGGCTTAAAGAAATAAAAATTATGAACCTAGAAATGGCCTCAAAGGGAAAAAAAGGTGACTTAAGATGCACATAACCAAAATAAACCTGAAAGTGCAAAACAAGTAAGGTGTGAGAGGTTATGGCAGGAGGATTGCAAATCCGAGGCTAGCCCAGACCCTACCAGAAAAAAAAAATACAAATGTATATGTCCATGATAACTGACATTTGAAAGTCAGTGGAAGGAATCCAGTGCTTCACCATGCAAACACTCAAAGCTCACAGTCCGGGACGTGTTTCTTCCCAGGCTTCTTGAGAAGGTTCAGCAGTTAAGCACACATACAGCTTTTGCAAAGAACTGAGTCCAGATCCCAGCACTCACACCAAACAATTCAGAGCCACACAGAACTTCAGCTCCAGGGGATTCAACCTCTCTTGCCTCTGCAGGTACCTGCGTCAAGGACGCCCAAAGGACGCCTTCCCATACAGGAAGCATTAGAGAAAGGACAAAATAAAGTCAGATGTGGGGAAATCTAAATGGACATTGACAGCATGCAGTGATTTTGTAATGTTAAGTAGAAATAGAGTTTCTATGTTAACAAGGAATACATATTCTTGGGTGAGAAAGGGACAGTGAGGGACTCTCTAAGGCCAGCCTTGGGAGGTATGAAGTAAAGTGAACTTTAGATTTGGCTGTGCTGAACTTGGATAATGTAATTTCCACAAATGCCCAAGAGAACAGAAACGAGATGCTCTGGATGAGAGGGTGAGAAGATGGAGAGGAAAACCTGGGGGCCAGACAGAAAACAAACGAGGTCGCAGATGTAAAAACGCTTCATGTAAAAACAGTTTCAAGCTCATGTCTGTCCAGTAAGGTGTAACTTGTAAGAATTCACATCTGAGATAAAGATTCAATAATCTTAAAATAGAGATTAAAAGTGAGTATTAGTTAGGACTTGATGTGGTGCACACCTATAATCCCAACATGCAGAAGGGTTACAGTAAGCTCCAGACGAGGCAGAGACCCATCTAAAAAAAAAAAAGCCCCTAAAAATATGTATCTGTACACAAATAGGAAGAAGTTAGTGGATTACATCCCTAGCCAACAAACTGCATCTTAAAGTGAAAATTATAACTAATGGATTAAATTAAATTTCATTAAGAAAAAAAAATCACAATTTTAAATGTGCATTTACTGAAAAATAGTATCAAACTGAAGCAAAAGGAACACACAAAGGAGCGCCATGGGAGGAAATGAGACAAGCACACAGGAAGTGCAGAAGCACCTCTCTCAGGAGCCGGCAGAACAGCAACAATTCAACCAGGACAACATGATTTCGAGCACAAAAATGACATATGACTGAGGTGGCATTAACAGAAGCCCAGTGTGAAAACCTGAGACCGCCGTCCATCCACCATCCTGGCGAGCTCCAGCACCGGGGAGATGACAACACCCAGAGCATGTGCCCTGGCCACGATAGAGTTCACAGACAAAGAGATAAACAAAACCACATGTCTGGAAATGAAGAAACACTTCCAAGTAACTATGAGTCAAAGAAAACCTCATAAGGCCAATTTTGAACTGAATAATCCAAATATCACTCATTAGATCATAAAGCAACTCACAAAGGGAAATCTGCAGTCCCAAAATGATCAAATTGATTATCCCAGACAATGTCATCCAACTCCCAGGTAAAAGCTAGGCTTGGTAGTGGATCTATAACCTGAAACATTCCATCCTGAAGGGAACCTCTTTCAACAGGAAGGTAAACAACTCAAAGCAGCTTTAGGAAGTCCCTGAAACTTACCAGATTCACTAGGGCCCTCTTTCTCAGATTAAGTGACACTGAGCAGCAAAGACTCTGAGACCAGACCAGCTTCCTGGAAGAAGAAGAAACCACTGAGCTGCCTGGAAGAGGTTTAGACAACAGGCACTTGGAAAGGATACTCTCCAACCTGTTGAGCACCCTGCAGGCTGTGCTCTGGTTTCCCAGCTTTAGTGAGCTATGTCAACCATGCTGGGGTGAGCCTTGGTGACGAAGCTGTCCTTGAGTTATTTCTGTTCCTGTAAGTAACCCTTTGTCTTACTTAGTTTTTTTGTTGTTGTTGTTGTTGTTGTTGTTGGTGGTGGTGGTGGTGGTGGTGGTGGTGGTGGTGGTGGTTTTGGTTTGGGTGGGGGAGGTTGTTTTGTTTTTGTGACACTAGGACCATAGCAACTTTTTTCCTTTCTTTTTTTTTTTTTAAAGATTTATTTATTTTATTTATACTGTAATTTATTTATTTTATGTATACTGTAGCTGTCTTCAGATACACCAGAAGAGGCCATAGGATCCCATTACAGATGATTGTGAGCTATCATGTGGTTGCTGGGAATTGAACTCAGGACCTCTGGAAGAGCAGTCAGTGCTCTTAACCGCTGAACCATCTCTCCAGCCTGACCATGGCAACTCTTATAAAGAAAAACATTTTACTGGGGCTGGCTTACAGTTCAGAGGTTTAGTCCATTATTGTCATGGCAGGAAGCATAGTGGGATGCAAGCAGACGTGGTACTGGATCAGGAGCTAATAGTTCTTCATCTGGTTCCACTGGCAACAGGAAAAGAACTGAGCCACTAGGCCTTGCTTGAGCTTCTGAGACCTCAAAGCCCAACCCCTTGGTGATGCACTTCCTCCAATGAAGCCACACCTACTCCAACAAGGCCACACCTCCAAATAATGCCAATCTTTGTGAACCTACAGGGACTGTTTTCATTTAAATCACCAAAGTCCTCATCCATACTCTTGTAAGTAACCCCAATAAAACTCACTGGTTCGCCAAGATGGACTTCGGTGGTATCTGTGCTTTGGGCTGTCAAGGACTTCTATCTAATGGGATGAGTATATGTATGTTTGTGTCTCTCCAAGAAAAGTTATGTCACGCAACACCCCAGCAATAGCATGGAGGACAGAGACAGGAGGATCCAGCAAACCTCGCCAAAACAAACAGCTCCATTTTTAAGAACCTGTCTCAAAGGAATCAGGTCGAGAGACACACAAGATGTCTAGCCTCTCCATGCACAGGCAAGAGTATGTGGACTCAGTCACACACACATAGACACACTCGCACACACACACATGCTTACCTAGCATACATGAAGCACCACATAAACTGGATATAGCTGTGTAAACCTGTAATCCCAGCTCAAATCCAAATTCAAGATTTGAAGTTAAAGGTCATCCTCAGCTATATAGTGAATTAAAGGAAAGAGTGTGAAAGAGAAACAACAGAAAGAAAAAAGGGGGGGCTGGAGAGATGGCTCAGTGGTTAAGAACACTGGCTGCTCTTCCAGAGGTCCTGAGTTCAATTCCCAGCAACCACATGGTAGCTCATAACCACCTATAATGAGATCTGGTGCCCTCTTCTGGCCTGCAGATATACAGGCAGAATGCTCTATACATAATAAATAAACTAATAAAAAAAGAAAAAAAAAAAAACAAACAAAACCCTCATAAAACTCAAGACTAATAAAGGATTAATTTAAAAAACAACTTCCTGGAACTGGAGCTACAGCTCAGTGATGCCCTGCCTAGGGGTGGAGGCACTTCTGGAACCTGATAGAGTATCATGTATATGTTAACACTGTTCCGTGTGACATCTTCAGGGCCAGCTTTCAGTTCAAATTCTTTTCCACTGTCTCCTTGGGCATGCTTGCTGCATTTCCTGCCAGCTGTCTCGGGGCTCCCTTACCATTCTACTCCTCTGCCATGTTAGACTCCTGTTGTGTCTTACTCAGTTCCGGAGGCTCTGTAAATTTGTTTCTATCATATGCCACTTCATATTCTGGATTCTGAGCTTGTGGGAACTGTCCCGAAGCTTGCATTTAAGACACAGTATTCTAGAAAAGAGTTTAGGTTTGCTTTTGGTCAGTGCTTGGGGCACTGCCAAGGGTCACAGTAAATAAAACAAGCCTGAAGGAGGCTTTTCAGGACACAGGCCGGGCACATCTGGGCTAGTTCTGATGGGAGACTCCTCCACCCTAGTGCGAAGGCCTGCACTCTCCCTGTCATGCCCATCTCCGAGGAGCTTCTTTTGTAACATGACCTTGTTAGCATGTTATGTTCTACTTTGCTCAGACTTCCTGTCTTTTCCCAGCTTCCATCTGCCTCCTGACTTGGCGTACAGCCACTAAAATTGACACCTCCCAGATGCTGTCACAGTACAGCCACGGCTTCTGAACTTGTTCCTCTGTACCCTTTTCTTTCTTGACAGGTTCAAGATTCTTTTCTTTTTCATTTTATCCAGCCTAAGTTTTCTGAGTAAGAAGTTTCTTGAACTATCTGCCTATCAGACATTACACACACACACACACACACACACACACACACACACACACACCAGTCCAACCTTGCTGGAAAGAGAGCAACCACATGGTGTACAGTAAGTGACAGAAAAAAAATATACATATAACACCTTTGGGCATTTGTACATATTAAGCAAACACTTGAAAAATTAGGACCTTACTAGCAATGTATATTTTTTTTTCTCTTTTTTGAGGCTAGCCCTCAAAGACTGGTGGGGAGAACTGTTGTCAGTGTTATTACTCAGATGTGCATGGTGAATGTAACAACACTAGCCAGCCAGGCCTGACAGGCCTGTTGGTAAGTGGCAAGTCTGCTGGCTGAGGGTAATAAAAACGTTTGCCTTTGAGGCCACTCCACAGGAGGGAATTCACATCTGGCACTGTGAACCCATTCAGAAGCCCACAGATGGGGAAGCCATCTTAGTGAGGAACCTACTGCTGCAAGGTTCAGATTACCTTCTAAATAAATATGCTTATGTCTATAGATTAGAGCTTCTGTCAGAGAAGCTTCCTGCAGGGGCCAGTAGTAAATGCAGAATCTCATACCTGGCTGAAGAGATACGCTACTGCACTAAATAGGTCATTGACAGCTTGCCCTTGAAGGCTCAGGGAACATGGAAGGGAAAGAACCTGACCACTGAAGATAGGGGAGAGTGCGTGGCTGGAGCATTGCCGCGTGGACATCACATTGTTGTGGCACTCTGGAACTCACAGCAGCCTGGGTTACCTACGCAAGATTTGGCCTGTCAACATCCTGTCATAGAGAGAGAAGGTACCCCAGCCTTCGCTTAAGGATTTATATGAAGTGATGACCTCTGAGAAGACAGGCATTTTCTCCAGTGGTGTAGCCACTGGTACCCATGTGTGTTAACTCTTGTCACTTGTCCTCCTGTAAACAACACTAATGAAACTCAGAGTCACAAAATAAGACTTGAAAGTACAAGGTGAGACATTAGTTGAGAAAAGGACAAGAGACAGTGATGAATGGGGGGGCTATATCAGAATACATAATATACAATGAAACTGTCATCATTGTGAATAGTATATAATACAGATCATTTAAAAATCTTGGGGGGCTGTAGGGACGGCTCGGCAGTTAAAAGCACTTGCTGCTCTTCTAGAGGACTTGTGTTCAGTTACACTCACATCAGGCTACTTAAAAACACCTGTGATTCCCTCTTCTGGTCTTTGCAGGTATCTGCACACACTTGATATACCACCATACAGACACATAAAAACTAAAATGTTGATGAGTTCAATGATATAACATATCACTGTTTGTGGCTTTGGTTTTTAAGTGCTAGACACTCCTTTTCTCAAAAGATTTGGTTTTCTTTTTAATTGTGTATACATGGGGGCAGTGCCCATGAGTACAGTCCTATGGAGGGCCAGAGGGTGTAGGAGCCCATGAAGCTGGAGTTATAGGTGAGCTGTAACTGTGTAGGTGCTGAGAACCAAACTCAGATCCTCTGAAAGAACAGCAGTACAGGCTCTTAGCCACTGAGTCATCTCTCCAGCCTGTTACACGTTTCTAAATCACTCAGCCCACAATGCAATTAACAAAATTAAACATTCTACTTGTCTTCACTCCCATGAGCATGAACTTCTAAATTTACTCAAAACATACAGAGGTGTACTGGTATAATGAGAGTAACTGTATCCAGAAAGGCATCATCATTATTATTATTATTATTATTATTATTATTATTATTATTATTATTATTATTGGCTTTCTTACACCATTATTGTAATTACACAGCCATACTTCATATTCAAAAACCTCCTGGATAAGAAATATGGTTCTAAGCACTGTCTCTAACAGAACTGCCAGGTGACCCTTGGCATCTGAGTCAGGGTTAACACAGGCCACAGGCCTTGGGACTAATTGGTTGTGCTCACGGCCACGAATGGCAACCTCATACCTTACATGCTCACTTCCTGGAAGCAGGATCTGAGCAGGCAACTCACACTTTAGCAGATATGTTAGTAACTGGGGGCTTGGGTGGCGGGAGACAGAGACTAATTTCCCTTCAGCCCAGTGAGGGAGCAGCCTCCGCTGCATTCTGTCATCAGGCAAAAGAACCATCCTGCTTTTGGTGCCACCCCAGGGAAAGGAGATTCTTTAATTTTTAGGACTTTCTGGCTCTAGCAAACACTCAGTAAAACCAACAGGCAACTGAGGCAAATTTAAATTGAGTTTTCTATCCAAACCATAGTGGGGAGGTAAGGGGCTGCATGATCCTTGTAGCATAGAGAACAGGAGGAAAAGCTGAGGGAGAGCATCCAAGCTGCAGCCTCCTGCCAGCCAGTGTGGACGCATCGGTGTGAGCTGCTACTTCCAGCTCTCTAAAGGGCAGCCTATCTACGACAGGCCAAGGGCCAGGCCAGCTCTGACCATACTCTCACCCCCATTCTCCCAGCTATCAATGCACTTTCAGCTTTCTGGTTACCCTGTGTTCCAAAAAACCTGCTAACAAATCATGTTTAAAATTAAAGTGCTATGAGAAAGTGTAGTTCACGTGACATCAGAGTTTTATCTAATGATTCTTCATAAAACTACCAGGATACTGGCTCTGGATATGTTACAATCATTTTGTTTTTAAAGCAATAAAACTAAGATGCCAGTAATGTTTACTAACAATGAAAGCAAAGCATTGACTGAATTCTTAAGACAGCACCAACTTTACAATGCTGTATGCATGTGTGTTTCAAATGCTAGTAAATCCTTCAAAATGAACTACTAGGATTGTAGCCTAATATAGGTCCAGGGTGCCATCCCAAGCCCAACCAAAACAGGAAAAAGAAACACACAGCAAGGTTTTGGGTAATTTATTCACAGTTCCGGTATAGTCACTGGATTGAACAGGACACAAGGATGAAATAACCATCTGGCTCAGAAAACTAAACATTCATTTAAAAGAATACAAAATCAAAACAGAGCAATGATTATTCTAACCCCTAGTCCCACAGAAGTATAATTTAAACAAATATCAAAACTTTATTAATGGAAAAACACATTCAACCAGAGAACATTCAAAAGTTAGCTAGACCATTTCTTCCCCTCTGGAAAGGAGCTCAGAAACAGGGTAAGGTGACATTTCCTAAGTCATCATCAGCCTTTACAACATCACTATCAAGTACAGACTTACAGTTAACACAACAAAACTCAGCAGTCTTGCTTAAAACTATGGACATCACTATTCAAGCCAATGCTGTCAGTTTTATCATCTGTCACCATCCCAGATCTGGGGAGAGGTTTAAACTCTGTCACCATCCCAGATCTGAGGACATGTTTAAACTCAAGCTATGAAGATACTGAAATACTTATTAACAATCTTTAAATACAGTGAGAAAGACCAACTTATGCTCAAACTTTTGAATGTGAAACTAAAGGAAAGCCATGTGAAGTCTGTCTCCAAGCTTAAAACCCTGCCTATTACTGTACACAAACTCTCTAAACATGTGGATGTCATAACCAAACATCTTTACCTTTCCCTTCCATGTCTTAGGCCTTCCCAAATTTTGAGTTATGAATTTTTTTAACAAACATTTTCCAATGACATTGTGCTTTATTTTTTTTAGAGAAATTATACCAGTTAAAGTATATAATAAACAGGTAACCTTTGTCTCTTTTATTGCTCTAGAATATCCTAATTATCAAAAAAGATAAAGGAGTAACCACAGACTGGCGGTGTGTTGTGAAAGTCTACTAGTCTCCCTCTACAAGGGACCACGTCCAGGCTCCTTTCCTCCCATCCTCAGAACCACTGAGGCAAGAGGCCTGGACTGAAAGAGACATGACCCTGTTACCTCAGAAACAACTGCTATAGAAAAGCTGACGTTAGTGTTCTGAACTAACAGCCCTCTGCACAGTACCCTGTGATGTCCCTCTAAGGAGCAGGACACACAACTGCTCATCCTATTATTAACTGCTGTTCTTTATAGTACCGTAGACCCATGTTTCATGGACAGGCCGGGCGACTGCTTATGAGCAGGTTAAACAAACCCACCGCCAGCATTTAATACCTCAGTCCAGCTCTGCCTTTCCACCCTCCCACCTGTGCCTCACAAGGACCAGGTCCACCAGGGACAGTCAGAACTGCTCTGAGGATGTAGCTCTGCTGCCCAGCCGGACAGCCTGCTCACACACAGCTGCTGAGCCAGTCACAGGCTAAGAGTGAGCAGTTCACCTTCTAACCTTTCTACTTTTATGGCATAAATTGATTTTCTCTTATAAAGCTGATTTCAAAGTAATAACCATCAACTGGGCCATGTGTTAGGTGCCTCACAGTCCTCCCTGCCTAGCAAGTACTCCCAGGTAAGGATGTATGTGAACTTAAACTTTAAACACACTATAAGATGTGCTTGGTCCTGTGGAGGCTTGCTGCCCTAGAGAAAGGAGATGCTAGAGGGGTGAGGTGGGGGTGGGGAAGCACCCTCTTAGAGGCAAAAGGAAGGGGATGGGGTGGGAGGTTTGTGGAGGGGAAACCAGGAAGAGGAACATTTGAAATGTAAACAAATAAAATAATTTTTAAGAAAGGAAAGGAAAGAAAAAGAAAAGGAAAAAGAAAAAGAACGAACTTTAGCCAGGTGATGGTGGTGCATGCCTTTGATGCCAGCACTCTGGAGGCAAAGGCATTCGGATTTCTGAGTTCAAGGCCAGCCTGATCTACAGAGTGAATTCCAGGACAGCCAGGACTGCACAGAGAAACCCTGTCTTGAAAAACTAAACGGAGGTGGGGGAAATTTTTAATAGAAAGCCTCCCTTTTATGGGGTATTTTTGTTTTGAAAAATTAGATTTCTATGTCCTGCATTATACCTAATTAGTGGGATCTACTCACCTAGTGCTTTGCCTTGCTAAAATATCTGGGTCTTAAGAATTAATAAAAGAATTTAGGTAGAAAGCAAAATGGGAGATGGAAAAGAATGTTTGTTTAGACAGTGCTACTCTGGCCCTCATTTGGTCTTCTGACTATTTGGTTCCTATTTATTCTAGCTTGGAGTGTGTATGGAAGGGAACTGCTGAATGGGCGGCTCAACGTCATAGACAGAAGACAAAAAAGTTGTGACATTCCGCTACACGGAGGACGGTTAGCAAGACTGAACTGCATAATTCAAACCTGTTCCAACAGGATTCTGGGTTAGTAACTGAGCTGATCGTCTTCCAATTCGGTGTCTCAACATGCCAGCATCATCCTGTGCGCCAGAGCTACACAGGAAATACAACCAACCAGACCAAAGCCACGCCCAGCATGAGCAGCTGTGCTGCAGCAGACAGAAGAATAACATCACACACACGCTACACTAACATGAAGTCTTAAATACAACAGAGAAACATGACCAAAGCAGCGACATGCAGTATGAACCGTGGCCCTGTCAGGTTTCCAGTCTCTATCAGTGTGAGTGAAACCTTCTAAAATGCCTAAAATGACATCAACTCCTTCTTCAACCCACCTTCACAAGCATTAACTGCTCACCATCAAGTTCAAACGCAAATCGTGAGCTGCCAACTCCACTAAGTACTGCGCTCTCACAGTGTACAGGTGAAAGCTTTTGACAAAGACAAACCTAACCTAAACACAAACGTACCTTCCCACTGCCCACACGATCTGACCCAAATAGCTCTGTGAAGAAATTACTCTGCACATTTTGTCAAACTAATGTTCTATTTTAAATATTTTATCCAAATTGCTGACTTGCATTTCTGACACTATCAGCTGAAGTATCACTTATTTATACTGCATTCATTCCTGAACAGGAGTCCAGACAGTACGAAGGAAAACACCGAGAAAGCAACCCTGAAAGTGACGTCACTCCACAGTGCCAAGCACGTGCCGTTCTAAGCTGAGGCCACCACATACACTGTGGGTCAAATGAGCAGCGTAGTGTGCAAATCTCCCAAGCAATTAAAATGAACTTCCAAATGGCACCTTTCCTGCAGCAAGGCAGGGAAGGAGTTAAATGTAACTGCAGGAAACTCTTCTCGGGACACAGCCGGAGAGAAAACTGAGCATGCCGATACCAATCTGAGGTGCTTGTTAGCAACCCTGGGCATGACGTCAAAGGCAACTACGAAGTATGTCATTCAACAGTATTTGTTTTTCAGTTAAGCTCTACAGCTGCAAGAAAATGCAAACTACTCTCAGGAGATGAGGAAATAAGGAGCAGATCCCCGTGTCCTAGCTCAGATGTCCAGCCACACGTCATACATGTCATGTCTGACAGTACAAGTTTGCGAAACTCCGAAAGGTCTTCTATGCAGGTGTGGAGGACCCAAATGCACTGTCTACAGAGATGACAGACATGTTCAAACTAATTTAACTAAACTAAGATTTAAATCTCACCAAGGTTTTTTTGTGTACAGTTTAAAAACAAAACAGAAACAAGCTTCAAAATAAACTGCAGTCTCGTCTATTTATAAACAGTGTAGCAAAGCCTTCGGTGGCTGTCCAGGCGCTGGCACACACTGACTCTGAGAATTCCCACTAACTGCACTGGGCTCTCCTCAGTCTGACCGAGTCAAGTTAAGCTAAAGCAAACACCAAGCACCTCAAACACTCAACAAGCCTCCTTGATTGAAGTAGAGGACCCAGAAATCCAGTATTCAGTTCTTTAAACAAACTACAGCTAAGATCTCTCTGATTTTAGGTTTAGATTTAAATTCTATGAATCAAACTCCCCCATGTATTATTGAAAATGAGGCAATTACATAAAAATCATTAGTTGAGTGGGATAATTATAACTGATACATAAATAAGATTTTCTAAAAAGGCTTTCAGGAGGCAATATTTTAAATCAAAAATTTAAATACAAAAGGTATCTTGTGTTGCTTAACTTGTCTTAAGTTTCAGGTGTCTTTACTCTACTGTTACAGATTTGGCAAGATTCCGTGGGAAATCAACCTGCAGAAAAAGAGAATTATATTAACAAATACAATCATGCAATTTATCAGAAAATAACTGAAAAAAAAATCAAGCAAAGGTGCTAACATACACAGGAGAGCTACCTTGGTCCCCTAGGAAGGCGGCCCTCACAGGGAACCCTGGAAAAACTACCAGGTATTTTGGTTCCCATGACACCGAGAGGATTAAGAATGCTGAGTCCTGCAGCCCTCACTGTGGTAGAAATCCAAACAATGGCTTGTCCCACCCAAAATGCCATCACTGCCCATTAAGAAAGCAGCCCTGCTCCATGTCAGTGTGGAGTGAACAGTCCTATGGGTAAAAAGAAACTGATGTAAACTACAAACTGGCTGTGAAAAGACAGCAGGTGGTGACATAAATGGGACAGAGTTTTCAAGCTGGGAGGGGCTAGTAAGACCGCAGAGCAAGCAAAGTTGCTTGCTACCAAACCTGAGTTTAACCCTTAGAACACACACAGTGGAAGAAGAGAACCAATTCCTACAAGTTGTCCCCAACCTCCACCCATGAACTGAGACACACATATATACACATACAGTAGACAGACAGACAGACAGACAGACAGACAGACAGACAGATAAAAGCTGGGAGGAAATGTACCAAGATGTACCCAAGTTAAAAGCCACCCCAGAGTTCTTCGGACACAGTCACTCACATCATAGCCTCTCAGCACAGCCAGATGAAAAGCCAGCAGCTGTAGGGGGATCACACTGAGAATGCCCTGCAAGCAGTCCACTGAGTGGGGCACCTTGATTGTCCTTTTTGTATTCTTAATGGTCTCAGTATCCTCTTTATCACAGATCACGACTGGACGCCCCTGGAAAGAAGACAATACCCAACACAGTCACCAGGAAACAGCTGCTGGGTGCAGTGGGCGCACGTTCCACGATGCCTGGTATACAGGCGTGATCCGACTGCTCATTTAGACAGAAGCAGAAACAAGTTTCATATACTCAGTAGGTTTTTCAAAAAATTTCCACAAGAAAGAAATGCCAAGTTTAGTATTTGAATACAGGTCGGCTTCCTTTGAAGTTCAACTTTATTTCCAGTACACTGTGCTGAGGGAGAAATATCTTCTCAAATTAAAATATGAACGAGCTGATGCAGGGAGGGGGCTATCAGCCACAGTATCCATGATATCAATGTAAACTAAACATTAGGGTTTCTTTTGAAGTTAAGTACTTAACAATGTTAAGGTAAAAAGAAAGATCATTACATTAACAGTTAGAAGAAAGAATTTGGAGAGTAGGCCCTCGTTTGTTTTAGTTCTTCTATTATGAGAGCTGGTAATGAGAAAAATGATGGTCGGGTATCATCAAAATCCACATCTGGCTCCTTATGCATAAAGAGCAAAGCAAAGGACTAGACAAGTAAGGGTGTCCGTAATCCTTCGCCGGGCCTGCTCCATCACTGCCAGCACAACACCCACCTGTGCCTGTAACCCACTCAGAGCTCTCCAGGCGCTCACTGACCTACCTGCCGTGCAACTACTTGCTGAAGAGCATTCTGGCACTTGGCGTAAGTATGGTCTCGCATGATGATCATGATGACAGGCATCAACTTGTCCACCAAGGCCAGAGGGCCATGCTTTAGCTCACCAGCAAGGATGCCTTCAGAGTGCATATAAGTAATTTCCTTGATTTTCTAGTATGAGAAAAAAAAAACCAGATAAGTCTTTAGTTCACTTTCTTTTCTTTTCTTTTCTTTTCTTTTTTTTTTCTCACTTTTCAAAAGTCCACTTTTAAGAAAACATTACACAAAGCATCTGAGATGGTTAGGTCTCCCGAGAGTTACTAAAGGCCTACTGATCTAGGCTGAAGCACTAGAAGAGTATTCTTAAGGCTTCAGACTATCAAAGGCAAAGCCACACTGCTCGGCAAACATTTATCTACTTGCCTTATATTTCATTTCAATTTCTTATCTAATGAACCTTGGTCTGGTGTTCATATAAACCCATCTTAAACTGCTAAACCCAAGTTATCATGGAAACATTTTTCTGGGCTTTCACTTTTGAGTTAAGTCCTGTGACACGTTCTTAGGTAAATAAACCACAATAAACACATACAGAGGCATTTTAAACATTCTATCAATTTCAATTCATATAGTCTACAAATACATGGGGAGTTAGTAAGATGCTTCAGCAGGTAAGATGCACACCACTAATGCACACCACCAAGCCTGACTCCAGGAGTTCAATGACCAGGATTCAAATGGATTCACTCACTCACTCACTCACTTGAATGGCAAGGCTCAGTGATACAGTGATTCCCTGGCTCTCTGGGTTAAATCCCTAGCATTATAGAATATGTGACAGTAAATGTCCCTTGTCCCTCCCTAGGCCATTAGAATGAAATCAATTGAAGTAAGACAACACACCAGGGCTCCTTCAAGGCATGTAGCATAGTGATAACCCCGTCCCATTATCAGGACCGACTTCTGGTGGTAAAGCTCCGTCGCCAGCTTCTGGATTTCATCATCCATGCTCAGCACTTCCTTAATCAAGTCTGTCAGGACAGAGATCAGAGCATCTTGAAAAATAAGCCGTGTAATGCACAGATAAAGTAACAAACAACAAAACAGGCAGTGTTCTTTTCTTCTGTGGCATAGGTATGAAATCCTAACACATGGAGGCAAAATCAGAAAGATCTTATTAACTCTGCAACTATAAACTACAGCTTCAAGATGAGAATTTCACCCCTGCCACTCCCTTACAAATCAAACATCCAGAAAATTAGATAAAAAGCCTTCATTTGGACTTTTCAGGTAAGACTGGGGGCCAGAAGACAGCTCCTGTGACACAGTCAGGGAGGAGTCAGATTTACAAAGAAAGAAAGGAAGGAAGGAAAGAAGGAAGAGATGGAGGGAAGGGAGAGAGAAAAGGAGGAAAGGGAGGGAGAGAGAGAGAGAGAGAGGGCGGGGGGGGGAAGGGAAGGAGGGAGGGAGGGAGGGAGGGAGGGAGGGAGGGAGGGAGGGAGGGAGGGAGGGAAGGAAGGAAAGAGGGAGTCTCAAGGAGCCAGAGATGTCCTCCATTGGTAGAGTGCTCATCTAGTATGCACAGGGCAGGGGGTCAGTCCTCATAACTGCATAAAATTAAGTATAGTGGGGAACACCTGTGGTCTAGGTACTCCGAAGGTAGAGGCAGGAAGATCAAGAGTTCAAAGTCATCCTCCCCTACATACCCAGTTAAAAGTCACCCTGGGCTACAAGACAGCCAGTCTCAAAAATTAACAACCAAACCAAACCAAACCAAACACAAAACAAAAACAGACAAAGAGATCTTCACAAACCCAAAAGATCAGAACAGCCACCAGGCAAAAAAGTAACCAAACAGGGCACAACTCCAGCCCCATGGCTGGGAGAAGGGAAGCAGAAGTTTTATCACAAAGACATCCCTGGAGAGGAGGTGAGACAGTCCTACCCATAGGACAAACTACAGCCCTCAAAGCCTCCAACCAGGCACTGGTCTGCAGACAGTGATTCCTCCAGCAGACAGCTAGCAATGGGGTTCCAGTCTGTCATTCTCTAGTCTCAGGGGGCAGTGGCCAGATACCATCTTAGAAACCTACTTCTTAAAACAGAACTAACCAGGGCTGCAGAAATAGCCTATCAGCTAAGAGCACTGGAAGCCCCTTCAGAGGACCCAGGTTCAATTCCCAGCACGCACATAGCAGCTCTCAACTATCTATAACTCCAGTTCCAGGGAATCTGATGTCCTCTTCTCACCTCTACAGGTACCTACATGTACATGCAGGCAAAACACCTCTACACATAAAATAATTAAATGTAAAAAATAAACTACTCTGGGCCTGAGTATAGAGAACAATCATAGTCGAAGTGCTGAGGGTGGGGTGGAGGTGAGGGTCGGGGCTAGACTCTGACAAGACAAAGAGTGCAGGCAGCAGGCAGCTCAGCCCAGGCAGTGACGTGTATGGAAAAGGTAGACTGCCTAGGTACCCGGGAGCCCATCAGCTCATCAGCTATAAATAACTCTGGAGTCAACAGGCCTTAGCCAGCTTTCTGTTTGTTGCTATGGAATTCAGAAACGTTGACATGCTCACAGAGTGGTTCTCAACCTGTGAGCTATACCCTTGGGTATGTCAAATGACCTTTTCACAGGAGTCACCTAGAACCACTGAAAAACACTAATAATTTACACTATGATTCTTAACAGTAGCAAAATTACAGTTATGATGCAGCAACAAAAATAATTTTACAATGGGGTCACTGCCACACAAGGAACTAATTAATATTAAAGGGTCACAGTTAGAAAGGCTGAGAAGCATCGCTCTAACAAAACATAAAAAGCACAAAAGATTCCAAGTCTCCAAAGCCATCTTAAGCAGGAAGAGTAATGCAGACGTATCTGTTACAGCACTCAGAGGTAGTGACCCAACACATGCCACAAACATAGCCCAACATGTGGACTCACAGAACAGAGGACCCAGGAATAGATCACATGGTTGCAGCCACCATTTCTTACAAAAACGTCAAGAAAATACACTAAAGAAAAAATCACCTTTAAAGAAAAACTACCTCTTCAAGAAACATACTGGGAGAACTGAAGATGGACACATACGTAAAATTAGATCCATTATTTCTCTCCCTGAAGAAAACCAATGGGAAATAAACCAGACATTGTCTTGGATATGAAACTCTGAAATTACTGGAGAAAAACATGTTGTGAAAATAAGGCAAAGACACAGACTTCCTAAAAAGGACTCCCACTAGTACAGGAACTGACCACAAGAACTGACAAGCAGGACTTCATATAATTAAGTTTCTGCAGCTCTGCACAGTGGAGTATGGCAGCCAATGAGGTTCACGCAGGGTGTGATTATTGCTAGTTAAAAACCTTCTGCACAGCAAAGAAAGCAATTAGCAGGGTAAAGAAACAGTCTTTGCCATTGCTTCCCCGTACAAAGCCCTGGGCTTAATCCCCAGCACCACATACACTGGTGCATGCTGACATGCACAGGCACGATGACACGCTAGTCATCTCAGCACCCAGGAGGTAGAAGCAAGAAGATCAGAAGTTCAATGTCATCCTCAGTTATATAGTTAAGTCTGAGGCCAGCCTAGGTTATGTGAGACCCTGTCTCACGAGAGAGAGAGAGAGAGAGAGAGAGAGAGAGAGAGAGAGAGAGAGAGAGAGAGAGAGAGAAAGCACGATCACCCTATTATTTCCTATGCATACCTGGCAGCCGCTTCAGCCCGAGAAGGATCTCTTTGCGTCTCTCCTGCATGGAAATCCTGTCGTCACACATCATGAGGGCAAACATCACAAGAGACACAAACTGGCTGGTGTAAGCCTGCAGCACCACAGAAAACAGAAGAATTGGCTCCAGGTGAATTTTAAGAACTTGGAAACTTTAACAAAAGATAAGAATTAAATCCTAATTCCTTCACAATAGACACTGCTCATCTTTTTTTAAAATTTTATGTATGTTGGTGTTCTGCCTCCATGTATGTCTGTGTGAGGTGCCAGATCCACTAGAACTGGAATTACAGACAATTGTGAACTGTCATGTGAGTGATGGGATTTGAACCTGCATCCTCTTTATGTAGCCAGTCTCTTAACCGCTGAGTTATCTCTCCAGCCCCTCACTATTCATCTTTTAAAAGCAACTCTGGTGATGCTGGCCTGGCTCAATACTTGGGAACCTATCTCTATTTTTAAGCACTTAAGTTTGTGTTTCGGGCCCACACAGCCTCTCACAAAACACTAGTGAGACCCCTCTCAGTCCTGAGAAAGAAGGAAAAAGACTGAGGAAGGTTCAGTTAATCTGACTGTGCCTTCCCAGGCTATGAACTGTGGCCCCTCCCACATACACTTTTTACCCTTTGCCTACTGGCTGTTCCTCATTTTCACTGCTTTCTTTTAAGGCAGGGTCATACTCTGTGTCACCTAGGCTGAATTCAGAGTAATCCTCCTGCCTCAGCCTCCCAAGAGCAGAAAGTAGGGGTGTGAGCTACCACACCTGGCTCATTCTCACCTTGTGTTTGAGTTTATGGGAAGAGGGTACCTTGGGGGAAGATTTACCTACGTGTGCATGTGGAAGCTGGAGGTTAGCCTTAGGTGTTCACCAGAAGCTGCCCACTGTTCTTCTTGTTGAGACATGGTCTCTCCTGGGGCCTAGGGCTCGCTATTATTCTCTACAGGAACATCCAGGGACCCAGCTGTTCCATTTCCCCTGTGCTGAGATGCTTAGCTGAGACTGGGAACTTACCTCAGATCCTCATGCTTGAGTGCCAAGCTCTGTCCTGACAAGCACAGGTCCCCAGTCTTACTTTTTTAACAAAAAAACTAACTAAAAACTCAATAAAAGTCTAAATGTATGTAAGCAAATAAAAATTAAGAAACTGCAAACTTATGATGATGTATTTGTAATTCATGATTTCCATTTACTTATTTGTATGTGTGTGTTGATTATGGGTGTGTGCATGCCAGAGAGCATACATAGAGGACAGAGGACAGCCTCTGGAGTCAGCTCTCTCCTTCTACTATGGGGGCCCAAAGGATCAAACTATGGGTTGTCAGGCCTGGCAGCAGGTTCCCTTACGTACTTAGCTGTCTTGCTGGCCCCAGTTTTCCTTTCTTTATATTAAGTATGAAAAGAAATCTATTTTCAATAAAAGAAAGAAGAGAAAATTAATTATTAAGCTGAGTATGTTTGCACACATGGTTGTACACACTTATAGTCCTAAGACTTAGGAGGCAGGGCCAGAAGGATTAGGAACCCAAGACTCTCTTTAACTACAGAACAAGTTCAAGGGTAGCCTGAGATACATGAGATCCTGTCTCAAAAACCATTCAGTTAAAAATAAGCGTTAAGTGTCAGAATTTTATAATGCTCTTTTACACTTCACATCTAAGCATCTTCTTTGTTTAGTGGTGTCAAAGACCTTGAGCCGGTTTCCTCCCGATAGCCTCAGATGCCCTTTAAGTTAAGGGCTCAAGAACCCAAGACTATCTTGAGAATTAGCTCAGATACGGAAAGCACCCAGTACAATGTCTGATACACAGCCCGAACACTGTGCTCAGGAGCACTGGCAGAAACGCGCACTGAAAGGTGTGACTATGGAGACAGTGTGCACCTCCCAGCTTGCACACACTGTAAGCCACCTTCAGCTGTGTGTGAAGACAACATGTTCCTGCTCTGCCACATTTTGTCAAAAAGGCAAGGGTTATCTTTTTAGACGACTACCATTTTAACATTTTTTTTAAACATTTATTTGGAGCTAGAGACACACAGGCTTGTCCTGATTGGCATGTAAAAGTCAGAGGACAATTTGTGGGACTCAGTTCTTTCCTTTCACCATGAAGGAGTCTTCTACTGAGTCATCGTCTTGCAGCCCCAGCCCCTTTAAGACAGAATCTCCCTATGTGGCTAAGCTGATCTCAAACTCGAGAGCTCAAGTAATTCCCAACTATAATCCTAGCTGCTGGGACTACAGGTGCATGCAGCCAAACAGACTACCATTCAAAGCTTCAGTTCAAAGAAATTAAGATTTCTTTTTATGTGTGTTAGCTATTACGTATTCTCTTCTGACAATTTTATTCTTCATCTGTTTTTCTTTTTCTTTCTTCCTACTTTCCTTTCCCCTTCCCTCCTTCCTTCCTCCCTTTCTTTCTTGGGGTTTTTTTTTTTTTTTTAAAGAAAGGATTTCTCCATGTGGCTCTGGATGTCCTGCAACTCTCTCCCTCTTTCTCCCCATTCCCTCTCCCTTTCCCTCCTACTCCACCCCCTTCTCTGTAGACCAGGTTGGCCATAAATCCCAAGATCTGGAAGCCTCTGCCTCTGCCTCCTCAGTGCTAGGATGAAGGTGGGGTGCGGTGCTGTGCCTGGTTAACAGTATTATTTCAAAGAAAGCTTCCTTGTGTTAGGTGTTAACACACAAAAGCTTGTACTTACTTTTCATTACTAAACTGTTAGGCATACTGTGCTGTGCACATGGTTGTTATCCAGGGTGTAGTGTGGTTTCACACTCAGTCAGCACTATTCCCTGAATCATTTCCTTGGCGTCTACGCTCCTGCCATGCTGAGGAGGCACCTTCTCAGCCCAACCATTACCTGGGACCCCGACACTTCTGCTGGAGCCCTGGCCTCCACAGCCACTTGTCCCCATTGCATCCCCGCAGCGGACTGGAATGCTCACATGCTAAAGTAAGCATGGAGCCTCCATGCTTAAAAACCCTGTGTTCTAGGGTCTTTTGCCGAACTACCTCTTGTCACTATGAGTGTGCCCTTCAATAAACAGGTCAAAGGAGGCCTTTATCTTGGTCTCCTCAGATAAAAGCTGTTCCAAATCCAATCTGACCCGGTAACAAGCTCAGTCTAGCTTCCCACACTCCCACTGAGTGTGTATACAGCCACCATACTCCATGTCGTCAGTACGTCACAAACTCACTGTGATCATAAGCTACACTTACAACACTTACAGTCTAATGTAAAAACATTTACTCAGAAAATGTTAACTCAACTTTTCAACTTGATTTTCTTTTTATTCAACCAAGACAAAATTAGTTAAAACACATTGGGGCAGGGAACACAAACTAAGTTAGCAGTGTGGTAAAAATTTAAACATCTGCAATAACAAAAACTGCAAATTCTGCACATTTCCTAAGGAAACACCAAATTATCTACGATCTAATGCTACGTGAAAGTCAATGACAGCCTCTAAGCCAATCACTGTTGCAGGCCGAGTTGGAAACTTGTATGCAGGCGCATTACTGAGCCAGTGAAGGGATTACTTAGAACATAGAAATTCACATTCACCATTCAGAAGTGATCTGTAATAAATATACCAAAGCCTATCTTATAAAACTCTAAGCCAAGAATACCTAGACAGATGAAAATAACATTACTTTGAAATCTAAGAAAAATGAAGCTGTATTATATTGCCATACTTGTTAAAATATTTTTACATTTATTTATTTAGAGGGTGTTTGGAGTACAATAACCTCTACTTGTGTGGAAGTCAAAAGACAACTTACAGGCAGTCAGTTCTCTCCTTCCCTCCACAGGTTCAGACTATCAGGCTTGGCTGGTGTTGGTAGTGGGTATCTTTACCTGTGTGACACTTGCCAATACTCACTTACTAAGCCTGAGTCACTTTAAGAAGAAATCACGCTCTATAAAAAGATGCTTGCTTCCTTATAAGATGTAAGCACTGGGGAGCTAAGAAAAGCATACAAGAGACTTCTCTGCACTGGGGCTAGGAGCAGGTACCAGTCCATGTGTTAGAGGCACCCCTGAAAGGTCATAGGGCCTCCTCCTTTTGGTAGGAGCTAGTCTAGTGAGGGTTACCTTGAAAAATGTCTGTGAATGATCTTGTGGGATCGTTGACCCTCAGGTCACCTTTGCTTGGCTCATCCCCCTCACCATGATGCAACAGTCTAGCCAGAGGCACAAAACCATGAGGATGTGTAACTTAGACCTGACCCTCCAGAGCTATGAACTAACAGAAACCTCATTCCTTCAGTTAGCTGTCTCAGGTATTTCGTCATCATGATGTGAAGCTGACTGATGTAGCTTTGCAACTCCTATAAATCTTGTTTCAATTTTTTAAAAAAGTAAAAGGATTTGCTTTCAAAGAAAGAACTACTGATACTAATAACAAAATGAACAAGCTTCAAAGGCTTCATGCTAAATGAAAGCCAGTTACAAAACACATGTATGATAAAACTCCCATTCACGAGAAAACTCTGGAAAACAACAGTCTTTTAGCAAAGAAAAGCAGTCGTGAGCATGCGGGTGAGCATGCGGGTAGAGAGCTGAGGTGGGCCAGGGCTGGAAAGGGCAGAGGAGCAAATGCTGTTCTGTGAGCAAAGTCTCCTAGCACCGTGTGTGCCGACAGCTGCACAACCCTAAGGTACCATGTGACAGTGCAGAGCTGTAGAAAAGAAAGGGTGGAATCCAGACGGTGGACAGTGGGTGTTAAGTCACTGTAACCACTACATACATGTGAACCTTCATAGTAAAACGAGGGAGGAAATCAGAGCTCTCATAAACAAAAGATTTATTTCCCTTGCAACTCCTCGCCCCTATGGCCGCACCATGGTGAAGTGCAGTGGCTCACAGGAGCTGTTCCCACACTGCACCAGAGCTGTCTCAACACTGCTGCAAACAGCCAGTTATGCACTCACCAACGATGGGGTCCTGAACACACGCATCTTATGATGTCTGAATACCATATGGAGAAAATCCACATTTCAGCTATGTGTAAATCATAGTAATATCAAGGCTCTCAATTAAAACAAAAACAAAAAACTCAAGAGTTTTTAACGTAAGAATCACACATGTTCCCACAAAAAGTTTTCCATAATAGTTTTTTAAACATTAAAGCCTAAACCACTAACATATTAGAGTTCAACAAAAAATATTAAGCTAAAGCAAAAAAACAGATAAGTTAAATTTTCAAAATCATATAAAGTAACATATCTGAGGAGATTAACCTTTTATATCAATACAGCTTGAGAGATGGATATTTCTTACATTTATTCATATCTCAACTTCAAAGAGCAAAGCAGCTTTACACACCTTTAAAAAAGCAGTTTTAAGCTTCTACAGATGCATTGTCTAAACAGAAATAGATACTGTCATGTAAAATCTACTTTTAAAACATAAAGAAATGAGTTTTATTTATTTGACTGTGTGGGGAAGGGAGAGGTAGGCACTAGGAGTGCACACACATGCACCCACACGAGCTGGGAGTGCACACACATGCACCCACACATGAGCTAGGAGTGCACACGCATGTATCTACACATGAGCACAGGAGAGCAGGCCATGAGGCCTGTTCTATCAGTCTCTGCCTTATTCCTTAAGACACAGTCACTCCATGAACCTGGAGCTAAGTAGATGGCTAACAAACCTAGGTTCCTCCTGCTCTCCTCCCTAAGGGAAGAGAGTACATTAACTATCCACAGATCAGAGTCTCTTACCAACAGTATGGTTAAGTAATTTCCACGGAAGAAACCAAAAATTTACCTTTGTACTGGCCACACCAATCTCAGGACCAGCATTAATATGAACCCCACAATCTGTCTCCCTTGATATAGAACTGCCGACTGTATTTGTGATCCCCACAGTTAAGGCTCCTCTCTCCTTACAGTAACGAAGACCCATCAGGGTGTCAGCTGTCTCGCCTGTGTAAAATGAACAACAGTAACAAAGAACAGTTTCAGAGGATGCAGCTTCTTACACGAAGACCAACCAACTGACATGTTTCTAATATTATCACTTGTTTTAAATAAAGCACAAGGCACGCTCTTATTAAACTTACAAGATATGGCCGAGCATGTGGCACAGGCCTTAAATCCTAGGACTTGGGTCAAAGAAGCTGGCAGTTCATTGAGTTGGAGGCCAGCCTGGTCTACCTAGTGAGTTCAGGCCAGCCAAGGCTACACAGTGAGACCCTGTCTCAAACAATAACAAAAATCATACATTTACAAGGTGTAAGATTTCTAGGATCAATTTTTGTTTCTGAAAATTAAACTCTTCAAGCTATATGTAAAAAAGGTGTTCATCTTTACTAAGTCATAAAGAATGTATAGGTGCAACTGAAAACAACCTGTATTTACAAGGTCATCTTAAATGCCGGTTTAAGTATCAGTTCTTAAAAGATACAGTAGAATTATTAGGAAACTTGACTTAAATGACTTTTCCCCTTCAAGTCTAAAATGAACGCACCTGACTGACTAATGAAGAAGCAAACATCGTCCCGAAAGACTGGAGTGTTTCTGTCCAAGAAGTCACTGGCGAGCTCCACCATCACCGGCAACTCCGTCAGCTCCTCCAGGACCTGACGGGTCTGCAGAGGAAAAAGAACACAATCTGCCTTAAGACATCCTTTCGCATTGACATTCTTTGGTCTTAAAGTATAGTCTCCACTTTTTCAATTACAGAAAATAACATACAGACTAGAGGTGTAGCTCAGTGGTGAGCGCTTGCCTAGCATGCGCAGGGCCTGGGTCCCAACCCTAGGCACTGCCACAAGAAAAACAAGGCATAAATTGGAAACCATTAAGTAACACAAATTAAAGAAAGAAAAAAATTAAAAGTATTCACCATCCCACCATTCAAGAGATAGCACCGCTAACTCTTCAGTACAAGCCTTTGAGAACAACTACCAATGCTACGCTCTGTTCTGTTCAACACTACACTAATCTGAACTCAGCTAATCCAATCTGGCCTCAGATCTGCAGTATGTTCCTGTCCCAGCCTCCGGAGTGCTGGGATTACAGGTGTGAGCCATGAATCCAAGCTCCATGAAACATTCTGATAAGCAAATATATCCACGAATATGAAACATTTGAGCAGAAAAAGCACTGTTCTGAGTCGACGTGTGTAGCACTAATTCTCTAATTCTAAACATATAAAATTAAAGTTCAAATTTTAATAATGTACATATTCAGTGAAATTTAAATACTTTAAAAATGTACTATATTTATAAATAATACTATTTCAAAAATGTGAATACATTTTAGAAGATGTGTTTAGGGCAGCTCACTACTGTCAACTTTGGAGCAATGGATCACAGTGTGAAAGAGGAAAGCTGACTTTATCCCACAGCTCTTACACTTCTGCCCGCCCACAAACAAACAGAACTGTTCGTTTATGTCTGGTCCCACAAGGATTCTAGTTTGGCAGTTTTTAAGCAATATTACAGCAACACGAATGTTTGAAAATTAGGTGTTCCAACTTTTAATTACTTTTCTGTTGGTGTATTTATAATTATTTATAAGTCAGTTACTGACACTAGCAAGCTAGATGTCTTCCTTCAAACCAATGTAAATAAAAAAAAAAAAAATCCCCCTAGATTACAAATACATTACATTACATTGGCATTTATCTTCAAGCAACCCAACCTACCAGATATTTAAAAATAATGTAATTCACAACTACCTCAAACCTTAGTGTTGATGGAGCAAATGTGTTGCTCAAAATGCTCAACCTGAGTTGTCAGAGCAATTCTTTACAAATACACATAGTTCAATATTTTCATCCTAACCTAAAAAAATAGGTTTTTTCATTAATGCTGCAAATTCCATTACATGACACTGAAAACCCCGAAGGTAATTAAAATTTGGAAAGCATCCTAATTTGAGAACAACTTGAGCATAGGCAGTTGTTACTCGTCAGGGTACAGATACACTGAGAGAAGGCACATGTGTCTGTCACATTTGACTATATCATAAAGTGAAACACTCGATCTAGGATGAACAGAATAAACAGCACTATTCCATGTGCTACCGCAGGAGAGTTCTTACGTACGTGCTTTCATTAATTTTGGCACACATATCCCTTACAAAATCTCACCCTTAGACAAGACAGACAGTGCGGAGAATTCTAACATAGCAATATTTTGTACTCAATTGAGGATCAGCACTGAATGCAGCAGCAGCCAAATGCTTTGTCCTGAGCAGAAGACTCAGTCACAAATGGACGCACGGAGCTGACCTCATCCACATCTTCCTTACGTTCTCACTAGTATCTTTAACTTACTCTCTCTTCATGCTTATAAAATGCCACCTTCTCAGACTAAGAAGGGTCTGGGGAGAGGCTCTCTGGAAAAGTACAGCTTGCTGACATGCAAAGGCTGCTAACCAGACAATTTCACACATTCAATAAATGATTGGTGTGGTGGCCCTTGCCTTTAACCCCTGCACTCAGGAGGCAGAGGCAAGGGGATCTATGTGAGTTCCAGGACAGCTGATCTACAAGGTTAGTTCCAGGTCATTCAGGACAGCCAGGGTTACACAGAGAAACCATTCATTCATTCATTCATTCATTCATTCATTTAAAAATGCTCCCGGACAGGGTTACACAGAGAAACCATTTATTTATTTATCTATTTATTTATAAAAAAGGCTCCCAGAGTAAAGGATAAAAAATTGCCAGGCGGCCGTGGCGCACGCCTTTAATCCCAGCACTTGGGAGGCAAAGGCAGGCAGATTTCTGAGTTCAAGGCCAGCCTGGTCTACAGAGTGAGTTCCAGGACAGCCAGAGCTACACAGAGAAACCCTGTCTCGAAAAACCAAAAAAAAAAAAAAAAAAAAAAAAAAAAATTATCATCATCAACTTTGGAAACCCATCTTAAAGTAAGAGACCTATACACGCCAGTGTTTAATCCATTTCCTTATAAAACAACTACAGGTAACATGTCCCAGGTTCTTACTGACAACTAATGTAAGTGGCTTTCACAGACTTTTAAAGCTTTGATAGGCAGGTGTCCTGACTGTAACACAGCACAACTGAAATGTCAAGGAGTCACTTACTGCCATACCAGCGTGGTAACTCGTGCCACAAGCAATGAGAATCAGCCGCCGACACCGCTGGATCTCCTTAATGTGATCTTTCAAACCTCCCAAATTCACTGAAATAAAAATGTGTATATATAATTACCTAGAAAAGACCTACATAAAACAGGGAATCACTTTTCATCAGTATCCACTGTTAACATAGAAAATACTAGTGTTTAAGTAACTCATATTCCTGTTTGGAACTGGCCCCTCCCCCATCTGTACTCACCTCACCCACCCATCAGGGCACACAGTCAGGCACGGCCCGACTTTTAGTCACTTTCCATTCCTCTCTGCACATTAAAAACTACCTTAAAGGAAAACTACGAGACAGGAGCAGTAGGTCAGTTGGCACTGAAAGCTAGATCTGGAGAGAGGATGACAAGAGGGCACAAGGAAATTTCCAGAATGACTGAAATGGTCTATGTTGTGACTCTGTGGAGGATATGATTATGGCTGTTACAAAGGTCTGTCAAACCCAGAATCTTATCAGGAAGCTGAGACAATAGTCTCAGTGACACTAGTAACTCAAGATTAATTAGCCTGGACAATACAGCAAGATCCTATCTCAAAAAAAAAAAAAAATGAAAACAGAATGTTGCATTTAGAATGATGCATTTGGGGCTGGAGAGATGGCTCGGGTCTAGAGGACTTAATGCTCTTGCCCAGGATACAAACAAGTTCAGTTCCCAGCCCCCACACAGTACCTCACAAGCATCTGTAACTCCGCTTCTAGGGGATCTAACACCTTTGTCGGGCACAGGCATGCACGTGGTGCACATACCTACATGCAGGCAAAACACCCATACTTACAAAGTAAAAATAAGTACGTCTTTTTAAAAAAATAATTGTGTTTTTAAAATGATGAATTTGGGTAGGTGAGATGACTCAGAAAGTAATGGCTGTCGAGCCTGATGGCCTGACTTCTACCCAGGATCCACATGACAGAGGAGAGAATCAACTCCCACAATCTGTGCTCTGACCTCTACCTACATACCGTGACATATGTGCACACACACACACACACCAATCAACGCAAGAAAATACATGATAAAGTAAGGCTGGGAAATAGGCTAATTCATAACGTGTTTGTTACACAAGCATGAGTTTGATCCCCAGAACCCATTTTAAAAAGCTGAGGATGATGGGGTGTGCTTATAATCTTAGCTCTGGGAAGAGCAAAAGGATCCCTGGGGCTCACCACCAGCCATGCTAGCCTAATCCACAAACGCCAAGTCTCAGTGAAAGACCCTATCTTAAAAAACAAACAAAACAGGGTGGAATAAGCCTGAGACCCAAGGATGACCTCTGGCTTCCACATCAGCACCAGCAAGCTCGCTTGTATATATAAACACACACACACACACACACACACACACCACACACACACACACCTAAACACATGAACATAGGTAGGTACAATCAAACATACAAAATAATCATTTTCATTATGTCTAATTATGTTTCAATAAACCTACCTAGAAAATTACATTATGCTTATTTCTACAAACTCCAAACTATGGTGATATATTTTTCTAAGAACACTTCTTGTCTTCAAAGAAACTAAACTATCGCCAGAGCCTGCAGCCACATTCACAGTGTGCAGATCGTGTAGGACGGTGCATCCACCCTGCTATTCTACTATATACCCAGCCTGTTTAAATCAACCTGCCTGTAAGAGAACAAGGTAACTGACTTTACTACGTGTTGGATTTCCCATGCTCAGCTTTACAACTTAAGCTCAGTGCACACCTCACTCTTAGATGATGTACTTTCCCCTGCCCCTGACCTAGAAGAATCATACATGTGTGCTGGGGCAATCACTGCTGAGAGCAGCAAGCAGGCTGAAAGCAACCTTAAAACAACACATACATGTTGGAAGCACCACGTGCGCATAGCTCTGTTTGCAACCAACTGCTGTTCTGAGTCAGGAAAGTAACTTCTTCCCTTGTAAAACTCAAAGATTTGTATAAAGAATTCCTCATTTCTTTCCCATTCCATGTTTTCTGTTTTGTTCAAGAAATATAGAGCAAAGCCCTTTGTTAGGGATAACACAACAGAGAGATCAGACACACAGAGAACCAACAGGGACAGACAGATCAGTTATACAGAACAGACATGCTGCCAAGAGGCCAGTAGCCACAATGGAAGACACAGGGAGAAGCAGAACTCAAACTTGAATGTTTCTGGTCAAACTACTCTAAGAGGAAGTTCCCATTCTCTCTCATTCCTTAATGCAACAGTGACGCATTGGAGGGACCAAATGAGGTCTTCTAATGTGGTACTGATGTGCACAGAACCCTGCAGTCCTGTTTGTATGCAAGCCCTCTCTTCTCTCAGTCTTTGCAATGGCCACTGACTTAACTGTTCCAGTTCCAATGTTGGCATCACTTGGACTGCTGGGACATCTCTCCTCTCTGCCTATCTACTGAAATCCTTTGGATCATCTCTCTGAAGATGGTGACAGCAATATTCTCTCAGCAAGTGTGAAGACCTAATTTTGGATCTCTAACACTTACATAAAAAGGTGGGCATAATGACAGGTGCCTGTGATCCCAGCATTACAAAGATGGAGACAGGCAAGTCCCAACATTAGGAAGGTGGAGCTCAATGACTCAAGTCAAGCCAATCAGTGAGCTCCAGGTTCATAATATAAGGTGAAAGGTACTGAGAAAGACATACAACATTGACCTCTGACCTCCACATTCACACAAACACACTTGTTCATGTATACAAGTCTCAGTCCCCAGACACTAGCAAAGTAGAAACCAAACAAAGCAATAACAAAACGTGCTGCTGATTTCCCAAATGGCTGAGAATATAAACTACACTCTTCATGGTTTTCAGGTCCCCTGTGGCCATTTCCAGGTTCACTCCTATGCCTGTTCTTAATCAAAACACAGTGTAAGAGCACAGTGTTTCCACAGGCCTTGCTGTGTGCTGTGGTTCAGGTAATGTGTGTTATATTGGTAAAATATTGTGTGCTGTTTGAATCCAGAGAAACTGCCTCTGGAAGTGGGGTTTTCCCATCCCCACCATTTCAAGCCCAAGAATGTCTGTTCTCTACAATCTGAAGACAGGTTAGCCCTCTGACACTGTGACAGGCAAGAGAAGAAAACAGTAAAACAACCTAAGAGTTTAAAAAAAATAATAAAACCATTGAGCCCTTGAGAACAGCTCCAAGGAAAGATTTTCTAACAGATGTTACTACTGCTTTCCCCATAATAAAAAAAATGTCTACAGTGGGAAGAGAAAGCTGAAAATCCAGGACCACCTCAACATCCCAGGTCTGTCTCTGTTCTACTCAATCAGACAATGTCCTCTCTAGATACTCAGACTCCTCACTCACTTAAGAGACCCTTTTACCCTGACTAAACTCCAACTGAGTGTGTTACAGAGGCCTGCCCAGTTAGTTTCTGCTAGATATTTTGATAGTTTGTGCTGTCTGTCTGTTTACCCATCATCTTCTATTGATTGTTACTTTGGCTTGCCATATACTTAATAAACTCAGTCATTCAAAACCAAATGTATGGCTATAAAACAGAAAAGAAGCAATGGCTGGAGGACAGGCCTCTCCCCAACTTTCCTAAACTGACTTTCTTTTACAACTCTTCAAATCATAGATCTGGGACATACCCTAAACTACAGAGTACTCCATAAGCAGCCTCCTCATGGTTTTCCCACCAATGTCCAAGTGCTCCCATCTGACCTCCACTTAGTTACATCTTCCAAACCTACACCTTCCAACTTCGTGAGGCTTCCCCTCATCCCAACATCCCTTTCCACAAATAAACTCATTCTCCACATTTCCTAAATTCAATACTAAACTTTAAACACTTTCTAGTTCTAGGATCACATTTTATTTAAATTGTTAATTCACATGATTAAATTATTGAGGGCAAGACTACATCCACACTTTGCTAAAGTCTACTCCTATGACATGAGTTGGAGACAAGAGTCCAGTCATGAGATGTCTGCAAGCTGCTGTGGCATGTGCTCTAGAGACCAGAGCTGCTCTTTGACTTCTGCTTTCAACATGGAATAAGGTGCAAACAAGACCTCTGCGGAAGTTCATGTTTTGCTACTTATGAAAGAAACCTAGGGGCTGGAACGATGGCTCAACGGTTAAGAGCACTTGCTGTTATTGCAGAGAACTTGGGTTCTGTTTCCAGACACACATGATGGCTCCCGACTATATCCAGTTCCAGAGGATCTGACATCCTCTTCCAACCTCCAAGAGCACCAGGTACCAATGTGGTACATATATACAAGCAGGCAGGCAAAGCTCTCATATATATAAAACAAATAAATCTCAAAGAAAATTTTAGAAAGAAACCTAGCCTGACCCATACATGAAACCTGAACAAGCACAGAGGTTCTTTTCAGAATCCATAGTGCCCAAGACATGCAAAGAACTGTCCTGGCAGCCACAGCAGAAACCCAGTATGTGACAGTCACCCTCTAGTGGGACTATGCACATTCACACTGTGGGTCCCCAGCCCTACCATCCAACTCTAGAACCTTCCAGCATACCCAATGGAAACTACCCAGGAGTCCGTGACTCTCCACTACCGTCCCAGCACCTGGTCACCATCAGCCCACACTTCCTGTCTCCAAATCTGAGCTCTGACTCAACCCACAGTGTAATCACACTGTGATACCTGGCAATCTCAGCTGTTCCACAGACCTATAAGAAAAACAATGCATTTTCAGGTTGCTAATGGTACTCCCCCAGGAGACTTAAATGACAAAATACAAAATGTCATTACCAGTGTAGTCATCAAAATTGACTCTTCCTCTCATTGTGTTCACAACAGATTCTGGCTGCTCAAAAATTTCCTTCTGCATAAATGAACTAAAGTTGCCTACAAAAATAAAAATTATATAATTAAAACAACAGTAAATAAGCTAAGAAATCTGTACACAACATATATCTCTTCAATATAAACACACTATTTCTTTTCAACTTGATCTTGGTATTTGAGACAGGGTCATGCAAGAAGGCATACTCATTCAGATTGACTTCCTAAAGCCTGGATGAGTATTTTAACTCTACATGAAAGACGAATAAGGAAGAAAGTCACTTTTATTTACTTAATAGCTAAAATTCATAGTTATACAAAAAGAGGGGCATAGGATAAATTTTTGAGTCAAATTTAAGTTCAGATCATCAAGCTACCCTTTACTATGTCACCCAGGACATTTCCTTACTTATAAATAAGATCAATATTCACTTCCTCAATGGTCTGTAGTAGGCTCACGGAACCTTGAAGACAGTAGCTCTATGATACAATTCCTACTACAGCACAATCCGAAAGGAGAATAAAAACCATAACAGATAACAGCAGTGCACATCATGTGGGCACACAGGTATCAAACACTGCTCTAAGAGCTTACAGAGATCAGCCTTCTCCATCCCCAAACCTTAACGTGATAGAGTCTATTTCCCCCTCTTAACACGAGAAGACTGAAGCACAGAGAATACAACAAGAGTACTGAACAGACAGGAGACATACTTATCCTTAAAAAGCATCTTTAAACATTTGGCACTACTCAAAAATAAACCACGAGTTAGTTTCAAGAACTATTCCAAGACCAGCAGACAGTTTCTCCGAGTTACCCTTCTGGGTTGACCATCCCACTCATCGTAAGGAAGGCTTCCCCAGCTTCCTCAGCCGTAAGTCTTACAGTCCTAACATTAGAAGGTACTCACCCTTCATGATCTGCTGGAGTTCCATCTGGAGAGTTTGCACAGCTCGGCCAGGATGGTCTCCTGCAGTGCGTTTAATTCGGTGGATAGAGAGACGGCCATCCACCACTGCTGCAACGTCATCATCTTCCAGAAAGATGACACGATTGGTGTGCTCTATCACAGCACTACAAAATGGTGAAGGGGATGTTATCAATAACCAAGGACAGAACACATGGACCAAGCGCAATCACCAACTCTCATCTTACACCACATGTCAATGTCTTCGCTTCCTACAGGGCCATATTAAACATGTGGTCACTGTGAACAAAAAAAGGAAGTGGCCCTCTGCACAGCAACCTAACCACCAGTTCAACAAAACGAGAATGCAAGGCTATTTCCGCCTCCTGCCAGCTCTCACGGAAGCCTGCCACTGTAACCCCTAAGTGTTTCTGAATGCTACCTTCCATGTCACTGCACTGCTGAGTATAGCTCTGGCTGGTTCTGCAGCATCCCTAACTATCAACTACTTCTCTTACCTCTCTGTTCTCTTTTCTGCCCAAGTCAACAGCAAAAGATGATGCTAATCAAAAAAAAATTCCCTCACCCAACAAATCACTTCTCAGCTGCCTTCTGGTGCTCAGGAGAGCTTCAAACTGCCATATACGTCCCATCAACTGTCCTCTTAGTCTCTCAATGCCCTTCACAAGCTGCTCAATGCCCTTCACAAGCTCATAGTGTTTGTCCCCCAACCTTTCACCTAAGTATCTCCTGATCTTTCCAGCTCAGATTGAGCTTAATTGCCTTAAAAAAAAAGATCTACTCTCAAGGCATTAAGGGAGTCTGCTATAGGAAGTGTAGCTCTTGTCACACAGTAGGAACGCCACAGAGATGCTTTGAAATGTTGTGTCCCCTAGTATGGCAGACCAAGCAGTATTTTCATTGTACCATTCTCCAGAAACTAGCATATGATGCTGTAGGATGTTTGATCACACTGTGAACACCAAGATTGTGATATTTACTGAAAAAAATTGTTTCTAGTTGTGGTGTGGCTCTACCCACAACACACATTTTTAATCCCTCTGGCTGGAATACAGACACGCCCTTACTACAAACCTTTAATCCCAAACAATGAAAGTAAAGTTAGTTTGTAGAGGGAAGTACCAATGTTTGAAAGCAATGTCTAATTGAGAGGCAAAGTGACAAATCAGAGAACGATTTGACAGACTAGGATATGGCCAATTCTCAAGAGGAAAGGGAAGCTACTTAAGAGAGCAGTGTAGAGAGGGGTGTGAGGGGCAGGGCAGTTTTACCAAACAGTTACATAGAGAGACAAATTGTAGAGAGAACAAGCTAGACACAGGTGAAGACAGAACAAGCCAGAAAATGAGAAGGAGCCAGAAGATCAAAACAGATTGCCAAAGTTAGTATGAGGCCAAGCAGAGCAATTCAGAAAGCAGAGATAGAAGACAAATTGAATCAGTTAGCTTGAAGAGTTTGAGACAGAACAGCCGAGTTGAACCAGCCATCCAGAGATCAGAAAGAACTAGAAAGGGTGAGCCAGTCTCAGAATGTGAAAACAATCTAGGCCTAGATTAGATTAGACAGAGGCTAGAAGTTTCCAGGACTAGGCCTAGGTTAGCAGACGGAGGCATTAAGCCTCGGAGACAATTACAGGAGAATAAAATTACTTTTACAATATGGTTCTGCTAATAAGCATGTAAGAATGAATCAAAAATTGATACTCTTCAGCAATTCTTAGTTTGAGTCTTGACTATCAACTCTGTAATAAACCCACTTAATGAGAGCAAAGACAAATTTGAAAAATCTAGAAAACAGTAAAGTTTGTTTCTCAGACAATACATTCCTTGAAGCACTAAGTGATATTTTCTCATTCTTTCTTCCACTTATTTCCAGTCTCAGCAAATGAATCAAGTATTTGCAGACAATGAGTGGTTCTATTTTATCCCTACTCCTACAGTATTTGAATCACCAATGCCTCTAAATATTCTGTTTTCTTTTAAAATTTCAGTCGTCCTTTGTAGAAGAATTATACTGTAAGTTAACTCGAAATGTAAAAGCTAAATGTCCACAAGACCCAAACTCTAGTCTCTCAGCAACTTTAAATACTGGAAAAAGCAACCCCTCCTTCTATAATACTTAGATGCACCTCCCAGAAATCAAACAAAGAAACAAAAACTCCAGAGTAAATGCAAGGAATAGGTCTCTAAGAATACATATGTAGCCGGGCGGTGGTGGCGCATGCCTTTAATCCCAGCACTTGGGAGGCAGAGGCAGGTGGATTTCTGAGTTCGAGGCCAGCCTGGTCTACAGAGTGAGTTCCAGGACAGCCAGGGTTACACAGAGAAACCCTGTCTTGAAAAACCAAAAGACAAAAAACAAAAAAAGGATACATATGTAAAGCGACCATCATGCTTTGAAGCAGGAGAAAGTGTTCTCATTGTCCTATGCTCACAAGGTGAGCCCAACTGTTTTAACTAAGGAGTGCTGGAGCTGAGGCAGTGGTGAGCTGCCTGCTTAGCATTCCCAAGTCAGTTCTATTCTCAGCACTTAGATTTTTGCATGATACCTTCATGGTGTGGAGTTTTCCTGAAAATTCTTTTGACTCAATGTAGGAAGCTCACCTTGCATCAGAAGCAAAGTAATATTCAACGGCCTTCTCCTCAACAGGGAAAAGGCATGTGGTGCTATCCACACGGGAAAGACCGCAGCTTCCTTTCTTGTCTTTGCCTAGAGCACAGAGATAAGTTACAATTAGCAAGCACAGAAAATCATGCTACAGTTTAGAAATATACATAACTGTTCATAAAGTCAACAACAAAAAGCAGAGCAGCCAACAAATTCAGCAATTCCCACAGTGAGGTAGCTTACTGGGTCCCATGCAATAAGCCAGTGAGAACAGGCGGGAAGGGCAGTGAGACAGCACCGCAAGCCCTCGGCACACAGCACCGCTGCACTGTAAACTCCATAAGGTCATTTCTTCTCAAGTAGAAACCCAACAGATTTAGTTAAAACTTTTAAAAATCTAGAGGCTGCAGACTTAGAGACATGTCTCAGAGATAAAAGACACGCACTGCCACTGCAAGAGGACCCAAGCTGGGTTCCCAGCGTCCTCATGGTGGCTCACATCTATCCATAACTCCAACTCCGAGGGCTCAGACTCCCTCTTCTGCCTCCTGGGTAGCAGGTACACTCATGATGTCCTTAAATACATGCAGGCAAAACATTCATACATAAAACTTTTAAATAAAAAAATAACCAATATTGTACAATGAAAAATAAAGACATAAAGACAGACTAGTGCCAAATTATTTAAAAAACAAACAAACAAACAAACAAAAACCTCTCTAGATTTTAACAGCAAATCAGGCCTAGAATATTCATTAAACTTAAAGCAAAGGGAGATGAAGAGATGGCTCATCAGGTAAAGGCTAGCACTGAGCATGAAGACCTGAGTCAATCTCCAGGTCCCACACAATAGAGGGAGAAAACTAACTCCTACAGTTTATCTTTTGACTGTATTAAATAATTAAACATAAATACACATACATGAATAAATAAATGTAATTTAAAAGCAAATCAAAGACACATGCCATTTTAACCATGATATGCCAATACAGCACCTACTCCTAGCCACAGAAAATGCTATAAGCCAAGAATCTTTCCTGTCTTAGTATTGTGTTTTCAGCATCTCTTTAATCTCTTAATTAAATTAATTTTCATCAGTAATAATTGTTTTGTTTTGTTTTTTGGCTAGAAATAAGGAAGTATGTTAGTATGACAAATTCTCTAAGTGAGAGCCAACCGAACTGGTACGGCGTATATGTATGTATGATTCAACTCCTATCCTCTAAAATATATGTACAATGACTAGATAGTCCTTCTTATAAAGATTCACCCCAAGTTCAACCTGTGGCTGTCTGGAATAATTTAAGCAAGAAACCAAACTAGAACTTTCCATCCAAACTCAAAAGCAGAAAATAGAGTCCAAATTTAAAACATGAGAATGCATTGACAAACTGTAGAAAAGCAGCTCACTCATAAAGACATAGCTCCAGAGGACTCCACTGCAGTGCTAATTAAACAGCTACTGCATTTGGCAAAAATCTTAAACCTGACCATCAAAAAGTGAATTTTAGGCCAATGGGAGGCAGAAGCTGGCAGTTTCTGTTAAATTCAAGGCCAGCTTGGCCTATATAGTATGTTCTGGGCCAGTCAGAGCTACACAGTGAGACGCTGGAGAGATGCTCACTGGTTAACAGAACCGGCTGCTCTTCCAGAGGACCTGGGTTGGATTCCCAACACCCATATGGCCATTCAAGCCAGGGGACACCTCGCCCTCTTCTGGCATCTACAGGTATTGCATGCTTGTGATGCACAGACATACATATAAGCAAATACTCATACATAAAATAATCTCCCCAGCCGGGCAGTGGTGGCGCACGCCTTTAATCCCAGCACTTGGGAGGCAGAGGCAGGCGGATTTCTGAGTTCGAGGCCAGCCTGGTCTACAGAGTGAGTTCCAGGACAGCCAGGACTACACAGAGAAACACTGTCTCAAAACAAACAAACAAAAAAATAATAATCTCAAAACTTTTAAAAATAAATCCTTTTAAAAAAACACTGAATTGTTCCTAAAAGGAGTAAAGTCACATGTGTACACCTCTAATCCTAGTATTCTGGAAGTTGAGGCAGGAAAACCAACATCTCAGCTATACAGTAAGACTTCGTCTCAGCACACAAAATCTACATTGAAAAACAAGTAGAAGCCCAAACAACATTTAAAATTACAACCTGCTTTGTTTCTAAAATGTCCTAAAGCTGAGTATCACTGCAAATACTGGTAATTTCATTGTTAAGAGAAGCAGCTCCAATTGAAATATTTAAAAGAAACTGAGACATCACTGACTATAAATGCCTATAAACTTCTTTTCCATATTGGGAACTCTCTCACTCAAATGAAACTGTTTTCTAGTGGGAAGAGGTGGCTTTAAGTTAAAGACAATGGCAAAAGCCTAAAAGCCAGTCCAAAGCTCTCTCTACCACCCTTCCAACCAAGCCTGATCTCTTGACAGCATGGCACTGGGCTCCACACCATCCATCTACTAGAACTAGAGAAACTCAGATTTCCAGGGTCATCTCCTAGGAAAAATGTTTCTTCCAACTTTTAAAGACCTCACCCAAGTTTTTTTAATCATTATTTTAAAAGCCACCTAACACAGCCTATGAGATGGCACTCATGACACAGAGGCAGTGCAAATGCCGGAGTCTGGAGCTATGGCTCCAGACTCTGCTTTCACTGCTGGACTGGTTTCTTCTGGAACAGGTGAGAGAGAAGTGAAACAGCTGGAAAAAGGAAGGAGCACTGTCAAGCATGGAAGGCTGGTTAAGGAAATAACATTCTTCCCACGTAAAACACGAAAGCAGTCATCCGAAGATGAGCAGGCTCAGCATTCTTTTGGTAACTGTTAGTCTACAAGCCAAAAATTACATATTAATCATTAAGGTTTCACTTCTTTGAAGCCAACATTCCCTTTTACACAGAAAGTTCTCAGCAGTTAGTAATAAAACAAAAAGTACACTGTTGTTCTCTCTGTGTGTAAGTCAATAAAATTGTTTATAGTTTGCATAAAGGCATACCACAAAATTAATTTTGACCATGTGTGGGAGCACACTGTAGCTCTCAGGAAGTATAGTCAAGGTTGAGTTAAAGATCAACCTTGACTACATAGAGTGTGTGGAGTTAATGTAGGCTATACAAAATCCTGTTTCAACCTCCTCTCAGAAAACAGAAAGAAGTAAAGAAACTGGTACTGGAGAGATGGCTCTCCAGCTAAGAGAATTTCCTGGTCTTTTAGAAGACAAAGGTTTGGTTCCCTGAACCCAGATCAGGCAGCTCACAACCATAAAGACTCAGCCCCAGGAGATCTAATGCCTCTGGCCTCCCAAGGTACTTTCACTAGCATCCACACACCCACATGCAGACACACATGCCTACATATAATAAAAAATAAATAAATAAAAATAAAAAATAAATCTTAAAAAAAAATCAGCCTGGAAGCTGGGGATACAAGCCAGTGGTAGAATACCTGCCTAGCATATATATGGCTCTGGGTTTGAATGCCACACCAGGACTAATAATGACAAACCCTCAAACATAAAAAATAAAGTATGGCTCCAAATTAAGTAAAACAAATCATTATATCAATGTAAAATATAACAGTAAAATGTCATGCACTAAATAAGAACCATTTAAATCCAGTTAAGAGTGAGGTTAAGTCACTCAAGAAACGGCTGCTTACTTCACTGTTCCTTTCCCAATCTAAGCATGCATCTATATGATTTTAAAACAGGGAGGAAAAAAAAGCCCTTAATTTGAAATATTCCTCAAACCTCCCATTTTAGCGAAACAGTCATTAAATAATGCAACTTTCAAAATGGCAAAAGCAAACAGACAAAATGTATTCTGCGAATTAGAAAAATGCCAAAACATCTTCCCATAAAGTAAGCACATTTTTAGAGCCTCAGTTCATTTCAAAAACAAAGAATTAGTAAATGAAGGAAGGCAGGAGAAATCCTTCCATCCGTGCAGAGTGCATTCCCACCTCGTTCTGCCTGTGATCCCCACCATGTGAACTTTGATCCAATCTGAGTCCTAGCTATGGATGTACAACAGAGAAAAATTCTCTTGTCAGAGTGTTCACAAGTTTTTCATGTCTAGATAGAACTATGTAATTGTATGCACAAGTACACACGGATCCTACCAAAGAACATTTACTGCAGCACATGGGGCAGGTTCTCAAAGCTCCTGCACCATACTTACAATGGAATGCAACAACTTACCTGTTCTATACAGAATCGGGATGTGATCTGTAGAAAGCTTATGTTCACTCCGCACACCAATCAAGAGAGGGCTACCTCGCCTGAAATGCAATGAGTCAGAATCAAACCTTTTCCATAAATAATGCACTAACAAAATAAATTTTAAGTATGAATTCAAAATTCACTTTAATTTGAAATGTAATGCTCTTCAAATGATTGAATTTCCCCTCTGAGTTGAACTTCAGGTATATCTAAATAACTACATTAGAAAACTGAGTCCCTAGGCCATACCTGCCTACTTCTAATAAACAATCTTTCAACTGGCAAATTATAATTGCATTAAAATCTCACAGAGACACAGTGAGGCCCTTCCTCTGCAGCGGCTTTCATGCCTGACAACAACTCTGAGTGCTGGTGGGAAGGCCATGTGTCCCAACACACTCAAGTATTTCCTATCTGACCCACTCTGGAAAAGATAATTGCCAACCCATATCCTATAACATTGTATTTTAAACTGTTCTTTTAATGTGAAGAACTTTTCATTGTACACGGACACCAATATATCCTTAGGCATCCTCCCTTCAAATTAAAGATAACCTTCTATTTAAAGTTTTTGTTGTTGTTGTGTTTTGTTTTAAAGATTTATTTATTATGTACATAGTGCTCTGCTTGAGTGTATGCCTGCAGGCCAGAAGAGGGCACCAGATTTCATAGATGCCTATGAGATCACATGTGGTTGCTGGGAATTGAACTCAGGACCTCTGGAAAGGCAGCCAGTGCTCTTAACCTCTGAGCTATCTCTCCAGCCCCCCGGATCTTAAATGTTCTTACTGCTCTAAGAACTTCATGATCATTTCTAAACATCCTAGCAAAACCAGTGGCTCTACAATTCCTTGGAAATCTGTCTGACATACATTTCCAAAAAATATGGAGAAAGTTAATGCTTTGGGTCTGAAATTAAAAAATATTCCATATCCAAATTCATAAAAAGCCACTGTGCTCACCAAAGACAAATCACAATGCCAAAATGTACTCTCTCTACTAAGAGACTCTGTTAAAGCATGCTACAGAGAGAAGAACAGTGAATGGAAATAGAGCCAGACCTCTAAGGAAACAGTGAAGGGCTGCTCACAGGTTACTCAGTTATCCTGTAACCTGAATGTTTCAACATGTATGTTATCATTAGTTCTTAAAAGAAAATCTATTGTACCTTGTGCCAACTGCTTGCCCTGGAAAATGGACACTTTTAAAGACAAGAGCAAAGGCGCCTTCCTAGGGGGAAAGGAGTGTCAGTCAGTAGTATTCTTGTCAGCGAGTCTCAAACAAAAACATTAAAACATACAGGATTCTGCACAGACACTGTTCATACTTGGGCTCTTTTGAACTAGTTTTTATAAAGTCTCCAGTTTAGGTGCTGCAGCAAGATCTCCCTACCATCCAACCCCTCATCTTATGCCAAAATGTACTCTCATCTTAGGTAGACATTGACTCCTGAGCTCTGATGTGAGCAAATTCTTATCACCAAGCTTCCTTTCCACCTGGAAAGTCACCTGTGTGATAGCAGGGTTGTCAACAGACACATCTTTCAGACCACTCATCTGTTCAGGAAGGAAGAACTAACAGAGAGGCAAGCTCCTCATCCAAAACACATAACACCCACTACTAACCTCCGTTCTTCTGCCCTCAGTTCTGGGCTTGACAAACACACACAACCATGGTTATTAAAATGAGACGGAGAGACGGCTCCCTGTTAGCAGCATGTGCTGCTCTTGTGAAGGACTTGAATTTGGTTCTCAGCACCCACAATGGGCATTGCACAATCACCTGCACCTCTAGCTTCAGGGAATCCAGTGCTCTCCTCTGACTTCAACAGATGCTAACACTGATACCTGCCTCTACACGTGTGTACACAGGTACATGCATGCAGACACACTCAAGCACTACCCACCCACACATATACACCCACATCCCAACAAAAAATAAACTTATAAAAGACATACATGTAGATGCTAGAGGACAACTTTTCTGGAGTTGGTTCTCTCCTCTGTGAATTCTGGAGAGCAAACTCAGGTTGTTAGCCTTGCACAACAATTTGTCTACTGAGCCATTTTGCTACCAAAATGTACTTTTTATCCTCTAACTACAGTGAGATAGTTAAAATATAGTTATTGTAAAAATCAATGGCATGGTAAATCCCAGGAAAGCAAATTAGTAAGTCAAACAATACTTTCTCAAAATCCCCTGCAATGAATTGTGTGTATGTGCGTGTGCGCGTGCATGTGTACACACACTCTTGTGTCTATGTGTGTTTAATGTGTGTTATAAAAGCCTAAAAAAACACCCAAGAAACCGGCACAAGGCTGGGGAGATGGCTCAGTTGGAAAAGATGCTGCACACAGCATGAGTTCTGATCCCTAGTATTCATATAAAAAGACAAGCAACAGCAGTTTTAAGACACCCAATGCCAGGCTCTTGCCTTCACTCACAACACGCACAAACACTGACAATAAAATATCTCACAAATATAGCTGTCTAATGTTAGAATCCTATGAGTTTAAAAAAAATCATCATAGTTCCTGTTCATCAAACATTTTAAGAAAGCTACTAGAAATTAATATTAGCATAATTACTTTTTCTTGCATGTGTATGTGTGCTAGGCACATATATCAGTATGTGTGTGTGCACTTATGGTTGCGGTTATAAATGGGGATGTGTAGGCACATGTGTGAGTATGGGTGGAAGCCAGAGGTTTGAGCTGGCTGTCCTCTTCCATTGCTCTGTGCCTTACATACTAAGATAGGGTCTCTCGCTAGAACCCACAAATCACTAATGTAGCCAACCACACAGCTTGCTGCAGAATCCAGTTCCACCACCTCCTGGGAGCTGGAACTACAAAGAGGCGTCCACATCCACCCAGCATTTATGTGGTGCTGGGGATCTGAACCCTGGTCCTCATACTTGCACTGCAAGGGCTTTTCTCATGAGTTATTTCCTCAGTCCTGACATAATAATCTTTAAAAGTATGGTTTAATACCAATTGTTGGATAACTCTCTCCACCAAAGTAGTAAAACTGACGTCCTGACTTTCCCAGTTGTCATACATGTACTTGACGAGCTTGGCAATGGTTTCTGTGTCTGTTTCCGATTCAAAGTCATAGCCTTTGCTTTCCTGAAAGGAGAAAAAAGGGGAACAAAAGACACATTTAAATATATACAACATTCAAATATTTCTTTAACTTAATGGTCCCTTTTTGTTCACCTTTAAAAAAACATTAGATTTTTTCATTTTAGTTTATCTATTTATGTATGTCTGTGTATGAAAATGACTGGTGCCCTCAGATCAGAAGAGGCCATCAGAGCCCCTGAAAGTAGAGCTGCAGACAATTTTTAATCATCATGTGGGTGACAGGAGTCAAGTTTTCTGAAGAGCAGCAAGTATTCTAAGCCACTGGGCCAACTCTCCAGCCCCCATGCAAATATTTTCTAGGATTTTTTTTTCTCAAAAACCAAATGAATTTCTAATTGTGTGTGTACATATATATGCATGTGCATGTATAGTCTGTGAGTACAGGCTAAATGTGCCACAGTGTGTGCTTGAGGGTTAGAAGACAACCGTGAGGAATCAGTTTTAGCCTTCCACCATTCTGTAGGTTTCAGGGAATAAACTCAATGTTGTCAGGTAGCAAAAACCTTACCCACTGAGTCACCTCACCAACCCTGAAGATCTTACTAATTGCTAACATTTTGGATGTCATACTGAATTTATTCTACTCAAAATTTAAATTAAAATTAGCTAAAATTTAATTTATAATGGTAAATTTAATAAGTATGATTCAATTAATAGTTAATAAAATTGATTAATTAAAATTAATTTTAATCAAAACTAAAGTATGATTTAGAGAACTCAAAATAACATATTATTGAATACAACTCAAAAGGCTTAACTTATATTTGCCTCATATGAATTAAACAGTAATTAAAATATAGGAGAATATATAATATTCAAAATACTAATTTCATGAGTAACAATTATTGGTGATCCTCAACTGTCCAATGCAGAGCCATTAGCTATACATGGAAACTCCAGTTCTCTGGCAGGGCAGCTTAGCAGTCCTAGATGCACAGTTCCCACAATGCTACAGACAGTTCTCATCACCGCAGAAACTCAACAGACGACACTGAGATGGCCCTGTCACATCATGGAATATAGCTTGTCCCCAAAATGCCATGTAAGAAATCAGAACTGTGGGGCAGGAGAGATGGCTCAGCACTTGGGAGCACTGACTGTTCTTCCAGAGGACTGGGGTTCAGTTCCCAGCAACCACATGGCTGCTCACAACAGTCTGTAACTCCAAAGTCTGACACCCTCACACAGACATGAATATAGACAGGACTCCAAGATCTGACACCTTCACACAGACATGAATATAGGCAGGACTCCAAGATCTGACACCTTCACACAGATATATATTTAGGCAGGACATCAATGCACATAAAATAAAAATAAATTATTAAAAAAATCAATACTGTTTCACTATCAACAGAGAAATATAATAAAACACCCTGGAAATTACTTGAACATGTCTAAGTAACACTGCATACCCCAATAAACTACCTTCTGACTCTAGGTAGATGGTATCTTCTGAGGTCACCTCACTTACCAGAAACTTTTTCAAGTCTTTGTAGTTGGTGATGATTCCATTATGAATAACAATGAATTCTAGAAGAGATAACAGTATTGACTGAATATTAGGGTCTGATAAATGCAGTGAATAGCTATCATTATGCACAGGCTTCCCATTGTGTTTCCCCTCTGGTTGTTGTTTTAGTGGTTGCCCTGGGGTTTGAATCCAGGTCTGTTCCATGCCAGGCAAGCATTCTGCCATTGAACTACCTCCCAGTCCTGCTCTTCCATTTTCTTGAGACAAGGTTTTACTGTATAGCCCAGGCTAGCTTTGAACTAGTGGTAATTTGTCACCTCTGTCACCCAAGTGCTGTGATTACAGACACACACCACCACACCTGGTCTATAAATAGAGTTTTCTCAAGTCAAATAGTAATCTACTAGTGGGTGTCCTCAGGTGCCACATTCTTCTTGTGGCTTGTCATCAGGCAGCTCACCAGGACTGACTCTGTGCTAATACACACAGCATGTCCATGAGGAAATGCACCAGTTCTGATTTCTGCTGAACTAAGCTACTACCCCCTCACATTAGGGGATGAAAGGAGCAAGTCTCCTGCACCTGTTCCCTCACTTGCAGAACACTACCCTACTTGAACACTCAGGTCTCTGTTTATTTATTCTTTGGTTAAGTTTAAACACAAGTCCCTTCCAACTACAACAATCCCAGTGACACTAAATAAAGCTTAAGAACTAATACCTACATATTTACCAAGTTCTATAAATTGATTTGAGAAAGATCCAGATCACTCCTGGAATGTCACATGAAAATATCAGAGTAGCATTCTAAGAGGAAATAAATATAATCCTGAGAGATCAATTTCATCTATTTTTATTAAATGATGACTGAAAAATGTTAAAAATAGATAACTAAGAGTTCCCAGTATTATGTGTAGCCATGACAGTATACACAGTAGACAGTGTAGCTTTAAATTCATATATCGAAAGAATAATTATGACTGGGTATGGTGACAAATGCCTTTAACAGCACTCAGAAGGCAGAGACAGGAGGATTTCTATGAGTTCAAGGCCAGCCTGGTTTACATAGTGAGTTCCATAGTGAGGCCAGCTAGAGCTACACAGGGATACCCTGTCAAAATAACAACAAAAAATAATTATTACTAAAATCAATGCTTTTGTTGCCCTAATGGGCCTTAACTCCTAGACTTAAACACTCTTCCTGCCTCAGCCTTCTGTGTCACCAGAACAGGAGGCATGTGTCACCACAAATAATATAAATCTAATTTTCTATTACATTACTCAAAATGTTCTCAATGTACCTAAAGACCTCACATTTAGGTCTCAAAAAGAAAAGCAAGCAAGACTACTGAGCCTACTGAGATCAGCTCAAAAAGAAACAGGAAGTAATTGGAATAAAGCTCCCAGTGGGGCAAAACAGGAGAACAGCTGCAACAATGCAAAGGACCACCGCAGCGTGCAGACATAAATCAAGCAGCTGCCACAGTGACTCGGAGGTGCTTCAGGAGTGCAGTGCACAGTGTGAATAGGAGGGTAAAAGATGGCGTGCAGCCAGTGCAGGAACAGACACTAAGAATGTGTGGTGATAGATCAGTGTCACAAAGAAACCCATTCTTTGTATAGTAACTCAAAATTCAACTTCAAAGACACTCAAAGTAATTATGAGGTTATAATAATGAAAAAACCACATTGCTCAGGATAACATTAGAATCACTTAATGTCTGAAAAATAATAACTAAGGGAAAAATTCAAGCATTCACCCTGCCTTTCCAATACAAGTATCCTCAGAGGAAACAAGAGATTGACAGGAAGTTCTTCTTATAGACATATTTGAGCTCAAAATTGAAAGAGGACTTTTTAAGTCCTAGCCTCCTAGCATTTGACAGTCCCTAAGGTCTCTGCAGTAACCATCCATGGGCAGCATGACAAACACTGAACCTCCAGGTGCAAATCATCACAATCTTCATTTATGAGAAATACTCAGGCTGAAGAGACAGCTCATGGTAGAAACCTGCTTAGCAGCCCTGCACCCTGGATTCAGTGCCTGGGAAAGTAAAAATAAACTAACATGTCTGTTCAGCAGGGCATGATAGAACACACCTATAATCTCAGTGCTTGGGAGGCAGGGAAAGAAGGATCCGTACACGGCAAAGGCCAGCCAGGCCTACAGAGATGGCCTACAGAGAAAGAGTGCTTTAAACAAATGAAGACAAACATGAAGATATGAGGAAACATTAAACAACATGACAGGAGTGTATGTAATTAGCAATACATAAACACAGGAAACTTACATAACACACTACATTGCAAGAGAAAGAGATAAAAAGATTGATATACTGAAGTTACCAATTTTTATTACTGGAATTCCAAACCTATACAGGGAGGATGGGATTAAGTTCTGTACACTCTCTGAATATGTTCTGAAATTTCCAGATAAACAACAAACTAAAGTAACAACATAAGCAACTTGATTCCCCTCTGGTTACTGCCCAGTAAAATCGTTCAAAGCACACACAGTCATACCGTTATTTTTATCAGAGCGCTGGGGGTGACTATTGACAGGACTAGGTTCTCCATGTGTTGCCCAACGGGTATGAGCTATTCCAAGATGCACATCAAATTCTATATCCAAGTCCATATCTTGTTGTTCTGTAAGAGAGAAAGTTTAAGACCCTGGTATTAGATAATGCTGTAGATGTAAACTGCATTAAAGAAAACTGTACCAGTCCCCTTATCCACACGGTTTGTGTTTCAAGATACTCAGTGGATAGCTGAAACTCCAGTGGCAACAAGCTCTGCACATAGCATGTTTTCCTACAGTGTCATTATGTTTCCACTTAAATAAACACTGTGAGCTGTGACCACAGCTTTTTCAGATGGAGACATGACAGGAGAACTAGCACCAATTTGTTTCTTCTCAATTCTAGATGGAAGGTCCACCCTTACCTTACCTCTTAGCAAAGTGAGCATCTGATTTTCCTTCTTTCCTTTTTAAGTAAGAACATTCACCCTTTCCCTTCACAAAAAGCCCCTTCTGGCTTCTCTGGCAGGTCAGCAAACCAGCATCAGCATCTTGCACTTGGGGTCATTGTCAAGCAAAGTCAAAATCATGCCAAGTGGAGACACATGAGCAGGCAGGCTGCCTGTGTGAGACCCATCCTCAGGACGGTGCTTCTGAAGCTGCACTGTGAGCTGTGAGCCTGCTCCACACACACTAGACCTCGTTTCTTCTCTAACTGCTATCATCATTTTTGAAGCTCAGGAACGCTTTAAACCCAAGTGGTAAGAAAATTATTTTTCTTCCTTCTCTTCAACCTTTGAGCCTTCCTCAAATGTGTCCCAAAAAGGGGGAGAATGGGAAAAAATCAAACTAAGTACATTACTGTGAACTTCTTCATCCAGTGCCTTAACTTTTCCTTTCTTTTTAATGAGCTGGATTTTGCAGGCGTTGGCTTCCCAGTCTTTGTCATTGCCTCCATCAAGTCCCACACCTAAATTAACAAGAGACAGGTAGAAAAGCAAGACCTTGAAACTGGCTAACAATACCAGTATGAGGAAAAAATAATAATAATAATTTAGGTAAATTATACATAAATCTAATTAACTCATTTACCAAGTGGATTTTCTGAAAACCTACTATGTGTTAAGCAACAACTGTTTAAAACAAAATAAAAATAAGGCTCGGAGTGTAGCTGAATGGTAAAAAGCTTATTTAGCATGCACAGGGCCTTGTGTTCAAACCCAGCTTCAGAACAGAGGGTCTGAAAAGGAAGGTCAGGAAGAGAGGTTAGGAGGACTCAATCCCTGTCTAATAACAATCTTGAGAAAACAGACAGAGAAAGAATAATGGCGACCAAAACTATTACTCAGACAAGCAACTACTATATATAAATTATAAGCTGAGATAGTGTCATGGGCACAGTGAAGACACATAAAAGTGAGGTGCTCACCTCAGAAGGAAAACAGGATGGTCAGGAAAGCATCTTCTGAGATGAGACTTAAGTTACTGAGAATTCAAAAAGCTTACTTAGACCGTGAAGATCATTTCTAACAAAAAATAACATGGCAAGAACATCTAGAAAATGTTCTGAAAATGGCAGAGAGGGGAGGATCGGTTGGTGAGGGAGAAAGAGGAAATTACAGTTGAATCAAAGCAAAAATGTAGAAGGCCTGATTTGAACAGAGTCGAGTGAGGAACAGAAGGGCCCCATGGGATGTGAGAAGGCAGGAACCGAGGTGCCCTCCTGGGTTTAAGGAAGTGTGGCATGGTTGCTGATGGACGGGACACAGAACGAGGTCTGCAGTGAGGACCACAGTGTATACAGTCCAGCTATGAACCTGCAAGTGCACTGTACCGTGGTCTACCCAGGAAGACATTTCTAGACGGCCGCTAGAAACACAGGTCTGCAACTTGGGATGCTCACATGGATTAGATACACAAGTCAAGTGTGGTACCACATACTTGCAATCCTAGCACCCCAAAGACTGAGGCAGGAGGATGGTAAGTTTGAGGCCAGCATGGTCTACAAAGAAAGATTGTCTCAAAAACTTTAAACAAAGAAAATACACGAACTGTAAATCACAATGTAGAGGTGATAAAGTCATCTCACTGTGAAAATACAAAGATAGACACGTGAGCTAAGCAAACAACCTCTGTGGTGAAGTGGGGTTCATGCCTGTAATCTCAGCACTTGGAAGAAAACATCTGCCTGAGCTATAGAACAAAACTTAATCTCAAATAATGATAAATTAAATAAATAATTAAATAAATAAATAATAAAAAATAAAGGGAAAAACCCTTAAACATTCCTATTTAAGCAATAGACAAAAGAAAGAAGCTTCCAAGGCAAAGCTAAGCAGCACCGTGAGAAGCCATGCTAGGAAAGCTAAAAATGGAGAGCTGAGACACCAGAGAACCAGAACTGGGGACAGCCCAGCTCCCCCTTGCAGTGCGACCTCAGCTTCCATTCCCATACCTACCAAAGCAGGAATGAGAAACCAACAGGATATCCTTCTGGAATCTTAGATTTCAGGGGGATTCCAACCACCCAAGAGGCTGCTGTGCCTAGACTATTCGTGGAAACAGCGTGTTCCTCTGGGATGGACTGCTGCTATGTGTCTGGCTCTGAATCATCAGGAGCTTGCCTAGTAGACACCATTCATGTGTACTATCACAACCTGCTGCTAGGGACATCAAGGGTATCCTAGTAAAACAGGCTTGTTGGAAGTTGGTGCCTGCTTCCCTGCAGACTTCATCCCACATCTGTTCCCTTTCCTGATTCTGCTCTTGATTCTTCTGCTGTAGTGAATCACAGAGCTATGCATGTAACTCTTTGCTGAGGCTCATGAGTCACTAGGAACCACTGAAAGTAAGCTTCTGGTGGACCTCAGCATAGGTAGCCAGAGTCAAACAGACTCTACCAATCTGACACTATAGGGCTGGGCTGGAGAGGTGGCTGAGAGGGTAACAGCTGTGTCAGGAACCTGAGGTTCAGTTGCTGGACTCATGTCAACCACATGTTCCTCCAGCACCTGCAGTCATGGATACAGACAAACAATTTAAAAAAAAAAAAAAAAACCTTTTACAAAGAAAGAAGAAAGAATTTTATAGTACAATGTTCTACAATTTGTTCCCACAAAAATGTCTCATGATTTATGGGTTTTTTTGGGGTTTTGGTTTTTTGGGGTTTTTGTTGTTGTTGTTTTTAGTTTTTCTAGACAGGGTTTGTCTGTGTAGCCCTGGCTGTCCTGGAACTCACTCTGTAGACCAGGCTGTCCTCGAACTCAGAAATCCAGCTGCCTCTGCCTCCCAAGTGCTGGGATTAAAAGCATGCACCACCACTGCCCAGCCAATTTATGGTTTTATAGTTAACATTTGTTATGTTTTTTTTTTTAAAGACTTCTATAGCCTAGGCTTGCCTCAAACTTACTATGTCTAAGGATGACTTTGAACTTGCTTTCCTGCCTCTACCTCCTCAGTGCTGAGATCACAAGTCTGAGCCACCAAACCCAGCTTACATGGCATGAGGGATGAACCAAAGGCTTCACATACACTAAAAACTAAGCACCTCCCCAAGCCCTAGAGTAACATTCTTCCTAAGGAGATCACTGGGAAGCAGTAGCCACATACACGATAATGAAAAGACATTTACAAACCACGTAGACATGACCAAAGTTAGAAATTCTTCAAACTTGCATTTACAAAACAAAGCAAACACAAATTAAGTCTCCTAAAATTAATAAAAATACTATTTAGATTCAAGAATCAATCCAAACCCCATAATATATTTAAAAAATACCAGCAGAATCATATCCTCTGTACTCCAGTCTCTGAAGGCCTTTGATTAGTGTCTCCAAGATTTCTCGTCTTGTTCGAGGAACATGGTAATTTAAATAAGCAAATATACCTGCAAAAAATAAATATTTAATGAACAACACTGATGAATCAAGTCTCACATAATTATGTTTAAGCTATGCAAGAATATAAAGCTAGATTTCACTTTTTAAAAAGAAATAAATTATTTAGAGTCCATGTAACTTTTCAAAAAGGAAGTTTTTATAAACATGAAAGATTAACAAAAATATGTCAAAATAAGTATTTAGTTGTTTTCAACAAAGCTTATAAAGCTAACTATTTCCTTAACTTCCATTTTATCAAGTAAAATTTAATTTTTAAAAAGCAAATTTGTGGGCTCTATCCTATATACTATTACATTAAACATATACATTTTCTAGTATTTTAAGCCACAAAATAGTTCCTACAACTCTAGAACTAAAATAACTAAATATTTCTACTATAGGTGTTTAGTGATAAATTTTGTGTTAAAAACAAAACCTCATAATTTATTTTTTTCCAGACCTGAAGACCACATTTTAGTCAAGTGCTCTATTATTCAACTACAACCCAATACAACAATAATTTAATTAAGAGAAAATCTGACCTAAATATATAACTGCCTCAAAATGACTTGAATCAGGTTCAGGTACCACTGTGAAAGAGCACAGACTGTAGACACCAGAGGTAGGGAAGACCAGAGCCAAACAGCGTCTTTGCTACTTTGAGGGGTCTTCTTTTTCCCCACCCTTTATCCCCCTGGTTTCACCCCTAACACTACATAGGACAGAAACAAGGAAGGAGGGGAGAGAAGAACTAGGAAAATCCCTGAATCCAATCTCTTTCCTTTTGTCTCTTCTCTGAGCAGTTACCACAACCAGCCTCCCTAAATCACCAACCACCACTGCTGCCATCTCTATGTACCCTCTGAAAAGTCCCAGAATTCCAAGTCACACAATCAAAGAAACTATCTGCAGCTGACAAAACCATGCCTCGTCTAGAGCTTGAGGCAAATCACAGTCAGCTGCTGCAACCAGTCAGAAGCAGCCCCATATCCCCACACCTGGAACTAAGATGGAAGCACATTCCAATAGTTCTGTATTTTAATGAAACAAAATTCCAGAATTGTCACTACACAGGACCTCTGCACTCGTGAACTCACAGTAACTGTGGTTGCCTGTTCTAACATGAAGTGGAAAGGGGTTCATGAACCCTCACCCCTAACTGGTGGCTTCTGAGAGACAGTGTGGCTCCTGGTAGGTCTTAGCACCTTCTGCATCCCTGAAGTCCCTCTTTCCCCTGTCCCCTTCCCTATTCAGTACTTCTACAGGGGTGATACTGATTTTCATACATAAGTTAGAACGTGTATTTGCCATTCTGAGTCTGGCTGATTTCACTCAATACAATGTCCTTGAAGTTCTTAGCCTATATTTCTGCAAATGACAGGGCTTCACTGTTTTAGACTGAGTTGTATTCCATACAAACACACACTTTCCTTATCCATTCATCCAATGAAAGGCACAGTTTGTATTTTGTATTGGAAAGTGTTACAATAAACTGGGGTTGAAACTCTCTTTGGCTTTGGCACTCAAACACCCACTACTGGAATTGTCACTGATGGAGACGTGATGTGACTGCAGGTGTGCACAGCCCCAGTGACTGTGGAGTCAAGGAACTACTCATGGGAATGGGTACTTTTACCTGAGCCACCTCACCCGCTCTCTGAGACAGGGTTTCATTATGCAGTCCCAGCACCCACATGGACTATCTGTAACTCCAGTCCTAGGGGAGCCAAAGCCTTCTTTTGGCCTTCATGGACACTGGCCATACAGACATACATGAGGGTAGATCACCCATACATATAAAATAAAGGTTACATTTTTTTTTTAAATCAGGACAAAAATCCTATCACACCTAAGATGCTCCATTACCACCTAATGTGATGTTCATGTTGAAATTTACCCTAGTATTAAAAAAGTCCTTTACAGCTGACTTGTTTATTCTAAAATCTAATAAAGGCCCACCTTTCACATCACAGTGTTGTCTCTCTTAGAACTCTTATCCAATGCCGGGCAGTGGTGGCACACACCTTTAATCCCAGCACTTGGGAGGCAGAGGCAGGCAGATTTCTGAGTTCGAGGCCAGCCTGGACTACAGAGTGAGTTCCAAGACAGACAGGGCTACACAGACAAACCCTGTCTCAAAAAACAAAACAAAACAAAACAAAAAAACAACTCTTATCTCCCCTCTTAATACCATTTCCCCAAGACAAGCATGGGCCAAGTGCCCCACTCAACGCCTTCCCTCTGGAGTTTTGTTTAGTTGTTACCATAATGTAACTAATCTGATCCTCCATCCCTAGCCTTTGGGGAAGATAAGTAAAAAGCTCCCAGGTTAGAGCTAGAGGCAACAATGGATCAAGGAAACACATTCTCCAGGCTTTTGCTGGTGATGCCAGGTTTCCAGTAGAGAAATCAAATCACCCAATTGGGATGACTATCCTGGTTGTCAACTTCACTATATCTGGAATGATCTACAATCCAGAAATGGAGGGCACACCTGTGATCCATGTCTTGAGGCTAGAAAACACCTATTTTGATCCTGATTTTGAGACATAGCAGCCATGAAAAGCTTAGGCCCAGGCAAGGTTGTACACACCTTTATCCCCAGGAGACAAGTGCAAGCAGATCTCTGAGTTCAAGGCCAGCCTGGGACAGAGCAAGTAAAGAACAGTTTAGGTCCCGGCATTGTGTACACACCTTTAATCTGGGCCATACCTTCTGCTGGAGGCCTACATGGGACATTGAAAGAAGGAAGGCTTTCTTCTTCACCTGCTTGCACTTACTTGCCAGCACATCTGTTGGAGCCTAATTCTTCAGGATTCCAGTTTATACAGAAGATCAGATGGAACACCCAGCCTTGTGGGGCTGAGCAGCTACTAGACTCTTGGACTTCCCATTCACAGCTGCCCATTGTTGGGTTAGTTGGGACTGCAGACTGTAAGTCATTCCAATAAATTCCCTTAATATATACCGACATTCTATAAATTCTATGACTCTAGAGAACCCTGGCTAATACACGAGTACATAACCTTCAAAGTGTCTCCAGAACAGTTTCTAGGGCTGACGGATGCTACTGATTGTACACACTGATTTAAAGTTTGATTATGCATAGTTTCTTTCCTTATGTTTCCATAATGATGGTGCATCTTCCAATTGCTGGCATCTTTGATTCAATGAACTTAAGTTACAACTCAAAAACTTTTCACTCAATAAAGGCTGCACTCACTACTATAGCTAATAATCATTATTATCATGTTTGGTAAACTGTCCTTTGGAACTACTGGCCCAAGAAAACCCCCCAGTTAGCCAGGCAGTGGTGGCATACGCCTCTAATCCCAACATTTGGGAGGCAGAGGTGGGTGGATTTCTTGGGTTTGAGGGCAGCCTGGTTTACAGAGTGAATATCCAGATAGCTGGATCTACACAAAGAAACTCTGTCTCGGAGAAGAGAGAAGAGAGAAGAGAGAAGAGAGAAGAGAGAAGAGAGAAGAGAGAAGAGAGAAGAGAGAGAGAGAGAGAGAGAGAGAGAGAGAGAGGAGGAAGAATGAAAAGAGAGAGCGAGAGAGAGAGAAAAAGAGAGAGAAGAGAGAGAGAAAGGGAGGGAGGGAGGGAGGAAGAGAAAGGAAAAGAGAGATAAAGAAAGAAAAGAATCCACCAGTTAGGATTCTGATATTATCTGCTCTCTCTGCAGAGTGGCCAGGAAGATACGACACTCCAACACCTCCTCAGGCAGGCAGGCAGGCAGGCAGGCAGGCAGGCAGGCAACCCCACAGAGACACTCATACTTTCACGGTTGCCTCCTAGAAAGAAGGCCCTACTTCAGCTCATAATTTGAGGTCTTTGTCTTTTTAAACTTCCCAATAAGCAGTCCTGCTTAAATTAAATACAAAAGCTTAACAAGTCACCCTTTTGTAATTGCTGCAGTCAAATTGAAGAGTAGTTATGAGCAGATTTTCTACCCCAAATTATTGACTCGTTCTCATTAACTCTCTGGGCCTTCTTATGGTGCCACATCATAACAGATAATAGACATATCACACTTATAACTACATCTCTACTCAGATTTGTTTCTTTGTAATGGCAATGATACATTTAAGACTTAAATAGACTAATCCCTTATCATAAATACATTCAATATTATAATTATGCAGCCACATTTACATGTAAGATCTCTTTAAAAAAATAATGCATTGAGAGGCTGGAGAGACGGCTCAGAGGTGAAGAACACTTGTTGCTCTTGCAGAGGGCCTTGGTTCTGTTCCCAACACCTACATGGTGGTTCACAGGCATCCTTAAACTTCAGTTCCAGGAGACCCAATGCTCTCTTCTGACCTCTGTGGTACCAGGTCAGCATTTTAAAAACTATTATCTCAACAACAACAATAAAAAGTTCTAAATCTACTTCTACCTACACTCACTGAAGGTGAGCAACACCACCTATGGACTGCCTTTGTCACTAATCTCTGTATCTCAAGGTAGGAATCCTCCCATCTTTGGAACATTCTAGGTCTAACAGAGCAGTGCAAAGCTCTCCTGTGTCTGACGAGTTTCAGATCACCTCAGGTAGGACTGTGACAGCACCTGCAGCCATTGTATCAGCATTCATTTTGTTTCCTCTGACCAGAGAAAAATCCCTTGAAGGCAACTCTCTTGAGTCATCTCTCCAAAAAAAAGAGTGCCGTCAACCACTTCATAATACCTTCTGATACCTTCTAGGTACCTGAAAAATCACAGCTGAAAGTGCCCAAGCCACAGGAAACAACACTAAATTTTGCTCAATGCTAAAAAAAGATAAGATAAAGGTCTCCTAATTGGGAAAAAAAAAAAAAAAAAAAAAAAAAAAAAAAAAAAAAAAAGCCCAACAAAGTCACTAGGTTTAAAGGTTTCTAGAAACTTTAGTCTTGCTAACATTGTAACATTGGGTCTCTGGGAACAGACTATCACAAACTAGTATTACAAACCCTTCCCACCTCCTACTGCTTGTTTCTATTAACCCTGATACCATTAACCTCTCCCTTCCCAAGCAAGTGTGTATGAAACAATTAGTTTATCCCTCAGTGCTTCATCCTACCCAGTGTGACCTCTAAAGAGCGTGAACAGTCTGGTTTTATGAGTCACCCCAGCAGCCAGACTCAGCATCCCTCAGGTAAGTGTCTAAAAAACATAAAAAACAATTTTAAAAAGGCAAGAATCACTAGATTAAAAAAAATTGAAAATAGACACCTTATTCTCTGGGAAATATAAAGTGTCACTGGTTGAAATGTAAATAAAGAAAATATCCAATAAAAAAATAAAAAATAAATAAAAGGGGGGAGAGACCAGGAAATCTGATAACATTTGAAATATAAATGAAGAAAATATCCAATAAAAAATGTTTTTAAAAAGACAAAAAAAGTATTACAGGGTTCTAGGACAGCCGGCCTACCCAGAGAAACCCTGTCTCAAAACAGAGATGCCTCAAATACTGTGTGCTAGCATATTTATTTCCTTATTCTTCATAATCAGTGAAACTCAGTTTAATGGCTGTCTTGCACTAGTAGGCACTATGACTAACAGTTCCTCCTTCCTTATCTAAGCCTTCATGAACTACATCCGATTTTTCTTTTTTGTTTTATAGTATACAAATACTTTTCTTCCTGGAACAAGATGAGGAAATAACCTGCAACCAGAATGTCAGGTACTTGACTAGAAACACAACTCATCACTCCAACACAGTTTAACTAGCTGGGCGTGGTGGCAGGGTCCTGTTATCCCAGCATTTGGAAGGCGGGAGAAGGATCAGGAGTTCAAGGTTATTCCCAGCTACAGAGTGAGTTCAAAGCCAACCCAGGCTAATGAGAGTCAGTCTCAAAGTAAAAGAGAAAACAGTTAACTACCAAATACTGCAAACTAATAATTAACCAGCTTGAAAATTCACTACTTACAACTTGAAACTAATTTATGTATGTTTTGTAAAAAACCAATCTATTAAATAGTAAAGGTATAATTGATTATGATTAAATAGTAAAGGTATAATTGATTATGAAGTCAACTCTAAGCCAATAATTCCAACACAAGTGTTTCTATTTTGATGTTTAGAATCTAGAATCTCTAAGCTTAAATCTGCTCTTCATTTTCAGAAGGGGAACCGATTAAATACAGGAAAACCACACATTGAGGACAACCTACCTCTTGCTGAGGTCTTACATGTGAAAGACTACAAAGAATGCTTCTCAAACAGCTTCGAGTCTTACAATACCTCTCTTTAAAGCATGGTCTTTCTTGGGACCAGGCATGGTGGATCAAGCCTAGAATCTCAGCACTCATGAGGCTGAAGAAGTGTGATCTAGGTCAGCTTGAGGAACAACATGAGTCACTAGCTCTTAAAAAATGCTCTCTGGTCTAGTGATCACTGTCAACTTTAAAAGGAAAGGTAAAAATATAACTTTTTGAGGACTACTAATGGTTCATTCCCATTTTAGAATATTATTAGTGGTATCACATATAATTCTCATGGTATCTTTCAGTAACACTTCTAGATAATTTGGGGGGTTGGGAGGAAGGGGGAGGCAGAGTTTCTCTGTGTAACTGCCCTGGCTGTCTTGGAACCAGGTTGGACTCAAACTCACTGAGTTCCACCTGCCCCTGCCTCCTGAGTGCTAGGACCAAAGGCATGCGCCACCACCGCCCACCTGAATAATAATCCTTAAAATGTGGGATAAAAGAGGCTATTTTGTAATGGCTGTAATAAAGACATATGTTAAACAGGTGCATGATGCGGATCTCTAGCCAGGACTCCTCCTGTCTCTCCCAATAAGATCGGCTCTGAGGCCACCTCAGCAAGTTACTGGTTCAGTACTGGTTCCTCTGAGAGACTTGAGAAGTGGCAGGAACTTAAAATGTGTAGTATCACTATCAGTGTGTTGGCTTGAGTTCTCGGAGGCCTGCCTAAAATAAAGTGACTAGAATTAAGTATTTTTAAGACTTCAAGATATGTAAATTCAAGAAATGCTACCAGCCAGGAGTGGTCATTCATACTTGTAATCACAACACTTGGAAGGCTGAGACAGGACAATGTGAATTACAGGCCGACCTGGGCTACCAAGTGGGACCCAGTTACAAAGACGCACACACAAAACGGGAGGGGGGAGAAAGATAGATAAGAAAGACTGGGGGTGTGGCTAGGGGACAGAGTACTCACTCAGCAAGCTGCCTTTATGAGTTTTACCCCCAGTACCACACAGTATGTTCACAGGTTGCCTCCCTCACCTGGTAGCCCTTCCCTAGGCATCCCTCCTCCGTCGGCACTTGGAGCCCCACACCTCTTCTAACGTAGGCATTTATCTATCCTCTGAGCTCTATGCAAAGGTGCCCATTGAGCGCTCTGATACCCTCCCTCACCCACCCACCCCCAACCCTCCAACCCCTTTAAGTAGCCTCTGACTCCTGAGTCCCCCACAATCTCCACGATCTCCTCTGCAGGCCCCTCTTCTCAAGCATACTAGCTCCGGCCACCCCCACAACCCGGGAATCCCCAAATCGGAGTCCCTGCCCCACGGACAGCCTTTCTCCCCAGAGACCCTTCTCCCCGACATTCCGGCTCCCCTCAGGACCCTCAATCTGCTGGGGACGCCCACCCCACAGGCCCCCTCTCTTCTCAGGACCCCCGCCCCAAGGCCGCTTCGCTGACACGCGCTGTCCACCTCTGGCTTCGCTGCGCGGGCCCCGCGGCCGCCACACACCCCCATCGCTGCCCTTACCGCACATGATGTCGGTCACGGGCGAGGGCCGAGCTGTCGGGCGCGCGAGGGCTTCGGAAGCGAGGATGAGCTCGGGCCGGGGTGGCGGAGATGAGATGGACTCCGGGATGCGACAGCTCAGACCTGACTGCCGGACTCGCCGCTCAGCTCTCAACTGCCGCCCCGCCCCCCGGCCACGCGCGCCGCCGCGGCTCTCCCATTGGGCCGCGCCCGCGCCGCTCACGCGCAGGGCTCGCCTTCGTCGCGCGCAGACGCAGAGCTGCGGGCAGCGACGACGTGGCAGGGGCTCGACCAGCATCCGCTTCAGGTTCCTGGAGCCGCCCGCTGAGGGCGAGCCGAGCCTCGGAGGGGGAGGAAGGGAATGTTTACACTACAGTTTGTGTCTCTCAAAGGGAACGGGAAGGAGGGAGACAGAGAAAAGCTGGAGAGCAGAAGGAAGAGCCTGGAACAGACGTGTCAGCGTGCAGAGCCACGGTGGCCGGAACTGCGCTGATGGCGCAGAGGTGCGCGAGCCTGCAGGCCGCCCTCGGGCAGCCATTCTGGTGACGACCTGAGCTGTAGGCAACGTGCTCGGCGGCCCACTCCTTGCCTTCCTCACTGTTCTTTGCCTAGGGTACCACTAGTCAGTGGTCCCAGCACTGCGCCTGCGCTCAGGGAGGCTGTGGGCACGTTGTATCTGCGATTGCTCACTCCATGTATGAGCTCTCCATTGAGAAAACAGGAGACCTGAGAAGTTAGCGGGGCGTTTCCTTTTGGAAGGTGTGAATAATACCTTTGAGCAAATGGAGCTGGTTATCAGCCCTCTGTTGATAGCTCCAAAGGAAATGAATGAATGAATAGGGCCCACAGAAGCTGGTGTGGCACTCTCAGCCAGAACCCCCTTCCTGCTGCTCCAGCATTCAAAGCTGCATGCCTGGGTTATTCTGCAGAGTCCTGCATCCTTGCCACTTTTAAGTGTGACCTCTTTGGGTCTCCCCAAGAGGGTTTTAACATCTCATCCTTTGATCTGCCTCATACAAAAATGGGCTTCTGTATTAAAGTTTTTTTTTCTTCTCCCCACTAAACTGTAAATTCCTTTATGATGGAGTGAGTTGTGTGTGTGTGTGTGTGTGTGTGTGTGTGTGTGTGTGTGTGTGTGTGTGTGTGTGTTTAAATAACCAACACCTGCCTAGCCATAGACCTGAACAATAGGTGGCAAATCAAAACCGTTCTGGTGGCTGAAAAGAGTGATAAAAGCCATACTCGCGGCATCGTCATCAGCTGGTTGTAGGTGCAAGGACGCAAAGGCTTCTCAGTTTTTCATGGCCTACCTCAAATGGAGGCTAGAAAATGCAATCAAGGAGGTATTTCTCATCTAAAAGCTCTTCTGTATTCCAATCCATCAAACGCGTCCCTAGATTACCTTGGCAGAGCTAACAGTGGACTGTTTATTAATGGGCAGTGCATTTCTTAAGTCAAGAAATGGGCCCCTGGATAGAGGACGTCTTAGTCTGAAGACCCTCCACTGGGAGACGACTTGAACGACACTGCACAAGAGTCCAGGTGTGGTTCTGGTGCCCTGCGTCCCTTGTTTGCTGGCAGTAAACCTGTTGGTGCCACAAAGAAAATGGCAGCAGTACGAGCGAAGTGTTTCAGCTGCAGTCATCTGCGTCTATCGACTCACTGTCCCTTCTCCATCTCCGTCCTGCTGCTGTCTGGGTAGGTGCTCAGCACCAGCTGAAAGAAAACTTTAAAGGCCAACATTCTCCAGCCCCGCCTTGAACAAGCTCACTAAACCACCATACAAAGAGTACTTTGTAACCATGTGCCAGCTGAGACACTGCTCCTCCTCTAGCTCCAGAGTTCTGCCTTCTCTGGGCCTGTAAAAATAAACCCAGCGAAGAAAATAAATGCTGTGTGAAGGAAAGAGGCCATCTGAGTCTAACCGGAACATCTGAGAACACAGGAAAGGTTTTCTTCTCCTAACCAGCAACACTGAACAAATTTAAGGAGAGAGAGTCTATGTCCTAGTCTGGGTTTCTATTGCTGCAGCAAAACACAATGACCAGAAAGGAAGTTGGGTAGAAAACCGTTTATTTAGCTTACACTTCCACACTGTAGTTCCTCACTGTAGGAAGCCAGGAAGGACAGGAACTTGAACAGGGCAGAGGCCATGGAGAGATGCCACTTACTGGCTTGCACAGCCTGTTTCTTATAGAACCGAGGACTATCAGCCTTGGGACGTCACCACCCACCATGGGCTGGACCTGGGCCCTCCCCCATCAATCACTGATTTAAAAAAATGCCTTGCAGCTGGATCTTATGGAGGCATTTTTCTCACATGAGGTTGCCTCCTTTCAGGTATCTCTAGCCTGTGTCAAGTTGACATAACACTAGTCAGCACAGTCTTGTCTTTGCTTTAAGACTTTTTGATCTTCCTCATCTTTGCGCTTTTTGTTACCTGTAAGTGTTGCAGCTCTGGAAGGAAACATTTCCCCTACAAAAGTGAAACAGCTCTGCTCTGGCTGTGGGCCGGAGGGAGAAAGGGGGAGGATCCCCCAACCCAAGTGGAACAGCTCACTCAGCTCCTCCAGTCAAAGTGTTACAGTTCAGCTCCAGCAGGGGGAGTTAACCCCAAAGAAAGTGTTACAGCTCTGCTTAGAGGCAGATCAGGAGCCAAGGACACCACACAGTCAGTCACACTGCACAACAAACCTCACACAAGAGATTTATGGGGCTCAGGGGATGACCCAGGAGGGTGGTTGGGTGGTTGTCTCTGCTCTGGTGAGAAGCAGCAGAGAACTGAGCAGAAAGAGGGGTTTATAGAGGATTGGGGGGGGGGGGGGGGGGGCTTCCAGGATGGCCTGGGATTGGCAGAGATTTTGTGGCCTTATCTTGAAGCTCAGGGATTGGTGGGATTCTGTTTCTTGGCCCTGGTCTTGGGGTCAAGTCTGGGTCAGGGTATTTTTTTCTTGCCCTTTTACCTACATTTCCCCTCTTATCTAAATTCTAATAAATAACAATGAAAGTATTGTGTGAAATAAAAATAGAGGTGCTAGGGTACATATGTTTGAAATTTGAGGGAGTTTTGTAGTAAATCTTACCCACTGAATAGAAAAGATGGTGGCAAATAGAAAAGGAGAAACAACCTGAGGCCTGTGAGGAGAAAAAAAGTAAAATCTGAACCCAGGCAGAGGCAGTGTCAGGAGTTTAAGATCATCCTTGACAGCAAAGAAAGTTCCAGACCAGCCAGCTCCCTATTTCAAAAGACACACCTGGCGGGAGAGAGCTCAAGGGCTTAGAATGCTTGCTGTCCTTCTGAAGGACCAGAGTTCAGTTTCCAGCTCCCAAATAAGGTGGCTCACTATGCTGTAGCTCCAGGTCCTGAAGTGGAAATGTCTGGTTTCTTTGACAACTCAGCTGTGTCCCGTGATGTTTTCCTGGAAGCTGTCTTGTGAGAGGGCATGGGATGTTTTGCTGAAAACTGACACTTGAGAAGGCACAGGATGTTTAGAAAGAATATAAATAGAACCCCACAAACAATGAGAGGAGGCTCTAGCATTACTATCCCATGCAATGCTTCGCTCATCTTCACTTCCTAGAGAGAAATGCATCAAAGAACTACTCGTGGTATGCAGCTCATTCTGGCCCTTTTTTGTTTGTTTGTTTGTTTGGTTGGTTTGTTTTGTTTTGTTGTTTTTGGTTTGGTTTGGTTTGGTTTTTCGAGACAGGGTTTCTCTGTGTAGTCCTAGCTGTCCTGGAACACACTCTATAGACCAGGCTGGCCTCGAACTCAGAAATCCACCTGTCTCTGCCTCCCAAGTGCTGGGATTAAAGGCGTGCGCCACCACTGCCCAGCCATTCTAGCCATTTTGCTGCTTCCACTGACTCATGCTGATTAAGCAGAGCTTTGCTTTTTCTGCTGGATCCTGCTGCTGCTTCTGATTCATGTTTGGTGTTTGCTGTTGAACTGGACTACTGGTATCCTGACAACAACGATGAGTGGAATCCCCTCAAAGAACTACTTCATAACAGGTCCACAAGTTCCTTTTCCCAATTAACCTTCTTTTCCCACTACCTCTAGAGTAGGGAACTAGGAGGTAGGTTGAAGTTTAAGAACCCTAAATAAGGTAGGTTCTGAAAAATCTAAGTCTACAAACTCCAAGGAATACAACATCTGCTCCTGGCTTCCATGGGCACCTGTATGCACAAATAGACACACACACACACACACACACACACACACACACACACTGACAACACCAGTCAGCTGCTGTAGAAAAACCTATGGACTGGGCCCCATTGGTTCCACTATTACCCCAGGAGAAGGTACCTATATACCTTCTCCCCAGAGAATCCCTTCAAATACAGACCTGATCAGCTCTCCCTGTCCAGGGTTAAGCTCACACACAGATGAAGTGTACCGGTCCCCAGGCCTTCCTCCAGCAGCTTTGTCAGTGGCTTCCTGCCATACTCTTCCAGCACCTTGTAATCTAGCTACCCTGAGCCACACACCCCAAGTTCTCTGAGAAAATAAAAACAGCTCAAAGCATCTCAAGCTTTAACAATTTGCTTTTTTGTTTCATTTTCTTTTTGAGACAGTATATCCCTGTATAGCCCAGGATAGCCCACACCTGCTGACCTTTCTACTGCCATCTCCATGGTCCTGGGATTTACAGGTACACACCACCAACCACACTTGGTTCTTTATATCTGCCTCTTTTTTTTTCTCTCTTAAAAAGGAAACCAGAGTTTTTCCCCAGGTACCATACCGTAGCATGGTCCTGTTGAGAAAACCAAGGCTGCAACAGACAAGGTCCTCACTTCATGTGGCACTTAGTCATGCCTGGCAGCACCAGCCCTGCCTTACCCTCACCATGGCCTCCTCTCAGGGCTCCCTGCACCTACCCTCATCTTTCATGACAGTGAGACAACCATCACAAAAGACGAGGTCAATGCCCTCATCAAGGAAGCAGTACAACAGTGGAATCTTGGCAAAGGTCCTGGCCACATGAACTGTGGGGATGCCAGCATCTGGCACAGCACCAGAACATCCTGCTGAGAACCGGAAACAACAAGAGTCCTAGAGCAGGATGGTGACTCGGGCTTTGGTGTTCTTGACTAATCTTCATGATGTCTTGTGGTTCCTGCATGTCTTCCGCCCCGGGCGGCTCAGGGAGGTGCGGCTCCAGGGAGCCCAAGCATGGGAATTTGACTGAGTTCCCTCCACGCGGTGCTGGGCAGACGCTATGGGGCTCTGCCTGGGTATGGGGAGATCTCACTCAGTCTGTCCTATTTTAGATGGCCCTATACATTGCCAAATTGCAGCTAAGATTGGCAAAAAAAAAACCATGAGGGTTTTTTTTCCTTCTCTGTGTTTGATGAGGGAAGCTACTCTGCTCCATGAGTCTGGACTGTAGATATTGTCCTCAGCCACGCATGGCGCTATCTGAAGGACTTCCTCCCAAAGCAAGGAGGCTTGGTTTTTGGCTATTTTTAACCGGTGGGATTTTAGTAGGGCACATATTTCCCTGGCCTGGGGTGATTTTTTTATGTGATGTTGAATTGCCCATGACAGAAAAGAAGAGAAATGCTTTGTCCAATGGGAACATTCCCTTCCTTGGCCTATTGGCTTTGGGGGAATTCAACAAAGCTCTAAAGTGCTAAGTCTTCCTGCAAATTTAAGAACTGGCAGCCGCTCTGTGGCTTTTAAGTGGCTGCTGTGTTACCAGGTTTTTCTTTTTGTTTTAAAGAGAGTCTAGATAGAGAGTCTTTGCCAACGCCAGTTGTGGGCTGTCAGGATTTAAAGAGAAGCCAGAGGGACCTTCAGCCAGCACCAGAGAATAGCTCTGGCCAGGAGGCTTCAGTTGCCCTGTCTTATCTAAATCCACGCAATGGCTCTGACTGAAAGCAGAGCAGGAAAGGACAGGTTGTTCGTCTCCAGAGTTGGGGGGGCTCACCTTTCTGTGATATCAGTTCCTGCAGCTATGTCACTGTTTGAGCCAGCTATGGGTCCCTGTTCCAGAGGGCGTCCTATGAAGATCTCCGGCCTGGTCAGGTGCGAGGCGGGGGAGGGGTCTGGGACAAGGGGACAGAGTGCAAACAGGGAGGGGGGGTCGCTTCTGCTGCTGCTGCCTCTGCTTGCATCTCCGCTGTTGCCTTTCAGTCACTCCCAGGTGCTGCACCCATCCCTCTGTGATGAGCCAGCCAGGGCTGGGCCTGTAAGAAGCTGGCTAGCTAGCAAGGAGGGAAGAGTCCTGAAGGCACTTGGGGAGAGCAGATCTCTTTCCAAATGTTACAACTCTTGCGACAGAAACTCTCGGACAACGGGATGATTCTCACACATCTTTACTTCTCCTGAATAGAGCTCTTATATACAGTTGTGGGGTGGGTCAGGGTCTGGCAGCAGATAACGCCTATTGGCTTGGTCTGAGAGCTTGGAGATAACTCATCTACATGTGGGAGAGCCTGAGGCACTGTTCCTTGTGACTGATGGCCATAGACCCCTCTGTGGGAGGGGCTGTGGAGAGCTGAAGCTAAATGAAAGGAACTAGGGCCCAGGAGCAGAGCCGAACACCTGCCGTCCAATTAGGGTCCAGGGTTCGAGGCCTGTGCTCGACAAGGAGCCCAGCTGCCTCTCACAGCCCACCACCTCACAATGTCTGATTTAAAAAAAAAAAAAAAAAAGCCAGCCTCTAGGCCGAAGACATAGTTCGGTTGGCATAGGCTTGGCTAGCCTGCCCCAGACCCTGGTTTGATCCCCCAGGATGACACACATGGGTTGTTGTGGTGCAAGCATGTAATTCTAGTGGTCAGCATGTAGAAGCAGGATCAACTCGGGCTATCCTCAGCTAGATGGTGAGTTTGAGGCATCGTGTCACTTGGGCTGTGTGAAAGAACCTCTTTCAAAAAAGAAAAGGAGAAAAACTGAACTATGAAGAAGAAATAAACTTTACCAGTGAATCATATTCCCAGGCCAAGAGGACCAGTTCTGTTTTCTTAGTTACTGTTTGTTCTATTGCTGTGATGAAGCAGCATGACTAAAGGCAACTTCTATAAGAATGTATTTAATTGGGAGCCTTCTTGCAGTTTCAGAGGGTTAGGCTATGACCATCATGGCAGAGTGGTGGCAAGCAAGCAGACCTGACACAGCACTGACAGTGGCACAGGACTGGTGCACTGATTGAGTTTTCATTCTGATCCACAGGCAGGAGGCAGAAAACAAACCCACCCTCAGTGATACACTTCTCCAACAAGGCCACCCCCCCCAATCCTTCCCAAACAGTTCCACCAACTGGGGAACAATAATTCAAACATATGAGCCTGTGGGAGTTGTTCTCATTCAAGCTGCCACAACTAGTGACCCATAGTCCCAAGCTTTAAAAAACTGTGTGTGTGTGTGTGTGTGTGTGTGTGTGTGTGTGTGTGTGTGTTTATTTCTACTTCTTTGTATGAGCATTTTGCCTACATGTATGTCTGTGCTTAGGGATGGCATTGACTCCCCGGATGCTGGAACTACAGATGGTTATGAGCCACCATGCGGATTCTGGAAATTGAAGCTGGTGTTCTTAGCTGCTGAGCCTCCAGCCCATACCTCTGCTCTTGAGAAACACTTTTTCACCTGCTACTGGGATCACTCACAGGCCTCTAAGCACATAGCCCTTTCCCCAACATGAACCAGGTGTCACCTGGCTCACTGAGCTGTGATGTCTGGCAAGTGTGACAGCATTTCATTGTCAGATGAAATCAGACTCAAGAAGCCCCATCAGCACATGTCATATAAAGAAGTGAACTATGCACCTATGTGGTCCCCAATAGAGTTGCACTGCCTTTCTCATTCAGCCTGAACTTACCATAAGGGGAAAAGACTGAGCAGATGAGGAAGAGAAGACTGGCTTATACATGCTTCTGCCTAACAAGCAAACCCCACCCCAAAGTAGATACACTCAGCAAGACAGATCCTTCCTGATGTGCCCCAGAAGAACAGTGGTGAAGAGAAATTCTTCCAGGGAGCAGAACCTGGGTATTTTCATGGGCTACCATCAACAATTTGGCTAGATGTTTGTGTTCATGGAAGAGACTGGATTGGAGGCAAAGAAATCTGGGGAAGAAGCACTTAGACAGACCTTGCTGATGGGCCACAAAATGTGAAGATGTGCCCCATGTGGTGGATCCTGTAGTCTCAGCCTAGGACAACTCTCATTAAGTGAGAAAGATGACTCTCTAGACAGGAGGCAGCCTAGTTCCCAGACACTCTATCAGTGCCAGATGGGCTCATGTAAAAGATGTGGTAGCATCAACAGGAAACACAAATCACCATCCTTCATGGCTGACCTGGCTATAGACACTCTAGGTGTCCGCTGAGCTTTTAGGGGCACCAGATCTTGTAGTGGGTTGGTATGATGCTGCTTGTATTCTAATACTAAATAGGAGCTCTCACAATCTGATTGCTCCATGAGCAGATCCTCTTGTACACCAAGTGATACTATGTAAACCTTGTTCCCCAATTTAACTGGTCAATAAAAGGGTAGAGCCTTGATGGGGCAGTAGAGGGAAAAAGGTAGAACTTGAGGGTGGAGTGAGGGGGTTACAAGTAGAGAGAGGGGGGAAGAAGAAAGGAGACGGAGGTGGAGAAAGCTGACATGAGAGGAGATGGACCATAAGCTCAAGGCCAGGAAAACAACAAGTAACAGCGGACTTTATAGCTAAGGAATAAATTAGAATAGCTCCAAACCTGCCCAATCTAGGCTTATGGGTTGTAACTAAAACACCTGAATTGTGTGTCTTTGTGTGTGTGTGTGTTTTTATTGACTAGCTAGAAATATAAATAAATAGTACAAGTGCTTTCATCACAGAAGTCATGGTGTTTTATTGCTGGAGTCAGTACTCCAGATGAGATTTGCCTTCCCCAAATACAACACCTGACAATTTACAACCCTCATATCACACACACAGCAGCACTTTGATCAGGAAACTCACGTCACAGCCAAAGGGCAGCAGTCGGCCTGGCTTGTTGACTTCACTGAGCCATGCTCCAACTTGAAGCACCTGGCTTGACAGAACACTTTTGAAGACTTAGTGACAGCACCAGAAGAGAATTCCTTGCTATGCCAAGGCAAGGGGCCTCGAAAGCTGTCTGTCCCTAGTATGTGACATCTATCTTAACCAAGGCTTAAAGGTCCAGAAAAGGGGCTCCATTTGGAGGTGATTAGTCACTATTATCCCTAGTGACCCACAAGCAAAATTTTTGCTTCCTTATGCTCTGCTGGTTTAGAAGTCTTAGTCCTGAAGAAAGGCAACCTTATATCCAGGACATACAAGAGTGACTGTATTGACCCAGAGGTGACTGCCACCCTGCTGCTCTGGGCTCCTCATGCCTCTAAATCAGCAGTCAGGAGAGGCAAAGAAGGGAGTTATGGTGTCAGAGAGTGAAAGATCCTATCTGTAGGAGTTGGACTACTGTGGCACAAACCTGAAGAGGAAGGCACCCGGAAGGAGGACACTGCTTTCACTCTCCATGTTCTAAGATGAATGTCAATGGGAAATTACAACACAATCCAGGCAGGTCTGATATGGGGCATGCCTTCAAGAAAGTTGGGTTGCCTCACTAGGTCAGGACCACACCTAGGTCAATTCTTTGCTAAAGGCAAAGGAAATATAACCTGTGTGATAGGGATTAAATACCAGCCACAAGCATGTGACCAGTTTCAGATAACCTGTCCTGTTTCTTCCTTATGTGTATACATAAGGAAGTAAGTATACAGAGAGCTTTCTAGTTTTGCTAAGAAGGAACTTAAATACACAGAAAATATGAGACTAGCTGTTAGCATGGTAGCATTTCTTCTAGGCTCCACCCAATAATCACCTAGCAACAGCCAGATAGGCTATAAAAGGGAATGTTTGGCCTCTCTTTGCTCTCTCTGGCCCTTTCCCTTCTCTCTGACCCCTTTCCTCCTGTCTCCCTTTCCCCCTCACCACCCTCTCTTCTGGCTGACCTCTCTTCCTCCCTTCTTCCCTCTCTCCTTCCCTCCCTCCCTCTGTCTTTCTCTGTCCCTTCTTTCTCTGCCTCTACTCCCTTCTCAACCCCCACTTCCCGTGTCCTTACCTCAGTGGGGAGGGACGCCTCTTCATGAGCCCGCTTAAGCACCCCCTCCCACCACACCATACCATGCTCTAGGAAACACTACTAGCTGATCCTAACTTTACTCTCCCATTTCTGTTCTGTTGCATGTGCTAGAATGGGGGTTGGAATATTTGTGGAGCTGAGGAGAGCTGAAAGACCTCCTCGGAGCTTGAAAGAATATAAAAGTTGTTTGTGGATAGCCTGCGAACCTGTGAGCTATCACAGCTAATTGTGATTTGGAGACATAGAGTATAAAGCAACAGAGACAGGCTCCCACTGGGCTGCAGGGTATGAACTTCATATCTCAAAAGGCAGGTAAAAAGGGCAAGAAAAATCCTTATCCACCAAATAGTATTAGAGCCTCCTCCCTCTGTGATGAAGGAGCAGGTCCCCTGAAGCAGGCCAGGACGGGAGCTGTGCACATGGTGGTACAGTGGAGTGTGGGGTGCATACTCTAGGCTTTTCCACTTAAGAGCATGGCAATGGAAAATGTCTACCTCGCTCCTCTACCATCTCACCTATTCAAACAGGGGTGTGGTGGACTGGAATATGCTTGGCCCAGGGAATGGCAGGAAGTGTGGCCTTACTGGAGTAGGTGTGGCCTTGTTGGAAGTGCCAGGCTGCCTCGAAGTTAGGATGCCAGAGTGCCACAGGCCGGCCAGCTGTTCAGGAGGATAGGATGCCATCTAAGGATCCTTAGCTGGGGCTCTGGCCTGGGTGAAACAGCCAAAGAGCTACAGGGAAGCCCGAGCAGGGCAGGCAGCAAGATCATCTCCTCGGCTACCATCGCAGCCCTGAGCTGCAGCGGAAGCCACTAAGGGAGAGTGTTGGGATGTGGCTATAAAGCATAGTAATGACAGCACTAGGAAAGCAGCTGCTGTGGAGAGAGCTCCAGCATGGCCTGCTGGGCAGAGCTGCAGTCCAGCAGTAAATGCATCAAGAGAGAAAACTCTGCCCTAGATTGTTACAGCTCAATAAAACAGCCACCCTCAGGCAATTCTCTGGGAAATAGCTCGTGCACTTTATTCCACATGGATAGGGACTTTATAAACATATAAACATTTCAGGGGTAACATGGGATCGAGGGGGAGATGCTTGCCATTGCCTCAGTCTGAGATATTAGGGATGCTTTATTTTGCATGGGGAAGAACTTCAGGTGTTGTCCCTATGTGACTGGTTGTCATGGTCCTCTCAATGGGTGTTGTAGTTATGTGTTCCAGGACAGGTAGACCCTGGCAGGGAGCTGGTTTCAATGCCTGCTGTTCTCAATTATGAGAATTCCTGGAGTCTTTGAACCTGCTTCAATTTTACCAGGTCTCCTGTCTGGTGGCATCATGCACTTGCCCCACAAGCAAGTATGTCACTGTGGGGGGTGAACTTTGAGACCTTCCTTCTGGTAGCCAATCTTCTGTTTGTTGTCAGAACAAGCTGTAGAACTCTCAGCTCCTCCAGTACCATGCCTGCCTGGATGCTGCCATGTTCCTGTCTTGATGATAATGGACTGAACCTCTGAACCTGTAATCCAGCCCCAATTAAATGTTGTCCTTTATAGGACTTGCCTTGGTCATAGTGTCTCTTCACAGCAATGGAAATCCTAACTAAGACAAGGGGCAACTGTAACTTTAATTTTTCAAAGCCTACTTTTAATGATGGTTCTTAAATGCTTTAACCTCTCTTGTAGCCCACCATCCACCAGAGGTAGGGGGAAAGAAAGGATACAGGAGGAAATGGACCTGTTTTGAAATGATTCTTTGGAGCAGCTTCCATCTGTGTTGTCAGGAAAACAGTAGTTCAGTTCACAGATCAGCAGAGGCAGCTTAATTCACTCACAATTATATTATGAGTATGCCATGCTCAACAACGCATGTAAGGCGAACTAATACTTGTGTGTCATTAGCAAAGAATCCTTCATCACAAATTCTTTCCCCTGCTTGCTTTAGCAGAGCATCCTTTCACTTGACTCTGCTTTAGGAAAACTCTCCTTCATGTCATTTGCTCCAGCAAAACACCATCCACCACAACTGACTATCCAAAGAACCCTTACGTTTCCACTTCAGGCCAGTCACCCACCTAATGGGACTAAAGTTTCTAACTGTAAGGTGCTGTTGCACAGTGAGCCATCAGTGGCAATTTACTATTTTTGCATAATTACTCATATGGCCTTCTATGCAGACCCTTTACCCAGCATCTCATGTTAAATAGCTAGTTAATCTGACCTAGCAGTCTATGGAGCACTTTACCCTATACTGTCAGCAAGGAATGTCAGAACCTATCTTGCTATTAACCAAGATCTTAGTTTCAAATACCTGTTGGGGGCCGACTTTTAGCAGAAAGCGGCTATCAGCTTTGCAGCCATCTTGAGCCATATACCCTGACATGAGACTTGGATTACAATAGCCTACAACAGCTGAGCACACTCTGATAATCTTGGTTTAGATACCTTGGGTGTGTGAGATTAAAGGTGTGTGAGATTAAAGGTGTGTGACTTAAGAGTGTGACCTAGAGATCAGATTTAGAGACAAGACCTAAGGGCATGATTAAAGGTGTGACTTAGAGGCATGGCTTAGAAGTGAGACATATAAAAGGCAGAGGCAGATGGCAGAGAGATATACTCTTTAGGGAGACTCTTTAGAGAGTACAGCTAGACTTGGGACTTGGACTAGGAAGAGAGACTGCAGAATAAACGGGATTGAATCACACTCTGTCTGGTCTCCATTTTTCGAGTCCGTCCTCACTCTCTCTCTTGCTGAACCCTGACCCTCGGACCGGATCGGCAGCTTGGGCCGGGATACAGTGGCCGCCAAACGCGGGGCAGCTGGGCCACGACATTTTTTGGCGCCCGAACGTGGGGCTAGTGTGGCTCTCAACAAATACCTACTAAACTGTCCTACATTTACTGTCTTGTTTCTGTGGGATATGTGAATTTGTGTGTGTGTGTGTGTGTGTGTGTGTGTGTGTATGTGTGTCAAACATCCTATCAATGCAATACCTCAGTATCTCACGCTTCCCCCCACCCTCCCTATTTTTCTCCTTTTCAGTTTTTTGAGTCATGACCTTGCCTAAGTAGCTCGTGCTGGTCTTGAACTTGTCCTCCTCCTGCCTTTACTGGAATTGTAGGCCTCTAACCTGGCCTTTAGGAGGCATTTTCAATATTTATGTAACAATAGCTGATACATTTCTGGGAAATTTTTGTTTCCATTTTTTTATTTTAGCTAAACACACTAATAATGAGTTATTACCATTGTTTTGGTTTCTCTGAGACAGGGTTTCACGAAGCCCACACTGACCTGAGCCCTCTGGTCCTGCTGTCTCCACCCTGGAGTGCCGGGATGACAGGCATTCATCACACCAGGCTCAACAACTATTACCTGATTATACTTTATAAGTCAACCACTAACAGAACAAATGGTTCAACCCACTGATTTATTTTCTAGATCCAATTAATTGGAAAATACATGACAATTTGTTTAATTTCAAGGCTGACACTTGGCAGCCTGCCACAAATAAAATACCAGTAAAACTGCTGCCCAGGGCCCTATGATCTGCCTCAGATGAAGTTATTCAGGATTTCTCCTAAGAGGCACAAACAGGAAGGCAGGTCCTCCAGGTTGAGCTCTGCACAGGCTGCTCTCCCACCCCATGGCGGTACTCACTGCTCTTCCTGCTTCTCATTGCCTTCGTGGCGCCCTCACCCAACCATTCTGTCAGTTACCATTTTAAACCAGAATTATTTAGTGCTTTTGTTTGTTTGTTTGTTTGTTTGTTTTTTAGAGACAAGGTTTGTAGCTACCTTTGCCTCCCAAGTACTGGGATTAAAGGTATGTCCCACCACCACCTAGCTTTTTTTTTCTTACTAAACTAAAAAACTGCAATTAAAAAAATCATTGTGGCCGGCAGCGGTGGCGCACGCCTTTAATCCCAACACTTGGGAGGCAGAGGCAGGCAGATTTCTGAGTTCGAGGCCAGCCTGGTCTACAAAGTGAGTTCCAGGACAGCCAGGGCTACACAGAGAAACCCTGTCTCGAAAAACAAAACAAAACAAAACAAAACAAAAAAATCATTGTGGATATCTTATAGGAAAAACTAAGTCATTTTGAGATATTTTAAATGCATTCATTCTGTTTATTTCTGTATAAAAAAAGCAAATGGGTTAAATAGGAAATGTATTTTAAAGTGTTTCTCACAGCATACAAAGAAAGAACCAGCAGAGATGAGGAGTAAAAACAAAAATACTCCCGGATAAGGCCCATGAGCACGGGGATAAGACTCCGGGTGGCGTCAATGACTAAGACCCATGCGCGTGGGTGACTCAGGACGGTGTAACTAAGACCCACATGGGCACACACGGCGTGACTCACGGTAGCATAAGTGTGTGTGTGTGTGTGTGTGTGTGTGTGTGTGTGTGTGTGTGTGTAAATAACTCGTGAGGGGAAGCAAATGTACTTGTATCATTCTGGAGGCAGGAAACCTTTTATTAATAAACTTCCATAGCAGAAACTAATTACAGGCTCAGTAAAGATAAGTCCAATGGTTGTGGCCAAAGAAAATGTAAGATTATTTAAGGTGAATTTGCTTCTTTTTCATCTGATTCATCATCATCCATCACCTAAAACCAGAAAACAAAGAGGATTCAAGAGTTAAGAAAAAGGCTAGAAAGTGTTATTTTCCCAACATGGACATCACTTGCCTGCCTGAAATAATCTATGATAACGCACAACACGCCAACAGGAATAAACCCACCGATAGACCAAAGCACAGGATTCAGTCAGAACTGGGGTCCTAAGATAATAAAGCAAATTAAATGCATATAAAAGAACTGGGACCAGTTTTCTTGTCTCAGAAAAGAGGCCCCTGGCAGCAGCATCTCAGCTGGGTATACTGAATCCTGTGTGGATAGGGCATGCCTGCAACCACAGAATCCAGAGTTCAAGGCCATTGTGTGCTACACAGCAAGCCCTATTGCCAATCTAGATGACTTGAGACTTCACCTCAGAAAACCAACAGGACAGCAGAAAGATGGTTCAGGGGATAGAGGCATACACACACATACATGATAAATAAAATACAACTATATTTTTTTTAAAAAATAGGGCATGGAAACACATGCCTTTATTTCTAGCACTCAGGAAGCAGAAGCAGGCAGATCTCTTGTGAGTTCCAGGCTAGCCAGGTCTACAGAGTGAGTTCCAGGGCTTCATATTAAGAAAGAAAAGAACATTTTTAAAAAAAAAAACAGAGCCCCCCCAATCACCTAAAATAGTAAAAGAAAAAATACTATAAATTATTTTGATTTTACTCAAATAAAAAATATTTTAAACCTAAAGAATTGTGAAGATATTCAGGGAAGAAAATACTTAAAGGGAAAAAGAAAAGGCTAGTCCTTCTGTAGGCTGCCGTGATATATTTGATAATAAAGGCCAACACCTCCATAATGGAGAGAGTTAGAGGAAGCTCTGGCTGTTTCCTTGCCACACCCACTACAATTATGTGGCAATTGGTGCTGTGACCAGTTAATTCTGTCCCCACCCTGGACCATGCAATAACAATGGTATTCTTTGTTAGCCTACTGGCCTTGACTGACCAAGGCTGTTTTTTCAAAATGCCTTGGGGTGAGAGAAGAGGGCCCTGATGGAAGGGATGGGCAGCCGGGCACAGCAGCAAAGGCCCAGCACCTTGGAGGCTGGGATAGAAGAGCCACTCTAGCCCAGGAAAGAGTGCAAGACCAGCCAGGCCGCAAAGCAAAACTTCATCACAAAACTTATCTGGATTGGTTCTGATGAGATACTTAGCAGAGTTCTCCCCTAGTTTTTCTTTGAGGTTGACTAAAACAGGTATTTTCCTCTAAAAGAGTAAAATATATCTAATCTCAATATATTTAATCCAAAGAACTTAGTAAATCAACTCCTAATTAGGCAGAAGCATCCCTAAATTTGGAGTAAGACTCCCAAGAACTTTTTCAATGTCAACGTGGAAACCATGCTTCTGAGACCCAGCAGAGCTGCTACAAAAAATGACAAAGATGGAGACAGGGCCTCAAGTCCCTCAGGAGGCCCATGCATACAGTGCTGAGACACACAGAGAGCTTTGCACAGCAGAGGACTAAGAAGGATTTGCACTGGACCGAGAGGCTGGTCTTTAGTACCACTCAGATAAGTGATTCTCTAAGCAACTGGGAGACAACGACTTCTAAACATTCACAGGTTTCTCAGTTTTCTGACCTCCATACTGTTTTCTTGTTGACAGCCTTTTCTTAAGGCCCTGCTTCTTAGCTAGAATCACTGCAGTGTCATTGTGATAACCTGACATACTTGGGGACAAAAACATTCCAACATGCTACAGCCAAAGCCCAACTAAGTACTAATTTCACCGCATAACACATGCGTCCTTGGTGGCACATGCCTATAATTCCAGCTTTCAGAGAGCTGAGGCAGTAGGATTATACAGCAAACTCCAGGCTACTCTCAATTATGGAGAGAAATTCTGTCTCATTAAAAAAACAAAACAAAAACAAAACTAGGACTAGCAAGATGGCTCGGGGTAAAGACACTTGCTCCCCAGGCTGATATTCTGAGCTCTATCCCTGGAGTCCACATAAAGCAGAAGGAGAGAGCCAGTCCCACAAGATACCCTCTGACCTACACACACACACACACACACACACACACACACAAGCATGTACAAACATGTAATAAACATTTTTAGTAAAGGCCAGGCACGGTGGTACACATGTGCAACCTCAGCACTTGGATGGCAGGAGTTCGAGTTCATCCTGGGCCACATGAAACCTATCTTAAAATACAGAATGGTGGTAGAGATGGAGCAGGGGAGGAGTAAGAATCACGTGGGTAGATCACGTGAGCAGCTCCTGTTCTCATCTATAGTCACGTGGTGCATAGTGCTTTGAATCCCTCCATGACATCTGCAGTTGGAACTCAATCACCCAAGGAGTTTCTCAAGTAAATACACTTGGTCCCTTCTTACTGTGACACCCAACCCATCACAAGGCTGCCTACCTGCTCCACACCTTCCACTTCTGGAATATAAAACTGCAGCATGTTCTGAATCCCACTCTTCAGGGTGATGATGGAGCTGGGGCAGCTGGTGCAGGAGCCCTGGAGCTTCAGCCGCACGATGCCATCCTCGAAGCCTCTGTAGATCACGTCACCCCCATCTTCCTGCACAGTTGGCCTGTGGCCACGGGACATTCAGAACACATTAAAACAACAGACACCTTCAATGAAAAAGGTTAAGATGGTTCATTGTTTTATGATGTGTTTCCGTGTGTGTGTGTGTGTGTGTGTGTGTGTGTGTGTGTGTTTCATTGACTGGAGTTCGTGAACACGTACAGAAGCCAGAAGACAACCTCAAGTCCTATTCTAGGTACGGTTTATTTTGCTGTTGGAGACAGGGTCTCTCATTGAACGGAGATCCATTTATTAGAATGCTAAACTATTTCTGCCCCAAGCACTGGGATCACAAACATACCCATGCCCAGCTGTCTTAATGTGGATTCTGGGGACTCAACTCAGGTCATCGTGCTTATACAACACTTTACCATCTTGGTCATCCCCCAAGTCTAAGAACTTGATTAAATTTAATCTGTGTGTGTGTGCATGCGTGTGCACGTGTGCATTTGTGTGTGCATGTGTGCAAGCACTCATGTGTGCTTGGCATGTGTATAATCAGGTGAAACCTTCTGTAGTCACTTCCTTCTCCGTGTAGTTTCTGGGAATGGAGCTCAGGTTAGCAGCAGGGTGGCAGCAAGTGTCTTCCCCTACCCAGCATCCTCACTGGCCTAAAGTCTAATTTTAAACCACTCACGTGTATCCGGCTTCTTTTCCTCTCTGGATAATTTATTCTTGCTGAGTATAAGAGCCCATCTATCTCAGCTGCACAGTACTCCACTACACTAACATGGCAGAGAGGATTACCATCCTGCAGGAGATTAGTATCTTCCTTGCACACATAACAAGGCTGGGAGATCTACCTCTGCATCTTTTGGTATGGGTAGACTCCTGACTGGGCATATACTTGAGGTCAGACTTTCTGGAGGAGTAGAGACTCACTGAGATGCTGACACTGAAGGAGGACTGCCAGGACTCAGGCTGGACAGGGCTGCAAACTCACTTCCAAGCCAGCCCAAATAACAGAGTGAAAACCTGCCTCAACAAAAGTGTAACTACTCAGATTTGGTGAACAATGCCAAACACTTTCCTAGTCCGTTGCTTCCTGTTCTCACCACCACTGGTGTCAATCAGAATGGTGAGCTGTGTGCTGGATGTGACAGTTTATGGAGGTTTGATCTGGTATTTCTGATGAGGCTGACGGCTGTGTACTCTACACCCGTCCGTGATGAGTGGCTGTGTCTGCTTACTGCCTTGTGCCATGTTCTAGCTCCAGCCTCTATTTTATTTTTTCCATGTCAATTTGTAATTCTTATATATTTATAAAATTAAAATCTTTTTTTTTTTTTTCCGTTTTTCGAGACAGGGTTTCTCTGTATAGCCTTGGCTGTCCTGGAACTCACTCTGTAGACCAGGCTGGCCTCGAACTTAGAAATCTGCCTGCCTCTGCCTCCCAAGTGCTGGGATTAAAGGCATGCGCCACCACTGCCCGTATATAAAATTAAAATTTTAAAAAAATAAACTTTAAAAAAGTTACTTGCTTTCTGTGGAAGTGTGAGTACCTGAATATGAGAATGAATGCAGGAGCCCCTGGAGGTCAGCAGAGGGCACCTCACTATGTGGCCCTAGATCCCCTGAAACCAGTGTTGGGGGGCGGGGGTGTGTGTGTGAGCTACGCTGGGAACTGAACCTGGGTCCTGGGGAAGAGCAGTAAATGCTCTTAACCACTGGGCCATCTCTTCAGCCCCCTTGACTTTTTTATACTTGTTTTGTATATGTGTGCACACTTGCACACGTGCCATGGTGTGCATGTGATGTGGAAGGTAAGGATGACTGGTGGGGCTTGGTGTTCTCCTTCCTCCATGTGGGCTCTGACAATAGAACTTGGGTTGTCAGCCTTAGTAGGAAGTACCTTTATCCACTGGGGCATCTTGTCAGCCCCACACACTATAAAATCTTCTCTGCCTTTCCATGAGAAAGACAGAACTTTACTATCATCCAATTTGTCTTTTCCTTGATTTTCCCAATTTTCCTGTGTGCTTGTGAATAAAAACCAAACAAAACAAAACCTGTCTAGCCAAGGTCATACAGATATTAACTAATTTAATTTTTGTATTCATATGTTTTGGGGATGTCATATGCTACTGTGACAGCCATAGGACAACTTTTAGGACTCAGTATTCTCCTGCTGTTGTGTGAGTCTCAGAGATGAAACTCAGGTCACCAGACTTGGCAACAAGTAGCTTAACCCAGTGAGCCACCTCCCTGGACCGTATTATAAGAATCCACTATGATTTCTTTGTTGAGCCAGATTAATGTTGATATTGACACCCCACTTTGCCTCCATACACACACCCCCACCCCTGACCTTGGTACTTGTGACAAACACTACCCTGAAACTACATCCCCAGCCTAACCATCAGCCATTCTGAGGAGCCCTCAGTTCCACTGTGGTCAGGAAACAGTATTCTCAGGCTGGAGAGGGAGCACATAGAAAGCACATGCTTAGGAAGTGGTCAAGGCCCTGGGCTTAATCCCCAGAACCAAACAGCAAAGCCTGATATTCTTAGTGAATTTAACTCTGAACTAGGTAAGGGCTGCTGTATGAACAAGCACACTGGCTGCTGCAGTGCGTGACTCATGTGCACATGGAGAGAATATCCCATCCTTGCTGAGTGCCTTACACATATGTCAACATTTAGTTACTTGTTAAATCACATGTTCAAAAACTATCTTAGCCTGGGCATGGAGATTTATGCCTTTAATTCCAGCCACCAGAAGGCAGAGGCAGACAGGTTTCTGTGAATAGAGATCAACTGGGTGTGGACTCAACAAAGTTTCTGGGCAGCCAGGGATACATAGTGAAACCTTGTATAAACAACACATAAACAGCCTGGGCAGTGGTGGCCAGCCTGGTCTACAGAGTGAGTTCCAGACAGCCAGGGCTATACAGAGAAACCCTGTCTTGAAAAACCAAAAAAAAAAAAAAAAACAAAAAAAACAAAAAAAAAAAACCCCACATAAACAAAAATAATAAAATTTGACACTCCCTCTTTCCTGATTATTTTGTGCTTTGTTAGAGTTGTTAGTTTCCTCTCCTACCCGTGGGTTATTTGTCTTTTCATCTGTCAAATATTCTTTATTTTTTTTTTTTGAATCTGTGCTATTAGATGGTTAGAATATATTCCTGGTAGCAGATATCCTCCCTGTGTGGTGGCACCCACACTGTCAGCAGCACACTGTGTTCTGCTGTCTGCAGCTTCAGCTCTCAGTACATGTCTGAATGCTATGCACTTCTCCAGCTTTCTTTCAGTGTTTCTGTCCTAATGTTTAAGCCGTGCATCCCTGGTAGGGAACGTGGAGTTGGGTTTCCCATATTGTGACAAGTTCAGGCTCTCCTATCCATTCTATGCCCCATTAAATCACCTGACAAATCCTGCATGTTTGCTGTTTCCAGTCTGCACCCTTTTCACTGGACAAGAGCTCGTGTGTGCTCTTGCCTTCTACTCAGCTGTTTGTTACATCATGTTTTACTGATCACCTCCACTGCCAACCTACCTACTTTTATGGCTCTCAAACAAGGCCGACTCAGAGCGCTTCTGCTCACACCCACCTTCCATTTAGGACATGTAGCTTTTTTTTATTTTTATTTTTTATATTTTTTGGTTTTTCAAGACAGGGTTTCTCTGTGTAGCCCTGGCTGTCCTGGAACTCACTCTGTAGACCAGGCTGGCCTCGAACCCAGAAATCTGCCTGCCTCTGCCTCCAGAGTGCTGGGATTAAAGGTGTGCACCACCACCGCCCGGCTTTTAGGACATGTATCTTACTTCTGTGCCTTTAACCCCCAAAACACTGATGTCTTGTACTCTTTTCTATCCCCAGTTCCTCTTCTCTGTGTGCTTCAACGTGGGTTCTTTACTACTGCTCTACATTCTAGCCTGAGTCCACTCCAACTGTCTCACATCTCACTGAAATTAATCTAATGAGTTCTTAATTTATTATATTTTAGTTTTGTAAATACTCTTCTTAAATTCCTGTTCTCCCAGGAATTCATCTTTTCACTTATTTTATCTAATATTTTATTTTGTTTTTCGAGACAGGGTTTCTCTGTGTAGCTAGCTCTAACTGTCCTGGAACTCGCTCTGTAGACCAGACTGGCCTTGAACTCACAGAGATCCACCTGCCTCTGCCTCTGCCTCTGCCTCCCTAATGCTGGAATTAAAGGTGTGTGACACCACCACCTGGCGCCTTAGCCAGCCTCTTACTATTACATATCTAAGTTGTTTCTTTAAATAACTAAAGAAGAATACATTTTCTTAAAAATCTGGACTTAAGGGCTGGAGAGAGGGTTCAGCGGTTAAGAGCACTGACTGCTCTTCCAGAGGTCCTGAGTTCAATTCCCAGCAACCACATGGTGGCTCACAGCTATCCGATGCCCTCTTCTGGTGTGTCTGAAGATAGCTATTGTATACTCATATAAATAATTAATGAATACATCTTAGACAAACATCTGGACTTAAAGGTCTGCTGTGAGAAAAGTGGAGATAGGCTGTCCATTAGTCTTGTCTTTATTACTGTTTTTTGTTTGTCTGCTTTGCTTTTGAGGCACAATCTCACTGTACCAAGCTAGTCTCAAAACTCAGAGATCAGCCTATCTGATTCCCTGGGGACTAATAGAGAGTGTCACAAAGCCTGGCTTTTGTCTTTTTTTGTTGTTTGTTTGTTTTTGGTTTTGGTTTTTGGTTTTTTTTGGTTTTTCGAGACAGGGTTTCTCTATGTAGCCCTGGCTGTCCTGGAACTCACTCTGTAGACCAGGCTGGCCTCGAACTCAGAAATCCACCTGCCTCTGCCTCCCATTTATTCCCTCTCTTTTATTTATTTTTTAATTTTTATTTATTTATGTTGAGTATACTGTAGCTGTCTTCAGACACACCAGAAGAGGGCATCAGGTTCCACTACAGATGGTTGTGAGCCACCATGTGGTTGCTGGGAATTGAACTCAGGTCCTCTGGAAGAGCAGGCAGTGCTCTTAACCACTGAGCCATCTCTCCAGCCCTGCCTTTACTCTTTTTGTGGCAGTTGCTACATGGGTGCTACTCTCTTCACCATCTTCACAAATAGGAAGTCCACTTTCGTTCCTATAACTGACTGTGAGGGGAATTCCTCTTGCCTATATCCATATGGACTGTTGTAAGGATGACTGAATACTGAGGCACAGGCTCTCTTTATGTTTAACTGCAATGATGACCTACGCTGGTTTACGCTGATTACTGATCTGGAGCCCTGCCTGCTCCAGTCTCCTGATGAAAGCTTGCTGCTTTAATGAGAACTGTCTCTGTAGCACTAGATTGCAGGGCAGGGGGTGGCGGTGGTGTTAATACATACCGTATTCTAGTATCTAACAGTTCTTTAATCATTGCCACGACTTCGTCATCTTCCTCAGAACCTACAAAAAAAATCATAAGAAAACCAAGAGTAACAATTTTGAAGTCATATAAGCATTAAAACAGGAGGATTTTCACATAAAACCATAGTCAAGCATGATGGCACTCAAGTAGATACAGAAAGGTCAAAGTTCAAGCACTGCCTGGTCTATATAGGTAGTTCCAGGCTAGATAGATTTAGCAAGACCTTGTTTCAAAATCCAAAAAACAAAACAAAACAAAACAAAACAAAAAACAGAAAAAACAACCTCACAGCAATCCTTCAGCCAATGCCTCCCATGGGCTGAAAGGACAGGAAGGCACCTCCACTGTTGGAAGGGCCTCCCACACATTGTATCAAAGGGCTTGTAGGTGTGTCCCTGTATTTAAAACTGTTGATTGAGGTGCCTGGGAGAGAGCTAGCGGAACATTTGGTATTGCCCTCAACTGCCCATTACCAGCTTTCTATGAGTAAATGCTTGTCCTTCCTCACCCGCCCAAAAGATGGTCCTCTGAGATTATCATGTTAAACAGCAAGCTGCCAGTGAAGGGAGGTCATGGAACCCTCATCTCTGCCAAAGGACAACCAAAGAGATGGGAAGGGCCTGTCCTGCTGCTGGTCACATGCAGTGGCAGGAAGCCAGGTTATGTTACATTGTAACTCTGAGTCTACCCAGCAAAAGGCCAACAGTCTTATACTATACAAATGTCTCTGTGCCTTTATTATTAAACCTCAAGCTGGTTCCCCCAAAACCTGGAATATACTACACACAGTTTTGTGTCCTTAATATTTCCTTTAAAAATGGGTCTAAAGCAACTATAGAAGAATTAACACTGTTTCTCGACACCTTTCTCCAGAAAAAGTTAATGTCTGTTAAATCTAAGTGGAAGCAACTTTGTGCCTTATGTATGGTGTTTCTGAATTCTCAAAAGGTTTCTTAATTAAAAATTTTAGTTTTGTATAATATATTCAATGTTCACACAAATTTTAAAAATTGAGAAAACAGTATAGATGAAGTTCTATATGAAATTTTGCCTCATGTAGAATTGGTTCCAGAGCCAAATACATTCAATGATAAAAGTAAACCCACTGCTCTTGGTTGTCTCCCAGAACTAGACGGCAAGCTCCTCCTGCGGAAGATGGACACTGAAGTCCCTTGCTTGCAGGCTAGCTCATAGCCAGAGGGTGCTGCACAGGCAGCTGGGAGAGAACTGGGTCAACCCTCTCACTCAGCTACAGCCCCATGTGCACCACTACTGACCAGGCTGGGAAAGCACTGCTCACTGCCTGCTGTAACAGTGGCAAGCCCCATGTGAGGTAATCGAGCTTTCTGATCGGAACTGAGGCCGGCTCCACTGGAGGGAAGTCATATCCGGTATTGTAACCTGGTCAAAAACCTGTGGCGGGGAGGTTATAGACCCTTATTGGGAAGCTACGACTGTTTTGCTAAATAGACATGACATGCTCATAAGTTTCTTTTTAAATGGCCATGTTTACCCCCACAGATTGGTACTGCTATCTGGTTTGGTGCGAGCAGCTCTTCATGCAGTAAGTGGAGGTTATTGCAGAGACTCACAACATAGCAAAGTGCTGGGACTACGTGACTGTTGAATGCTCAGCCCTACGGGGACATCCTTACCAGCATGACTCTGAGACCATCATGGAGTGTTGGGGGAGGGGCAGAAGGTCTGTAAGAGCTGGAAGAGGGGGCAGAGAGCTGTGGAATGCTATCTGGCTGTTCTTCCAGAGGACCTGGGTTTGGTTCCCATGTGGGTACATGGCGACTTGCAATTATCCGTAACTCTGGTTTCAGGGGATCTGATCTCTCCTGGTCTCCAGTGGCACCACACACACACACACACACACACACACACACACACACACACACACACACGGTGCACATACACAGATGCAGGCGAAACACCTCTGAATGTGGAAGGAGGAGGGTCTCATGAAGCTCCCCCCCCCCCCAGGACCTACACAAAGGTATTGCTGGGGAGGAAGGCTATCATCTGCAGTGGTGTCTCCACTGGGAAGGTGCTGGTGCTCCGGCAGGTGACCTATCTGTGCTTCTGTAAGCCACACTAACCGGCCTCATTTAAGCCTCTCACAAGATCAAACAGCATGAGAGGAGGTGGGGTTAGCAGGGAAGAGGAAGAGAGACAAAGAGCAACAGAGGGTGGTTATGATCAAAACACATAACATACATGTATAAAAGGCCATAATTGAACCCATGTCACATAATTATTATGCAAATACTTCTAATAAAGACATTTTAAAAGTTTGTATTCTGTCACTTGGAATCCAGGTGAATGGGAATGAGGTAGGAAGTCAATAAAGACCGGACAAGCACCGACAGAACAACACAACGCTACCTGCTTCTCCCGGAGGCGTCTCCTCGGTCACTAGGGGTAAGCCAGATGCAAAGAAGTCCATAATTGTTGCATAAATGTCTGGCTTCAGTAAATTCCAGTCTAATTCTTCATTCTCCTATAATCATATTGAAGAAACAATTTGCATTTCCAGCCAAGAGCAAGACAAACTCAGACTCTCACCCTTTTTTTTTTTTTTTTTTTTCCTTTTCCATTTTGAGACAGGGTCTCACTGTGCAGCTCTGACTCTGGAACTCAGTATATACACCAGACTGACATTCAACCTGCAGAGACCCCTGCCCCTGCCTCCTGAGCACTGGGATTAGAGGTGTGTACCACCACATCGAGTTCACAGTGTCACTGCGTGATAGTGAAGCATGCAAATACACACATGTATATGACACTCGTCATATGTGCACATGTGTCAAAAGAATGACTAAGTACACCCTCTTTCAGAAAGGGCACGTGCACTGTAACGTCTGACAGAGCACACAGGCAATTTGTTCATAATGTTTACTTGATCCCTTTTGTCCATCACCTCACAGAAAGAATTAGTAAAAACTACTACTCAGGGGCAGGCAAGATGGCTCAGTGGGTGAAAGCACTGGCAACCTGAGTTCAATGGCTGGAACCCACATGGTGGAAGGAGAGAACTGACTCTTGTAAGTTGTCCTCTGATCTATGAATGCCTGAACACAAACAGACACACACAGAATAATAACATGGAATTAAAACATTTTCAATTTTTAAATTTTTATAAAAAAATAAAACAAATTTTATCCCAGTAAATTGGAAGCTGCTAAGGAAGTGTTCTGTTATGGGCTAGCCCTGTAATCCTGGACACTGTTGAAGCTGCTGAGGTTATGGGCTAGCCCTGTAATCCTGGACACTGTTGACTCTGCTGAGGTTATGGGCTAGCCCTGTAATCCTGGACACTGTTGAAGCTGCTGAGGTTATGGGCTAGCCCTGTAATCCTGGACACTGTTGACTCTGCTGAGGTTATGGGCTAGCCCTGTAATCCTGGACACTGTTGAAGCTGCTGAGGTTATGGGCTAGCCCTGTAATCCTGGACACTGTTGACTCTGCTGAGGTTATGGGCTAGCCCTGTAATCCTGGACACTGTTGAAGCTGCTGAGGTTATGGGCTAGCCCTGTAATCCTGGACACTGTTGACTCTGCTGAGGTTATGGGCTAGCCCTGTAATCCTGGACACTGTTGAAGCTGCTGAGGTTATGGGCTAGCCCTGTAATCCGGGACACTGTTGACTCTGCTGAGGTTATGGGCTAGCCCTGTAATCCTGGACACTGTTGAAGCTGCTGAGGTTATGGGCTAGCCCTGTAATCCTGGACACTGTTGACTCTGCTGAGGTTATGGGCTAGCCCTGTAATCCTGGACACTGTTGAAGCTGCTGAGGTTATGGGCTAGCCCTGTAATCCTGGACACTGTTGACTCTGCTGAGGTTATGGGCTAGCCCTGTAATCCTGGACGCTGTTGAAGCTGCGCAGGCTCAAGTGTTTCATCTGAATTGCTGAGATACTGGATACCAGTTGTACTTGGAGCATAATTAACTTAACAAATGAGGTACACATCACCAGAGGGTTTTTTTGTTTGTTTGGTTGGTTGGTTTTTATTTTATTTTATTTTTTGGTTTTTTGAGACAGGGTTTCTCTGTGCAGCCCTGGCTGTCCTGGAACTCACTCTGTAGACCAGGCTGGCCTCGAAGTCAGAAATCCGCCTGCCTCTGCCTCCCAAGTGCTGGGATTAAAGGCATGCGCCACCACCGCCCGGCTCACCGGAGGTTTTTAATGCACTTATTTATTTTATTTGATGTGCATGAATGCTTTCTCTGCATGTACATCTAGGTACCGTGTGTGGCTGATATCATAACAGGACATTGAGTCCTCTGGAAGTGGAGACACAGATGGTGGTGAGCTGCCTTTTGGTGTTAGAAATCTAAAGTGGGTTCTCTGTGAGAGCAGAGAGTGGTCTTAACTGCTGAGCTGTTCTTTAGCCCCTGACCTGAGATTTTTAATACCATGTGTCATTAAAAACCCTAGCATATTAAGAATGAAAATTCTAGGTTGGTATGATGGTACATTTGTAATGCCAGCAACAGGGGAACAAGGAGGGAAGGCCACAGGTTTCAGGCCAGCCTGGACTACACAGCAAGAAAACCAAAGAACAATGAGAATTCTAGAGAGGGGCACTGAACACAGAAAAGCTGAGAGCCAGCTAGTTTCGCTTTACATTCTGAGGACCCTACCTTTGTCACTGTGATGAAATCTGGTCCAAAGAAGACACTTTTCACACCTTCAATCCTGAATAACTGCCTGGGAACACAAAAAAGAAAAACCATCTCATGAAAGAAGAGAAACAGATGCGGAACTGGAAAAAAAAATTACAGAACTGCCACAAACTGTCCCCAAACTGTCTCTGGTTAAAAAACTGTCAACTCAAGATGGTTGTGTCCCTTTTCACCCTACAGTCACCTGCCTTGCTCCAGGTACTTGCCCAGGAGGAACAGCACACTTGCTCCTCAAACATGCAAGTGAATCTGAACAGCAGGATTTTTATTGCTCCTCTACTCCCAACCTGAAAATGTCCATCGCCCCAGCAATCAGTGAAGAGGCTGTGGTACTCACAAAAAGCACAGTACGGCATCACATGAAAAAAGACAGCATCACCACAGAGCCACAAAGACCACTCTGAGAGCCTTCCTGAAGTAAGATACATTCATCTCCATTCACCCAACAGAAAGCTGACGTCTCTAAGTGCCAGGTTCTAGGCAGACAGAAGACAGACTGGCCTCTCCTCAGAAGCTTACAGCAAAAACATTCCCTAAAACACCACAGAGACTACAACAAAGAAAAGATCAGTAAACTCCACGAATAAAAAAAAAAAAAAAAAAACAGTATTTTTCCCTTCTTTTTTGTGGTGGTAAAAAACAACCCAGTGACCAATCTATGCTCTATGGAGCTCTATCAGGTAGCTCTCTATATCCCCAGTGAAGTTTTGTTTTTGTTGATGTATGTTAAAACAGGGCCTCACTGTGTAGCCCAGGCTAGCCTCAATCTCCCAGTCCTTCTATGCCACCTAGGTGCTGGGCTTATGGCCATGTGTAACCACACTGGGCTACACTAACTCACTTTTGATGTAAACATTTCAACAATACATAAACGGTTAAGGACAGGCCTCCCAGCATAGCCTCTAATCCCAGAACTCAAGAAACGAAGCAAAAGGATCAGCAGTTCAAGGCTAGCCTGAGCTATCTGAGAACTCATCTCAAAAGAGCAAAAACATTAAAAAATTACAATCTAATTAATTAAGAAGTTAAACTTCTAGGTTGTTCTTCTGGTGCGCATTTCTTCAGGAACTGTCTTGGAGGCATCTGCTCTTCTTATTCAGGTGGAGGGTTATACAGATACTATCACGCTGTACCACTGTTCCCCGACTTGCGTGCCCACGGTCCTGGATTCAACTCCAGTACTGCAAAACACACAGAGCCACAGACACAGAGGACATGTGTGTCTGTACAGATCTTAGTTTTGTATTTACACATTTTACATGTGTGTTTCACTTGCTCATATGCATGCATGCGTGTGCAGCCAGACTAACGCACGCCCACAGCAAGCCTTGTTTGCCTGTGTGGCTGTTTCCTGAAGTTATATTCTTCTTCTTAAAAAAACCCAGTATGGAGTTGTGAAATCAACTAAATAGTGATGAGGAATTTGTTATGTTTAACAAAATAAAACTAAACTAAATAACAAAATAACCTATTGCTCTTTTTAAAATAATTATTTTATTTATTTATTGGATGGGTTTTTTGTTTGTTTTGGGGTTCTTTGTTTGTTTTTATTTGTTTATTGAGACAGGGTTTCTCTGTGTAGCCCTGGCTGTCCTGGAACTCACTCTGTAGACCAGGCTGGCCTCGAACTCAGAAATCCACCTGCCTCTGCCTCCCAAGTGCTGGGATTAAAAGCGTGCGCCACCACTGCCTGGCAATCTCAATTTTTCTAGAAGCGGCCCTGCCCACACAACGTACCAGCTCTGCAAGGCTGCCTAAACCACAGAGGGCTGCTTTGCTTCCTGGTAAAAGCCAGCAGAAACAGTACCTGGCCAGAGGGGAACGGAAAGCCGCAGCTGGTGTGGGGAAATCCATGGTCCTCGTCTCAAGAACCGGCTTTCCTGGTATAAACTTTAAGCTGTTGGGATTTGGGGTGTCTTGTGTTTGAATAAACATGAATCGTACTGAAAAAGAGAAAGAGTGTTATGCTAGAAAAAATAGTTATGGTCAACGAAGTACTTTTATTTTAAAGATTTATTTATTTTTATTTTTTATTTTATGTGTCTGAATGTCTTGCCTGCATTTGTGTATGTGTACCAGGGGCCAGCAGCATTGAGGAAACCATCATCAGATCCTCTAGAACGCAGTTGTGGATGGCTGTAAGCCACCACAAGGATGCTAGGACTCAAAGCTAGCCCTTCTGCAAGAATAGCAAGTGCTCTAACCACTGAGCAATCCCTCTAGCTCCCGGAAGTGCTAATTTTTAGAGAAATGGAAGTAAGAAATATTGGGAAAAACAGCCTCACAAGCTTTATCTCCCAAGCTGACCAGAGAGATCCTAAGAAGCTAAACTGCTTCAACTTGAAGGCCAAGCACTCCATTAAGATGCCCATGCTGCCAATCAAGGAAAGTCTACTTTTACAGGGGACAGCACTGAAATAAAACTTAAAGGAAAGACTGTCACTACTTTCCATTCTGAAACAGTCATTTTCTGTTGGTTGGTTGGAGACAGGGTCTTCTTAGTCTTGGCTGGCCTGGAACTCACTATGTAGACCAGGCTGGCCTCAAACTCATAGTGATCTGCCTGCCTCTGCCCACAGAGTACTGGGATAGAAAGTGTGTACTACGAAGCCTGGCTTTGAATTTTGCTGTCTTAATAATTTCCTGGTAACTAAGATCACGGCATTCACTGGGCATCTCACTGAATCTGAAGGACTAAATCTGGCTTTACCCCACTCGGTACACTGGGTAATCCAGATCTACAGAAAAGGGGGTTTAGAAATACCCAAGGGTGGAAGTGTAAGTCAAAACGGTCTCATGTGAAAGCTAGAACCCAGCAGACACAGTAGCCCAGGGCCTGCAGGGCTGGAGGCTGGGGAAGAGGAGCCCAACTTCACCACAGTCTCAGCAGTGTGCAGCAGACTCCGGGCCAGCCTAGGGCAGTTAGCAAGAGCCTCCAAAAACGAAACAAAACAACAACAACAAACCAAACCAAACAGCCCACACAATCTATTTACACTCAGGGAGAAAAATTAAAGAAAATATGGTATCATCACACAGGTTTTCTCTCTTAACATAAGTAAACTGCCGCAAAGACTAATCTGAATCGATAGTCAACCAAATCATTCCAATTATATTCTAAATTAAGTTTAATTAGGTATTTTAAAAACAACTCCACATACATACAAGTAACATTGTATGAACTTAACAGGTTATATTTAGGAATATATATATAATGCAAATACACATATTCATACTATAACACCTGTTGAAAAAAGGGGCCCATGAATTTGAAGGAGAGTGGGGAGAGGGGTATAGAGGGTTTATAGAGAAGAAAGGGAAGGGAGAAACATTGTTATTAAAGTACAATCTCAAAAGGAAACAATCAATCAACTCCTAGCGCTACCATCCAGCCAGACACTTCTGGAAGTGTCCTGAGTTAGGGCAGGATAGGCCAAAGTGAGATGTTCTCCCTCTGGGAGTGATACTATACAGATCTCTAAGTAGGCAGCACCAGCTCCTGCACAACACAGACAAGAACTGAATGTCACTGTCAAAGACTGAAATCAGGGGTGTCCAACTGGAAAAGACTAGAACACCACAAAGTGCAGTTCCACAAAAGTTAACCAGTTAAAATCAGCTGACCTACTGAGTTCTCAGTATTTACATCCAAGACATTTTGTGATTTAAGGAAACATTCTTCATCTCCAGTCTGCAGAAGAGATAAAACTTCCAGAGTCAAGTCATGCCCCTAACCACCCACTATCTCACCCCAGAACACGGCCACAGGGAGAAAAGGTTAATCCTCGACCACATCAAGCCATGCACACCCACCCCTCTCTAAGCTCCCCCAATGCTGCAATGACCACATCCAAATTACATTCAAATCAGATGCTAGAAGGTTTAATTAAAGGCAGGAATTCACTGCTGTACAGATACTCCTATAGAAATAGACAAAGCAGTACCTTAAAAAACAAATGATTCTCCCAAACACAAACCCACTTGTAACTTTTTTCTTATAATATTTCATTTTAGACATAATTTATTGAGCAACTCATGGTCTAAAAGTGTATTTACAAGACATTGAGATTTCACAAGTCTATAGATAATGTCCTCTGACTAATAATAGTAAAGTATGGTTTTACCACAGGGAAAGGTGGGGATGGACAGGAAACCACTGGATCCTTTTTCTAAGCCTCTTAGAAAATTGACAAATTCTTGGGCAGTTGAGCTGGCTCAGGGGGTAAAAGCATTTGCTACCAAGGCAAAGGCCTGAGCTCAATCCCCAGAACCCACATGGTGGAAGGAGAGATCCGGCTTAAGCAAGCTGCCCTCCGACCTCTACACATGCAGTGTGGCATGCTCACACACATACAAATACATATTAAATTTTTGAAAGAAAACTTTAAAATTTGTATTTTATGACCATTAACTCTAGCACTGTACCTGTGTTACACAAGGGTGCACGCAGTGGGAAAAGTGGTCTCCGTACATATTGATGCAGAGGTTGTTTCTTACAGGTGTGTGGAGTCACCACATGACAGAGCCTACATTTGAAACAAACAAGGAGTATGTGGTAAGGAATCTAATCTGTTTTGTCGGTAACCCAGATGGCCTCATGAATATCTGTGACACTCTGCCTCTGCTCTCCTAGTACTGGAATCGCAGACATGAGCGTCACACCCAGCAAGCAGGATGATCTTTTAACACCAATTTATACTTGTATATACAAAACAGCTAAGATTTAAACATAACCAGTAACAAAAATAATCACAGAGTTAACTTTCCATTTTCTATCTGTAACATTATTCCTACATCAGCAAATGATACAATCAAAAACAGAAGTAAAGGCCTGGAGGGAGGGGTCAACAGTTCAGTGCACTTGTTGCTCTTGTAGAGGGTTTGGGCGTGGCTCCCAGCACCTTCGTGGTAGCTCAGAATCACTTGCAACTGCAGTTCCAAGGGCATGTAGCACACATACACACATTCTGGCAAAACACTGATACGCATAAAATAAAAACGTTGGTAAAACCACATGGAAACCCATTTGGTTGGTAACTGGAAGTACACACTAACATCCAGGCATCAGAATCAGAAACCTACTGACGACATAACTGAAATCTGCAGGCCCAGAGCCTCAGCCACACGGTGGCTTTGCACTCCCTCCTCCATCCTTCCTTTTCTTTTTGTGGTTTTTCGAGACAGGGTTTCTCTGTGTAGCTTTCCTGGAACTCACTCTGTAGACCAGGCTGGTTTCATAACTCACAGAGATCTGCCTGCCTCTGTCTGCCTAGTGCTGGGACTAAAGACCTGTGCCACCACCACCCGGCTTACTTTGTCTTTTAGAAGTTTGAAAACTAGGTAGTAGAGTCACATGGCTGAAAACAGCTAAGGGAAAAACAAATATATATATATACACACACACATATATATACATATATATGTATTATATATGTATATATATGTATACGAATATATGTATGTATATATGTATATATATATATATGTATATGAAATATATATGTGTGTATATATATGTATACGAAAAGCGCTTTCCCTTGTCTGACTCACAGCTGTCACCTGGAGAGAACTAGCATACCAGTCTCCTGGAGGAAAAACTGGGAGTGCAGCTCACGGATGGGACACTGCTTGCCTAGCATTTGCAAAGCCCTTGGTTTGAGAGTCCCTGATTTGGGAAGAAACAAATAGTAAAAACTGAGCATCCCTGAGCAAAAACCTGAAATGTTGTAAGCTTCAACCCATCTCATACCTGACCTGCCAAATCCACAAAAAACAATGCATACAGTTTCCATGTACAGGTGCACATGAAGAAACAAATTTTGTGTTTAGACATGGGTTCTGTCCCCATGGTATCTCATTATGTTCAAATATCTCAAAATTTAAAGTCAGAAACTCCAATGAAATATTTAGGATAAAGGATACTCACTACATTCCAACACTTCAAAGTCAAAAGGCTAACAGAACACACGTGATTGCCAAGAGCAGCCAACTCCGTAGTAACTAGTGACAACCTATTAAGTGAATGGAGTGAATACTCCAGGATTTGGAAACACCCTAATCTTCCGGTACTACTGTTCCTTCAACCCTGGGAAAAAGCAGCAAGTGTAGATAAACCAGAAGTATGCTCTGGCAGTAAGCTTTGAAGTCTAAACGATCCTGAGTAAAGTAACTAAAGAAAAAGTCATCAAAAACGAGTGGGAAGGGGCAACCCACAAAATTCTTCTGTTAATCTGCTATTTTTATGAGATGCATTTAGGAGTTTTAAAACGGGGGGGAGGGGGGGCTCATAAATAGTCCAGGCTGGCCTTGAACTCCCGGTCTTCACCTCTCAAGTACTGAGATGACGGGTGTGGGCTTCCATGTCCGCCTGATGAAATGCATTTGAAACTTCAAGGTAGCCATCAGCATTCTGTCAAGCCCCTTTCTACAGGAGTCACACGCGGGTCTGACAGATATCTGCGGGAGTGGCTCTAGAAGAGGAACAGGACGCACTCGCACAGGCCTGGGTGGTGGACTCCCTCGAGTCGCCTCCCTCGGAGCCGTGACCTCCCGGGAAAGGGAACCACATGACCCGACCCCGGGACCGCTCTTCCCTTCAGAGCCACATCCCCAAGGGATTTACAAGGGACGTCCGTGGAAGGTGGCTGGCCTCGGGAGCCAGGACAAGGTTCCGTCAGATGCCAGCTCCCGCCCCGTGATAAGGCGGCGACAGGGATCTGCTGGCCCGGGAGCTGACACCTACCGCCTGCACAGCCGGGCCACACCGACCGCTGCTCCCCACGCCCGCTCGGCCGCCGCCATCACCTCAGTGCCAGTGCGCTTGCGCGGACCCGCCTCCTTCATGTCCCACGCAGACTCAGGCCCTACAGAGAGGGCAGTCAGGGGAAGCCGGTTCCCTACAGGTTGAGGGTGGTGCTGCAGGTGGCCTTTTTCCCTTCCTTTTACTGAAAATTGATTTTGTTTTTCTCACATAATATACCCAGATTACAGTTTCCCTTCCCTCTACTTCCCCCAGTTTTCCCACACCTCCCCTCCGAATTCACCCCCTTTCTGTCTCTCGTTAGAAAACAAACAGGCTTCTAAGGGAATATATGATATATGATAGGATATAACAAAAACTAACATATCAGAATAGGACAAAACAGACATAAGGGAAAGAGCCCAAGAAAAGGCGCAAGAAATACATATAAATGAAGAGACACACTTGTTCACATACTCAAGAATCCCATGAAAATACAAAACTGGAAGACATCATATATATGCAAGGGGCCTACAGGGCAAAAGCGGGGAGGGAGGGATGAACGGAGGGAGAGAGAAAATTTTTTTTAAATATATGTATAAATAATATAAAAAACAAAACAATGTAATACAAACAAAAACGTGTAATTAAATAAATGCACAAACCAAAGTCCTAGATACACATTATGAGACAAGGGACCTTCAAAGATGCCACTAAGCTGGTTCTCTGTTAGCCATTCTACAGCTGGATATGTGGCCTACACTTAGGAATAGTTTGCCTCCCCAGTGAGATTCCCTTGGAGAAAACTAGATTTTCATTTGCAAGGAGTTATCAACTTGAGATGGCTTAGAAACAGACATATGCCTGCTTTCTACTTTCAGCTCTGGGGCTGACCCCATCTGATGCTGGCCCACCTTGTTTTCTTGGCATCCTCCATCTCCTCTGCTTCGTACACCCTTTCTGCCTTGCAGGTTCCTTGAGCCCTGAGAGGAGAGAGTTGATGGAGAGAACTATTTAGGGCTGAGTGTTTCAAGATCTGTCACTCTCTGCATGTTGTCTGGCGGTTAGTGGAATGTTTAGAGTCATTTTTATCGCTACATTCTTTTAGTTCAACAGTAATTCTTGGTTTTACCCTAGGTCCCTTGCTTATCTAGCCTCAGATTCTTAGTTACCCAAGCACTGTCCGGCATCAGCTTGATCTCCTGGAGTGGGCCTTCAGTCAGATCAGATACTGATTGGTCACTCCCACCAGCTCTGTGCCACCATTGCACTAACAAATCTTGCAGGCAGGTCATCATTGTAGATCAAAGGGTTTGTGTAGTGGGTGATATTTAAAACGGCGGCATTCAATCTGGCTTTTCTCAATCAGCCACCATGTTCCCAACTACCCTAGGCCTGCAGCCACGAGTAGTGGCAGCTTACTGCTGCTGCTCAGTTCAGGCCATCTGCTCAGGCGACCAGAGATACCAGCCCTACCACCCTCTGCCAATCTTCCTTGTTGTCTCCACAAAGCTGGGCTGTGCCCAGACCATCCTGCCATCCACATAGGCCTGGTAGAAAATGAGACTTTAAAGCTTAAATATTAATCAAAGGCTTTATATGTTTGGTAATGCTCAATAACAATATGCCCATACAATTAGAGGTGTTTCCCAATTAGCTAACCTAAATATAAGTTGTTACCCAGGACTGCTTTCCATACTGCCTGGGTCTTCATCCTCCTACATCTCTGCTCTCCTTAGCTCCTCCTCATCCTTTTCCTCTTCCTCTCCTTACTCCTCCCACCTTAGCTCCTCCTACAGGTTTGTGGCTACCTTGGTACTTACATTTCTCCTTTGGTAGCATGCAGAGTATCTTCCTGTACCAAAGATGCTAGCATGTAGGGATGAAGGCTTTAGGTAGGCACCAACTTGACTTCTCCATGTTCAATACGTGTGTGGATACTGTCTTCAGCAATAGGGCCTTCCCATCAGTATGTGGAGAACATTCTATCCTATGGTCTTGGCAATAGCCTGGGTTGTTTGTGGGTTCCTATGGGGCCCCTTTGACCAAAAATTCAATTAGATATAGCCCATTTTGGATACTGGAAACTATTTGGTGACAGGAGATATTCAGCTGGGACTCTGTCTTCCCATTATTTGGTGATGTCATTTAGATTGCCTTCATCTATTTTAGGAAATTTCTACTGTATTATGTTTCCATACAAGCACAAATAGCCCTTAATTTTAGCTCTCTCTCCCTGTATTCCTTCTCATCTTCCCCTCCCAACTTGATCCTCCTGTTCCAGAAATCTACCTGCCTCTGCCTCCCTAGTGCTGGGACAAATGGTGACCATGTCCTGCAAGAGCATTGGTATTTATATTTAGTATCTACAATGTGTGACATGTATTTTACTACTCAAATGATTCCAGCTTTAAGCTAGAAAGTTCTTCCAGGGTAGATTTTGGGTCACGCTTTGTTACTGTTTGGCACTAGTGGCAGATGCTTCTCTCACCATCCTGTGTCTACTTCAGGCCCTAGAATCCATGCTTCTCCTGAGAGAACTGACTCCCTTGAGAACGGTGCCTAGAAACTAAGACATGGGAGATGGAGAGAGCTCAGTTGGTACAGTGCCTACCACAAGAAGGACCTGAAATTGGATCCCCATCAACCTTGTCAAAAATCAGCTTACCTGTAAGCCCAGTGAGGAGCTTGCTGAATTAGTGACTTTCAGGTTCAGGGAGAGATTTGGTTTCATATCTTAAGAAATACGGTGACAAATTATAGAGGAAGGCCCCTGTAATGGCTATTCCCCGTCAACTTCATTAAATCTGGAATGATCTACAATCCAGAAATAGAGGGCACACCTGTGATCCAGATCTTGAGGCTGGGAGACACACACTTTTGACCCAGATCTTGAGGCATAGTGGCCATGAAAAGCTTAGGCCCAGGCAAGGTGGTACACACCTTTAATCCCAGGAGACAGGGGCCAGCAGATCTCTGAGTTCAAGGCCAGCCTGGGACAGAGCAAGTTCCAAGTAAAGAACAGTTTAGGTCCAGGCATTGTGTACACACCTTTAATCTGGGCCACACCTTCTGCTGGAGGCCTACATGAGGACATTGGAAGACGGAAGTCTCACTCTTCTTCACCTGCTTGCACTTACTTGCCAGCGCATCTGTTGGAGCCTACTTCTTCAGGATTCCAGCTTACACAGAAGACCAGATGGAACACCCAGCCTTGTGGGGCTGAGCAGCTACTAGACTCTTGGACTTCCCATTCACAGCTGCCCATTGTTGGGCTATTGAAGACTGAAAGTCGTTCCAATAATTTCCTTTAATATAGAGACAGTTCATAAGTTCAGTGCCTCTAGAGAACCCTGATTAAGACAACACCCTACACTGACCTCTGTCTTACAAACACAAGCACATCTGTGCACACGGCACACAAGAATGCGTAAGTAAAAACCAAGCCAAGAGCTGCGTGCCTGTGTGCTCCTTGTCTATTCCTTCCATTCTGCCCTATGCTCTCCCTGCAAATGTGAAAAAGGAAGTTCAAATCCCCAAATGCCATGGAAATGCCACTGGGTGATGCAGCCATCAGTCTTCAGAGACAGAGAATCCACCAAGTAAGCTGGCTAGCCATATCAGCTGGCTCTGGGTTTGACAGACCTTGACACAATGAACAAAGTGATATTAGGGTCCAAAAATCAAAAACAAGCCAAGCAGGCATAAGAGTCCAGCCAAGCAAGATTTTTATTTGAATTAGGCAGCAAAAACTGACCAGTCAGGAACAACAACATAGACTGAGGAGCTAAGTCTTTGAACGTTCATCTTAGTAAGTCTTCAAGCAGATGACAACAAATTTCTTTGTACTTAGGCCACTATTGATCAATTAGGGCCACAGAACTCAGGGTGAATTGCAACCCTGAGCCAGACTGTTAAGAGTTTTAAAGCCTCAAAATCACAAATATCTGTGCTAAGTTATCTCACCAATCAGGAATTAGGGATAGGGGACTTCCTTAGGAACACGTCTTTGTGGTACACTTATCCTGTTTCCATTGGTTGGGTAACTGGGGCAAGGCGACTTGCCTAGCATAACTGACAACCAGTAAGTCAGTAACCCATGTACATGTCTCTGCCAAGCAGAATGTCAGTTACCCAGGGAGGTCTTGAGAGCTTAAATTTTATTTGACTCCTATTCAAAACGGCTTCAGTTTGGTTCCTTCTTACAGTAGAAGAGCAACCAGGGTTCTCTACCCACAAGTGTGTTGAAATACACACACACACACACACACACACACACACACACACACACATGGGAGGGGGGTGAATCCTCATCTTATCTTTAGCACATATGGTAACATCATCTCCAGGGGCTGTTTGTTTGTTTTGTGGGTTTTTTTTTTTTTTTTTTTTTTTTTTTTTTTTTGGTATAATGTGTATAGGTGTTTTCATGAGTGCCAGTGTGCCAGTGCATAGAGTGACCACGGAGGCTGGAAGGAGACACCATCTCTGTCTTAGTGTTTTTATTCCTGCACAAACATCATGACCAAGAAACAAGTTGGGGAAAGGATTTATTCAGCTTACACTTCTACATTGCTGTTTATCACCAAAGAAAGTCAGGACTGGAACTCAAGCAGGTCAGGAAGCAGGAGCTGATGCAGAGGCCATGGAGGGATGTTACTTACTGGCTTGCTTCCCCTGGCTTGCTCAGCTTGCTTTCTTATAGAACCCAGGACTACCAGCCCAGGGATGGCATCACCCACAATAGGCCCTCCCACCCTTGATCACTAATTGAGAAAATGCCATACAGTCTGGTCTCATGGAGGCATTTCCTCAAGCAAAGCTCTTTTCTCTGTGATAGCTCCATCTTGTGTCAAGCTGACATACAAAACCAGCCAATACAGTCTCCCAAGATAGCGGAGTTATAGATGTTTGCGAGCCACCATGTTGGCGGTGGACACTGAGCCCAGGCCCTCTGCAAGAACAGTTAATGCTTAACTGTGGAGCCATCTCTCTAGCCCCCACCATCCAAGGTTCTAGGACACTAGCATGTGGGTAAACTATGAAGCAACTCCATTAAGCTTGTTTAAATCTTAATCCCTTTCCCATTGAACAAATGTTTGCCTCCTACCGTTTTCCTTGAGACATTATTTCCTATATTCTGTGGCGATATCAGCCAACTTTTGATTTGCTGCAATGATGGGGCAGCAGACATTCTCAATCCTAGAACAAAGTAGGTTGAGACAGAAGAATAGCTCATATATTTGAGGCCAAACAGGGCTAGTGTGAGAGCCTGTCTGTTTGTTTTAATATTGCCTTCTTCCACTGTGTTCTTTTGTATCCCCAAGACTTTTTTTTTTTTTTTTTCCTTTTGGATTTTTTGAGAAAGTTTCTCTGTGTGGCCTTAGCTGTCTTGTAGACCAGGCTAGCCTCAAACTTAGAGATCCACCTGCCTCTGCTTCTTAAGTGCTGGGATTAAGGCATGTGCTACCATGCCTGGTATACACCCCCTATACTTAATAAATTCAAATATCCTAAGTTGTGTTGGTGAGATGGCTCAGCAGTTAAGAGTGCCGACTGCTCTTCAAGAGGTCGTGAGTTCAAATCCCAGCAACCATATGGTGGCTCACAACCATCTATAATGAGATCTGATGCCCTCATATGGGTGTCTGAAGACAGCTACAGTGTACTTTGGGCCAGAGCCAGCAGGGCCCAGAGTGAGCAGAGCCCGGAGCAAGAGGGAGAAGGGAAGGGGGAAAAAAGACAAAAAAAATCCCAAGTCAATATTTGTATTTAAATTTTGTCAAGATTCCACTTTTCCATCAATTTCTTATGTATAGTTTGGGCTATTTTAGTATTAAGTTATTTCTATTAACATTCACTATAAACCAAATAAAAGCTGATAGCTTCTACTTAAATTTTGCTTACTTTATAAGAAAATTGTGAACATTTTCCTCAGATAATCTCATTTCTCTTGAGTGAAAAATGTCCTTAGGATACAAAAGCCTGTCTCCAAACAAGATGAGACATGGAATGTGATACTTCTGTCTGGTAGAAGTGTTGGTTCCAGCAGCTCTGACTTCTGGAGAGGGTTGCTAGAGATGCTGTGTGCTGAAGAGACTGTGGACTGCCTCTGGGCTAAGCTTAGTGAAAACACCTCAAGGAGCCACGTTTTCTCCTTCCACATGCTACCTGCAAACTTGTTAGTGGAGATTTTTAGTAAGTATTCATTGCAGTGTTCCCAAATAATCAAGACTGGACTATTACATTTATTTAACAAGCTTTAAGGCACAACAACTGAGCAGTATTACTCTATTTTAATCCTCTGAGCTAATCTAGCTACCTCCCAGTCAAAATCCCAGTGATAGTTGCGTTTCAGTACTGATCTGGCTCTCTGGGCTCCAGGTGGTTTCTCATGGTTATCTCCAGGACTCTCTTGCCAGGGCCAACCCCTGGCTTGGAGGAAGTCCAGACCTATTTTTTTTCCTGTTCAGTCATTGGGTAATTGGCTTCTTTACTGACTAATCAGGAATAATTGGGGAGCAGTGTTTTGTAACTAGATATGGGAGCACAGAAATCAGCATTTGAATAATACAAGGGTAATCTTTACACAGTGCACAATCTGTATGCCCACAGCAATTACAGCCCAGATTATACAACTTGAATCTAAGGTGAACTCAAGGAAAAACAAAAGGAAAGACAAGAATCTAGAGAGACAAGTCTCAGCCGTCTGGTAGTGGTTTCCCTGGCTCCTCCCACTGGGAATCCTGTTCTTCCTAGAAAACCCTGGGGGTGGGGTTGGGGTGGGGGTGGGGGAATCTTTCACCCAGAGCACCTGCAGAGTCTCAGGTAAGAAAGAAAGCAGTTTTGTCCAGGGCTGCAACCTTGAAACACAGAACACTTAAAATTTTTGGTGGTGTTGGTGTGTGTGTGTGTTTTTTTAATTTTTCTTTCAAACAAGGTTTCTCTATGTATAGCCCTGGCTGTTCTGGAACTCTTTCTGTAGATCAAGCTGGCCTGGAACTCAGAGATCTGTCTGTCTCTGCCTTCCCAAGGGCTGAGATCAAGACGTACATCCCCACCTCCAGGTTACACTTAAGAACGGTTAAATCATAGAAGTAGCCAGTTGTTGTGGTAGGTGGCACATGGCTTTAATCCTAGGCAGAAGTAGACAGATCTCTTGTGAGTTTGGGGCCAGCCTCATGTACATAGTGAAACCCTGTGTCCAAAAAAAAAATACAAAATTAAAAACAAAACATGGAACCAGGAAGAGGTTTATATTTGGATGGGAAGTAAACTTGGAAAATGGGGGCCACTTTGGTATTACACCAGAACTCTGTGGGGCCCTGGGTCTGCCAATACCCTCTCTATGAACACAGCACATTGCCAGTTCTCCTGAAATCCTGCTAAGTCAAGTTCAAGTTCAAATACCACTCTGACTGCTTCAAATTCGGAACTACGTAGACAAGTTCTCCCTCATGACAGGGGGTTTAAAATGTCCTAGGTTCTTGTGGGCCTCTCAGTGTCAACACTGGTTTCTGGAGGATTAGAACCTGTCACAGGCTCTGTGCTGGTGACAGACAGGTGCCTGGGGATCCTTTCATCCCCAGAAGATCCCACTTAGGAAAAAGCACACAACTTAGTCTCTTAATTAGGTTCATTTTAATAAAGAGTATAGGAGTTTACAACCCAAACAACTATCCATAAAAACTAACAGATACATAAGATAAATCACACAGAGTGAACAACGCAAATCCAACAGCCTGCAATGAGAGGTATTACAATGACTGCTAGGAATGACCTTCTGGTTTCCCCTCAAGATTGTTTGCATGTTAAGAATTTCAGGCTGCTTAGAGCTCCTCACTCTATCAACTCCAAATACTGCCAACAGAGGGCGCTCATCTTCCCTCCTTGAAATACGAATGGTCCTTGGCCTCTGTTATTTGGTTTCTGTTCCCTAAAAAAATGACATCAAATGTTCCACTCAAAATAATGTCTTGCAGGCTCTGTGGTGCAGGTCACCACTGTCCTCCCAGTGCCACCCACAAGAAGGTGCTTACTTGAGAAGGAGTCTGAAGCAATGGCTGGTCAATTCCCTCACCACAGATGCAAACAACTCCATTTCTAACTTGGGAGGTTTTGGCAAAGGGAACCGAGCTGCTGTGCCAGCCACCTGTGGTCCTTTCTTAGCCCTCTTTAGATGGCTAACTGGAAGGGCTGGAGTTAACACCAAGAAGGAAGCAGGAGGACGCATGTCTGTGCTGAGAAACCCTTCACAAGAATCTTTGGTAGATTTGCAGAACAAAGCAGGGTCACCATTTCTGAAGGAAAAGATTTTACTGTCTCAAAGTGAAGGTGTGGAGACTGGACAAGGGTCCTCACCTCACACAGTCTAAGCATGTGGTACCAGCCAACCTTGATCTGTCCTTGACTGGTGTTTAAAAATCCATTCTGGAATTCCTTGACAAAAGGAATCTGATCCCTCTGATGTGTATCTGTATGTATGTGTACACACACACATACATACACACACACACAAACACACACACATGGTTCTACTACAAGGTAGTACAGGCCATGTTCACCGTTCACTATCAAGTCAGAACTATGGCGCACTTGCTGAAGCCAGAGGCTGCTGAAATACACCTGACAAAACCTATAAAATTACAACTTACAGAGACTTTGGCCTAAGCCACATGTAGTTAATATTTAGGATGCACGTGCACGTATGTCCGTGTGCATGTGTGTGTGTTGAGACAAGGTCTTGTTATGCAGTCCAGGCAGGCCTTGAATTCAGAGCGAATCTCTTGCCCCATTACAGGTATGTGTCCTCATGGCCAGCACTTGGCTAGTTTTGCTACTTTAAGGCCTTCTCACATATGTGCTCATTCTAGAGCCATGTAGGACCGGGGAAAGAGCTCCTCTCCATCTCCAGAGGAAGGCTGAGTCCTGCCAACCCTCTCTGTCCTTTATTCCATTTCACTGTTAGATTGTCAAGGCTGGCCTGAGGCCTGAGTCCTAAGCAGACCTTTTACAGCAGTAGCAAGGGAAACAGCCATGAGTGAGTATGACCGTTGAGCACCCACTGATTGGTGAGAACAGGAGAATGCTGGGGAAACAATTAAGGGAGAGCAGCAATGGGGAGAAGGAGCACGGAGATCTTCAGGGACAGAGCGGAAACCACCTACAAGTGGACACTACTTTTTATTTTAAATATTTTGAAACCTTTTCTTTAATGAAGTTTTTTTTTGTTTGTTTTTGTTTTTACTAAGTTTTCAAGTGTTCTGGTAGTTAAAACAAAGGCTATGGTTCAAAACTAAAAACTCAAAATGACATGATTCTACTTATAATCCCAGTGTTACTCTTTTAGGTAAGCACTGGTGGGCTGGGGAGCAGGGTGGCCATGAGAAGTCAAGGTGCTCTTGCCTTTACCGCTGTGCTCCTGCAAACTGCCGCCCATCAAATAACCTTGATGCTGACAGAAATGCTGTGACTAGCAGCCATTTTGGAGTTGACTGGGATGTGTTCTAAAATTTGAATGCCAAAGACACCACAGAAGGCAATATCTCTATTTCTGAGGGACTCAAATGGACTCCACTGGAAGTTGCCCACTTACTGCTAGTGAGGGCACTGCATCTCCTGGTCCCTGGTTTTCCACTTTAAGTTTCCTATTTAAAGTAATGCGTACATATCACACAATTTGATACATGCTTTGATTATTCTCATTTACAAAATAAAAATACATTATTTCTTATCATCAGATCACTCTAATACTTCACGCACCAGTGAAGACTAGCTCAAAACACTGACAAGCATAGACTCCAACACATGACTATACAACAGGCTGCTAAAGCAGTATTTTCTTGACCATTTAGAAGAACCCAGTTGCCAAAAAAAACTGAGACATACCATGGGTTAGTGAGAAGAAGATTGTTACACACACACACACACACACACACACACACACACACACACACTGGGGCATCTGCCAGTACATAGGTCTTCAACTCCACAAGTAAGCCAGGACAAAACAGGCTGAATGAGCTGAAATCTGCTTTCAGCACCAACTTCTGTCCACTTTCTCTGGTGAGGGCGCTCACCATCACATGGCAGAAGCATCTTGTGCTGTCTCCCGGGACTGGAGTTAAAGAAACCCAGTGGTTGCACATGCTAGGTGAACACTTTACTACCTAACTATAAACCAAGCCGCTTTAAGGTTTGACAGTGAGATCTTACTAAGCTGCCTTCCGCCTCTGCACGCCACAGAAGTTCACTTCATTAATTCACTTCATTTGTTTAGACTCTAACCATGGATTTGGTGTAATCTAAGAAATCGGCCACACATAAGTTAACTCTGTCAGCAGTGCTCACTAGTCAGTTAACAGGGCTAAACCTAGGCCCTCAGCTGTGCCCAGCTCTGTCTCTGAGGTGTGCTCCCAGCCTAGCATGCCATTTAGGAGTTCATTAGTACACAATACAGCATAAGGCATTGCCTAAGGATAACGCTCATTTCTGTCTACTGAGTCAAAAGAGCAAAGTCTCTGGTGTTTCCTATGAAATACACAAAGCGACGAACACACAGCAGAAACTAAAACAAACAAAGTGCAGTGCTTTGTTGACAATGTTTTCCTCTTCCTTGTAGTAAGTGTTACAGTATGGTCACTGGGAACGCGCTACTGTTCACAGATTTTAAGCACTCATAATTCCCTATAAAACAAACATCTCTGGATTTCCACTCAGGATGGCATCCCACAAGGACACCTGATCTTTAAATTACACTCTGTCCCTGTAATCCAGATTCTTTCCAGCACCTCCTTCAGAATTCATCTGTTGTTTATCATGTGTCAGATTTCCTTCTCGAATCACTATGTAAGAAAAAAAACAGTCCACATGTGGTCACATTCATTCTCTATTCAAAGATGGTAGATAGACTTTCCACTCAGTAGATCTCCAGCAAGAATAAAAAGAGGTCCTAAGCCCACACTTCACAAATGATTAAACTATGTAAGATAAAGAATCCATGATTTTATTCTAATTTGGACCTTGTAAGTTGAAATGGCTGATTAGACGGAGCAATCCAGTAATCAAAGGAAGAAGTTTGCAGCCTGTCACCGAGGTGATATTGACCTTCCATTCTGAAGTTCCTCATCAAGAGATGGTCCTTCTGTGTTGCCAAGGCTGGCCATGAGATCCTGGGCTCAAGCTGTTCTCCTGTCCCCGCCTCCTAAGCAGCTGGGACTACAGGTATGTGCTGCACCCTGGGAGGAGCTGTGACATCACACAGGGGCTCTCCGAACATCTCCATCGGTTCTGCCTGTGCCTTGGCGGACTTCGCCTGACGACAAGCATGAGAAGTTTGGTTGTAGAGTTCCATGTGTATTAGTCCAACTACTTATCTAATAGAAAGACAATTTGTATCCACTATTATACAGGAAATTCAAAAATAATAACTGTGAGAAAGCAAATTCCTAGAGACAACATTTAGCCTTTACTGAAGTGAAAGGCAGGTTTCTGGTGGATGAGTCCTCAGCTGGCACTGCTATGGCCCCAACACACCGTCTGTTATTTAAACAGGTGGAGAATGCTAAGAAGAAAAGTAGTGAAAAAAATACCCTCTCTAAAGACAGGGTTTCACTCACTGGATGGCCTGGAACTTGTTATGTGGACAGGCTGGCCTTAAACTCAGAGATCCACCTGTCCTTGCCTCACAAATTCTGGGATTAAAGGTGCCTGGCACCACAAAAAGTAGGCATTCTTATGTTCCCGTCAAGCTGTCTAGATTTTACTGTATTATTTTTGTGTGCTGACCACAGACCCCAGGGCACTGTGCATGCTAAGCATGCATTCTTCTGCTAAATTGTGCACCCAAACCCCGACTTTCAAATTTAAAGGCTATCACAACTAATTGGTTGCCAGTGCAGCCTGGCATTCAGGCTGCAGTCCTGGATGGATTTTCAGTAATTCTTCTTTTCTCTTTTGGGACAGTGTGCTATGTAGTCTAGGCTGCCCTGGAACTCCTTCCTGTACCACCTGTGTACCCTGCTTGCAGTGGTATGCTACCATGCCTAGCTTCTAGCAATTTTTACATCCCTCATCTAGTTTGGTACATAGCTCTCCACACTCCCCGGCAGGCGGAGGAAGTGTCTGTGAGAAGCAGTGGGTGTGCATCTGGGCTTGGTGCCGACTCTTCCTCAGTGGAACACCCCCATGGAGTCAGGGCTTATTTTAAGGCAGTAAAGATGAAGGGCATGAAAAACACTAGAAATGAGTCAGAGCTGTCCAGACATAGAAAAACGTACTTCTGAACACGCAGCTAGTCACCTGTCTGCTCTACTTTAACACCTGAAAGGAACAGATCATTTAAAGATTTGCAAGGACAACTGACCAGCTCTTTTCCATTCTCAGTTTACTTCTAGGTCTCAGGTCTGTACTCACTTACGAAGCAGTAGAGGTATATGGGAAAGGCTTGGGGAAAACCCAGGCAAATTTAGCTTGTGGCTAGGGCTCCTGATTAATGAATTTCCCAACAATGGTACCCAGGCAGAATTCCCAGTGGCGGGGCCTCTGAAGATTCTCTTCCCCTGTTGCCAGCAAAACACAGGACCGATGACTTTTTTGGCTGAGAGGAGAGGGTGTTGAGACATGGTGACCTGGAATTCAGTATTAAGCTCAGGTTTGTCTCTAACTTGTGGCAATCCTCCTGCCTCAGCTTCCCAAGTGCTAGGATTACAGTCATGAGGTACCTACCATGTCCAGTTTTAGGAAATTGATTTTTCAAAACCAGATAAATGGAATTTAAAAAATTCACTCTGACACCTCAGTTCCAGCAGGATTGCCCCATATTGTCCAACAACTTCAATTCTACCATGAGAAGAAAAATCTAAATAAAGCCAAGGTTCAAGTCAGGTTAACAGGCAACTGCGGGAAATCGAGTGATTTGATAACGGAGGTAGGCATGGTGGTCTCACTCAGAGGACAAAGGGTTCTTATACGTATGAGCACTCAAGCGTCCACAGTAGTCTAAAAAGCAGATCGTAGGAGGCGGGGTGCTTCTCCTAGCTGTGTACTCCTTTCCACGGCAAGGAATCTGACCTACAGCATGCACCCAGACACGTGTGCACAGGGCCAGCTTGGCTCCTTCAGACTCAGTGACAGATCCCAGAGTATTTTTCGAGCTGCTGACTCCATAGGAATGAATGATGAGTAGCCAGAAGATTAACTTCTCCAGATGTGTAGTAGGTTTGTATTGCCCTTCTTTCTAGAAATCTCTCTGTTCCAAGAGTATTGTTAAGTCCTGAAGTGATCAATCTTAATTTCTCAATGCAAATGACTCCTACAGGAGCTGTAGGAATTCAAAGCCGTGGTACAGCCCCCATTAACTGGGGATAAACTATTCCTGGATTAAAAGGGTTTCTGGGCAGAAAAAAAAAAAATCAGAATTCTGAGTGCGGTGGAAGGCCTCTATGAAGGTGACACAAATGCCTACAAGCCTGGGAATGAATATAAACAAAAGCTGTAAGTGTAACTTAAGGAGCTTCTGCTGGGTCTCGCAGCAACTTGGCTAGTTGCCTTGAAGTGATTCTGCTCTGAGGCAGAGGACTGCAAGGTCACAGTGGATGGGGTCTGCTCCCTGAAAGGCCAGCCAGGAGTGGTGTGGTAGGTGCTGGTGGGGTGTGTGGAGGCAGGCCTCAGGCTAGTCTCTGCTCCTAGGGTTTCTGTTTGCCTGCTTTCGAAGGAAAGGGAGCTAAAGCAAAAGGATCGGCAGTGGCCAGCTCTGCAGTCCTGGAGGACAGGGGCGCGACCGACACAGAGCCAGCTAGCAACTGCTTATTACTTTGTGAAACAATCTTGTAGGCAGCAATGGGCTGGGCTTCTGGACTTGGCTCATCCTCTGGGCTATAGTGTCTAGAATATTTGGATAACGCCTGGGGGCGGAATGGCTTGCCGGCCGCTGGCCCTGAGAAGGCTTCTTTCTGGGGCTGCAGTCCTCTGTTTCTGTCATTAGAATGGCTCCCAGAGTTCATGGGAGAGCCCCTGGGAGAGTTGCTGTCAAAATGGTCTGCCACCTGGACAGAGTGGGAGGGGAGACCAGCCTGTGATGCAAAGCCTGTCACAGGATACTGCGCATGTGCAGGGGTGTACAGGGCTCTATCTCGGCCTGCAAGCAGGAGCCCTTCGATGGGCTGACTGAGGTTGGCCTGCATCGGCAAATCCTGTGAGGAGCCCTGCACAGCCAGGAACTCATCCATGCTCCTCTTCTTGGTAAAAGGAGCTCTGGAGAACACATCCGCTTCCTCTGTCTGGGAAGGAGCTACACTGCCCTTGGAAACAAAAGGGGCTTTGGAGAAAATGTCTATATCGTCTGCTGGAACCAGAGAGCTCCTGAAGGGGGCTGTAGCAAAGACATCAGGCTCCCCGAGATCATCTGAGGCTTGCTGGTTGATTGGCACGAACTGGCTCTTTTTCCCGCCTTGTCCCCTTTCTTCTGGCTCAGTGGACACTCCAGATTCAGAGAACAGGGTGGCTTCTCCCAGCTTCTCCTGGAGAGGCCTGCAGCTCTCATCCTCCTCTTCAGACTCCAGAAGGAGAGGCCGAGACCCACTGCAGTCCAACATGTCCCCCTCCAGGTCAGTGCCCTCCTCCTCACTGCTATGGAAGGAGCTGTTGCTGGAAGGTCCCTCTCGGGCCAGAGAATCAGACTCTAAGGTGTTCTGAGTCTTTGTGCCAGGAGCTCTGCAGGGATCTGGATAAAGGGGGAGGCCTTTGGTGCCCACGGATTCTTTAAAGTGCTCTACAGTAATTACAGGACAAGGACTGGGCTCTCTCTGGAGACCTAGAAAAGCATAAAATTTAGAATTAATTTGGATGCTGGTTCAGAGCTTTTTGGAACATTTAATGTTCAACTGAGCAGACACATCGTGGAACCAAAAGATGGATGTTGACAATGGAAAAACAGAAAAATAAAAAAGTCAAGCAAGGTAAATGCACACAGACTGAAGAGCAAGCACCACCTCACACTTTGGATCATGAGAGACACGATGGGCAGGAAAGGTGACGATGTTAGGCACACGACACTCAGGGCAACGAGGCAACTCCTACTTGCAGGCACAGATGCCTGCTCTACCTGGCTCAGAGACAAATGAAAGCAGCCCATTGCTCTTCTACACACATACCAGACAGACCTGGGCTATGGAGAACCACTGCCTGGGCAGGAGTTTAACTCGGCATCTGACATGTGCTCCACGTGCAGAGGGACAGACTCCCTGACAAGCAGAGTTCGGCTGTCAGTAAGTGCACGCGTACTTGATGACATACCGCAAATGGTACTCACAGAGCAAGTGATGTCCGATGCAAATACTGAGGATACTTTCTGAGTCATACTAGATGACATCAACTTTGGCTGGAGTTGCCCTACAGTTTTGTTTTTAGTGTCCCAGGTTAACAAAGTTCTCTTTAATGAGCCCACCACTGAATTCTTTAAGCAGAACTACTAGCAAACTCCAGATACTAGTGCAAGTTCTTATGTAGGTAGAGGTGCCTCTGGGTGTACTGGCTTTTAAAATCAAATAGACAATTATCAGAATGCAACAGAGCTTACCTTCCAAGAAATATTAGCAGGTTAGGAGTATGTCATTGGGCACATGTTAGCAGGAGGGTAGGAAAAAGGCATATGTAACTAAGCAAGAAGAATCCAGATAAAGGGTGGTTGGGGTGGGGGTGGGAACAAAATATATTTCTTTATGGGCTCAAAAAAGAAATACCACCAGAATGGCCCAACCCACAAGGGTATTAGCTATTGGCTATTCCCTCCCCATCTGGGCCCTCTCCCACGACCCACCTCCACCCCCAATGAATACCTAGCCAGAGAGGAATTTCTGCTATACATTGCTGGCTACTAACATTCTTGCTTGAACTAAGGACACAGAGCAGAGGATAGGGCTACAGAGCCGGGTTTATAGGAAAACTGGTTACTCATTGGGGATTTACACTGTCAAGAACAGGGGGGTGGGAGGGGCGGCAACAAACAGTTTACTAAAAGACACTATACAAAAGTACTGTTTTTTAAAATCCTGTAACTTTGCAAAAGCAGCGCTTCATTTTAATCAGTTGGCAATAAATAAATTTCAGGTTCCCTCTCCCATTTTTATTTTGAAATTCAAATGTTAAGTTGAATTCTATATGGTACAATGTGGCTTTCTGAGTAACATTTGAAAGATGTGGTTTTGAAGAGAAGGAACTTTTCCTTGCTGTTGTAACTCTGCTGAGTGCAGTGAAGTGTTGATACAGAAACCAGTAGGAAATAGACTTCCTATTCCCTCACAGTGTATATGGATGCAATTCTAATTTAGCAAGCAAGAAAACTGAGGTTAGATTCATCTCAGAAATACTCAAGTGACAAATTCTGAGGAAACTAAAAGACGGGGGTCGGGGGGTGGGAGGGAAGATAGGTAGCACTACTAACTTTCAAAATAAAACTCACCAAGAAATGTTAAGAGGCTCCTAAGAGTCCATAGGCCACTCCCTCTTACACGTCAGCCTCAGTTGCACTTCCTCTCCTTTCCAAACTACCTGAATGCTGGTGCTTCTAAGCTGGCTATGCAGTAGAGCAAAGTGTCGTTTAGCACAGAGAGACAGAAGGATGGGTCAAGCCCGTGACTGGCTGACCCTGGCACTGTATGGACTGATCATCAAATGACAGTGTCCACTGCAGTCAGTGACTTGGGGGAACTGAAATTGGATTCATTCAAGCCAAATTATAAACAGACTGCAAAAGGCAGCTATCGACCTGGAGACCCAGGGCCTGATGCTGTCAATGCAATTCAGAGGCCTATGCAGCAGTGAGGGAAAACTCCCTCATCCATCATGGGACAGGAAACACATGCCCAGCCCATGCAAACTCTCTGTCAAGTAGCAAAAAGGTTCTGAGTCAAGAACATGGGAGAAAACCCACCAACTCAGGGCACCTTCTTTGGCTTTTGAAGTGAATAAATAGTAAGATACTTTAAAATACCAACAGCTTTGAAAAGTTCAAAATCAACTGGGTGTATGATGACTCATTCCTTTAATTCAGCACTTGGAACATCAAGGCAGATTGGTATCTGTGAGTTCAAGGCTAGCCTGATTTACACAGCAAGTTCCAGACTATATAGTGAGAATGTGGCTATAAATAAATAAATAAATAAATAAATATTAATTAATTTGTGGAGTCATAAAACCCCATAGCATCAAGTCTGAAGGGGAAACCAGCCTCTCGTTATTCAAAAGAAGTTTCATAGCGATTTCCTCAATCTCACTGACTGGAAAACATGTCTCTAATGGGGCTTCTTGAAAAGCCTGTCTCTCAACCTTTCTTGTAGGTGTACTGTGACCAAGGCAGAGTCACCAGGCCTAGCATGATGAAGGCCCAAGAAATACTATATGGGGAACCCAGATGTCTATGTCTCCAGAGAATTCTGGCAGTGGTGACATGGCAAACAACAGAGTTCAGGAGAGAGGCATATAGAATCCTACTGACAGCTAAAGATTTTACTGTTGTTCACCTTTTTGGTGAATGTGCTCTTGCAGGTATTTTTAGGGTGAATACCCTTTGCAATGGGAACGGCCTTGAGCCAATGGCAGACTACCTCTGAAGAAGCCTGACTTCTAGAGGGGAAAGATTCACCCAACTTCCCCTCTGCCATGATCAAGTTCTTTTGGTTACAAATGATAGTCACAGCAGATACCTTGTAACCAAAGAACAAAAACAACACACAATGAAAATTCTCACCTGTTCTCCTAGCCAAGGACCTGGCCTCAAAGGGTGGAAGACTTTTGTTCACCATGAGGCATTCTCTTGTAACTCCCTCAAGCTGAGTCTTTTTTCCTTTCGTTTTCAAAACTTCTAGAAATAACCCCACTTAGTTCCTGTGTGGTTTCAGCACGAGTTCACACATCTTCACCACTCTTTGCACTCTCCCAGAGACCAGTGTGGCACTCCTGGGCATGACTGACCCCAGGAATGCTGTCTGATTGACACTGAAGTCATTAGAGTGCTCTAAAGAAGCAAAATCTAAATTAAACAAAAATGTATTACTGTGTGCACGCACAAGCGTGTGCTACAGTGTTCAAGCAGCGCTCACAGGATGGTTCCCTACCTCCGCCCCACGGGCTCTAACTTGAGTCATCAGCTTGGCACAGGCGCTTTTACCCAATGGGTTATCTGGCTGGCCCCAAACCTGGGATTTAAATCTCAGGCTGGCTACTCTGTAGTGTGTGTTAGAGCTTTGTCTCTACACTCGAACTGAAACAATGGTGACAGGGAACCTGTCAGGGAACATCAACAACAAAGTCCTGTCAAAGTCTGAAGTGATGGCTTGGGTATCAAGATTCAGAAGCAAAATGCCCCTAAGAGATGTGTGGCCTCAGCTGAGCAGCTTGAGATTCTTCCAACCTTTGGTGTTCATCGTAATCCCAGCACTTGGTCCTCCCTTATGCTAGGCAACTGTGCAAAAGTCCACAGCCGGATGCCAGGAACAGTTAAAGAGAGCTACTTCTCCCCGGGCACAAATACGTCTTGTTATCCTAGCGTTTAACTCGATTGGCCAGAGTGTATTAAAGACTAAGTTAGAGGAGAGCAGCTGCTAATTGGTGCCATTTTGTTACCTAAGTATGGTCCCGGCAGCGTGTGTTGGTAGGTCTCTCTTGACCATGATGGGCTTCATTCCCCAGGGTGGTCATAACTCTCTAAACCTCAGGACATCTTGCACAGCTGCTCACACTGGTATTTGCAGCCACTGAATAATGTGCTCAAGTCCTTTTGTAGGGATAGGACAGCTACCTTAAACTATTTACACATCTAAACATCATGCACTTGTTTGAACAGATAAAAGCTTTATTCCTCTGTATGTTTACATAAGAAATTTGTTTACAGACTTATTTTATACAATACTTGCAAAGCAGTATTCATTTTTCACATTTTACTGCACAAGATAGCTTCATTACATCACTTTGCTTAGCTTCCCTGGGGAAGACAAGTTAAAGACCTAAGGTAAGAATCCATCCATGTGATAAAGGCATGTACAACAGGGCAGAGGAGAATACCCACAGATAGTGAATTCGAGACACTGCATCAAAGCGAGAAGCAACGAAGGACTTCCCTCCTAGCAACCTTTGGGAACTCTGCATAAGTTAGCATTACCCAGGCAGCCAACAGGCCTCAATCTTCCCTCTTAGAGAAAGGAAACGCAGGGGAAACTACATAGGAGATCTTGTTAAAGACTGAAATGGAGGCCAACTGGGACTCATTCAGTTCACAAAAGACAAATACTTCCAACTTGGGGAACATTGTCATCGTGGAAAGGAAAGGTCTCATTGTGCACTGGTAAAGTGAGTCTCTAGAGAGGCCTATGAATCAGCTTGCAGTATCTGAAGTGTCTCACTCAACAACTCACTGTAACCCTTATGTCAGCAGCCTCTCATTTGCTGAAGTATTCTTCGGGATGCTATCATTCCCTAGACTCCATGTCAGTGGCAACAGACTGTGGGTCATCTTACAGAGCAGGAAGGTAAAGACTGTTAGATGCCAGAGAAGCCTTGTCACAGGGACTTTGGCTTGGCCCAAGGTGTCTACAGCATTTCTTTGTTCAGCTGAGCATGGACCCCCAGCCCCATCTCAAAGGACTCCTCATTCCCACATCACTGCTGAAGACAGGACTAATCACCTGGGGGAAGGCTATGTTGGTTTGAATCAAAACAAACACTCATCAGGGGGAGCACAGAAAATGAGAATTGCAAACCACAAAAATATTGAATCTTCAATGATCAATAATTCAAGTTCTAGAATTCTGATCTGATCAGGAAGAGCCAAGTCCAACATGAAATGTGAGTAAGTGACAACCTCTGGGGGGGGGGGTTATCTTTAAATACTCTAAAGCTCAAAGGCAGAGGTGTGGGGAAAACAGATAAGAAAGAATACGCTGTGAGCGAGGCTGGGAAAATGCAGCCATGTCCTTGCTACCTTATCTGGTGATGTTATGTCTAAGAACAAGAGTTTAAATAACTCAAATGCCACTGGCCTGCCTAGAGTCACCATTCACTTCCCAAGTGAAGTCTGGAGGGAACACTCAACCACATGAAACATTTCTGCTCTGTCTACTTCAGAAATCATTGTAATAATTATACTACTACTTAGAGGTGACCATTTAAAAATATCTCCTCTGAGAACCATATTTTTAGAAACCTTGGGAATTAAGTTTGGTTTTTTAGGGGGAAAATACCAATTTGTGATATTTTCTGGTACAGTAATTACTTCCACTCATCAGAGAGAAGATTAAATAAAAAAAATGTGCACATTGTATTTGCCCATATTTTAACAACAAATCCCTGATTATACAGATTAAAATAATAGAAATCTCTGAATTCTGTTTTACCGCAGTAGGTAAGGTTGTGTGTACTTAATATTACAGAAGGAAAATCTATCTCCAGGCTTTTGATGATGTGGGCTCTTATTAGGTAACTAGCAAGTAGCAATAAGGTTAATAACTGCTCATTCTAATTCTGTGATAAATGCTGAAGAAAGCTGTAGGAATGGCAAGAGCATAGAAGCTACCTGAAGGACATCTGGATTGTATGACCCTTCATAGTCCTTCTAAACACAGCAGCACAAAGATGCGATGCTTTTGCTGTCTCACAGAGCAACTACCCATATTAATTCTGTGTAAACAGCCAACAGCAGCTCTGAGGAGTAAAATGTTCAAGGTCATAAGCCAGGGTCTGGATAAGGTTCCAGAAGCCTGAGCTGCCCTGGCCCCCCTCTCTCACCATCCTGCCTTCACCAGCTCAGTGCACACCAGTGAGACAAAGTAAATGAGCCAGTGAACAGGCGTGCAGTGCCTCTTACAGTTCAGTATTGTCCCATGCATCTCCAGTTACCACACACCATGCTCTTCTCAGGGCACTTCTTCAACTTAGGCTGATACTGATCTAAGGAAGTTTTCGCTCACCAAATCACTGGAATGTATTCCTCAACAGAAAATCAGCTCTGCCTGCCTAAGGCTTATTCCTGAAGAACCAGCCCAAGTCTCTCTCTGTCTCCCCCAGGCTTTAACCATCTTCCTTGATGATAGTCTGTGAATTTTCATTAGTGTCCCTATTAAGCCTTATTGAGCCAAATGACTATACAATATATCTCAATATAATTACGCTTGACACACGGAAGAATGGTTTAGAGACACTTAACCTATAATTTAGACTGCACTCTTCATAGCTGCAATTAAACTGGGAAAGTAGACATTTCATTACATTGCTAACGTTTGTATGAGAAAAAAAAACAAATTATAAAACACAGACCTAAAACATTATCCTTATTTAAAAATAAACATTTCCTTCATTAGTTTATACATTCTTTCTATGTCCAGGAAAAAGGACACAACCATTTCCTGTCCACAAAGGGTTAAGCAAGTCCTGCTTCCCTCAGCCCATGTATGGAGAGCTCTTCGTGACATCTCCATCCTTGCTGTACACCGTCTTGCTCACTTGTGGAAACCATCTCTTCTATCAGAGGCCTTTCCTCTCAGCTCATCTAGGTTCAGCTGACACAGGAAGTATTTAAAGTTAGAAGGAAGACTGAGTGTCCACTCTTCCTGCTGTCACACTGCTGGAGACAACGGTGGCCCTCCAGAGGGCAGTGTTTGCAGGCTTGCGCTGCTGATGGTTCCCCACCACTTAAAGTGCAATATGAGCAAGAAAAAAACAGCATCGTGGTGGAGAACAAACGGTGGGATCTGGGGTTTTATTTGTACAGATCTGATGGACTCCCTTCCAACCCTCGAGGACGGCACTGGAGAAGGGAGCTCTCTGTGCCTGCTCCTCTCCTAAAGGGTGATTTTTACAAAAGTGCTCTCCACACACCTTGATGTAAGTACACAGAGGGTGGGTGACCAGGAGGCATGTTGCAGGGCAAGTGCAGGGCCTTGATTTAGCTCTATGAACAACAGTCTAAGGTTAGTGAAGAACTACTCTTCGTTTGGTCTTTGAAATCTAGGAAGCCAAGGAAAGCCAACTGCACATATTCCATCAGCTTCAGCGTCAACTTAACACCAGAGAGAAGATAAGCAGCCAGCCAAACTGTGCCCAGAACACTGATGTGTTATTTCTGATGATCTGAAAATAAACAACATGCCCGGGTATACAGAGACAGCAGAGGCCTGCTGAAAGCTTTGAGCAAGACATAAACTCTACTCAAAATAATTCTGTGTGTTACACTCTAGGACTGCTATATGGTCATACGTGGGAAAGAGATCAAAACCCTGTACAGACACTTATGTCAGACTTGAAATGCCAAGTGAAAACAGAACTATTCAGCATCTTCATTTATACACAATTTACAATATTTGATTCAAAATAAAAAAATCACAAGAAAAATACATCTGTTTCTGCTACAATTCCTTCCCTTCCCCTCCACCCCCCATGAAAAGTCTTCTAGTAAAAGGTATCATGTTCCCACCACTGTCTTATTTTGGTCTAATTCTGAGATCCCAGAGTGGGCCAGGTAACATGGAAGGATGGCAATGCTTGGTATTTATATCACATATGCATTTATTCAAGGATCTCAAACACTTGCAGTCACACCTCCAGATTTGAGAAACCACGATTCAATGGAAGCCAGATAGCTAGACAAACGCCGAGAAGGTTGCATGGGGTGGAAGATCCCTTGGCTCAGTCTATTATCAAACAAGGTCAAAGTTGGCTGGCTAGAGCTGAGCCCAATTTCTCTTCACAAACACATCTTATTGGGTTTTGCCCTGTTTAAACTGCACACCTGTCTCCAGACTTCTGCCTGGGGGTAAGACCAGCCATAGCTGCCATGTCCTCACGATACTGCATCAGGATAAAAAGCAAGAATGGACACACATTCATCAGCATCTGGGAGACAGGCTACAGGACTGACATGGAGGCCATTCCTAGCAAGAATGAGACAAAAAGTGTCCATCACAGGCTCAGTGACAGTCAAGCTTCTGTGAGTGGATTCCAGCAGAGGTGAAGCTCAGGGCAGTTAGCGCTTGAGTTAAGATAATGCTATTGAAGATGGGGAATGAGAAAACACAGCAAACTAACGAGAGGAGCCAGCCAAGGAATGGATCTGGAGGGTCAGAGATTTTTCTTTCCTTATCATTTCTATAGGAGAAGGCAAGGGGTAGGAGAAGGGAGCTTGAGGGCCCCTTATTTGCAGATTTAAAAAAAAATCTTTTTTTTCATAACTCCGTAATGAAAATGTGTATTACGGCATGAAGGTTACAGAACTGTGTCTGCTCCTGGCTCACGGCTACAGGTCTATGAGCTGATCCACCAGCAGCAAAGACCTGGCTAGGTTGGGAAGACTGGACTCAGAGCTCCCACTGCTGTTCCTAGAGTGCCCACCTGGAAGCGGAAAGACAGGATTCAGTACAAAACAGGGTTAGGTTAGATGTGCAGAGCAAGCGAAGGAGAAAAAGGAAAACAAAGAAACCCAGAGAAGCAACATCTCATATTTAAAGTCCTAGATGTTGATTTCTAAACATAACTGCGCCACCACCTCCCACAGCTCATTCCATGCACACCACAGTAGAGGCAGCACACTGCAGAGATGCTGCTGGTTCCAAACCAACATGTTTGCCCAAGAAGTTCTGCCTACCATGCTAGCCTCCTACCAGTAGACAGCCATCTCTCCCACAAAGTAAAAATTAATTTACTTTGGGGAAAATTAGCTACTAGGATATTGCAATAAATAAATTTTCAAATAAATAAGTGGTGTGTTTTGGTGTTTTGTGCATGCTCACATGACTCAACCCAAAGAAGAAAAGAGATGTTCCATAATGTCCACAGATACAGCAGACACCAAAATGCCACCATTAGCTCTCTGGTCAGAATCTATATCTATCACATATTTTCTAATTATGATAAAAATGTTTAACACTTCTGACATAGACCTTCAGGCTTCTATCAATCAGAGAGACTTTCTTTTTGGCTTGACATTTCATAAAAACTAAGTTTCCTCTAAATAAATCCAAGTCAATGAGGTTTAAGCTACAGAAATCAGCATCTCCACCTGCCTCACACATTGGTCCAGCCTACACTGACTGCCATCATCCAGTATCTTTCACCAAATAGTGATGTTCCCATTCACCATGCAGGCTAGGGACACTGCTTTGATGAGAACTGATGTCAAGCTTTCTCTTTCCTCCAGCCTCTTTCTTACCTTGCGTGGTTTTGGTTATCAGTACAGGAATAGGGTCAAACTCATCTTCTGCCACCTTTTCGGAGCCCTCAGCGACACCAAAACCTGAGATGAGATTACTATCTTCTGCAGCTTAATACAGAATGCAAGTACACAAGCAGAAACAACAGAGGAAGAGATTAGCAAATGGGAGAACAGGAAGGAAGCACCAAGCCTTCAACCATGAGCAACCACTATTCTAAAAGGTGAAAGCACTTATTTTTGTGAATTGAAATAAAAGTAGGAAACTGGAAAATACAGGTATATAGAAGTAAAAACTTTATAATATACAATGCTAAAATTTCATACATAATTAAAAATTCTCCATTGTGTAGAGATCAACTAGTTGTGAAGTATCTCTGCAATGCTGGTGTCTTTATCAAGTCAGCAGAGGCCTGGCTAACAAGCACACAAGCTGGGGAAGGAGAGACTGTACGGTCCGGGGCATGGTTCAGTGGCAGTGTGTCCTTTAGCAAGTGCAAGGTCCTGAATTAGATAGACCCCAGGACCCAAAACCAACAATGGAAAAGAAGTGACCAGGGCAAGCAAAGGCCTAGAGTCCCTGTTCTATGAAAAAAGACTTTCAAATAACTTCAAATGCTGGGTCACAAAAGCACACATTGAGACCACCAGCACAAGTTTCTCAGGCTAACCCCTTCTCCATTTTTGGGTTTGCTTTGTTTTGGATTTTTTGTTTTGTTTTGTTGTTGTTGTTTGAGACACTCTTATTCTGTAGGCCTAGTTGCCTAGCATTTATAGAAATTAGCCTGTCCTTGGTGCTGGGATTAAAGGCAGGTGCCACCATCCCCGCATGTTCTCCATTCTAATTAACGCCAGCCCCCAGCAATGCTGCCTGAGCATTATGTGGCAGGCAATGCTTCTCCATGGTCACACATTGCTACTACACACCCCTGGCAGCCATCAGTGTCTATACAGGTAACCCCCTGTGCCAGCTGTAAAACAAAGCCAGCTGTCATCCCTGTGACCCATGGGCTCTGGTTTTAGTTATCTCTGGGGCTTTCTTCTTGAGTTTCCTTTAGGAGGAGCTTGTTCATCTTCCAGTACCTCTCTATCACAGAAATAAGCTTGCTGTGTGCAAGCAAGCTAGCACCACAACAGACCTGACAACCAAATCCAAGCTACTTTGCCTGTAAAATCTCAAACCAGAAGAAGCCAAAACTAAGAAGTGAAAATGGTGGACCAGAGAGAGAAACCCAGTAATCAATTATGACTCAAACGTGAAGTAATATTAAAATATTCACAAGTTCAATTTTTGAGGAATGATTTGTTGAGGAAAGTGTTTCTTTACACTCAAAAACCTTGAATCAGATTTGATAAAATGATTTTACTTTCTTTTTGTTTTTGTTTCATTTTTCAAGACAGGGTTTCTAAGTATGGAAACTGTTCTGGAACTAGTCTATAGGCCAGGTTGGCCTTGAACTCACAGAGATTTGCCTGCTTCTGCCTCTGCCTCCTAACTGTGGAATTAAATGGTACTGTGGCACCAGCACCCAGCTGTGACTTTAAGGCTCATCAGTTGGCCCGCCCATCTAGGTGGCTGGTCCTTAAGGCATGTACTCCCGAGGGTAACATGGAACATCTGTCTCTCAGTTCTTGTCCGAAAGCGATCCCCGCACCTGTCTGCAGTTGCTAGGGCCTATTTACTACTCTGAGAAGAACTGTAACAGTGGCTAAGACTAAAAACCTATGTTTTCTACATAAATCAACAGTTTGAACACTTTACTAACAAAGACTTTTGATAAGGGAAATCCCCAGGAGCTGCTGAGCAATTCTGCTCAGGGATACATGTGGGTCCAAGAAGAAAGACTTTACCTTTATGAGTGGGAGCAGAGAGTGCTATGGGGGCAAACTCTTCCAGAAGGTCAGCAGTAGGGTTAGAAAGCAGAGAGCAGTCAAGCAGAGAGTCTTCCCCTGTGAGAGAGTCTGAGTCCAGTTCCCAGCATTCCAGGCAACGATGGCATTGAACAGCACACAACAATATGGTGAGATTATAGCTTGACTTTCAAATTATTGCATTTACAGGCCATATAGACAAGCCAACGTACAGAAAGAAAATCAAAAAAAACATGTTAAGTTTTCCAAACTTCTAGCCACAAAAACATGCATCCTAGATTCCATTTGGCACTAACACATAAATATAAGATTTTTAGCTCAGAAACTTCTGGTTAAACAATAAACATACTATAACTTAACTACCAGGTTCTCAGCAGATACTGTTTGGAGAAAGGACTTTGTGGCTAGAGTCTTAGTTAACTTTTCCACTCAGGAAGAAAGTTACGACACACTGAAGTGCTAAACCTGGTTCCCATTCGAAATGTCTCTTTTTATTTATTATTCTTTACACTTGAATCCTCCTTTAACATATGGTATTCTTTCAGTAAAGAGTTGGGGGGAAATTCAGAGATAAAGCATTTGAGTGTTTCCTGAGAGACATCCAAGCGAGGAACAGGAGAACCGTGCCTTTGCCACCTGCACTAAGTTACCGTCCCCTCAGGCACACCAGCAGACACGCTTACCAAGGTAATGAGGACTCAGACAAGACTGAGAATTTCAAATTAGGGTGAAAGCAATACTGGACCAAAGATGATTTCAATGTTGCCTACAAGCTAAAGAAAATCACCTCTAGAAGATGAAGCTCGTATCTGGTGAAGATTTATCAACAGAAAGGGATGAGCTCCACAGGCCCAATGCCACTAGGATGACACACTGAGCCAGCCACTTATCTGAGCAGACTTCTGCTAAAAAGGCAGAGGGAACCTGCTACCAGAGAAGCCAGTCTTTTTTTCCCCTTTCTGGTATTGGGGATTGACTAGACCCTAGGACTTTGTGCATGCTCTGCAAGCACTCTGTCACTGAGCTGGAAAAAGAATATTGAATAACAAAATCCTGTAATCAGGGCGAACCCAGGAATCATTCTTAAGAAAAACATGGCTTCAAAAAGTACTCAGTTCTTTAGCACAAGGATACCCTCAGCATCCAGAAGCCAGGACCCTAAGAATAATTCATAGCATTCACTGTAAAACCACCAGAATGCACATAAACAGAGGCTCATCCATCACAGGTGGGAAGCCCTGCTCTGAGACTCCTGCACTGACCAGCTCTGCATCTACACGGACCCTGACTGACCTGTGCGGTTCGAAGTCACAGATTCCGTTTGAGATGGGAGGCGCTGGGCAACAGGTGGCTCCAGTCCAGGTATGAGACTCTCAACAGCAACATCGGCTTTTTCTTTTGTACCAGGGCATTAAGAGTGGAAAGGAAGGGATAAGAGGAGGAAGAAGTCAGAGGCTGCTCAGGAAAACCTGTGGAAGCTTGATTCCACACATCTCAGGCAAGCCGTAAAATACAGCCTGTGACTCTATTTCTGCTGCATCTGGGTTTTGATGGCTGAGCATGCACATACAAGGTCAACCATCAGGAGTTCACATTGATCACTGGCTCCTATAAATAAGTGTGGGATACAAGCTACTGTCAAGCAACAACACCTTCCATGTCAGAAAAGACTGGCTTCAAGACAGGCAACAGTGACTCACACCTGTAATCCAATAACTATGGAGGCTGAAACAGGAGGATTGCCATGAGTTTAAGGCCAGCCCGGCTATATACAAGTGATAGTCTACTTCAAAAAGCCTTCAACGATCAAAACAGCTTCATTCATCATTAGTTTCAGCAATTTCCCCTCCTTCCATTACCAGACTTAGAATAAACATAATCCAATCTAATGTACAACCCTCAAATTTCCCCACCCTACCCCATGATAGCAGGGAAGGGCTCTGATATTACAATGTCTCACAGATGGAGGCCTACGTTTCTGTGAGGTAATGCCATTCCTAAGTGCTAGCACTAAAGTCTAAGGACAGAATCCTCCAAAAGTCCAGGAAGTTTATATGTTTTGCTTATGAAGCATAAAAAAAAATGTAACTGAGTAAGCAGACCAGGCCACTGCCTTGTTTTTCATGGGGCTGAACTGCCAGGCAGACTTCCTGGCATGGATATTTGTTACATGCATTGGCCTTCTAAAGAAGAATCAGCTCAAGTCTATTAAATTCAGTGAAGTTCCAAAGACCAGTGAGAAATCAATTGTTTCACAAAGGTTTTCTTTTCGCACATTTTTCCTTACTCATATGAAACTTACTGGAGAAATCACAGAACACCAGTAAAGAGCAGAGTTACAGGTTGTGTGCATGGAAAGCAGAAAATGACACTTCATTTGGAGTAGCAGGAATGGAGTTAACAGTCTGGACTGCTGGATTCCCACTATGCACTTTGGGCACTTCTGCCCTCCACCCCCAATCCCCATGCCAGAGCTTCCCCCAACCCCCATAGCAGGCATGACTGAAGAAACAGCGATTTTTACCAATCACAGCATCAGAAGTGCTGCCAAAAGGATCTGTCATAGGCAAGAGGTCAGGGAGCAGAAGAGAAGTGTCAGGAGATTTGAGTCCCTCGATTAGTTTTTCTAGGTTGGGAAAGAGGTAAAGAAAAGGCAAAATGCAATGAGATTATAAAGAAAGCAGATCATTTACAGCTTTCCATGAAAACAGTTTAGAGATCCTCACTTTAAAGATTAAAGGATACATAAAAACCACATAAAAACAAAGACCACTGGTATCTTGTTAACAATATGCTTTTCCAGGGCCAGCAAGTTGGTTCAGTGGGTGGTGTTTGCCACCATGCATGAAAAAATTAGTTCAATTCCAGGGACCTCACCAGTGGAAGGAGAGAATAAATTCCTACAAGCGATCCTCTGACTTCCACATATGCACCCACATAGTGCAACACAAAATAAATACGTTAACCAATAAATGTAATTTAAAAAATTGTGCACCCTCCAAAAGACTTTCCAAAATGAGAAGGTAAAGAAGCTACTTCCCTGGGTAAACTGGGACTCGAAGTTCACTCAAGGTGAGAACACTGGGTCTGTTTATCCCTTGTTTTCATTTGAAGCATAACTTCTATGATAACCATCACCAATTTTAAATGTGTACAACATGATGATTGTTTACATACTTAAACACTCATGTAATCACCAGTAAAGTAATACTACAGACTGTTTCCAACACTTCCAAACTCCTGCACCCCATACAATAAAGTCCTTCCTTTTATCACAGGCATGTGCAACAATAGGCCTGGTTTTTGTGTATGTAGTTTTGCCTCTTTTAGATTCCCAACCCTTTTTTTAAAATACATGGAGCCAATGATAACACTGACCTTCTAATCCTCCTGCCTCTGCCTCCTTAGTACTGGGACTAGTAGGCACTACATGGCGCTAAAGGCTGAACCCAGAACCTTGAACATGCTAGGTAAACACTCCACCAAGTGAACTAGATTCTAAACTCCAGATTTTCATTTTATTTTTTGTTATTATTTAGTTGTTTTTGTTTGTTTGTGTTTGTTTGTTTTAAAGAAACAGTCTTTTAGGGCTGGAGAGATGGCTTAGCAGTTAAGAACTCTAGCTGCTCTTCCAGAGGACCCAGGTTCAATTCGCAGTACCAACATGGTAGGTCACAACTGTCTGTAATGCCAGTTCTGGGGAATCTGACACCCTCACACACACATGAAGGGAAAACACCAATGTACAGAAAATAAAAATAAGATTTTGTTTTGTTTTGTTTTAAAGTAAGGGTATCCTATGCAGCTCTGGCTATCCCAGAGCTTGCTGGCCTTGAACTCAAGAGGTCCTCCTGCTTCTGCTTCCCAAGTGCTGTGATTAAAGGCTTGAGCCACCACACCTGGCCTCAGATTTTCTGATCCGAAACTAGAATCCTGCAGCCTCACTCAGCTGAAGTTTCTTTTCTTAGCATAGAACTCCTGACAGTCTTCCATGCTGTAGCCTAAACAGTGTGGATGTGCAGGTTTTGGTCCAGTCCCCAGGTGATACACGTAAGCATACTAATCAATGGATGAGTAGCTATCTAAAATTAGTGAGACCAGGTAGATTGGCCTTAAGTTCCTTAAGCTTACCTAACCTACCTAACCTGAGCATAGACATAACAGTAGCTATGTCAGCTTTTACAGAGTCCTGTTCAAATCAATGAAAAAGCCTCTAGAAGTTGCCATTGAGTGTCCTGACCTGCAGTTCCTGTGGAGTCCAGAAACAGAGATCACCTCATACTGAGATCACTTCTAAATAGGAACAATTACCCCATAACTGAGGGTGTCCCTCTCCTCACCCCAGCAGCAATAATCACCTCATGGGAACCAGAATGTCCCCCAAGTACTAGAGACAGTGAGCAGCCAGACTGCAGTCTGGCCAAGCCTTCCAGATAGGCACATTCTTACCCAACTCCAGTGTTTCCTGTGTCTGGATCTAGGGCTCATGTCAAGGTTGTGAAGTTGGGCTGAGAAACCCAACCTCTACCTTCCCAGCAAGGCCTCAGTGACTAAAATCATTTCCCTCCATTTACCACAACCCTTGTTTATCTTTTTAAAGGTAAGTGGCAAGACCTAGTTTCTTGGGGACACCCTTCCCTGCCCACTGGCCTAAGATTCTGGTTATAGCGTCATTTCAGGAGAGTCACTTAAACCTAAAGATGGATTATTGCTGACATTTGAGGCAATGAAATAAAAAGATCTCTGAATCCACACTTGTCACACAGGGTAACTTAAAGCATGGCAATATACACACATCAAGACTTTAGCCATTCTGTTAGTCCTGAGACTCCAATAGCCCTCTATTTATCTTCAACTTAGTGACAGCAGAATACTAATCTGAAACCAATTGATGGGTCACAGGAAGAGGGGGATTTAGATCCTGTACTTCTATTACGGGAAGATTAAGGCCACATCGTTTGTTTGAAAAAAAGAAATCTACTGAAAGTTCAGGTACTCATATAAAACATTTTACTGGGTTCATATTGTTCTAGGCCTTTGAAATAGAAAGAAGCAATAAGCAGACAGATTTACTAAAGACAGGCATGAACTTCAGACACTATGATTGAGGTGCCAACCCTGCTCCAATCAAGCAGAAGAATCCATGTCACAGCAAGATGATGAATACATGGCAGAAAGAACTGTTAGTGAGACAAGGTGTTAAACAGTATGGTGTGGCTGTGCCTGTGTCAGAGAGCGCAGAGCAGACCCTCTGAGTTACATGATGATGTATTACCACTTCTCATTTGTATCTATTGAAAGAGTGAACTGTGAGCTTCTGACAGAAGGGGATGTGGAAAAAAAAAACTGAACAGAGATCAAAGGCACCATCAGTCTTATGCTGTACAAGGCATTTATTTTTAAAAATGACATTGAAAATATCTTTTTTAAATATAATTCTGGTTAAAATAGATGGTTTTCAGGGAAAAAAAATGAACATTTCTTTATCCTGAACAGTAGTTTGGGGCTTATCTCTGGCCCCTGCCCCCAAAAAACCTTCCACCTTCCACTTTAAAATATGCAATATGTAAATATGTAATTTGGGCCAGTAATTCAGGCTCAGTAGGTTAAAGGCACCTGCCTTCATGTGTAATGACAGACCACATGGTGGAAGGGGAGAATTCCTTGAAGCTGTCCTCTGACCTCTACATAAGCACCATGGCTCATGTGCTCTCACCCAAATCCAAAAAAGTGTATTTGAAGGTAAAAAAAATGCATGTATGGCCGGGCAGTGGTGGTGGATGCCTTTAATCCCAGCACTTTGGAGGCAGAGGCAGGAGGATCTCTGTGAGTTGAAGCCAGCCTATTCTACATAGTGAGCTTCAGGACAGTGAGAGCTACACAGAGAAACCTTGTCTTGAAAAAACCAAACCAAACCACACACACATACACCCCCCCCCCCCCAAAGTATGTATTTGGGTTTTCTGATGAAACAGAAGGGTAAGATGGGGGCAAACTGCTAATTTTGGGGAGGCTTGTTTCTGACCAAACCTGAAAATGCAGGCAATTCACAGATGTTAAAAATGTGGGAGTCAGCCGGGCAGTGGTGGCGCACGCCTTTAATCCCAGCACTTGGGAGGCAGAGGCAGGCGGATTTCTGAGTTCGAGGCCAGCCTGGTTTACAGAGTGAGTTCCAGGATAGCCAGGGCTACACAGAGAAACCCTGTCTCGAAAACAAACAAACAAACAAACAAAAAATGTGGGAGTCGGGGGCAGAAGAGCAGATGTGAGTCCACAGAGCACTTTCTGTACAAGGTGGTGGTGTACACAGAGGGCACCTGCACTTCCCAGGACCCTCACTATGAGGAGGTCCTCACTCAGGGAACTGGTGACCTCACAACACAAGAAGGCAATAAATCCTTCACAAAGCAGTCTGAGTTACAGAATCAAAATGGCTCTCTGGCATGAAGCTGGGTTATTCTATGATTTCTGATTTTTTTTTCCTTTTTAAAAAATCAAAAGAAAGCTGGTATAGTTTATACATGAACTTAGCACTTGGGGAAGTAGAGGCAAAGGCACTTCAAGTTTAAGGCCAGTGTGGTTTTCAATGGCTCCAGGCCAGGCAGAGCTACACGTGAGACTCCATGTCAAAGATTCTGACTTTTGCAGCACAAATCTAAAGATTAGAACACTCCTACAAAAGACAGTTTGTTATGAACCTCAATAAAAAACAAATGATGTGGCTGCTGTGGTGGGGTGGTCTGAATGAGTCGTCCCCCATAATCTGCAGTATTTGCATATTTGGCCCCACTTGGTACTGTTTGGAGAAGTCACTGGGGATGGTCAAAAAGACCAGGTTAGGTTACAGAAAATCTGTCTAAAAAAATAAAAAACAAACCCTAATATAAAAATAGAAAATAAAAGTCTAGTCACTCTAAATAGTTCACGAGAGAACAGACAGTAAGCTGTCTACAGCATCTTCAAGTTGGGAAGCACCATGCCCCACTTCTAATTCTTCCTTAGAGAATTACAACTACAGGAAGACACAGTTCCTAAAATAAGACACTTATGATGATTGATATCACAAGGCAGGAGCAGGAAATGAAGATGTCAGGCCAAAAGGGGAGAGGACTGTCCACTCTGACACCCAGCTCCTTTTGCCTGTCTTCTCAAGAGATGACGAGGGCCATACAACCATGAAGGACTTTCAAAAGCCCTCCAACTCTATGAAGTGGCACTTGTGGGGCAGCTAACGTGCTCCTCCAGTCTTGCAGAACTCTGATATCAAGAGCTTGGAGTTGAAGAGGTATTGTAAGAATTGTTGTCCCAAACCCTTGTGCACTGCAGGGATGTAGGTAAAAAGAAAGGCACAGCCTCTTTGAAAAACAGTGTGACAGTTTCTCAAAAGTTAAAAATAGATTACCATATGACTTGGCCAAAAGAAAAAAGTACATGAAAACGACATACCCACACCATGTTCATAGCCCAAGTGTCCATTAAAGGAAAACTGGACAAGCAGCACATGCTCTTCTACAAGGTGGATAATTAATAAAAATGTTTACTTTATGTACAAAATGAAGGAACCTTTATGTATAAGATGAAGGAAATTCTCACATACACAATACAGGTGAACTGTGATTATGCAAAGTCAAACAGGCAAGCCACAAAAGTTCAAATATTGTAGGATTTCCCTTCCTTATATGGGGTTCTTGTAGCAGTAAAAAACAAAACAAAACAAAACAAAAGAAAACCCTCCATAAACTGAAAGTATAGTGGTGTGGTCTTTGAAGTGGAAAAGATTGTGAGGGGACAGCTGAGACATGTAAATGTATTTAATGTCACTGAACTGCACATCAAAGGCTGCACATTTCATGTAAATTTGGAAGATGATGAAAAAAACAACTAATTAAAAATCTGTTCACCTATATTTTCAGAAAAAAATCTATTCTGTCCACTCCATGGTACTTTAAGCACTGGAAGCGCCTCCACTTGGATCTTCCCTACAGCGGAAGGAAGGACAGTGGTGCCGGGCATCAGTGAGTCACTATCACACTCACTAGCCATGGACAGCTGGGTGAACTCACAGATGACTGACTCCTTAATATTCCAGACTTCCCTAACATTTGCTTTATGCTGCTTTGAAGAAGAAAACAAACACTCTAGAGCAAGCAAACCTCAATCCTCTAACGCCCTTTCACCCACAGCCTGACAATCCGTAACCAGGCTATCTATTTCAGTGGCTCTCAGTAGAGTGAAAGTTAAACATTACAGAAAAGCAAGCAAGAGGAAAATATGACCTCCTAACTGGCCTGACCTGTTGGGAACAGACCTAGAACTTGGGTTGGAACAGCATCTCCTATCGTTATGGTAAGTTAAAGTTACTCAGCAATTCCAAATGCAGTTTCAAAAGATGTTCCTTCCTATTTCAGAAGCCAAGTGTTACTGTTTCCAGTTTCCAGGACGAGAACACTGAGTTCAAGATCAGATCACAGTCATGTAATACTACAGCGATACCCCAGGCTTTCGAAGCTTAAATCCACTTTTACACCTCCAGAACTGACTTCTCCAGGTAAAGGTTTTACGGATCTCAAGTTACAAGACCCAAGGACCAAAGCAGTGCCTAAGACTTGGGGGATTTGGCAAGAAAGAAGAAGGTGGTCTTGATGACTCTCAGGTAAGGAGCTGAGTTGCCATCAGAACCACCCACCACTCAGCTCTGTAAGACTAAGGAGGATTACAGATTCATGTTGAAACCTTACCTTACCTTGGAACCCACTGACTGGAAGATAAGCAAACCCCCTAGTCTGCCTGCTGCCTGAAGCCATGGCCAACAGTGAACACCTGTAATTTATTCAGGTGTCAGACACTGAATGTGAGCTCTTAGCTCACTGCACAGTTCAGATGCTAAAGGAGGGCCTGGAGAAAGAATTTGGTCACTGGAAGGCATGAAGGGCAGGAGGAGCTGAAGGTCTGTTAAGCCTCGCTCCTTTCACCAGGGTATGGCAACGTACTGGCACCATGAGCTGTGTCTTTATTCACGCACAGCATAGGTGAATAGTCGGGTTTGGTTACTCCAGGCACAGGGCAAGGCAGGCTGAGAACATCAGTCTAGTGTCGAGACGGCAGGAGCAGGAGTGAAGGCCAACAGCCTCAGGTTTCTTTCATCTATCTATCTGATCTGCCAAATGTTTAGAGTGTCACTATAAAAGACAGTGATCCTGCCACCGACAATGACATGCTGAAGCAAACAGACCATGGACAAAGAAAACCAGACATTCTAACAGTGTCAAAGGATAAAAGCCACGAGGTACAACTGAGAGTGCCTTTGAGAGCACGGGGCTTCTATGACAAGATAACACATAAGCTCAGCACAGGAGCAGCTGAAGGAGCAGCTGTCCAGGCGTTAACAGAATTCTGGCAGGTGCTAAGGCCTGAGGTGGAAGAGTCCAACTTGTGGAGAGAAAGACCAGACTTAAAGGGAGAGTGCTGTGAGTGGTGGTAGTGAAGAAGCTCAAGGCCACATCAGTTAGGGCCTTGATCTTGGTGACACAGAAATCCATTTTACATTTTTAGCAGATAAGGTTGGCCAAACAAATAAAAAAAATCCATGAAATTCTCTATTAAAATGTCTCATACAAATAGATTTTCTATTAAAAAAACAAGAGAGATCATAGCTTACTCGGTATGGCTTACTTGAATAAAAATGGCCCCCATAGGCCCATAGAAGTGGCACTATCAGGAGGTGTGGCCTTGTTGGAGGAAGTGTGTCACTAGGGGTGGGCGTTGAGGGTTTAGAAGCCCAAGCCAGGACAAGTGTAGCTCTCTCTTCCTGCTGCCTGCTGATATGGACATAGAACTTTCAGCTATGTCCCCAGCACCATGTCTGCCTGCGTATGGCCATGCTTCCTGCTATGATGATAACAGAATAAACCTCTGAACTGTTAGCAAGTCCCAGTTAAATGTTTTCTTTTATAACAGTGGTAATGATATCTCTTCAAGCAGTAAAAACCCTAAGAGACTTGGTATGAGATCAGATAGCACTAAACTCTTTCAAGATTCTTCTAGAATGAAAAGAAGTCTGAAGAATGAGAAAACAGGCATCTTCCAAACCTTCAGGAATTTCCCACATTACCATTGTGTGTTCCTGGCTCTGCGATCCTAATCTAAAGGGCTCCTGTAGCACATGTGGAGGTTAGCCAATTCTTCCAATTCTAGTTATTATTTGTATCCATATGTATGTAGAATCTATGTCTGGGAGAGTACATGTCACTTGTGCAAGTACCCATGGAGACCAGAAGATGGCACTGCATTCCTGGAGCTGAATTCACAGGCAGTTGTAAGCTGCCAGACATGGGTGCTGGGGTCCTCTGGAAGAGCAGCATGTGCACTTAACCACAAAGCCATCTTTCCAGCCCTTCCCTCCCAATCTTGAAGTGGCCAATCAAAGATCTTTGACTGCTAGAAGGAAAGAAAAACTAAGCTGACTCTATCAACTTGTCAAGGTCTAGACTTGGAAGGCATATGAACTGGGGGAAGATGAAGAAAAATTACTGCCAGATGCTTCTAAGGAGTGGGATTTGGTTCCACAAAAGGAGACTTCTCAATACCCACAACCATGCCCCCACAAAAGATACGGGGAAGGGAACAGGAAGCATCCTTTAATATTCACCAATGGGTGCATCCCTTCATCATTCCAAAAGCCTGAGACCTACCCAGCTTTACTTTCTAGCTACCTCCTAAGAATCAGTAGCAGGGCATACACAAAAGATACAGAGCTCCAGCAGTGACATCCTTTGCAGAGTCTGGCCCAGAGGGTTCAGAGAGAGGCAGAACCTGGAAGAAACTCTAGGTCTCCTAACTCATATTCCCTATCAACTCTCATTATGTATTATTATACCATAAATAATTGAAGTCCCTACACAAACAGGAACCAGATGGGCCACCCACAGCTCTGTCATCACACCTGGCCACTAGGTACACCTACTCTTTTTAATCATATGCTTATGGCTTCTGTCACCACATCACAATCATATTGGACTAATGTTCTTTCCAAGACAGAGGCCTCTCCAGTATATCATAAACATAATGAAGAATGAAAAACAAAACACATGTGGTGGTATATGCCTGTACTTTGGGTACTTGGGAGGTAAGGGCAGGAAGATCAGTAGTTAAAGGTCATCCTTAGCTACACAGCAAGACAGAGGCCAACTTGGCTTCAATGAAAACTTGCCCCCCCGCACCCCAACATACCAACAATAATTTTACTAAAGGTAAAAAAAAAATAGAACATTTATAAGCTTCAGAGCACATGTGGTACAACTTGAAGAGGTTTTTATTCTCTTTTTAAAGATAAGTTTGTTTTATAAAGAAATCTTAAAATTATAATAGAATTCAATTGTCAGGAACTGGATTCAGATCCTCGTCATCAAAAACTTAAAGCAGAGCTCTCCAGAGGTCCTGGAAGCCCTGGGATATAAGAATCAGACTGCTAACCCTAAATGAGTTCTGTGTACCTACCTGGAGCATCAGGTACTTGAAGAGGAATAAAGGGATCAGACACACTTAGAAGTGGGATGCCAGAGTCCACAGCCTGCCCCCCCTTCCTTTTTTCAGCTGGAGTTAGTTGGAGAGGAAAGATCAGGAGAGAAAATGAGAAAAGCAGAAAATATTAAGTAAATATTACTGAATTTTCCTGTGGACCTTACCACCCTGCGTGTCTTGCAGGTGCTGAGTTTCCTGAACCCCCATAATGTCTAACAGAGTGCAGGACAGTGCTACAAGATGGACAGGTCCCAGCTTCCAGTCTTACCTGATACTATCCATGCTCGACTTGGCAAGCTACAGAGGTCCAGAAACCTAAATTTCTTATATGAGTCAGCTAGACCCTTTCGGGTTCTGCCTCTAGCTGAACCTGCTCAGCCAGGACTTAAAACCTTAAGAGCCCTGGAAATTTCTATTATTTTCTTATTTTTTCAGTAAAGAAAACAAAACTGAGAGACTAGCCAGTGCTCTCTTGCAAATAAGCATCAGAACCCAAGTCTCTTGGTTTCTACTTTAACATTCTTTACATTCCATTTTTAGTATTCTGGTTTTTAATTAAAATTTCATTTTGATTTCTATTTGTTTTTTTTTTTTTTTTTTTTTGAAAGTCAGGTATGGTGATGTACATTATACTGCCAGCACTCTAGAAGCTAAGGCAGGTAGATCAGGAGTTTGAGGCCAGCCTGGTCTATGCCCATAGTGAGACTTGCTCTCAAACACAAAACAAAACACAAAGAAAACAGAAAACTGTATAGACTCCCAGGGCTTGCTGCAGGCAGTGTGAGCCCTGTACCCAGCTTCCAACAGATACACTTTCTATAACAGCAGCACAGCACTGCCCATGCTATACAACATGGTAACCTGAACTAGTTAGTTTCCCCTTGCACCCTGCTAGAGTTTGGATTTGGGATGTCCTCCAAAGCTCTGCAATGGTGACAATTAACTGTCACCTTGCAATAACCCAGGATCACCTGGGAGATTGCCATCAGAAATCATCTGAGAAAAAATATCTTGATTGTGAAGTGGGTGTGCTTCTTCTAGAGACTTTTTGTACTTTTATTTATTTTGTGTTTATGTACATGCATATGGACATGCAGAGGTCAGGACATTTGCAGGAGACGGCTCTCTGCTTCCATCATGTGGGTTCTAGGCATCAAATTCAGGTATTACATTTGGTAGCAAATGCAAATGCCCTTACCTACTAAGCCATCTTGCCACACACCCCCCTTATATTTTTTCTTTTATTTATTATGATGTGTGTACAGCGGGGGGTATATGTGTTTGTGTGTGTGTGAGGTGTCTATGCAGACATGTGTGTACAGTGTATATGTGTGTGATGTATGTCTGTGTAGGCATGCATGTACAGTGTATGTGCATGATGTGTGTGTGTGAGCATTTATGTATAGTGTGTGTCTGTGTGTGTGTGTGTGTGAGAGAGAGAGGGGGGGGGATAGGTCTCTGCAGGGCTGTGTGTGCACACATGCACAGGATGTGTCTGCACAGATATGGATGTACAGTGTATGTGCAGGCATGCATGTACAGTGTATGTGTGGGGTCCTCTCCTTTCATCTCAAGGTTCCAGGGATGGAACTCAGTTTTCCAGGCTTTTGTGGCAAGCCTGGATGTGCTGTTATCTTTCCAGCACACAGGATAGACTTTTGTGCTCTATTTACCCTGCATCTTATCTCTTTTGACAGCAGTTGACTTGACTTGGCTTTTCCTTACCAGCTTCCTTCCCTCTGAGAGCTGGTCCCTCTGCTTCTTGCCCTCTCCTCATTTTCCAGAATCCTATGTTTCTTTGACAGACTCCATCACTGTCATAATAGCCACACCTATGTCCTACCCAATGCCAGCTCCTCAGGGGCAGCAAGGTATAGTCTATGGCATACAATAATATGAAAGGTAATGATGGCATTATTGATGAGTTCAGCAACACCCCTGTTTCCTGAACCTGGTTGCCTTACACTGTGATTTTGAAAAAGCTGGTGCCTACATCTATTGCAGAGACCACCAAAATGAAGGAATCCTGATTTTAAGCCCTGGTGTTTGAGCAGGGGTATATTTGGCCTTTCCTTAGGCTAGCAGGGCCCCGTCCTAATAAGGCTAGATCTGTAGGAGGAAGTGGCAACAGAGAAAGTCTGGGGTAGGGAGGCCCTGAAGTGACAGAAAGTACAGGAGCTGCAGTGGCAAACTCACTGAGGTAGCCCGGCATAAGAAAGTGTAGCGAGGGTGCAGGGACTTAGGAAGCACTCACCACCATGTGGGTTCTGGGACTCAAACTCAGATGGTTACACTTGGTGTTAAGTGCTTTATCTACTGGGCCATCTCACTAGCCCATGCCAGACTTATTAAGTGGAAACAACAACAAAATCATCATCAACAACAGATTTTAAAATAAAAAGATAGACATCACAATCTTAATCAAAACCTAAAATTGTACAAAATTGTGGTCACATGTATTTTGGTGAGAAAGAGCTATAAATTTCATCAGGTTACAAAGATATCTGTGACCTGAAAAATGTTAAATGAAGATTGCACATTATGGAGGCTGGCATAAGAATGGCCCCCATGGGCTCATATATATGAATCTTTGGTCCCCAGTTAGTGGAACTGTTTGGGAAGGATTAGGAAGCATGTCCTTTTTGGAGAGGTGTGTCATCAGCCACCGGTGAGCTTAGAAGTTTCAAAAGCTTGTGCCAGGCCCAGCATCTCTCTCTCTCTCTTTGCCTCTTTGCCTACTGCCTGCAGATCAGGATGGAGAACTCTCAGCTACTGCTACAGCACCATGCCTGTCTGTTTCCTGCCATTATGACCACGGACCAACCTTCTAAAACTGTAAGGGAGCCTCCAATTAAATGTCTTTTTTTTTTTTTTTTTTTTTTTAATAAGAGTTGTCTCTTCACAGCAACAGAACAGTGACTAAGACAGACATCAAGATGGTGACACTCTGCTACGTCTAGGTAATGAGAGCATGGGCAATTTATACTTGTTTCTACACAGATCTATATAACTTTTATATAATAAGTATAATAATTTTTACTAATAATGGGAAAAACAAGTCTCTTATTGTTTTCATTTTTAAAATGCCCATGTCCATATTAATAGAATATCAAGTATAAGACAGTATCTAATTAGAATCCTTTAAGTCATCCCAAAGGCCCTAAGAGCAGTAACAAACCTTGCCAGAGCACTGATCCTTAAACTATCTGTATAAAAGCCATCCTGCACTAGGGAGAACAACTCATGTATATTCACTAGATCACTCTACCACTTGACTTCAAAGTGATTTTAGATGATCCATAAATATTTTCTGATTGGACAACTTTTGAATGAATGAAAAAAGAAAAAAAAAAAGACTTACTACCAGAAACTGGGTTCTTTGTTCACTAGAGCTATACATGAAGTAGAAACCTGAAGGTGACAATAGCGAGCCTCATATCTCAGGCATGTGTCACACTCACCGGTTCCAGCAGAAAATGAGGAAGTGGCAAAGGCATCTCCTTGTGTTGGCTGGAAGCCTGGGATCAAACTCTCTGCAGAGCCACCAAGCTTCTCAGGAAGCTTTCCTAGAGGGACAAAACACCACTTTGCTCATTTCTGCAGAATCCTGGGGTACAGATACACCTCTAATTTGACTCTTCTTACCACATCTATGGCAATACTTTTACCACTAAAAAGTCCTTGTTGTGCAAATGACCAAAGACTGTTCTCTAAGCTGGAAGCAGCTTGAGAACTGAGGTGGACTGGCAGAGAGAAAAGTGCTGAGGTGCTGTGAAGGACAGGTCCAACCACAGCAGTGCTACTGAACACTGACAGCAGAACAACAGTGATACAGACTGGAAATCATAGATAGACACAAAGGTTTAGCAAGTCCCTGGGCTGGAGAGATGAGACAGTTCATCCTGTTGGGCTTCCAGAAGTTTAATTCCCAGTACCTGTATTAGGCAGCTCACAGCTGTGTATGACTCAAGCTCCAGGAGATCTGACATATCTGGCTTCCACAGGCCTGCAACTCATGTGCATATAGCCACATATGGACATGCACATACATATAAATAAAATCCCCCAAGGGCTCATTAATTACATAAACATACTAATTTTCAATAATGCAGGAAAAAACTTCTGTTTACATAACAGAATAAGAAGTGGCAGAGATAACAATGAAAATGACTTGTTAAAGAAAGTCAAATCCACCAGGCGGTGGTGGTGCACGCCTTTAATCCCAGCACTTGGGAGGCAGAGGCAGGTGGATTTCTGAGTTCAAAGAGGCCAGCCTGGTCTACAGAGTGAGTTCCAGGACAGCCAGGGCTACACAGAGAAACCCTGTCTTGAAAAAACAAAACAAACAAACAAACAAACAAAAAAAAACCAACCCCCCCCCCAAAAAAAAAAGATAAAGAAAAAGAAATTCAAATCCTTTGCCATCTTCTATTTAAAAAGGCTGAACTAGCCTGGCATGGTCTACAACTTTAATCCCAGCACTTGGAAGGCAAAGAGACAAGTAGACCTCTATGTATTTAAGTCCAACCTGGTCTATACAGACGGTCTGGACCAGCCAGGGCTGTACGGTAAGATTTTGTCTCAAAATGAAGTAAAATTAAATGGGAAAGTATGTATGTAAAACACCACTGGAATGCAGTGGTTCTCTACCCTCCTAATGCTGCAACCTTTAATACAGTTCCGCATGTTGTGGTTGTGACCCCCAATCATAAAATTATTTTCGTTGCTATATCATGACTATAATTTTTATACTCTTATGAGTCACAGTGTAAACATGGGATATGCGACTCTCATGAAAGGGCTGTTTGACCCCCACAGGGCTGAGATGCAATGCTGTTAGTTAGGTAAAGCAGTTCCTAGACTCACTGGCTCTGATCATTCTTTTGCTCTGTGCTTTGAGTACATGAAGGGTTTTTCCAGTTGAACAGTGTCTAGAGTTCCCAGGTGTCTGTGTACTATGTGTATGTTCACCTAGGTCTGTGTGGATGTCTGTAATATCTTGCCTTCCAAATTAGGTTATGAATATTTTGGCTAGAACCTCGTTTTTTATGGAAAGAATCTCCTTTCTAGTCAACAACAACATGGACCTGCAATCAGGACCCGCATCCTGTGAGGCACACCTTCAACCACTATTTCTAGAGCAAGCCCCTGAGGATGAGGGGACATTCACCCTTTTCCACGCAATCCACTACTCAGCTTAACACAACTATCCCCGTTTATGCTACTAAATCCTTCCAAAGTTTTTCCTTCTATGATTGTACACTCCCTACTGTCTCTCAAAGTTGGTCAGCATTTAAGAAAGAAAAAAATCAATACTCTGGCAAAAATAAAAAACAGTGTGCAGACCCCCAAACCAATTCATTTCAAGATGCTCTGTGCTGACCTTTCCCAAGCATATCCCTCTACAGTTAGGACACAGGCACATTCCAGTTCATCCTCCACTGACTGACAACCATGAAGCACAGAAGACTCAGCTTGCTCACCTTCCCCAAGCTTGGCGAAGTCCTTGTTCAGCAGCTCTTCAGCTGTGAGTTTGGAGAAGTTGTCGTCATCAAAAGGATTCCATGTGGAGCCTTCTGAAGCATTAGAAACATTCTGCTGTGAAGTCCGTGGAGAGCCTGAGGGAGTGGTGGTTGCAGACCTGGAAAGGGTGGCACCCCGAGGGTGAAAGGAAAGAAAGTTAAACAAAGCTGAAGGGCCCAAATGATTTTCTCTTCATTATGGTATCAGCTCTTTTCTCAGTTAAACCATAATTTCCCAGCGTTTTCTTAAAGGACTTCCCACAAAAACTGAAAAGTTTAATCTTTACAAATGCTGTCTCCTTCACTTCAGCTCTCAGGAAATCTTGCAGCTTGCCTGTCTTTTGCAAGGCCCTTTAGGTAGGAGCTACAGCAACCTATGCTGAAGCCTATGTGTCAAGCAAGTATAATCAACCCCCTTTTCTTGGCTGCCTCTGACCTTTCAGGATCCAGGTAGTACTAAGCTATCATCCCATGTTCAGAACATTGTTCAATGGCAGAAGCATTCTATCACGAAACAAACAAACAAACAAACATGTTACCACTACTTTGTATATCTAGATCACCTACTTTTCTTTCAGCCTCTCTTGACTTAAATGATTAACCTTAGATGGCATGGTTTCAAGGAAGCTATGGGTCTAAAATTACACTGACACAATGGTTAGATGTCACAATGGTCAATAAGACTGACTATACGTGAAACAGAGAACCAGCAACCTATCAGGTTCATGAAGGCTGGCCAAACACAAATAACTCATGATAAAACAGTGTGATTTATGCTTGTAAGAAGAAAGTCCCTCTCATGAAGTACAAAGTACTTCATGAGAGGAAAGAGCAACACCTCACACAAACCTAAGGAGTAAAAGCATGTCCCCTCTGAGAGAGGGAAGCAGCAGCTCCAAAGGTCATAATGAGCCAAGTCACCTATGCAGACAATGCTTGCTGAGACAACACCTTCTAAGTGTTGAGTGTCCAAAGTATAACCATCAGTAAGAAAGAATTAAGACAGACAGAGCACAGAACAGATGGGAGAATGGAAACTGAGTCTTATGATCTGTGCAGTGCACACACTGTGGTCTTTTACTAAATACAGACATGTACAGGCACATGCTTACTATCACATGTCCACAAGCTTATTCAAACAATCATATGGTAGTAACCCAGAGCAGACCTTGTCCACATGGTAAGAACAAACATACTTAGATTTATTGAGACTGGCCTCAGCTGCAGCTGCCTGAAGCAGCTGGGTTGATTTGCTGGCAGGAACCCCAAAGACTGCACTGTGGGTTACATCACTGAGAATCCTTCTGTGCCCAGCACGTTGGGTTTTGGGGGATGATGGAGGAGTGAGAGACCCAACTTTCTGTCCCTGGATGGTTGGAGGTGGAGTTGTCTGAACTTTTGGCTGTTGTCTTGCTGAGGCTTGAATCTGCTAGGGAGAGAAAAATGCAAAGTTTCACTATGGGGGGGGGAAAAGGAGGAGAAAGAAATGGAAAAGAAAAACAAATCAACACCCAGGTATAATAATACTCCATTTGTTCATATATGATTTGAATGGCTAAGATTATCAAAGCAAAAAAGAAAGCCAAGGCAACAGCCATCTGAGCTGCAATTGAGACTGACACCACCAAGGGCTTGCCTGGTTCTTATACATACTCAGTTTCCATTAGCTTCAATATACATATTAACCAGATGTAATATAGCTACCAGTCCAAGACCATAAAAGCTATTCCCAGCCCTAAAGACTTAGGAAGTATCTTAAAGGACTGATGAAAACAAACAGCCCCTCCTCAGGGATGCTTCCACAAGACAGGCACTAGAGTCTGCCTTCTATCGCAGCTAGAAGACAAGACACACTCCAGCCAAGATGCTTTGGAGCAAAGCCGTTTCTGCTCAGTCTGGATTCCTTACTACACTTAGTAGAGTAAGTCAGATAATCCCAGAGTGAAACATGGCAGCTCTTTTTTTAATTTTGTTAAAGGTCTTCACTTCACTGGTGGGATGGATTCACAAGAAACTATTTTGTTTCAACCCCACGGCAAAAGTGTAACACTGGTTTGTGGAATTTGCCTGCTCCAATTTTCATTAAGAAAATGGCACTGAAGATCAGCAGAAAATACAGTGAGAGAGAAGAAAATCCTTAATGAGGCCTGAGTTAACTGAAGGACTCTTGAGAAGCGGTCCACAGAACAATAAACAAGTAGCGGGCTGGTGAGATGGCTCAGTGGTTAAGAGCACTGACTGCTCTTCCAGAGGTCATGAGTTCAAATCCCAGCAACCACATGGTGGCTCACAACCATCCATAATGAGATCTGATGCCCTCATATGGGTGTCTGAAGATAGCTACAGTGTACTTACACAAAATAAATAAATAAATTCTTTAAAAAAAAATAAAAAAATAAACAAGTAGCAATGTAGTTGTGACCACGTAAGTGGTCCCTAGCATAAGCCACTTGTTATCAAGCTAAGTAATTTTAAAACCACTCAGAAAGCTACACCTAAGCCCTTTCCTTAGTTTTGACAATCTGGAAGTAAAATGAGAAGATACTGAATCCCTCAGGGATTTAACTATCCCTTCCCTCCAATCCCTCAACTCATGTGAGAGCTGCCTCTCTACACTGAAGCTCAGTTCCTATGTTGTGTTGCTGAAGTAGACAAAAAGAATTTAAGAAAGCAGAACATGGCCGGGCAGTGGTGGCGCACGCCTTTAATCGCAGCACTTGGGAGGCAGAGGCAGGCGGATTTCTGAGTTCGAGGCCAGCTTGGTCTACAGAGTGAGTTCCAGGACAGCCAGGGCTACACAGAGAAACCCTGTCTCGAAAAAACCATAAAAAAAAAAAAAAAAAAAAAAAAAAAAGCAAGCAAGCAAGCAAGCAAGCAAGCAAGCAGAACATGATCTTAATTAGTCAGGATGCTAACAGCAGGGGAGACTGTCCTCCTGTTTCCCTCAGGAGTTGGGATGATTTTGGGGTACTCTACCTACCCATTCTGTATGCCAACTACTCCATCAACAAGACGAATGACCACAGACCTACAAGGTTCTACTGTCAACCAAACTAAGCCAGGAAGGGTAACATAGACCACTGGGGAACAGAGAGCTCTGTGAAGGTACTGTGTCTTCTTTTGGGGTCCAGAGCTGTATCAGAAAAGCCATCTGAATGCTAGTATCCACAGGGGTCAGCATGGACTGGATTGTCAAATTGGAAAGGGTACATTACCGCTACAACGGACTCTGTGAAGCAGCAGCCACACTATTTTAGAGAACATTGTCACTTCTCTTACCTATCCTTCATGTGCAGCACACATAACAGAGGAGGGTTCCTCCTCTGACAAATGAGCAAAGAATCGATGAGCCACATCTCCAAGACAGCAGGAGCTGATCATCTCCAATCTGAAACCCTGAAATCCTTAAGCCTCCAAAAATCGACACTTTTGGGCACTGACATGATACCACATGTGAAAAATTCATGTATCAGGTTACAGCCAAAAGGCAAAGTATAATATACAATTATTTCACTGCACAAGTACTTAGGAAATAAATGAATTCTCTGTGTAGATTTGGATTTCACCCTCAAAATATCTCCTTAGGAATACAAGGATGTCAAACTCTAAGGTACTTTTTGGTCCTAAGTATTTTGGACAAGGAACACTCAACCAGAAATACATAGCAGCTCTGCCTACCGGCTGCTCCTACAGTAACCCCTCAGGGCAGATTTTATAGACACTAGGAATCAGAGAAAACAAGTACAATGGACCCTACAGAATAAATCCCAGCACTCTCACGTAGGAGAGAAAGGATCTTCAATCCATTGAGGCTGACAGGCCAACCAAGGTCGTAAGACCACTTGGAAGTAGAGCCTGACATGTCTCCTCCTCCATGGCCAGAATTACAAAGGGGCAGAGAGTCAAGAAATCATGGAGTTGACATACACCTTTAGTCTGTGCTTAGGAGGCAGAGATAGGCATATCTCTGTAAAGTCAAAGCCAAACTGGTCTACATAGCCAGTTCCAGGCCAGCCTGGGCTACACAGTGAGACAGTATCAAAATTAAGAAATTAGCTGGACAGTGGTGGTGCATGCCTTTAATCCCAGCATTTGGGAGGCAGAGGCAGGTGGATTTCTGAGTTCAAGGCCAGCCTGGTCTACAGAGTGAGTTCCAGGACAGCCAGGGCTACACAGAGAAACCCTGTCTCGAAAAAACCAAAAAAAAGAGAAAAAAAGAAATTAAATTAAAATTTTTTTTTAAAGGGGCAGGAAGTAGGAGTATACCATAGGAGAAAGTGAAAAGATAGGGTCTGCTGTCTATTTTGTTAAAAGCTCTTCTTAAAAAATTATTTTTTGTGTGTGCACACATGTGCATGTGTTTGTGCATGTATGTGTTCGTGTGTAACTGCATATGAGTGCAGGTGCCCGAGGAGACCAGAGACATGGGATCCTTTTGGAGCTGAAGTTTTAGACAGCTTCCCAACACAGGTGTGGGGAACTGAAACTCGGGCTTCTGCAGGAGCAGCAAGCTGTGTCAACACTACCTCATAGGCATGTTTTTGCTTGCCTATACAGGTCATCAAGGGGAGGACAGACAGTTTTCCTTGCCAAAGCTGCTCCTCATCCACTTGCTTACTTCTCTGGATGAGCCCTACCATGAGTCATCAAGATAGAGCAGGTCTAAGTTGGACAGCTCTTTGGTTTCTGCTAAGCAGTTGGCTTCCACCTTGTGTCCCATACCCACCACCCAGGGCACAGGGCTCAGTGTTGGCTCATCCAGGACCCATGAGAAGGCTAAGGGTTCACTCCCAAGACAGTAGACACTTTGGAAAAAGCAGAGAAGAAGCTCTTAAGAAGTGTCTTCCATGGTGACGGAGCATCTTACCACCCTAGAAAAGCATCTGTTATTACCATCCCAAGCACAGCTCAGAGTTCTTGCTCCTTGCCCCACCTCTAGTATAGTCCTTCTGTATATCTTAGGTAGTGATTTTCTAGTTTAGATCCCAGGTTCTAATTCACAACAAGAAGAGTGAACTGAATATTTAAGATTCCCTCTAGTTATTTCATATAATAGTTTTCAAAACTTTTTCTATTATCAAGAAGTTTATTTTAGGTCAAAAGTACAAATAACAGTTTTCTACCATATTCCTGTAGGAGACTGAGTTGTTTCAGAAACAAACATGTAAACACACTAAGCACAACACTCAGTAGAGACTGAAAGAAGACAATCTACCTACAACACAGTTTCCTTTAGAAGGACTACAGGTTTTCTGGCTGAGGATGGGCAGATTCATTTCTCTGCTAGAAATGAATCCTCAGAAAGACAGTTTAGTTGTTGGGCCTCCTTGAGAATGAGAATATCAGGATATACAAACATCATTGGCTAGATATTCAAAATGCCTTTTGATGAGAACAGCAAACTTTATTATTCTCATTCAGAAATCTGAGTACAGAAGACAGGTCACTTACTAAAGAATAAGCAAGAGAGTCTGAGGTTTGCTGAGACTAGAGGGAACAGTTGGAATTGGGGTCTGCTGCCACATTCAGTCAGTATCTGAAAACAGACTCAATCTCTAAACTGACAAGATGACTCCAGTTTCAGGATGCTCTGAAGAATAGAGGTTATCCCATGGTATATGGTCCCAGGCAAGCAGTCCTTTGAAGATTACTGCATGGCAAACTCAAACCATGTGCCTAGCAAGGTCATTTAGGATGAAAAACAAATGAAATGGTGTTAGAATTTCAGGGTAAAGGTGGGGCCACCTGTGGTGGTTTAAATGAGAATGGCCTCTGTAGCTCATATACTTGAATGCTTGGTCATTAGGGAGTGACCCTATTTGAGAGAGATTAGGAAGTGTGACCTGGTTAGAATAGCGTGGCCTTGTTGGAGGAAGTGTGTCAATGGGAGTAGGCTTTGAAGTTTCAAAAACCCAAGCCAGGCCCAAAGCCTCTCTTTTCTTGTTACTGTGGCTGCAGATCTAGAACTCCCAGTTACCTCTCCAGCACCATGTCTGCTTGAGTGTCACCATGCTCTCTGCTATGGTGATAATGGACTAAACCTCTGAACTGTAAGCCACCCCCAATTAAATGGCTTTCTTTTTTAAGAATTGACATGGTCATGGTGTCTTTTCATAGAAACAGGACACTAAGACACTACCTGAACCTCCAGATACAGCATGGGCACAACAAACCAAACTGGCCCTGAAGAAGAAACAGAAAACAGCTCTGCTCTCAAGTCCCTGCTGTTCAGCAGTGACACTGACAAGGAAGCACCTTTTCCACCAAAGTAACTTCCATGTGAAAAGCAAGAAGGTTCCTTTTCATAAATAATGTAAAAATATTCTTTCAATCTCTGCTTTCTACAGAATACTTTACACTTAGATCTGTCAAGGAAAAAAAAAAATGGAACCCTCTGACCACTAGGGTAGGAGAACAACCTTACCCTAGCTCAGAGCCCCTGAGGCTGCTGCCACCTCTTTCCTTCCCTTCCCAGCATCCCCCATCACTCCTCTTCAGTCTTACCACAGGCTCCTGGGCAGCGACTGCCTGTGGGGCTGAGGCTGGCTGTGCCTGAGGCTGTGGTACTACCACAGCAGTCTTCTGCTGCAGGGCAGCCTGTTGAGCCATCAGCTGCTGCTGTTGCTGCTGCTGTTGCTGCTGGTAGAAGTTCTGCATCAGCTGTTGCTGAGAGCCTCCCTGGGACACCACAGGGAACTGAGCAGTGACTGGTTGCTGGGCTGTTGGGTGTACTGCCTGAAACTGTACAGGAGAGTGGCAAGAAATGAGGAGGTGAACACAAGCCTATCACAGAGCCACATTCACACAAGTCTAAGGTCTCAATAACTATAAAGATGATGTTGAAGCCAAAGGGAAGGCCCAGCAAAAAGCACAGTAGCTGGGCCAAGGAGTTCAGGACAGGATTCAAGGCATTAGAATTATACCAGCAACATTTGCACTGTAGGCCCTTCCCACTATACCAGACTGCTTTCCAGGCACAGTCCCAGGGAAGCTACTAGATTTAACTCAAATGATCTGAGAGTGAACAGGGGTGAACAGAAGTAAGCGAGAAAATCTCCCATGCAAAAGAAATCCTTCTTAAAAAGGATTTTGAAGCAGTCAAGGATCAAATACTTCCCGTGACTAATTCATGCCTCAGAGATGAGACTGAAAAGAGCAACTAAAATGTTAACCAACCATGTCTATCCTATTTGAACCTTTCCAAAGTTACTCCCCAATACATCTACCTTTATAAAATTCTGCCACCTTCAAATACTCTTACTACTCTGTGCTTTATGTGGGGTCTCACTACATTGCCAAGGTTCATTCCAAAAACCTGTGGACTCAAATAACCCTGCTGACTTAGCTTCCCAAGTGGCAGGGGCTTAAAATGTACCCTATATGCATCTTCCTGGCATTTCTTTTATGTCTTTCTAATCCACACTGCTGGGATGTACATGCTAGGTACACTAACAAGGCTTGAAACAAGAATATGCTAATAAACAAAAGTGAGGATAGTGTCTTACAAAATTCCCAAAACTTATTGAGTTAGGATAAACCTGGATACCATGTGTCTACTAGGGCAAAATTAAAAGGTCAGCAAAAATAATATGTACAAGTATAACTGCCGTTTACAACAGCAATAACCCAGACCCACCCAAAGGGATCTCGAAGGGCTATGGTCTGTCCTTAAGGGTGACAAAGGGACATTCTAAAGAAGAAAACAGCAATTAAGAGTATATCTTTGCAAGAATGAGAAGACAGAAGTCTGTAGATCTAACTTTAAAACTGATTATTTTACACATTCACAAAACAAAACTGATCCAAAATGCAGGAAGCAAAATTAAAATGATGTCAATAGTCTGTGTATCCAACTGGCAGCTAAACTCCACAGGAAATAATGTGCTTAATATTTAAAGGTTGCCAGGCACGATGGTGCATACTTATAATCCCCCAGACCCAGAAGACTAAGGCAGGATGACTACCAAGAGTTCAAGGTCGCTGGGCTGTTTTAATCCAAAGGCAGCAAGGAGAGAGACACCGAGCTGGGCTTGGGCTTTTGACATTTTAAAACCAACAACAAAAAGACCTTCAGATGATAGAAACAATAAAATTCAAAAAGTTAAACAAAAACCTTATAATTACAAGTCTGAATTAGATATATAAATCTGAACTCATATGTTTTCTAATAAAAGAAACATATTTCTAAGTATCTACTAAAAAGGCATAGAAACAGTTATCAATATCATTAGCAAGTAATTATTTTTAGGGCCAACTGTTGTTTCCAAATATCATTCCCAATAAAAACAATCTTATCTTTAGAGAAATGGATGACTCTAAGTTAAGAGCAGAATGATCATGGACAGTTATTACTCTCAATGACAGAGAAATCACTGATCACGAATTATATCTAAGGGGTTCAGAAGCCAATTTAAAGGAACTAAAATATACAAATCCACAATTTTATAGAATACAATGCAAAACACTCACTGTTACCTCTGAATGAACACTGGTGAATAAGGGAAAAACCTCACATCTTTCTCACCCTTTTCTGTACAAACAGGACCTCAGGGTAACTACACTAAGATGATAAAAACAACTCTACATAGTTTGGTAAGATGGCTCAGTGGGCAAAGGCACCTGCCGCCAAGCAGCCTGAGAAGCTGAGTTTGATACCCAGGGCCAACTTGAGAGTATAATTTTGCCACCCAAAGTAGGTTTAAGGACTTGGGAAATATCAGCAATGGTTAGTAAGTCAAAGAGAAGAGAAAAACTGCAACAAACAAACAAACAAACAAAACAAAATAAAAACCCAATGAAACAGACAATACCTAAGCCCACTGATGGTTAAAGACAATACTGGCCACCCATCAGAATGAACAGGAAGAGCAAAGAACTCCAGACTGAACTGATACTGAGCATGTCTCTGGAAAGCACCAGGTTAGGTTTGCTGAGAGAGCTCAACAACTAAGAGCATTTGTAGCCAAGTTCACCACCTGAGTTCTAGCCCTGGAGCCCACACGGTAGATAGAACAAACTCCTGAAAGTTGTCCTTTGACCTTCACATGCACGCCATAGTGCATGGGCCCACATATACATACACAGACAGACAGACAGATATTGTGAGTGGTGGAATATACCAAATGGTAACCAAGCCAAGATCATAATATGAAAAATATTGAAGAACAAGCAATTCAGTTTCAATTAATTAATTAATTAATTAATTAAAAATGGCAAAGGAGATAAAAGGATGTAAAAGACACATCAGTCTCTCTCCCTGTGGCTCGAGAGTTGGCTCAGCGGTTAGGAGTGCTTGCTAGAGTTCAGATCCCAGCACACATGTAAAAGCCAGGTATCCTGCAAATGTCTGTAATTCTAAATTCCATTTAGAGTTGATCCATTGCTCCTCTTGCCTCTGAGTGTTCACAGGTATATGTGCCCAAATATGTAAGTATACACACACACACACACACACACACACACACACACACACTTTTTTAAAAAAGAAATCAATCATTATAAAATACATATGTTCAAAGTTAAAAATTATGTAAAAAATAATGGAAAATAATAAATCCCAACTAAATAGGGTACATGAACCCTGTTTGGCTCCTAATCCAACCAAGCAAACTTAAACTATGCAACATCTGAAACAGCTTGACACTACTAGATATTGTGTGTTAACATGACATCATTATTATTTCCCCCTGTATCTCCTTAGAAAGTAGCTCTGTTAGTTAAGGGTGCTAAGTTGGGGTAAATTCCCCAAGGCTTGAGGACAAGAGTTATTAACTATGCTTTGATGCTTCGGTTTCTACATCTATGAGAAGTGATGACACATTTATTGGTCAGTGACTCCTGGCCATCCTAGCACTTCCAAAGGAAGATACCTGCACCAGCAGGCCTTTCAATACTAATATTCCACTGTACAAAGCAAGGGTCACATAGGGCTCCTCACCTGCTGAGTCTGAGCCTGCTGCTGCTGCTGCTGCTGCTGCTGCTGCTGGTAAAAGGTGCCTGCTGGCTGTGGTGGTGCTGTAGGCTGCTGTGGCTGTGGCTGTGGCTGTGGCTGTGGCTGCTGTGGCTGCTGTGGCTTGAGGAGGAGCTGCTGCTGGTGCTGGGGAGTGGCCTGGGCCTGGCTGGGCAGACCTTGGGTCTGGGTAGCCGGTGTCTGCTGTGGGGTGGCTGGAGCTTGTGGCTGCTTGGGTTGAGATGACTGAAGAGGTTGACTGGGTGCGGCTTGGGCTTTAGGTTGGGAAACACTGGCTAGAAGTCCAGGCGGATTGCTGGGTCCTGCAATGAAAATAAACTCCATGTAAGGGCTCAAAACTCCACCAGACAAAAATGGCTTTCTGAAGCCTGGCAGTGGTCGTATACACCTTTAATCCCAGCACTCGGGAGGAGAGGCAGGTGGATCTCTGTGAGTTCAAGGACAGAAAGGGCTACACAGAGAAACCTTATAAAAAAAGGCTTTGTGATTTGCCACACAAGAAATGGCAGAAGCAGGTAGACTGTCCCAAGCTTTGAGTATTCCTCACTATTTTGCCATCTGTGATGTTCTACTTGAAACAGCTTTCTATTTCTTGCCAAATCATGTACTTTCTAAATTTCACAGCCAGGTGGGACTGTAAACTTCAGTCCCTGCCTCCTGCAGAGGGTTTCCCTCATCCACCATCTCATTCAGGCACCCAGCTCTGTAGTCAGCACCTCTCGTTCCCCATACACGCAGCCGACAACTCAAACTAAACATAGTGTGTGTGCCAGCTTGCGTGCCACGGCAAAAGCATTCTTTAATATTTATGAGTAGTGTATTTATGCATGCCTGGCTCTATATAGATGGCCACCAGATTTATCAGAAATTGTTCCTAGTAAGAAGTGTGACGGCTGTGGTCTGTGACTTGGTGTGTGGATCAATCCCCTTTAGGAAACAAAGCTCACTCCTCTTGTTATAACAAAACACTACAACACAAAGGATGATAAGTACTCTAACACAGCATTAATAAAATAATATCCTGTGGTTATCAAAAATAAGTAAGCCTTATTTCTTTAAAAGCAAGGAGAAATATGTAAGGCAAATAGGTGGAGTGGCTGGAGCAGAGGTCCAATAAGAAGATAAATGCAGACAGCAGGCTTCAGAGGTCTTGGAGATTCATCTGAGTACAGAAAGAAGTTCCTCCTTGTGCAGCTGCTGGCCATACATTCACAGGCAGCTCAGTGCATTATTCTTCAGGCTGTGCCTTCTAACACTACCATCAAGAAGCACTGGAACAAGCTGCAAACCAGTGACTGACCTGTAGCCTGAGGTAGGGGCTGAACAGTGGCCCTCTTTCGAGGAGTCAGGGCTGGCTGAATGGGAAGGATTCCTGGGTTTGGCTGAGTCTGCCCAGCTTTAGGCCTCTGGCGGGGTGCAATTGAAGTCTCTGTGGTGGGAATGGGATCTGTCAGTCTAGAAAAGAAAAAACAAAACTGCTGTTAAAATATAGGAAAATAGAGAGGATACGCAGAACACAGAATGTTTGCCCTTAACACTCCTTCAAAACATTCAGATTGGCTTAATCAACACTTCCCCAAATGCCAATTCACCTACAAAGGCAAACACATCAAAATAACATCTCTCTCATCAGCAACCTTAAAGCCAAGAAAGCACAGAATGATACATTCCAAACCCTGAAAGTACGTAACTCTCAACCAAAATCACCATACTCATTAAAGCGATCTTGAAAAGCAATGAAGATTCAAGGCCCTTTGTGAGGGGAGACATGTAAGTGTCATGATGCATATGTGGAGGTCAGAGGACAACTTCAGGTGTTGTTTCTCATCTTTTACCTAGTTTGAGACAGGGTTTTCCTTGTCAACACTGCATGTACCAGGCTAGCTGGTCTGTCAACTTCCTGCAATTCTCCTATGTCTGCTGCTCATCTCCTGGCTGAGGCATGCTAGGATTATAAACACATGCCCTACTACATGCAGCTTTACATGGGTTCTGGCAAGTAATAATTACCCACAAGGCCATCTCCCCAACCCTAAATAAGGACATTTTAAGATAAGTACAAACTAAGGGAGCTCATAAACACCAACCCTACAATTTGCAACAGTGACTTCCCTGCATAACATGCTGGTACAACAGCAGCACAAACATTGTGGGAGTAACCAGCCAGTATCTGATTGGATGTAAGGCCCACTCCATGAGATAGAACCCATGCCTGACACTCAGGTGGCCAAGAGACTGAAAGTTGATAGGCCATGGCCTGGTGGAAAACCAAGTACTGTTATTCTATTAAAGGACACAGCTATAAAATGACTTCTAGTGACATTTTCTGCTATATCCTAGACCAGTGTCTCGCTCAGCCATCATCAGAGAAGCCCCTGTTGCAGCGGATGGGAACTGATACAGAGACCCACACCAGACTATGTATAGAGAATATAACTTTGGGACCCTTGGCCATAAATGGGATGTGTTCATCAAACCCCTAACCTCAGGGCTCAGGAAGAAGAGGAGGTGGAAAGATTTTAAGAGTCATAAGGAATGGAGGGCACCAAGGAAACACAATAAGACTGGCAATCATGCAGTCTGTGTATTCTGCACAGGTTCAAGCCAGATAGAGTCCTAGCACTGATATAGGGAAGTAGATATGATCTCCCATCTGTAACCAAGACACCATCTCCAACGAAGAACCACTTGCAAAGAAAAAGTTAGTTTTCTCCAATGAAGTCTCACTGAGCACATAAACTACATTTAAAGGTAGGCACCAAGGCCCAGAAGATAACCAACACTAAATGAAGTCAATGGTGTTTTAATAGATTTTGGGGGGGTCTAATATTGCTTTGTTTGGGCATATTTTGTTAAATCTTACTGATCTTTTGCCTATATATTAATTATATTTTTATTATTGACTAACTATATATAATTAATTATATATCAATATATTTTAATTTTAATGAATTTAATTTTAATGAAAATATAATTAATTATATATTATGGTTTCCAATTTGTGTTAGTTTTGTTTTGTGTGTCTGTGTGTATATGTGTTTCTTGTGCTTTCTCAGTTTTCTTCCTTTTTTTAACTTGCTAATTTTTTTTCAGAGAGAAAGAGAGAGAAGTTGTAGAGTTGGATGTATAGGGAAATGGAAAGGATCGGAGAGTAGGTGGGAGAGGGGACTCTGAGACCAGAATATATTGTATGAATTTCCAATAAAAAATGAAAAAATAATAATTGAGCTATCTCCCCAGTCCCAGGTCCCTGATAATACACTCTGGAATGACAAGTAAGTTCACCGAAGAAGTCAGGGGGAAATGAAAAACCTTTTTTTCATAGTAATAATTCTTTTATACTTAGTAAAAAATGCTACTAAATATCCCCAATAAAAGGATTAAAAAGCTGCTTGGACAAGTAAGTTCTAGATACACTGACCAAAGTCTATCAACAGATGATTTCTGCCCACTGCCCATGTGCGGAGTGACTGCTGAAGAGACTCCTGAATAGGAAATACTTCCTCAAACTGACTTCGTCTGGATACTCTTTTAACAAACATAGGATTTGCAAAATATACTCTGGGTAATGGTTGGGGCAGTGGTTTTTCACACACAGACAGAACTTAGTTAAAACTAGCTGTTACAATTGACTCTCTAGGAGCTGGAGAGAAGGCTCAGTAGTTCAGACTGCTTGCTACTCTTCCAAGCCACCTGAGTTCAGATACCAGCATCTTCACAGAGTAACTCACAACAGCCTATAACTCCAACTCTAGGGGATCTAATAACAACAAAAATAATCTTTTTAAAAGGTAGGGGAGTTCTTTGCAGTAAAAATCATGCAGAAGAGTGAACCAAATAGAACAAATGGAAGAAAGAAGCAAATGAGAGGCTGTGATAGGAACGCTACTTCTCAAATACATAAACTTTTGTTTTCCACAATAATAAATTTTTGGTTGGACACACAGTCATCTGTATAGACTCACATCTCACAGAGCACAGATTCTTTTGTAACCTGAGATGGCCAAGCAACAAGCTCTGGCTGCACACAGAACAGAGCAGATGACTGTCTGGCACATTCTGGGAGCCTTAACAGATAATGGTCTCTTTGACTCCTCCTTGATTTTGCTGCTTTGAATATAGATGCTGCCATATTAAACTATACGGTCATGATTATGTTGTAATGTGGAAGAGTGAGAAGCATGAAAAAACCGGGGACCCGGAGCTTCATGAAGCACAACTATCCAACAGCTGTGGTGGGCTTAATGAAATGTCCCTGTCAGTCTCAGACATTTGAACACTGGGGCTTCAGTTGGTGATGCTGTTTGCAGAGGTTTAGGTCTGGCCTTGCTGAAGTATGTCACTGGGGCTGGGCTTGGAGTCTTAGAACCTTGCCTTCTTTGCAGTTGCTCTGTTTCATACTTGATCCTGCTCCAGCCACCATGCCTGCTGCTTGCTGCCATATTTCCTCATAAAGGTCTCTTAGCCCTCTGGAACCATAGCCCGAATAAAATACTTTCTTCTGTAAGTTGCTTTGGTCATGGTTCAGCTGGTAAAAACATGTACTGCCTGTGCAGAGATGCCGAGAGTTCGGTTCTCAGTGTTCATGCTGGGTGGCACACAACCTCTGAAACTCCAGCTGCAGGGGAGCGAATGTCCTCTTCTTCCCTCTAGGGGCACCCACACTAATGCGCTTATAAATCTGCTTGTGCATGCACATTTACAATAATAAATAAATCTTTTGAAAACACCCAGTTATCCAGTCATATTTGTTGCTAGCATTTCCTGGCCATGAGAGAATGGTAGAAATAGAAGAGGCAGAGAACCTTCTAGTCATCCTCAGAATTTCTCATCTGAAATCCATGTGAATATGTCTGACAGACCCTGAGCTATGACAGGTGTGAAAACCAATCAAAAAATCCAGTCCAGAGTGTCCTGAAGCCTTTCTTCCTATAGACTGCTCTCAGGTCCAAATCCCAAATGCAAGGTCTCCAGTAGGAAGGGACTCCTCTGCAGGCTGACTGTGGGATGAGGATTCAGCCATCCTTCCTGAAATGGTATAGTAGTCTGGGTCAAATCTACCCACTTGTTCCCTTCCTCTCTGAGGTGAGACTTGTACCTTCCAACTACCCTGCCAGGTTTTCCTGGCCTCTCTCCCTGTCCCTCTGACTTGGGCATCTTCCTTTACTTGTTTTATCTTTTCTTGGAAGACCCTAGGTGACTCCAGTATGATTGGCTAAGACCTGGGAGGATCTCTTGATGGACTGCTTTCCTAATATGGCTGGAGCCAGGGAAGAAAGGAACGAGGAGGGCTTTGGGATGAACCTGGTTACCCACTAGCTTGGAAATAGATTCGAACAATTCTTTACTCGGAACCCTTACAGCCTGGCATTGCCTCATCCCAGAAAGCCCCTGCATTCACTGCCATACAACAGACAGATCTGTGAGGCTCTACAGTCTCTCCACAGGGAGACAGAACCGGCTTTCCTTCTCCTCACAGCCACACAGGCTCCAGCAGGCAGTTCTACTGCAGCTAGCACCAAGCAAGCTCCTGAGGGCATTTCTTACCTGGCCTTTGGCTGGGTCTTTTTTACAGCTGCTTCACTGGCTTTCACTGGTTCAGGAAGCTTTGCAGGAATGGGAGAGTTCTAAAAAGTTGAAAAGGAAAAAAATGTAGATTTCATTGTAGAGAAAAAGTAATCTGAGGCCAGATATGATGGCCGATGTCAGTAGTCCCAGGACTTGAGAGGTCGAGGCAGGAGAATCATGAAATCAAGGTCAGCCTGGGCTATATAGTAGGATCCTACCTTAAAAATAAAATTAAAACTCCTATGAAGGAATAGTTAGTTAGACCAGGGCTAATGGAAGTAGCGTTTGGAGTTTTCTAACACGACTTCTTGGCTCTCATTTCCCTGCTAGAGGGAAGGGAGGCTGGACAAATGCATGAGATGCATTAAGGAAGCAAAGTGTCCAAGAGAGGGAAGCAGGGTAAACAGAGCCTTGCCTCAGGAAAACAAGGCACCTCACCACTCTAGGAAACACAGTAGACATGCCGCTCTCGGTGAGCTGTGGAAGGTGGAACTTGGTCACTCTACTCAGAGCTCAATCCCCAGGCATTGAGGTGGGGGTGGGGGTTGTTATTGTTCAGTGTAATTGTCTCAGTTTCATAATTAAATACCATGGGAAAATTGTATTCTCTTTATAGTAGCTGCTTTGCTTCAATGTCCCGAGTGGATAAAGCAAAGAACATTAATATTCATTGAATCCAGAGATTAATACCCATAGTGACCCAAAAATAACAATTTCATGACATTTATTTCCTTTAAATAGCACCATTTTCATGAACCCATCACAGCTGTGGTTATATGCATAGGACCTGCCTGAGATCAAGTTAATCAAAATTCCAAGGACTCCTGAGGCCCCACATCTCGCTGAAGAACTACAGGTAGTTGACACCTGCTGATGGAGAGTCATTTTTCTCTGTAGATATAAGAACAGTAGGCAGTCAGTGCTCAGTAGATAGCCCCATATCTGTGGGCATATGGGCAGAACTAACTGGATTCAATAGATTATTTAAAAAAAAAAAAAAAAAGGAAATGACATGAACTTGGGAGAGGGCTAGGTTAGAGAGGTCCTAGGGGAGCTGGAGGGAGGAATCAGGATGGATATAATCAAAATGCATTTTTACATCTATGAAATTCTCAAAGAACAAGTAAAAACATCTTAAAAATGATAAGTCAGTCTTAAAAAGCACCATTCACATACCTGTACATTTGGAACTGGGCATTCTTTCTTGAGTAGTTTAAATGAGAAGTAAGAAACCTGGTAAATATCCGGCCTTTTGTCAGGGTCTGGTTCCAACATATACCCTAAGACAAACATACATGTGCTTACTTTACAATATCCTAACTGTTGACTCAGCTATGTGACTCAACTTTTCTACTCTCAAAGTTGGGTTATTTTAAGCTTCAATTCTCAGAAAAATCAGACAGTTCAATTAGCCTTTTTCTTAGCAAGGGAAACAAGAAATAAACTCCTTGAGCTCTAACAAAACTACTGAGGTTCATCCCCTGTGCCTGAAGAAATATCAGGGGCTCACCTTCTCAACAGAAAGATAAGCAGCTTCATATTCTAAGACTTAGAAGGTACCAAGGCCTCGCGTATGGTTTCCTACCTTATTAAATCTCTGTCAAATGAAAAAATACTGACAAATACAACCACACTTCAAGCTTCATGAACTCAGGGTTTGGTGGGAGACACTCTGTGGGTCTGTCTCCAGGTCTACAAAACAATCTCATGAATTTACTTACTACTCTTGGAGATGCACGTATAAATACATGCAAAATGAGTAAAGGTAGTTTACTGCTTAAGTAATGAATGACCTGGACACTAAGTTCTGAAAAGATCTGTGAGGCTGAGGCCTTAAATGGCAGGACAAGGGTTAGTCGTGGGAGAGCATTGAAAGAGGCAGTCCAGGTGACAGGACAATGCCAACAAAGGCAAGCCTAGATAAAGGCCAGAAAGTGAACAATGCTACCTGGAAACAGGAGCCCAGGAGCCCAAAGGGCAGTGTCTGGGTGGGACAGAAAAGGAATATAAAGGACCCTAAACACCATGCTAAGAATCAGGGCCTAACTGTGGGACCACCGACAAGCCACTGAAGTTTACTCAATGGGACATGAGAAGGTGACATCTTCCAGGAATGATCCATGGGAGGGATGTGCTGAAGAATGATGAGAGAAGCTGGGGCAAGGCACCACGCCATCATCTGCTGAATTTGTACGCACTGTGGTGGGAACCACGACAGCTGCTGAAAGCAGTACAAACTCAGACTCATGCAGCTGAGGTCATGGCTGGTGCCTCCCTTTTCCTTGCTCTTTCAGATCCAAAGAAAATCTTCTGTGTTACCTCAAGGCCTGGACGGCAATACCACCAAGTGGGAAAGGACAATCTGGGTAAAGGCATGGGGGAGGCAACAAGAGGCTGAATTTGAAACCTACAAGTTTAGAATCTGCAAACAGTTTACACAATAAATGGGGTGTGGAAAAGGTGTCAGTGCGACAATCACTCATAAATTCACTGATGCATGTGTCAGAAAGAAAAAATAGCCAGGAAAAAAAAGCTATCAGTAACACCAAGATCAGCTCTTCTCCCATACCTCCTTCCACACCTTCAGTGCTAGCACAGACCACTGCTTTGCCCATGCAAACAATCTGGCATCCCCAAGGGCTGCATTCCTATCCTTTAAATACCCTATCCTCCTGTTTGTTGACAAAAGTGTCACAGTGGAAAGTAAAAGTAGTGAAACCAAAAGAACTTTGTCAGCTTGAGTAAGTCATTCTGCTTCCTCTTGTGTGAAACAGGAACAATGACCTTTAAAATATACAAGTTCTGCCAGGCTTGGTGGCACATACTTTTAATCCTAGCACTCAGAAGGTAGAGGCACACAGATCTCTGTGAGTTCAAGGCTAGCCTGGTCTATACAGTAAATTCCAGGACAGCTAAAGCTACATAATGAGACCCTGTCTTTAAATAAGTAAGTAAGCAAGCAAATAAATAAATTAATAAATACCAACCAAACCTACGGATTTTGAGAACTAGGTGAGGCCTCAACACAGGGTAGATGCTGTGTCTTACTTCTCTTTCTCTCAGGAGGTTCCCTGCCCAGAACTCAAATTGGGCAGCTCAGGATTTGTGGTCTACAAGGCTTTTTCAAACTTAGCTACTAAATGTCTTGACCAGCATTTTTATGGATGACTTTTTTTTTTTTTTAAAAAAATCTGTTTTTTTAGCATTTTAGTACATGTTCTGAAACAACACTTACTTTTGTACCGTCTGGTTAATGGATGTTAGTACATATGCTGGCTACAATAACACAAAGAAATGAAAATCTATGAAATTTTAAACAAGACACTCAATTTAGATGCTTGTTGTAAAAATCTAGTGATAATCTAAATGAGAGGAAAAACCCAGCTCCATGAAGTTATATGGCCTTAATTACGTATTCATTCCAGTACTGCAATCATGCTCACTTGAGCTGCTTCCAGCTTCTCAAAGATGCATTTCCTATCCTGTGACGTGAGTCAGCTGGACTCGGAGCTCTCACACCAACTGCTGCACAACACAGCAGCATCGTGCTGCTCAGAACACAGCTACCAGACCCACACTGTGGCTGGCTCAGTTCTGAAGCAGACTTTAGTTTTCTAGCAAAAAGACCAACTTCTCTAGGCGAACACTGCTGTGCTACCACTATTCCCAACAGTATCAGATGATTTGTCATTGTATTCAGTCTTATTCCTGGAACTTAATCCATTTATCTTCAATCCATTCCCAGTGACTAGAAATAAAAAAATATAAAACTAGAAACTTGAAATACTTACTAATAAGGCAGTGCATATCTTGCGAATATCGAGAGTTATCAGGAATTGTGAAGCTTCCATCACAAATTGCCACCTGGCTCTCCCCAAATGGCAACGTGAAGTAGCATAATTTATATAACAAACAGCCAAGAGCCTAAAAAAATAAGAAAGCACATTGCAACTAGTGGTTTGTTTACTATAAAGCCAGTGATCTGTTACTATCTACATTTACCAGCAGAAAAAAATTCATATAGTATTATTACCTATGCAATGCTTGAACTCAGAACTCATAGTGACAATCTAGCATCTGAGTCATATTTTCATCTGTGATCAGAAAACAATTTCAACTGGTTTGTTCTTTAGAAGTATATCATATGAACCAAGTATATCATACAAGCACTGGCACAACATGAAAAGCATACTGAAGTGGGTTTTTTACTTTTATATTTGTTTTCCCCCCATATTCCAAGAGGCCATGGCTGACCCCTCATATCAAGATCAGCATCAAGGGGACTGGAGAGATGGCTCAGTGGTTAAGAGCACTGGCTGCTCTTCCATAGGACCCAGGTTTGATTTCCAGCACACACAAGGAGGCTCCCAACCATCTGTAACCCCAGTTCCAGGGGAATCAGCATTGTCTTCTGTGGACAGTGCATGCACATGGTATGCAGACATACATGCAGGCAAGGCACACATACACATAAAACAATAAAATAAAAGGATCATCATCAACACTGGGCAATGCTGTGTGCTCGTTCCTGACTGATTCAGCTCAGCAGTCCAGCTAAGGCCTGCTAACATCCGGGGTGCGGATGGCTTAGTTGACACATACCCAAATATCTGCCTTCGTACTGATGATTTTGCCACTGTACAAGTTGACCATTTCTGGGGCTCGATAGGAGAGCGTTGTGTATCTACAATCAAGAGATCCATGTTTTATTAAATATATCAGTGCTATAATCAAGAAGGAGTAATTTTTCTTTTATATTACTAGAATCCAATTCTTGGGCAGCGATCTGCAGAAGAGCAAATTAAATATTAGTGCAGCTACAATGAAATTTCTCCTTGACAATGATGTCATCAAATCCTCTCACAGCAGACTTTCTATGCCTAGGGCTAGGGCACTGGGTTACTCAGACATGATACACTAAATAAAGTCCTAAAAGCACCCCTTTTTTGAGGTCCTCAAATGAGGACAAAATTTTCCCCTATAAGCCATTGTAGTCTAATGCTGTATTTTGCTGATTCTTTTTTAAAGAAGTAAACCCTTAACCCGAGACTCAGATGCAACACTAGCAGGGTGTTCTCAGAGTGAGCCGGCTGGGGTGTTGACTTCACATGTTCTTTTCTGGGAGCGGTGACATATGTGGTACATGTTCACATGTGTGCCTATGTGTGTGGAGAACAGAGCTGGTGCTGAGGCTCTTCCTCCATTGCTTTCCATACTTCTTGAGACTTGCAGATGAGTCTAGCTATCCAGCTTGCTCCCAAGTGATGGGAGCACAGACAGGCCCACTATGCTTTTTCCTGGGTGCTAAGGATCCAAACTCTGGTCCTTATATTTGCATGGCAAGCATCTTATGCACCATGCCATCATTTTAGCTCCATGATCATGGGTCCTTTGAGGCTATCTTTGACTCAAGAAAACAGTAGTGAAAGCACTAGTTCCAAGTGAATATCTTATGTTACTAAACACTGAAGTGGTCTGGCCTCACACATGGTTACCTGAGTGGTACACAAAGGGCACAGAGGCTCACCATGTGCAAGTACATGCTGGACAGAAGATTTACTAGAAACCACAGTGAGTGTATTATGCTTGGGAAAACCTAATACTGTGGGCATGAGGTTCCTACACAAGTCAAAATCTAAAGAGACTTCCTATCAGGTCACTGATTCAGTAACTGCAGAGGCTTCAGTCATTCTATTTACCATAAATTCCAGTAGAGAGTGGTTGAGTTCCTCACAAGAAGGAGGTTAACAATTTAGGGTTTAGTAAAAACACACACCTGTCTGATTCATAATGCCATAGTTGTGACTTCCATTGGAAATACCAAGATATTTCAGTGAGTATGTACCACCATTTAGCCTTTAGTTTTCCTTTTGGTTTTTGAGACAGGGTCTTGCTATGTAGCCCAGGCCAGATGTGACCTTATAATCCTCTTGCTTCAGCTCCTGAGTTGCTAGGGTTACAGGGATGTAGTGTCCCTTCCCCAATGTCTCATCCTTTTATGGGTATGTGGCACTGTACACTAACATAGTGTGTAGAGTGACCATAGGAGCTTTGAGAAAGGGTTTAAGACTCTCCTGTGTCAGTCCTCCAGCTAGTCTTCTCTCCTCAGCTGTCAGGTACAATCAAACACTCCAACAGTGAACAGTCTGCTCTGGGATAAAGGGTAACTGGCCTGCACCATTTGCATCCCACTCTGTTTTCATCCATAAACTAAAAGAGAATGTGCTTATCTGACAAAGGACAAAACTCCAGGAAAGGAGAAAAGGCTTACTTCTTAATCTCATCTTCTACTGCATTGACTCCCTCGGCCTGTGGATTCTGGAATTTGTTGGTGGCACTTCCAAAGTCACACAAGACATAGTGGCCTCGGTCATGCAAGAGGATATTTTCAACCTGAAAGACATTCCCAAACCACCCAATCCAAGATGCCACTTAGTAATGGGAAAAGCTAGTTTCACAATCACATAATAAAAGGTTTCATTTTTACAGTCTTACTGGTGTGCACAGAGAAGTTCTTCTTCAGCATGTATCTTAACAGGACTCACCCCAACTGAAGAAAAAGACTCTCGAAGGAACAAAGTAAAACTCGGTCAGAGTCAGACAGGGAACTGCACTGTTGGGAAGGCAGGGCCCATTTTCATGGCCGGCCAGCTCCGGCCAGCGCAGTCCGTGTCTCTGCAGTAACAGTGACCATACTTAAATGCTTGCTCTCTTTCAGTTTTGCAGCTTGCCAAGATCCCCGCCTCTCATCCAAAGATCACACAAACACGTGCCTTTCAATCTTCAGTACAAACGCCACCTTCTTTTGGAGCCTCTCTAGGACCAACTCAGAAAAATACCATCTCCCCATTTCCCTTTGGTGTTTCGTTTTCCAAGCTATAAATTACTGCACTAGTAAGTAGGTATAATAATGTCTTTATTACATTAGGTTAAGACTTTCAGAACTGGTGTTTTTCACATTAGTTACTTCTCAAAGTGACAAAGTATCTGGTGATTAATGATAAATGAGCAGTTTCTCCATTATAATTTTATTTGAGGGTTTGATTTTTTTTAACTTTTAAACAAAGGCAATCTTCAGGTACTATATAAGTTAAGAGTTTTAACTTAGTGGAGCTTATAAGGACCAAGACCTAGAGAACCCTTACGACAGTGCAAAGAACTCCAAAACAATGGGCACAGGCAGGAGAGGAGGTTCTGCAGTTAAGAGCACTCACTGCTCTCAGTAGGCCCCAAGCATACACGCAGTGAACAGACACACAGACAACACACATAACAAAAAAGTTAAATTCAAATTATTTTTTTAAAAAGAAAAAACACTGAGAATAATATTCTCAAGATATAGTGATTAGTTCTTTCTGTGGGCAACTGAGTTGACTGGCATGCTAGGAGACAGTTCCAGTTTGCATGGCAATCAAAAAAAAAAAAAAAAAAGTTGCTAGGCCCTGAAGATTCTATGCTTTTTTTTTTTTCAACTCTTACCCACAGACTGACCACTTTGGAAAAACAAAAGGAAGAAGACTATAAGCTCCTTAAAGGCAATCATCTCTCACTCATGGCTGGAGTCTTCTCCTCCCAACCCTACTAGATTTTTGGTACAGAAACTGTTGAGGAAAAAAAAGTACATACTTCATAATCTGCTGTCATGCACCTGGGCACACATTCAGAGACCATCCATGTTCCAGCCAAGGCAGGAGCTAAGCACCCAAGTCCCTACTAGTTCTTTAAAAATATCTGACTGAGTAGGAATCCTTTTGTTCCTGTTGTCTTATCTAAATTTTTCTCTTAATTCTTCTAAAAACTGAATTTAGCATATTTTAGTCTATATTCGCTCATTCGGATTATTTAATAAAATCTTGATTCTGCAGATTATTACTTCCAGCTGAATTGCATGTCTGATGTTACTGTGATGAGTTTTAATGTTGTTTTAAGTCATGTCCTTTTGACCTTCACCTCTAGGAAGTTTTTAAGTCTGTTGCTCTGCTAGAGAGAATCATGGTGGTGCTAGCTGCTCTCCACCTGTACTCCTGACCTAAAGTTATGGAAAGGTGGGAGTGATGGCCATGAACCTGAGCAGATAGGTTCTTATGAAGAATTCTTCACTGCAGAATTATGAATGACGGGAAAAGATTTGTCCCCTGTGACAAGGCTAAGGCAGACAAATATTTCTATTATCAACAAATTTTTAAAAAGCTCATCATTTTAATCTATTTACACAAAGATAAAGTCAAGCTATACTAAGTATAAACTCACTTTAAGAATCCAAAATAAGGGGTTTGGGATTTAGCTTAACAGTAGTGCTCTTGCCTAGCAAGCACAAGGCCCTGGGTTTGGTCCTCATCTCTAGGGAAAAACAACAACAACAAACCAAAAACATCCCAACAAAGTCAACACTAATATTTTCAGTCTAATCTAGAAGACTAAATAACAGATCACATTTAATAAGCAATAGCTATTGCCAGTATTACTTTACTGCGCACAGTACATGGATTGTGCTTCTCATTTTAGAGCTGGAAAAAGGAAGGCTCAGGGTAATTCAGTCAACACTGGAACATGGCTCAAGCAACAGAGCTTGAAGTGAACCTAAGCAATCTACCCTAAGCAAAGACACAACTCCATTGCTGCCACGGCAGGAAGGTCAGAAGCAAATCACTCAAGACCCGATGCCTACCTCCAGCTCTGAGCTGTGGGATGGGCTGTGGGGACATGGGACTGGGCTTCTGGGCAGACTTTCTTAACTCTTTATATTTAGAAATGCCCCTAAATAGAATCTAGTCAACAATAAGGCAGCTGTCACTTTGGCCAGGTGTGTGTGTTCAGGGTTGCCTATGCTTCCTGTGTATCATCTAATCTGTTCTCTTCTCCACTGCTCACACTCCATTAGCCAAGCAAGCTATTTCTGAAAACTTTGCTGGTAAAACCTTCTGTGATTACAAAAAAAAAAAAAAAAAAAAAAAAACCTATGCATAATTTATTGTCCACAGGAAGGGGTTGGAAAGGCCTTTAGGCCAAACCTAGTTACGCCCACAGGTTACTTATTCTGCAGCCTACATGTTGCAGATGTGCTAAGTGTCCATCAGAAGGTTCCTTGTGTTGAAAGTTTGGTCCTCAACTAGTATATCCAATCACTTCAGATTCATGAAAGTGTTGATTTCATTAATGAACTTATTTACAATGAATGGGCTTTTAGGAGGTGAGTCACTAGACATGTGCCCTTAAAGGTTCTAAACACTAAACCTCAGAGTACTGAAGTATTGAGCAACAGTAAGCAATGAGTAATGGTTTGACCCTGAAGTGTTCTCCCAGGTTCCTGTTCTGAATGCCTTTGCCTAGCTGGTAGGGCCTCACTAACATAGATAGATCCCTAGAGGTGGGCATTTTAACAGTTATAGCCTGGTTCCTGGTTTCAGCCTTTTTCTGCTTGCTGGTTGGCTCACTGTGATGTAATGCACGCTCCCATGCCGTGCCCTCTGGGACAGATGGAAATGCCCTGCTGAAACAGTGAACCAAAACAAATCTTTTCTCCATTAAATTGTTTCTGTCAGAAGCTTTGCTCACAGCAACACAACAATGACTAAGACAAATGGCAGCCAATCACAGGCTTGGTTCCTCAGGGCTTTCCCACGCAGTGTGGCTCTTGTCACTCTCTGACAGTGCTCAAAGGTGTGTGAATCCAGTGGGTTCTCTCCCTTGCTAGTCTCTTTCAGTTTGTTCCCTTCCACTTCCCCCTGTCCACTGCCATTTGCCCTTGCTTGGACCTACTCCTAGTCCCTCATGCCCTGTCCTCGTTGTCTGGTGTCCTCGTTGTCTTTTATTCTTTCTCCTCATCTGCAAAGCTGACTTTCCCAAATGGTTGCTTTCTTGAGCTCCCAAACTTACAAATTCTAAATGGCTCTTCCTCAGTGTCCCTTTGTGTGCGCTGCTTCCTTCTTTCTCTCTGACCCATCTGAACTGTCCATGCTCATTAACTGCATGGTACACATCCGCATGGTGGGGGAGGAGGGGCTCGGAAGTCAGGCAGCCTGACTCCAGGTAAGCTGAGGACTTGTCTGGCCTGGCTTTTTCCTGTTAAGGGGACAGCAAAGCTTAATAAGGATTACATGTGCCACTGTAAGTGAAAGTGCATGAGGTATTGATTGTCTGACAGGTGGTACTGAGTCCAGTACTGGCAGTAATTTAATACTCCTGCTAACAGTTTATTTCCCAGCCTAACAGTTTAAGAGCCCTATTAAAGTTGTCACTCCTAAATTCTACACAGAGCCTTTGCTAAGGGCTGGAAAGCTACGTCTCACTGGCCTCTCTTCACCTCAACTCAATACCAAATAGCTTGGCACGGAGGCATTTCAGAGACTGCAATACCTCTGAGAAATGGAGAGGGTTAGGAGAACACCTTCAGACCTGTGTTTTAAAACTTAGGATAAGAGCCCTTACCCTGACACTCCATGAGATCAAAGTCTCTTTTGTGACAAAAAGAGGTGACATCTGTGATTTTTCAACCTTAGTATATTTGTTCATCCTGAACCATTTCTTCCTCTTTCTTAAGCCCATGGACTACTAGTACAAATTAATACAAAACAAATTTAAAAGAGAAAAACAGGCAAACAACCCCTCTCTCTATTCTGATTGATAACTTAATTAGCTGTGGGGGCAGTGGCCATGCTTTCTCTGGCAAACAGTAAAGGCTGGTATAACTAATCTTTCCAGATTTGACCCCCTGGTTTCAATGATGACTTCTATCTTTCCTCAAAGAAATAAAAATTAAAACTGAGAGGAAATAACTGAAGCATTACAATGACATCTGAAAAGAACGTTGTACAACACAGTACTTCTATTGTGATTATTTTCAGGACATAAAGAGCCTAAGGACTAGGAACATTTTGAGTTCATGTCCTACATGGAACTGGAAAGAGAGGCCATACATGTGCTAGGCAGGGTAACAGGGGCTTTCTTCAGTTTTCATGTGAATAAACAGATTCCACTCAGGCTAGCCTAGGCTCACACAGTTCCATAGATGCTACTATCTATATTTTGGAGAAGATAGAACCACAGCTCAGGTAATCTGAGTAACAGGCTAAGGAGCTTGGGCAGAAAGAGCTGGAGAGGCCATGATACCTCAGAGGTCCAGGGAGGCCAGGGAACTGAAGGAGTCAGTGGCTTCAGGGAAACAAGTACTAAAAAGTGTCCTTTGCACTTAGCAACATCAAGCACTCTTACAGTTCGGTTGCCATAACCAGCATGATGGTGCAGAGGCAGAGAAATATGAAACCTCAAACGGAAGAGCTGGGTTTAAATTCTGATACTACGGGTAAGACACAAAGCCTCTCTGCTACTTAGTTTCCTCACCTGTAAAATGTAATGGAGAATGTCTAAGATAGTATGTATAAAGTTCAGTATTTAGCACACAGTTGGTGCTCAATAAATGCTAAGTTCAACCCCAACCAGGTACCAATTTCAGGCTGCAAATGCTGTCATGTGACTTCAATATCAAAGATACGGGGCAAAGGGGTGGTAATCAGAACCAATTATTAAAAATAACTAGTGAAGTTTTCAAAATATGAAAGAGGGCTCGGGATATAATCCAGAGGTATAGTACTTGCTTAGCATGTGCAAGGCCCTGTGTGCAAACCTTAGTATAACAACAATAACTCTGTATGTCTGTAATCAACATTATTTATAAGTTACTTAAATTAACATATTAATTTTCCAGACCATTAAAAATTTAGGAATACAGTAATAAACATATGAGCTCAAACATTTGAAATTTTAAAATTCTGGAGGCTAGTTGCTATCTATATTGTGCTTTTTCTTTGTACTTTCTCTCAACTTCAATGTGAGCTCAGCATTAGGAACTATGTCATCAACTTCTTTCCTGTTCTCTCAGTACATACTACACCCGAGACATAGAGAAACACTCAGTGAGCGCGCATTCCATGAAGCAGTCAGTCTGTTACCTTCAGGTCCCGGTGGATAATAGGAGTTTTGCACTGATGCAGGCGGGCCACAGCCTCACAGGTATCACAAAATATCTGCAGCACTTCATTCTCTGTAAAGCCTGTCTGGAGTCGCTGGTTCATCAGGTTTACCACCTGGCCTCCTGAGACAGGACAGAGCAAGGGAAAGGACATTAACAGGCAGACTTGTCACTTTGATCAAGGTACTTACAGCTGTCCAGACAGAAGCTGATCACTGGCCAAGCCAACACTAAAACCTAGGTTTCCAGTCTCTGCTTGAGATTCGTTTTCTTACAACCCAATGTCTCCTCTGACATATTAAAACCAGATTATTTTGATAAGTATACAGATGTGAGTTGCCCTCATGGTATCCTCAAGATTAGAAGCAAAACTGACATTACCATCAGTTAGTGCTGTTGGGTAGTCATGTCCCCACAGAGCAAGAGACAAGACCATAGCCATGTATTTTAGGCAAGAATTAGATAGCACAACAGATCCAGGGAGCAGAAAGAAGATAATGCCATTTCCACTTTGAAGTCTTTTTAACTCTGGGGGAACTTGGTCTCTCTCACTTGGCCTATGAAATGCTACAGCAACCTTTTTCTCTCTCAAAACAAAAGACAGGTGACAAATCTTACAAAATCATCCAGACCCAAGTCCTCCTACTGCCTTGCATCTAGAAAGTCCTATGATAAAAGGGGAATGGTCAAAAGGGAATAAATTGTGAAGTTCAAATTTTATGGCATTTTATAAAATCAGATCAATAGTCAACAAAGGCCAAAACTATTGGTTAACATCACATCTACAGGAAAAGAAACAATTTATGGACAATATTTTTAAAATCAGAAAATGTTAGTGGAACTAAGGGTAATTACAAAACAGGGCACCAAACAGTAAGGCAATGACTCAAGCTTGTAACATCAGCTGCTTAGGCCAAAGAGCCAAAGCTTCAAGCAATGGGTGCATGGGATATCAGCTCCCAAAACATCTGTGCTACAGCCTAGATTTCTCAGGATAGATGAATGAAACTTCAAGCTTTCATGCATTTATAGTTGAAAGCAGCAGATCCTGAATGCAGCTTTACCAGGATTCCAGCCCTGGAGCAAGACAGAGAAGATTCTTTCACTCTATCACAGGAGGGCAGTGCTGTGAGAGCAATGTGAGAAGCAGGGAAGCTACAGCCTCTGTGAGATCAGCACTGGGCTTTTACTGTACACCTTCACTGTCTGTTAAAACCTCAATGAAGAACACTCTTTCTCATTTTTCTGTGATCTCATTTATACACACAGTCAAATCTTTCTATACCTAATGGAGACAGGGCCTGGAATTACCTCTTGCTCTCAAATAGTTGTACCTGTACCATAGCTCTAGTAGTCATAAAAATAACCAAGAGTAGCAATGGCCTGTATTAGCTTTCCCATCTGTGAAACCAGAGCAATTTCTTCAGAGTGCAATGGACAATATGTGAGATGATCCCCATGTCCTTGACCATTAAACCAGAAGCAAAGCTTCAGGAGGGTCCACACACACCTCTGCAGAAGTCCATGAGAATGAGAACTTCCCATACGTCGCCACTGCTCACATTGTTGATACTAGAATCAATGTAGCCCACAATGTTCTTGTGCCCTGATAGGTCCCTCTGTGAACAAGAGTGGAGAAGTACATGGTCAGTTACAGACACACTAGGGGCAGAATTATCAGTTGTTCCAGTAGCACAGACAATTTAAATACACAGAGACAGCACTAACAGCGTGGAAAAGGGAAAGTGAGTGTCCAGTGGTTTGTGAGAAGCCTAGTTGGATCTCTAAGAGCAACTCCACTGCCCTGCTGAATCCCCAACTCTCCTGAATAAGGAGAGAATGAACCACATAGAACACACACTTGCTCACTGCATTAGTGCTCCACAAAGCCAGAAGCAAGGATCCTGTAACATCCAGAAATACTGTAGTGGAGGAACCCACAACTACTTAAACATGTACATTTTTTAATAAAGAAAAAGAAATTGATGTTTCTCCTGTTTATGGGGGCAAAAGTGAATTCAGATTGAATTTTTGCTTTCTTTTTCTTTGTGTGTGTGTGGGAGAACAGGGGTAAAGAAAGATTTACCACCTGCAGCATTTAACAGAGTTCTTTCCAAAGCAGTGTCATCCCTGAACAAAGGAATCAAGAGGGTTTTAGTTGGGTAGCATGCACAAATTTACAAAGGAAAGCGGGCACATTTCTGAACATGCGCACCAACTTGACTTTTAATGGTTTCCCTTTAAGAAATACATGGGGGAAAAAAAAAACCTGTCTTTCAAGCTTTGAAGAGACTACAATAGCATCTAGACCCAGCATTTCCATCATAATTAAGCCTTCCCAGATGGCCGACTGGATGAAAGATGCAGCATCAGCTGAATTGCTCATCAGTACTCAGGGCTGCTGCTCATGGGATTTAATCCTTCCAACATGTAGCTCCTAAGCACCACCCAAGCACTGGAAATCATCTCGCACTTTGGTCCACAGAGCAGAAATCTATGATGATGATGCTAAACCCAAGGTTAAGGTTATTGAGAAGGGTTCCCCAAGGTTGGGGAAAGAAAACACGTGGAAACTGGAATATATATATATATGTAACTGGACTTTTATACAAATGCAAGGCAAAATAAAATTTGTGAATTAACTATAATACACTATTTACTGTTGCTTTAAAGACTTAGGGGAAGGTGCAGAAAATGTGTGGTTCTATGAGTTTGTATTTGACTCAAGCTTGGGTTCTTGACTGGTCCAGTGAGACAGTGCGATTGTCTGGAGAACTGTCCCAGCTTCTCAGAGTCCATGGGAAAGCTGTTCTTGACTACCCTAAGTGGACATTCCAATGCTCAAAATGATGAAGTTACCCCAGGGAGCAGCCTCAAGTATCAAGTAAACACTTGAACCCTCAGCATCAACAGCCAAGCTCACTATGCTCCCTCTGCATAGTAGATTAGAAAGCACCGCTGACACAGAATAGCAGACCCCAAGAAAGACGGACAATCATAGAAACATGCTCACAGGAAATTTCTGGAGACTTATGTAAGAAGAATTTTGGAGAAAAGATGAGATGAGGTGAGAAAAGTTTAAGTTGAGCAGTATCTGTGGATTACTCTCTCAGAGCATCTGTGTAAGAAAGAAGCTGTCTCAAAGGAAGAGAGACAGGAATTGTGAAAACCACCCTGGGGAGTGAAAGCTGTAGTTTTGTTTTACTGGACTGATCCTACACCTCTCCTCTAACTCTTCACAGTAAACAAACACTACAGCTCTAGTCAGGCAGGAAAGGAAACTGGGCAGGCCTGAGTTCTGGATCCCTTGCTGAGCTTCTGCTACTTAAGAAGTCCAAGATACTTTTCTCTCCCCTACACCTGCATTCATCCCCTCTTCTACACTGCTTAGCTTTTACTGTCAACTGGACACAAACTAGAGTTACCCAGGAAGAAGAACCTCAACAGAAGAACAGCTTCTGTCAGGTTGGACTGCGGGCATGTCTGTTGAGCACTTTCTTGATTGCTTGATGGAAGGGAGGTGTGGGCAGCACCATTCCTAGACAGGTGGGCTGGGATGGATAGAAAGCTAGCTGAATGTAAGCTTAGGAACAAGTCAATAAGCAGCAGTCCTCTACGGTCTCTGCTTCAGTTCCCACCTCCAGGTTCCTGTTCTGACGTCTTCTCTATGCACTGTGCCCTAAAAGTGTAAGATGAAATAAATCCTTTATTCCCCAAGTTGCTTTTAGTTAGTGTTTTATAGAGTAACAGAAAATCAAACTAGGACACCTTTTATTCAATTAATCTTGTATTTGCTGAATAGACCTTTTAAAATGTCACCTACAGTCCTATTTCAGAGCACTGCACCTCAGATTTTAATAGAACTATGGATCACTGAGGGAATCCTACTCCACTGTAAAACGACTCTGACCTGGTAGCCTTGGGCAGAACCAGCCTGGTGCCATAATGCTACTCAGCGACACTTACCTTAGCAAGGTCCTAAGCAGCACTCTAAGTGTGGTTGATCCACAAATCTAGCTGCTCAGTAAACTCCTGCCAGTCACAAGGAAATAAAGAGCAAGTTTATCAATCAAATCTAAGCCAATTTCCATCCTAATGCACTTTTAACCTTCGAAGGGGCAGCTCATCAATTCATCTTCTTGTACAAGACCCTGTCGGCAGCAACTGTACACTTACATCAACTACTTCTTTCACACATGCCAAGACCAGTCTGCTAGGCAACAAAACAAAACAAAACAAAACAAACAAAAAAACACTGCCTCTTCAAAAGGTGGTAATGGGAGTCTCACTTTCTTCGACATACTTTTAGGGCCACTTTGACTGTTCTCTTCATTTATAGCTGTGTTGCTTCATTGTGACTTGTGCACTTTATTTGTTTTTTGAAGAGGGATGCCCTCAAGAGGTGAACGGTGTGGCAGAAATTTCCCAGTCCAATCTATTTGCAGCAGGGAGGCCTGTGATTGGGCAGGGAAAAGGGAGTCGGAGCCAAGGGTGGTAGAAAGCCTCAGGAGGAGAGAGAAAGGCAGCAGAAAATGACAGCGGACATGAACCCAAGTGGCTTTTGCAGAACCAGGTAGTGATGCATATCGAAAGGTTAGGATAATTGGGATAACCTGTCTAATTGTGTGGGCATCTTGGAATTTGAGTATTTGCTGATATATAAATCAGTTTGGTTAACTACAAGCATTAGAGTTTTGATTTACAGCGTTAATGGATATTGTGATATCTAACCGCAAGGATGGAGGTTACTGCATGGGGCTAGCCTTGCGCCACGGAGGCAGAGGCAGTGGGGTTGGCATAGGGGCCAGGCCAAGAGCCATGGAGGCTGGCAGAGGCAGCAGCCTTGCCAATATCTCAGGAGCCCCGGTTGTAGCCACAGAGACAGCCTACTGATATCCGCATTAGTGCAGGAACATGATGGCTAAGCTGGGAGCCAGCCGGACACATATCATTTCTAATACCTTCCAAAACAAATGGAGCTGCAGGTCTAGTCTGACTCATGAGCAGTTACGTCAGCACTGCCAGCCTCTGTACCACCATAGCAGAGCTGAACACTACATTCTCTTTGTCAGCCACACCATGCCACACATAGTCTCACTGAGTTAACTGACCTTTGAAATCTTTGCCTTCACTGAACCATGCTGGTAAAGTTGGTTAAAATTAATTAAGAGTCCACGTTTATGGCTTCACTTGATCCTAACATTAGAGCCAACCCACTGTTTCAGTTGTAAAGATTATTCTGTCAACCAAGGCAGTTGTTCTACCTTCCAATGGGAACACAACTGACAAACATGACTTGTTACTTTAAGTAAGTTATTTGTTAATTATAAAAGATGTAAAATTAATGGTAAGCATAAGAACATCCAACTTAACTTGCTTTTTCTCATATTTATTTTTCTTGGGAATGGTGTACAATAGCTTCTTCCATAGTTCCATGAGGTCTCAAAGATGAAGAGATATGTAGTTAGACGAAACTACATGTACCTTCCAGCTGCTGTTGCTGACCAGGAGAAACCCTTTCCCGCGGAGCTCCCCTATATCACAGTTAGCATCTTGGTGGAGGTTCTACCACAGATGACGAGCCATGTTGATTTTTTTAAAAAATGTATAAAGTGCTAAAGTCAACCTTATACTTAATGATAAAGGACTGAATGCTTTCCTATTAAGATTGGAAACAAAGCAAGAATAAATGTCTCATTTTTATTCAATGTAGTATTACAAGTTCCAGATATTACAAGAAGGCTATATAGGAGAAAAAGGCAAGAAAGAAAGCCATCTCTCATTGCAAGTTTGGCAAATTGACAAGACATGGTATAAAAATTAGCTGTATTTCTACATACTAGCACTAAACCCATAGATTTTTTTTTTTTTTAAATCTGTAACTAGTGTTAGGGGCTGTGATTTAAAGGTATAACATGCAGGGTGAGGCCCAGGACTAGAAAAAAATATGAAAAATCATTTAAAATGAGTAAAAACAAATTAAAAGTCTTTGCCATATATCTAAGAACATTTATAAGCTTGTGTACAGAAAAGCACATGATTGGTAGTAAATGATGTCACAGATCTAAGTGGATGGAGATGCAGACCACGTTCATTATAAGAAGATGCCACACAGAAAAGATGTCAATGCTCCCCAAATAGAAATGCAGGTTTCATATTCTTTCTATCAAAATTCCAGATTATTCTAAAATGTATACTGTTGTGTTGTGAACTGAATGTGAGATATTACCACAGGCTTACTTACATGTGGTTAGTCCCCACCTGTGCTGCTATTTTGTAAGGAGGCGTGTCTCTGCTAGAGAAAGCAAGTCACTAGGGAAGGGCTCTGAATTTTTATAAACTAACCCCACTTCTTGTCACTCTGTGCGTCCTGCCTGAAAACAGTGTGACCAGCTGTCTCATACTCCTGACACCATGCCTTCCTTTCCATGACAACTGTAACTCTTCTTAAACCATGAGCCAAAATCCTTGCTTAAGTTGCTTTTATTAGGCATTTGTCACACTGGTGAGACAGTGTGAAAAAGAAACTAATATACTATAGGCTAGAGTATTTTTAAAGCATTCTGAGGAAAATCTGAGAGAATCTTGTTTGATAGCAGAATGTGGTGGCATACACCTATAATCCCAGAACTTGGTGGATGAAGGCAGGAGAATCAGGAGTTCAAAGCTACACAGTTAAGGTAACCCAAGGCTACAGCATGAGACTCTGTCGGGGAAGGAGGGGTTACTATACAGCTACAATAATCAAGACTAGAAGAAACAGGTGGAGAGATATACATACAGTTGATAAGAGAACAAAGAAAGACCTAGTAATGGATCCCCATAATTTAAGTTCCTGGGGGGAGGGCTGGGGGTCAAACCTAGGGCCTTGTACAGGTAGACAAGTATGCTACTACTAAGCTACAATTCCAGCTCAAGTGACATTTCATAACCAGGGGAGCAGGGGGTTCCTTTTCAAAACAATTTGCCATTCTTAAGAAAAAAGCAGAACTTCAACAAAAGCCTCAAGGCTTATATAAAAGTGAACTAAAAATGGCTCATGGACAAATGTAAAACTAAAATTTTAAAGGAAAAAAAATAGGAGAAAGTCTTCAGAATTGAAGGCTAAACAAAAACTCCTTCAATTTGACACCAGAAGCCCAATCCATATGGAGAAGCTATTGGGTGATCACCTCCACAGAAGGAAGGGTGAAGGAGAAAGTGGGCCAGGGAGGGAATCCAAGATACAGGAGCCCAGGGAATTCCACAACAGGAATAAGTTGTTTCCAGAAAACTCCAGCTAGTGTGGGGTCCATCCAGTCAGGATCCCAGAACAAGTCCTCAGAGTATTCCAGCAGAAAACTAGCTACATCTGCACATTTAAAACATGACTTGCTAAGTGTCTTAGTTAGGGTTTTACTGCTGTGAAGAGACACCATGACCACAGCAACTCTTTTAACGACAACGTTTAATTGGGGCTGACTTATAGGTTCAGAGGTTCAGTCCATTATCATCAAGGCAGAAGCATGGCAGCATTCAGTCAGGCATGGTGCAGGAGAAGCTGATAGTTCTACCTACCTCTTCATCTGAAGGCAGCTAGGAGAAGACTAGCTCCCACGTGGTTAGTAGGAGGGTCTTAAAGCCAGGCCACAGTGACACACTTCCTCCAACAAGGCCACACCTCCAAATAGTGCCAATTCCTGGCCAAGCATACTCAAACTACCACACTAAGGGAGGAGAGCCTGGAATCACATTGCTGAAATGTATGCAGAACACTGAGCGCAAAGGAGGAACAGATGCAAGTCCTAATGAGAATGGCCACATGGGAAAGTGGCAGTGCAGATGGCCCAGCAGGAGATGCACCAGGAGCAGATCCCTCTCACAGTAATGTGAAAACCAAAGTTGTCACAGCCAACCCACTATCAAACTGACTGGCATTCCAATGAATGCGGGATGAGGATAAAGCTAATCCCTCAGAGAGGGTGCCCTGCAGGATGAAAACAGCTATATCCTCACATCCCACCAGAACAATGTCTGAAATGAAGTAAAAACTAACAACTAAACAAACTAAACTAGACAAACTAAACTAAACTAAACTAGACAAGTATGCTACTACTACTTTGGGTAGTACATTCAAAGAATCAACTACCATGATGACTTCTAGGATCCTGAGGTGGCACAGGAGGATGGTGTGGAGCTGCCTGATGTGTGCTTGTCACCTAGTTGACTTAGCTTTGATAAAATAAAATCTAAATTAAAAACAAACCCAAACTGCCATATTAATGCATCACTAGACCAGAACTTGATCCCATACAACAACTAAGTTCCTAATCGGACCCATTAATTTCAGTTTTCAGGCCTGTGCTTTTTGGTTTCTTTGCTAGCACAAAGCAAGCCCTCGTGTTTCCAAATGAGTAGGAGAAGGAAAGAATGGGATTGCTTTCTAACACAGGTACAAGAATGGGAAGGGCATTCTAGGAAGACATGGAACCGCAGCAGAGATGAGAAGGTGTGCAACAGTTGAGCAAGATGGAGCAAGCACATAAGAAGGGGTAGACAGAGAAGGGGAAGGAGGAGTGGAAGGAAAGAAGTGAAGGAGAAGGAACAGCGGGTAGAAATATCCAAGAACCTCCCATGTGCAGGAGACAGGGCAAGCATCACAGATGGATCCCTGTGGTCTTCAGCCTGGAGGGTTGCTGGCTGGTTCTGCAGTATTTGATCATTCCCAAATATGCTTAGTTTTAGGCTCTCACTGCACCTAACTTTTATTTCTGCTTTTTACCAAGGCTTTAAAATCTGGAGCACTAAAGAGGTGATTCCTATGGACCTGCTTCTGCCACCACCAAACATTGATTTCACCCACTTATTGATCTACTTTCTTAAGCAGTGTGTCAAACTATTCTGTTTCTTGTTTTAAATAACTCACACTGTGATGGCAGAACTGCTTAAAGTATACCAGGTGAAGCATTATATCGGTATAAACAAAATCTGTGGAAATACCAAAAATAACCATGTACATATTTAAACGTTTCTATTATGCATTCTGTCAAACAGAAGCAAAAACAACAAATAACAACTAAGACGCTCTCCAGAAGTCTCACTTTGCTCTGGTTATCACACTGTGGTCAATCTTTCTTTTAAATCCAGTTTTCACAGTAACATACAATTTCTTCATAAACACACCAGCATGTACTTCTGAAACACTCTTTAATAGTGGTAGAAATTTAAATATGCACAAATTAGTAAATTTTTCAAGGGTTAGTATTAATTATGGGCCTGCGTTCCAATGTGCAGGCACATGCAGGTGCTCTGAGAGGCCAGAGGCATTAGGTTCTCTGGAGCTAGAGTTACAGTGAGAGTTGTGATATGGATGCTAGAAACCACACTCTGGTTCTCTAGAAGAACAGTACAAGCTCTTAAGTGCTAAGCCATCTCTCCTAGTAAGTCTGTCTTTTTAAATTAAGGTATAACTCTAATGCCACAATAAATTATACCTATTCACAAACTTTTATACATGGAATCACAGAGTGTTATGAAGTAATACTATAAACTAAAAAGCATAAAGTTGTGTCAGGACATGTTCACAGGATACAGAAGGTCTCAGGGGGTTGATGACCAGACCACAACAGAGAGCTGGCAACTGATGGAAGGCAGAAAGAGAGAACAGCTCACAGAGAGTTGAATTTTCCATATTAAATGCTTTTCCAAGGTTCCAAACTATTTTTCTGAGTTAAACTGCTCAGTTACCCCAATAAGTTCCTTTTTCCCTTCAGTTTCCAGTTGAGGGTGATCAAAGGGAGGGACAGAGCCCTAGAGACTCTGGTTGTTGGTCCCACTTTGTGTAAGATCTTGCTGCCAACTCAAGGAAGGGGCCAGCCAGTGACTTTCCTGTGTACACCTGTGTTGAGAAGCAGCCACAGAAGATAAATCATGGGCCAGAGGGTAAAACCTACTACTATTATTGTGTTGACATAGCAACAAATAACTGACTCTAGTGACTTATTGCTATATTCACTTATAGTGCATTGCCCCACACTCATCAGAGAAGTTTCTTGTGGTAGATAGTAATTAACACAGAAACTCTTAACTGGCCAATGTGCAGAGAAGAAGAGATTCTAGAGTGCTGAGCCCTAACCAGGACTCCTGTATTACACCTCTCCCTGTGAAGTTCAGGGATGTATGTGGGGGCAGAAAGATTTTAAGAGCCAGACTTTAAGAATCAGTGTTTTCCACACAGGGCAAATGCACATATGAACTCCTCTAGGTTATAAAATAGCCCACAAGACCTGCGAAAGCTCAAACCAGACAAATCTCAGCATGAAGGAGGGGAGGCAGACATGAAGCCCACCCCTAGCTGAGGGGCTATTGTATTTGATTACTACTGGAGAGGAAAAGTCAGTTCTCTTTAATGGTGAATATATCAACCACACTTCAGGCAGGCTCCACACCTAGGTGCAATCAGCCAACACAGAACTAGACTCAACAGGTTTTAAGAGAGAGAACACAAAAGCAGGATGGGTAGAGAGGTGGGGGAGAGCCCAGGAAGAGTTGGGGTAAGGAGATGAATATGATGAAAACTTAGTTTAAGAAATTAATGAAATATGCAATTTAAAATATATATATAGCGTTAAAGCAGCTGCCGCAGTCACAGTGTGTAGCGCTTACCATGATCTGGATCTCCCTCTTGCACACCTGGAGGTCGTGTTCATTGTTGACAAACATACGTTTCAAGGCACACTTCACCCCATTGCTTGTTCTCACCAGGAAGACAAGAGCAAATCCACCTGTAAGAAGGATACACGAAGATGAGTCATGTGCAGTCAGTCAGAACTCTGGCTACCGTTGGCACCTCTCATGGCACTGATTCTGCCATCAGCCAGGCTCCAAACCATGCTGGCCTAGACGGCACTCTTACACTCTTGGAACTTACAGCCAGAATCAGAGATGCCCTAAATCTCTAGCTCAGAATCAAGGAAGGACCTTCCAAAGAAACTACAAGGGTCTTCTTATTAAGCCCAGTACTTCCTTTCTTATCAGAGAAGCTAGAAAATTCTCAGTGCTTGCTAACATAAATAGTTGTCAGTTTATTTCAGGACTCTGCTTTTCCTTTCTTCTTCCCCTCCTTGTTCCACCTCCCATTCAAGTGTAACAGGAGACTTCTGCACAGCCCAACATCTGCCTTGCATACCTTCAAGACTTAATTCAAATGTCATGTTCATCAATCCTGTGGAGCAAAAGCATCACTAATTGGTTCTTTGCACAAGTGGGTACAAGTTGGATAGAAGTGCACACAGTGGGAAGTCATTTGAGTTGAGGCTGTGACAGAGTACTGAGCTAGCAGTCATTTGACAGAAACCAATAAGTAGCCAATACAGAGATCTTAGGTCTCTGAGAATCAGGACTCGGAATCCACTGGAGCCATTTTGACTGCCCTGAGGTTTGGTGACACTTCAGTGCCTGTCCCCAGAACTTACTAACTAGCCTTATTGTAACTGTTCAAAATATCCTGAGTAGGAATCTATTCCCTGCAGCCACTAGAGCCTTACTCGTAAGGTATTGTTCCTTATTTTAATAAAACATAAAAATCATTCTGTAAAAATATGTTAATGAACTCAAATGAATCCAAATCCACATTGTGACAAAGACTTATGAAAGACTAAATGTCTCTCTACTGCCTGTGACTACAACTACATTCTTTAGTATTCAGATAAACACTGAAACTTCCTATGGAATCTATAACAGCAACCACTGTATCTCTAATATTTTCATTAAAAAAAAAAAAAAAACCCAGCCCACAGCTTTTATTTTCTTGCAATAAATTAAACTGTTCCATTATCAATTTTAAACGTAAAATTTTTGAGTATTTACTTTTATTTTTGGTTTTCAAGACAGGGTTTCTCTGTGTAGCCCTGGCTGTCCTCAAACTCACAGAAATCCACCCATGTTTGCCTCCTGAGTACTGGGACTGAAGGCATGTAAAACCACACCCAGCTGAGTACTGGGTTAAAAAGAACACTCAGCATCAAAAATTAAGTCATCTCTCTCTCTTCTTCTCCATCTCTATTTCTTCCTAAATTTCTTTTGTTTTTTTGAGGCGTGGGGGTGAGGGGTGTCTCATGTGGCCTTGGCTGGCTTTGAGCTTATTCTCCTGCCTTTGTCCTGGTAAATGCCAAGATTTTCAAATGTGCATCATCATCCCCAGTCCACATTTCCTAAATTCCAAGAATATACAATCTTTAAGACATGCAACAAAAATTAAATGCAAGAACTATGTATCAGTCTTGTCTAGTAGTACATATACATATTGTAGCACCGTTTCTCTTCCCCCCCAACCCCCAAATCTGTTGGAAACATGGTATAGCTTTACAGTGTATTAGCACTGGAGAAAGTAGTTGCAAAAATATAAAACCTTCAACTTATATTCATGATTGTTTTATATGTGTCTCTGCAGAATTAAATGGGCAAATGAGTCTTTCCTTTACCAGAAATAAGTAATCCTTTTCACTGACAGCCCAGGCTCTTCAAAATTTTTAAAAATGACTTACAGATATACACATTAGTTCATAAACTGTTCATCACAGTTCTTGCCTTTCTTTCCTAAAGAGTTGATGAATGTTCCCACTCCCAAGAATTTGTATTTTAAAGGCATTTTAATGTGTGGTACCTAACATCCCTGAAGGACAAGCCACTCCATTTTGAAGCAGGTCATGCTGTTGCAATGAGAGATAACAGCCACCAGATGGGAGCAGTGCTGCAGAAACTTGACCTCTCCAGCTAGGGCTGAAAACTCAGCAGGCCAGGCCAGATTTGCAATGCCTACAATCATGATAAATCTTAAAGCAAAGCAACAGGTTATTACCCAACATAGTCAGAACCACACTATTAAGCACCTCTGCCTATAAAAGGATCCATGGGTAAATGGAAAAAAATTAGCCGTAAAATAAAAATCAAAACCTTGTAAGATTTGTCATCCTAAAGGTGCACTCTGGAAGGGCGGCAGCACTTCACTAGCATGGCCCCGTTTCCCATGGAGCAGGAGAACACAGCTCAGTCTGAGGATGCTTCACTCCATCCGTGAAGTGAAGCAGATGAGGCAGGAGGGTAACTTTCATACTGTCACACTTGACCTCTTAAGAATGCGGGGACTGATTGAATTTACAAAAAGAAACATATATTTTTCTATTTTCCCTCAAATATATAGCACTCTGGTCTATTTTTTTTTACATCAATGTATATTAACTTATAGAAGAGTGAGTTTCACTATGACACATCCATACATCATATAATATACTTCTTTCATATCTCCCAACATTGTACCTTTCTTGTCCTCAATTTCTTGTTCTTTGTTGAAGAACACTCACTCACTCACTCTAGTCTAGGCTGATCCAAAACTTCTCTTGTAGCCCAGGCAGGCTTCAAACTCATAGTAATCCTCCTGCCTCAGCATCCTGAGTCCTGGAATTATATGTGTGAAATATGACACCCAACTTTAGGGGTTGTTTGTTTGTTTGTTTGTTTGTTTTTGAGACAGGGTTTCTCTGTGTAGCCCTGGCTGTCCCAGAGCTTACTCTGTAGACCAGGCTGGTCTTGAACTCACAGAGACTCACCTGCCTCTGTCACCTGAGTGCTGGGATTTAAGGTTTGTGGCACCACCAACTGGCCCTAGCTTTGGTTTTTAATTTTTGATGGGAACAGAAGTTACTATCTGTAACTCACTGTGAGTTTAGTGCTGTGTCTGAGGTTGGCCCTCCACCCACCCATCCTATTATCACACCTTAGAACAATGCTCACCACATGGTGAAAATTTAATAATGAATTCATTTCCCTCTTAATTTTCATTATAGAGAATAGAAAAGGCAACAAAGTGTGGCAGAGATCATAGAAAACTAAGTACAAATGTCTGTAGGCTACCACACATGCAGATAGCTGTTACTGGGCAGGACAATGGACTTGGTGAACACGCATGTGTAGGTGGAAACAAGAAGTCAATCTCAGATTCCTCAGAGCTGCCTGCCTTGTTTTGTAAGACAAGGTCTCTCACTGGGCTGGAGTTTGCCAACTAGGCTAAATCTGGATCCAGGCCCCCTGAAATCCCCCATCTTTGCTTCCCTAGTGCTGGGATTACAAGCATGGCCCACCATGCCCGGATTTTTATATGAGAGTTGGGGATTTAACCCAGGTCTTCATGTTTACACAGCAAGCACTCTACCAAGGGAGCTACTCCTATCCCCCAGCTCCAGTCAGCAGTGTTAATTTCTAAAGGTGAGGAGACACAGGGCCAGAAGACGGTTCAGCTGATAAAGGCATCCAAAATTAAGCCTGACCAAATGAGTACAATCTCTGTTACCTATAAAGAGAAAGGAGAGAGCTAATTCCTACAGTTGTCCTCTGACTTTCACATGTCCCTCCCCCAAACAAATGAATGAATGAGAAAAGAAAAATTTAAAAACCTAAAATGGAAACCCAAAGTTTACTTGAAAACTCTAGATTTAAACACAAGCAATAAATCACATTTTCTCTTAATGGTGAATGTAACTCAATACTATAGAAGCTAAACACTTTATAAACTCTGAGCTTTCAGTATTCTGCCTCAGATCTTACTGATGTGCAGAGACAGGAAGCAACACAGTAAACGTTCCACAACCTTAAAAGAATACTTGTAAGCAAACTCCAATACACAAGCATATATTGGTTAGCAAGTTCTTGCCAGAAAAGAGCCAGAACTTCTATGCTCATAGACCCAGAATTTCCATGTGGCTATTTCCCCTATATAAAATAGACAAAGATTAAATTCTCCATTCAGGAACACAGAGATAATTAGCAAGAAATTCCACAAGACCGCCCCCCGCCCCCCCAATCTATCTACGGTTTTCTTTTTAAACCAACTGAACATACATCACAACGACCTCACAGCATCATGCACTGCCAGAACCATCACAACAGGGGACCACTTCTGCAGACCTTCTTCCCTCTTCTTCCTCAAACCCTGCAACCTGAGTTCTAGTTTCTCTGTGCATTAGTTTTGCTTGCCCTGAACAGAATCACACAGTGTAGACCCTCACACCTGGCTTCTTTCCTGCAGCATATTTCTAGATTCATTCTCATAGTTACAGGTATCCTTTGTTTAGGGGTTTTTTTTTTTTTTTTTTTTTTTTTTTTTTCCAACTGTTCCATTGTACAGATGCCTATAGTTTATCCATCTACCATGGAGGGACATATAAATGTCTCTAGCTTTGTGCTTTTACAAAGTAAACATCTGTGCAGAAAGAAGACCTTTTTCATAGACATAGGTAGTCATCCTTGGGCCACATGACAAGCTTAACTGCCCTAATGGTCCCTCATGGTGATTATCAGCCATATGGAAGTTCTAATTCCATGTCCTTCCCAGCGCATGGTTACAGGTCTTTTCATTGGTTACAGGTAGCTATTCATGTTCATGTGTCCTCTCATCTGACTGTGATTTAATTTGCATTTTCTAATGTATCCCACTTCACTGAAAGCCCTACGATGAGTTGCTTTCCTAATACTCTCCTGAGAAAGGCTTCCATCAGCACAGATTCAAAGAGTTGCCAAGGAAATTAATGATACAATTAGGACCTCTACTTCCTGAATACATGAAGACATCAAAAGTGTCTAGTTCTCTGCTGGTAGTGAGAGTTTGTAATACAGGTCAGTCTGATGGCCCTGCTTCTGTGTTTGTAAGGCAGCAAAGTACACAGGGCATGGATTACGGTCTCTCCATGTGGCTGGGAAATTTATATAATTTGGGGCAAAATCTCTCAGTGCTCATATCAACAACAGATCACAATATCAAAGAGAAGCTTTTCAAAGACAACAAAGATGGGGTCTTCCTGGGACCCCATCGTGAAAGTCAGCATCCACACACAGTACTGAAGTGGAGGCAAGCAGTACCTCTATGGCCTCTTCACCAGACACTGAATCATGGAGGGCTGCAGCAGTCCTTCTGCAGTGACTTGCACTCAGGAAGGAAAGGTGAGTCTGGGAGGGAAGGCAAACAGACAGAGAGCCCTCCATGATGGCTATCTGAGCAGAGCTAGGTGCAACTGGGCAGGCATGAGAAGGGTGAGACAAGAAGCTGAACAGATGCTCATCGTGACTTTCAGACAGGGTTTTTTGAGTTGCTGCCAAAAAGGTTTTGCTGTTACTTTTTAATCGGGGCCAAAATTCTAGGCACTAAAAATCTAACATATGACACCAGCTTATTTTTTGCACAAAAAAGGAAACCTCCCTTCTTAACCCAAGTCCTATCTACATCTTTGAGAATGGCATTTACCTGCTTAAGATCAACAAGACAAAGGTCAAAGGAACAGGGACTCCAAAAGGAGGAATGAGTCTTTCGAGCCCATTCTGTACCCTCTGCTCTCAATGCAAATGTGCCTTCCTTTAAAATAACAGCAAACTCAGTGAGTGTGCTTGGAGGAATGCAGCCTCTCCTTGAATCACCTGAGAAAGAGAAAATAAGCATGAAAGAAAAGTCTTTGAAAGGGTTGGACAGAAAACCTAGCTGAGGTGGTGCTGCATCGGATGAGGGCTTATGAAAGGTGGCCCTGGCCCATGACTGTTTCTCTCGCCTCCATTTCCTCATCTGCAGACATGGAGATCAAGTTCACAGGTTTTATGCTGAGGTCCTCCAAGCCCTGGATTACAGATAGTTCTACAGCGGACATGGGAAGGAAAATCTGACTTGATGCACACAGCCTCCTTCTTAGTGTCAAACAAAGCAGCTCTACCTTTCCCTACAAAAGACGCTAGGCAAAAAATAAAATAGGGGGAGCAGGGGACAAATAGGTTAAAAGGAGGGAACAAGCATACCTCATGTTCTGTCCACAGTGTCTCTGAGCCCACACAGGGATGACCAAGAAGCTAACAAACGCCATCCACACTTGACTCACACTGAAGACAACTGACAACTTTGCCAGAAGTTTCAGAAGGAGTGACGATTTTTAAGCTTTAGAACAGATGGTAAGAGCACAGCAAAGCTTGCACAGGAGAAAAGGTTGGTGTGACGTGTGTGTCTGCACTGACTGCAGTGGAGACTTGGGCTTGTTTTTCTAAAGTCAGTCTCTCTCTTGCCTCAGACTGAAATCACCATGTGCTGGGTCCTTCTGGGGAACAAATCAAAGCAGTCTTTTCCCCAAGTAGAAAGAACACCCAGATGGAGATACTTGAGGTATTCAACTCCCTCTTCCCAGCAGGGCTGTGGGTACATGACCAAAGAATGGCAATACTGTCAGGGGTTCAGTACCCAACCAAACCATAGCCCAGGTGAACCATTCGATTACTGGCAACTAAATGTCTCTTCCTCTTTAGGCCTCCAGTGACCAGGGAACATCTCTAGTTCAAGGAGCTCCCTTAGGGGTTTGGAGAAAATTCCTCCTCAAAAGGCACCTGCCTGTTTAGAATGAAAGAGAAAAGTTGAAGAAATCGTAGAATTCTGTGTGAGGCTCCACAGCACGCTGGCCTGGCCTGCCAGCATCTAAGTGTGATGGAGAGAGGGCCTTCCTTGTGTAACCTCGCTGCTGCACCTTCACTGCTCTGCTGCCAAACTAGCTATCTGGAAATGTAAAACGTGGTGAGGAAACACTGGTTGGGTCGTATTCTCTGTTCACTGAATTCCACAGCTGTTTCTCCTGGTCAGAAGAACCAAGCTCTCCTCTCCCACTGCAGCTAAGTGATCTGGAAACAGATCCTGAATGTCATTCATCCGTTTGAAACTCTTTGCTAGCATCTCAGCCCTCCTAGAACAAATACTGCTTGCTGCCTATGGCTGGAAGGCTCAAAGAGATGTCCTAGCTTCTTGCAGACACTACAGCCTGCCAGTGCTCAGCTCACATAGCCCTACCCCAGTGAGAGCCTCCCTGCTTCCGTACTGTGCATACTTCAGCCTGCCTATGCTCCTCCTGAGCACGCTTCTCTTTTGGCATGGCTAGTTCCTACTTATGCTTTAAGTTTCTGGAAGCTCCTTCCTTAACTAAGACTTCTCAGATCATCCCTGGTACCAGTCCCTATTCTGCCCAGCATCTTCTTCTTTAGGATATAAGTGTAATTAAATACTAGGATGAGTGATTCCTGGTCTGATCTCTTCTTCCTCTGTACACTATAAACTGCCCACAGCAAACATGATTGACTCACTGTGGCACCCTGTCACCAGTCCTGTGCCTGCCATACAGCAAGTGCGCATGTACTCTGTCACAAAACCTGTCTGCCTAGCACTGTAAAAGCTCCCACATCGATACAGCAACAACAGAATATCTACCTAGTCCCAGTTTTCCACTCTCCCAGAATACAGAAAGGGATAAAAGGACCAAACTTAAGAATGCCTTTTTTGTGGAAGGATGATAAAGTTTCTCAAAGGGAAAACAGCTTCTCTGCCCACCATGACACCTAAGGACAGCATGGGACAAAGGTGTCAGCACCCTTCTTGCTCAGGCAATGACATGACAGTGTGGCTCACAGAAAGTAAGACACACTCAGCCTTGTCTGTAAATGATCCCTTCCTACAAACAAAGCAAGACAAACAACAAAAGAAACAAAAATAAAACCCTTGTGCTGGGAATGAAAACCCACTTCAGGTAAGGAAAATAAATCATCAGCCCTGTGATCAGTGCCACGGCATCCTCGGCTAACGGAGAAAGGAGTCACTCCACTGGCAAACACCTAGGAAACAACGAGGAGCATGTCTGCCCTTACATGTCTGCCTTACAGATCGCTAAGCTCCGGCTCCACCATGGCCCTGTCAACATTTTCCTAAGGGCTTTCCAAAGATAAACTCCGTCTGCATTGTCTCTGCTACAACTGTTCATATTAGAACATACCAGCTTAACACCTTGCTTAAAGCTTTCTTAGCTTTCTACATTTTCTGCTGCTCCAGAAAGATCACCTTCTAGTGTTTGATCTGGATCCAGCAGCCAGGTGATAGAACACAGAATGGCAACAAAGGTATGTGACATAGAGACCTTGGGTTCCTTCACTCAATGCTGTAGCCAACTGCAGGTCTCTTTCTGAGACCCACACAGTCAATCAAGTGGGCTCACTGTCTTGACCACTCCATGCCCTAACCTTAGAATCGCCTCAGCTCCATCCCTCATGCTCCTCCCTTGGCTCCTCTTATATCTTTTCCTCCAGAAAACATTGAGTCTTAGGTTTCTTTTCAAAGATGCAAAGTTATCTAGTACCCTCTCTTAAAAGCAGTAATGAAGCCCCCAAGCCACAGTCTAAATTCCTAAATGTAATAGCAGAATCTTTTTATTTTTCTCATCTTAAAAACAATTACTCTCTAGCCCTCACCATCTGTGGCATGTGGGTGAGCTGACCTGGAGGTTGTGAGAGTGGGAAGCTGGACCAGCCCCTTATCTGCCATGAGGTGGCATGGGAAAGATCCATTCCCAACTCACCCAATACCTGCAGCAAGCTGGAGAGTAGGCCCTGAGGTCACGAAGTAGGGGGTCTGGCCCTACCCCTCACCTGGGCAAAGCAGGAGTGTTAGCCCCAGTGTCCAGGGCACAAGAGACCTGGTGTGCTGACCAACTCAGCTTCCACACAGGCCCAGATTCAGTGCTCTGAGTTTGCCCACCCCAACATTCACCCCATCCTACAAACTGCTAGAGCTCATGAAGGGTCTGGTCTGGTTCTATAGAGTCAAAGCTGCAGGATCTCCATGACACAGGGCAACCACAGGATATCTAGCGAGTCCTGGTGAGGACCCACTACTGATAGTGTAGAAGAAGCCTGAGGCCTTGGATCAGACCAACGAGTCATTGCAATGAACATATGCAAGTAAAGCTGTTTGGGCACAAGGACACACTGGGACACACCAAGACATACTACAGCTGCCACAGTGACGTATTTCTGTTTTGTTTCAGTTTGGTTTTTTTTTCTTTTGGGGAGAGGGGATTGGAAGGGCAGAAGACAGATATGAAGGGATGGGAAGATAAATGGGATTAGGGTACATAATGTGAAACTTACAAAGAATCAATAAAAAGTTTTAAAAATTTACTTTTGTTTACCAGTGCCAAGGCATACGTGTGGACAGAGGACAACTTGAGTGAATTGTTTCTTTCTCCTGCCTTGGAGGGTCTATGATTGAACTTAGGTCATCAAACTTAGCAGCCTTTACCCTCAGAACCATTGTCATATAAAAAATTTTTTCTGAGGCTAGAAAGATGACTCACCTGTTAGGAGTTCATACTATTCTTGCAGAGGACCAGAATTGAGTTCCCAGAACCCCTATGAGGAAGCTCATAATTGCCTATAACTTTAGCTCTGGGTATCCAATGCCTTTGACCTCCTTGGAGACCTATACACAACACACATTATTAACACACACACAGTAAACTAGTGGTGAGGGAAAGCTGCAAAGATCATACTGCAAACTCACAGTCACCACTCATGGCTCACATCAGCACTGCTGCCTCTTCACCATTTACCATCTATCTATGCAAACACAACTCCTGTTACCTTTCCTGAAGTCAGTAAGACCTCAGCACTTCACTCTACAGGTTTCAGCACACATAGTTTTAATGTTCGTGGGCCTACGATGGTTAATTTGGAAGCATCAAACTTGTTTTTTTCTTTCAATGCTGGGAATTGAACCAGTACCTCCAGCATGTTAAGAACACACTCTGCCACTGTCAGCTCGACAGCAGTGGGATAGACAGGGAACAGGTAAAGCATGCCTGGGTGTGTGTTTAAACGAATATAGATGTGGGGCAGTAAACTGAATAGGAAGGGTCAGCAGCAAATACGGGGCACTATCCAACAAGCTGGGGTTCCTCAGAGTACGCCCCACTGATGCTTCCTGCTGTTGCTGCCCTTGTCAACAAACATCAGGATTTTCAGCCTTTAGACTTGAACTTGCATGAGTGGTCTGCCCAGAAAACCTTGGACTAATGACTATATTGCTAGCTGCTTTTCCCCAACCCCCATTAATAAGTTTGGGGTTCACAGATTCTTTCAGGGGTAGGAGATAACTAAGATTTACAGTAAAATATATGAGCCTTTTGGATACTATTCAATGGGGTCTGAGAATGCATTTACACTCAACTCAAGCCCCACCAACATTCAAGACCCTCTCACCACAGGAAGTGTGGGCTCCCCTCCAGACAGTCACACTCTTTCTCGCCGGTAGTCACCATTATTCTTATTTTCTAAATCTATCACTAGTATTACTTACTTTAGAACTTCACATAGAATCAAAAAGTGAATTTTTTTCTTTCTTATTTATTATCTATTTATTTATTTTGAGTCATGGTATCACTCTAGCCCAAGCTAGTCTCAAACTCTCAATCTTCCTGTCTCGGCCTCCCATGCACTAGGACTACCAGGATTATAGGCCCGTGGTCTCACACCTGATTTAAGAGTGTTTATGATTTGAGTATTTCTCTCTCCTTACCCAGCTACTTCTCCCAATACTCTCTGGTCCTCTCACCTTCTCATCCCCACCCCTAAGCTTTTGGAATGATGATTTTCAGTTTTCCACACAGTAGGTTCACTCACAGTATTCTGGATGGCTGGAATATCCAGTTCCAATTTTCTGTTTGTAAAACAAGTTTAAAACAACATTAAACAACACCTCTTCTATAAAATATGACCTCTCCCTGCCAGTCACTCTAGTTTTCTTTTTTTGTTTGTTTGTTTTTTTTTTTTTTTTTTCGAGACAGGGTTTCTCTGTGTAGTTCTGGCTGTCCTGGAACTCACTCTGTAGACCAGGCTGGCCTCGAACTCAGAAATCCGCCTATCTCTGCCTCCCAAGTGCTGGGATTAAAGGCGTGCGCCACCACCGCCCGGCTCCAATCTAGTTTTCTTATGGCTACACATTTGGTTGATACCTCTGCTTTCAAACAAAATGTGCTGTGATGATCTAGAATACATTAAAGCCAAGACAAAGAAGGAACCACTCTTTGAATGCTTTGAACCAACCCATTAAGATAAGTGTTGTAGACTGTCTTCCAAGTGCAGTATCTGAAAAATCAATCACTAAAGAAAACAGAAGGAAAGAAGAGGCTGGGCATGGCGGCTCACACCTCTAACATGAGCACTCTGGAGGCAGGGGGAGGCAGATCTCCTGAGTTCAAGGCCAACCTGATCTACATGAGTTTCAGGCTAGACAGAACTACATAGTGAAACTGTCTCCAAAGAGGGAAGAGGGACAAGAATTCATTTCATTTCTCTTAGGATCCTTAGGGCCCAGAAGGATCCTATAACAGATAGCTAATAAATGTCTGATAAATTAAAAACCATGTTGTTTCTCCACTTAAAAATCTCCTCTAGCTCTTTAACATTTGCAAAATGTCATCCACATGGACACTGAGCCCAAGAGGAGAGTCTGGCAGAATCAAGTGTGCCTTCTGCATATGTTCTCTGTTGGATAGCTTGTCCTCTCTGTACCTTGTAGAACTCTAGCTCTAAGTCCAAGAATGGCTCAAACTAGGACTTCCAACAGGATACAGTCCACCCCATACCCACCTGGACTTTTTCTCTCTGTTCAGATCTGATTCTCTGCAGAGCAACTATTCTCAATGGCACTGGATTCTCTCAGGGCAAGGATACTTTATTTTAACCCACTGTAGGAAATTCACTGGTCTAGTTTACCAAATTCTACTCCATTCTGTGATAATGTTCAGATATTTTGTGTCAGCTGACACCACCATCACATCATCATCATTCCACAGCTAATTGAACCAGGAAGGGAGAGCTGGCCCGTGATGTCCCTTGAGAATGGGTAGTGACCCCAAAACTATAATCTGATGGTGCTGTACAACCTCACAGACAAGGCTGGTGGCTATACAGTCAATCACTGGTATGCTCTCAAGCAGAAAGATTTCTGCAAAAAGGAAGAATTAAATGGAGACACTTGATATAAAATGTAGTCTGGAACTGAAGTCTCAAAGGGAAAGGTCAGAAAGAAGAGCCACCTAGTAACTTTCCAGAACCCACAAGAATCTAGCTACATTCCCTGCTGTGTTCTAGAAGGTTTCCTATATATATCCATTACTTTCCCACTAACCTAACTCCAACTAAACTTCTGTTCCTTGCAGCCAGTGCACCTAAGATACATTGAACCAATGTTTGCATAATTATGGAAATTTTCATAATTTTAGCAATTACAGAACAGAACACTAGAACAGAATATTGGAAACTGTACTAGATGAGCCAGGCAGTGATGGTACACGCCTTCAATCCCAGCAATCAGGAGACAGAGGCAGGCAGATCTCTGTGAGGTCTACAGAGCGAGTTCTAGGACAGCCAGGGCTATACAGAGAAACCCTGTCTCGAAACACACCACACACACAAACACATGGGGGGAGGAAGAAAGGAAAGAAAGAAAAAATGGAAGGAAGAAAAGAAAGAAGAAAGGCTGCACTAGATGAATTAGAATTTTATGTTAATTCAGATAAAAATTAACTTACAATAACATACAGAGACCTAAAGAAGAAAAATGGCCAAAATCTCTTTGGGAAGCAGCAAGCAGTTCCAGGGAACTAAGCAAGGGCACAATTGTCTGTGCTGTTACGTGAGTCAGGGTTTGAGGTGGGAGACGTTCCTTCACTTCAACATGATAGCAGAGATGATTACAATGCTTCCAACACAAAACCATGATTACTGTTTGAGGTGATAGATATGCCAGTCACTCTGGCCTGGTCATCAGACATTGAACACAATGCAGCACTACAATTTATAGCTACATGCAATTATTTTTTAAAATTTTGTTACACTTATTTTTGTATGTATGTAGTTTTACCAACTTTAGTATGATACATGCCACATGCCATGAAGTATGTGGGGATCAGAAAACAACTTGTGGGTTGATTCTCTCCTTCTAACCAAAGGGTCCCAGGGATCAAACTCAGGTCATCTGGCATTAAACTCTGGTGGTCAGGCTTAGCCACAAGCACCTTTACTACTGAGAGGCTTGTCTGTGTGCAATTATTATGTTTTAGTTAAGACATGTGTGTGTGTCTGTTTAACTGGATTCTCAGAAAGCACTAATAAAAATAGGTTTGGCATTCCAGGCAGAAGAAAGCCACAGGTTAGAACCTTTCATATCAGCTGTTATAAAAATTCAGCCTTAGAGAGAGGCCTACCAAGGGCTAGCTCCAAAAGGGATCAGCAGCACATCAGCCACACGGGAGCTGAATGACATCACAGAAAACCCCCATCTCTGTTTTTGCTGGTGGATGAGGGAGAGGGACATGAGGTACTTCTTGGGAGCTGGCCAGCCAGTCAACATGCTGGCACAGACTATTTACTGACCAGTATCATTGTCTTAAGTTCTGATATTTTGTTCAGTTTTGTGCACTGGTTTTATTTTCAAAATACTATACATGAATATGTTTTCTTGATTGTTGCTCTCTCTCGTTTTACTTCAACTTGACACAAAAGCTAGAGTCACCTGAAAAGAAGGAACCTCAACTGAGAAAATGTCTCCATAAGGCATTTTTAGAAATTAGTTACTGATGAAGGAGCACCATTTTGGGTGGTTCTATCCCTGGGCAAGTTGGTCCTGGGTTCTATTAGAAAACGGGCTGAGCAAGCCAGGATGAGCAAGCCAGAAAGCAGTGTTCCTCCACAGCCTCTCTGCATCAGCTCCTGCTTCCAGGTTCCTACCCTGTTTGAGTTCCTATCCTGACTTCTTTGGATGATAAACAGTGATATGGAAGTGTAAATCAAATAAACCCTTTCCTCAAATAGATTTTGGTCATAGTGTTTTGTTGCAGCAATAGTGACCCTAACTAAGACAATTACTGAGTGTTGAGTGGCCCTTCAACTCTATAGTAGACACAAATGGCTCTTCTATTTCTGGCCCTCTGTCTACACATCAGGCAAGTCACTCTGGCCACCAGCTTCCATGTGGTTCCTTCACTAAGTGCCACAGAGTCCCTGAAAGGTTAGGACACTCCTCAAAGGAAAACACAGAAACTTTGAAAGTGACTCCAGGGGAAGCAGGAGCTTGAGGAGGAAAAGCAAGCATCCTGTGAGGCAATTCTGGCTCCCTGTGGGATTCCAGAAGTGAAAGCTCCAGGATGGCCACTCCCAGAGCCTCAAACGCACAGCTCAGATCATACCTGACTTGAATTCCAAACCAAACAGAAGGCAAGCTTCAGGGAAGCCAAGAAATCAAAGGAGCATGAACTCACAGAGAAGACTGACAACAAAGACGACCAACCCAAGAACAGGTTGGGAGGAGAGTGGATCTTCCAATAACCACAGACCTGAGGACCCTAAAACACAGGTAAGAAGGAAGCCAGGTCACTGTAGAGCAGCTAGAAAACCTGGGGACAGTATACAAAGCTAAATTAGGAAAATGCTCACTCACTCAAAAACCAGGACAGGGGCTAGGAGAAACCAAAGCATCTCAGGATTAGAAGTTCATGCCAAACAAGGAAGCCAATCTGAAGACCAGGAGACCTCAGAAGACTTGAAATTTCTTCCAGAATATCCAGCAGTACTGTCAAGGTAGTCACCTGGGCAGGGAGAGGCATGAGAGCTGAGACTCCACATGCTGCACTGTGTCATCAGCCAGCAGTCCTAAGATAAGCAAGCAGGCTCGGTAGGAAAGGGAGCTGACAGGTACCTGGAAAGCAACAGGTGATGTGTATGAAAAGCCCAAGCACCCCTCTGACCCCAAGATTCCACTTCTAGAATGTTCTCTTAAGGACATAATCTCAACCCCAACACCATATAAGCAGGGTGTGATGGTGTATGCCTGTAATCCTAGCAGAAGGAGGTAGAAGCAGTAAAATCAGAAATTTAAGGTCATTCTTAGCTATATAGTGAGTTCAAATCAAGCCTAAACTACATGAGATTCTGCTTTAAATAAATAAATAAATAATCTGAAATATTAATGGTTCTATGGCATGTGTACAAAGACACAAAAAATCTATACACATAAAAATAGTCCAAAAATTTTTGGCTAAAAAATAGAATTTATCTTGTCAAAGAATAAATTTAATAAAATATTTCTTTAAAAAACTAAAGTTTAAAACAAATAAAATACTAACCAATGTAAATATGTTGGCATGTTCTTAATACATTAGTCAAAAGGAAGAAAATACAGTGTTCTAAGGTTATCACAAACATGGTTAACAATGTGTACTGCAAAAGGCAAAAAAACCCACAAAAATTCTAACCAAAACACACAAAAAAAAAACTCAGAATAATTTACCTTCAGATGATGAAGTTGTGAATATTTTCTTCCTTATCCTTTTCTGTTTTATCTTTTAGTGTAAGAGAGTGTGAGTGTGTGTGTGTGTGTGTGTGTGTGTGTGTGTGTGTGTACAGCATGCTTTGAAGCACACAGGAAAATCAGAGAAGTTTTCTGGGGAGATTCTGTCCTTCCAACATGGGTCCTAGGAACAGAACTCAAGTCCTTAGGCTTGTGAGCCATGCACTGTTCCCTGCAGAGCCATCTCACCGCATCTTTTTCTCTACTTTCTAAATTTTCAATAATGACCATATGTCATGTTTACATTATCTTTTAAAAGGTTAATTGCTTTGTTTTTAAATAAAAACCTGCCCTCCATCTTAAAGAGTTGATCTCTCCAAACAAGATCTGGAGCACATAAGAACCTTCTAATAATGAATGGAAAGTTCCTCTTTGTTGTAAACCCAAGGTTGGGCTAGGGTAGTATATATGGTGCACTTTTATCAAGACAGATAAAAATCTGAAGGGATGACCTAAAACAGTCAACAAAATAGGTGCTATTTTAGTGGAAAACATTTTAAAACTAAAATTAGGACTGGATGTGATCATGGTATATGCCTGTGATATACACTGGGATAGACAGGTGGGAAGATCAGGAGTTCAAGATCACCCTCAGCTACAAAAGTGAGGTCGACACCAGTCTACGAAAATGAATTGGTAACTCAAATAAAACAACAAATAAAACCAATGAATTTAATAATAAAGCACACACACACACAAACATACATTTAGATAAAGCCAGGATTTGTACTGATTCTTCCTCTGGTCTGTTTCCATTCACTATGGCTGGGAACAGTGCTGTTACTGATTCTGACTTTATTTTAAATTTAGTTATTTTACTCATCATGGAGTTGTTTGCATTAGTTTGTTTCCATGTTTACTATATGTGATCCGGCAATGAGTGGACAACACTTGTCTGCTGGCAGCACTCAGGAATAGAGAATGAGAACAGCCAGGCAGAGAAGATATCTGGTGTAGGATTCTTTCTTAACCCAAATTTGGCAGGGCCACAGCTCCCACATAGTCCTGCTCATCCTCCATTAGCCCAACTGCATTCCTGCGTGATTTTCAGGGATTAAAAGACTCCTTTCCATTCAGAAGCTATACAATAACAGGTCCTCCCTCTCAGCAAACTTTTAATAGAATAACCTTCTGAAACATTCATACATTAAATGTTCCAGATAGAAGCCAAGCATGGTGGTGCACACCTTTAATCCTAGCACTCAGGAGACAGAGCAAGTAAATCTCTGAGTGTGAGGCCAGTCTGGTCTACAGAGCTAGTTTCAGGATAGTCAGGGATATACAGAGAAACCTTGTCTTGAAAAACAAAGACAGACAAACAAACAATGTTCCAGCTGGGTGTGGTAACACATGCCTTTAATCCAATACTCAAGAGGCAGAGGCAGGCAGAACTAAGTTTGAAGCTTAACTTGTCTACATACAAAGTTCTAGGCCAGGCAAATCTGTATAGTAATACAACACAAGCCTCATCCCGCCACCAAAAAAAACCCAAACAAAAACAACAACAACAAATTGTTCCACCGACTGGAGAAGTAGTTCAGTTGTTAAGAACACTTGCTGCTCTTACAGATGACCCAGATTTGATTCCCAGCACTGACATGGTTCCTACAACCATATGTAAATCTAATTCAAGGGATCTATCTGATGCCTCTTCTGACTTCCCTGGGTACCAAGAAGCCACATGAGGTACACATATACATGTAGACAAAACGCTCATACACACACAAAAAAAATAAGTACAGATTTTAAAGGAAGAATCTGTTCCATCTTAGCTAGCCTTGGTGACAAGACTTAACTCGACAGCTACACAAGTGTCACCACCTTGGACTACAATGTGAAAAGTTCTATGAAACAACGCAAATCAATGTGAAAAGTGGGGCCAGAACTCATCATAGTGCTGACTGGTACTAAGGGCACATGCTCTGTCCCCCACTGGACTGTCACATCTTCCAGCCTCTTTATAGCACATCTGTTTAGGACGCATTCAAAAATAGCACTGCTGAGAGTCAGCTCTGTAATAGCCACTTTCATATGTATTATCTAATTGAATCCTCATGACAAGCCTGGGAAGTAAGTATTATTAAACTCTTCTGGCCAAAGGGCCAACCACAGGGTTGCTATGAGCCAAAAAAAAAAAAAAAGTCTTCTGTCCCAAATCCAGTGAGTGACCAATGCTCTTGGACTGTGCCCAGCAGGCTCATTTCCTAAAGCCAATCCATGAGACATGCTTCCAAAGTACCTTTCAGCATATCGAATTGACATTCCTACCCAACATGTATCAGTGACTAAAGTCACACAAAATGAAACACGGCAGGGCAAGAACTTCACTGCCCCTTCTGTTGTCGGACCTCTGATTCTGTATTTAAGAGTGGCCACTGAGCAGGGCACTGCATGGCCAAAGAACTAGAATCCTGGGTAGGATTTAGTGCTCCGCTGTGAGGAAGAAACAACAGCTAATGTTCTGTCTGAGGAGTTCAGTCTGGATTACCCCCACCACCGACAGGGAGAGCTGAGTGACAATCTGGGGGAGTGTCAAATACCTGCTTGTGTGCTGGCTTTGGGCATATCACGCTCTGTCATCCATTACATTTTTCAGACCAGAGTGGAGAAAAGACTCCAGCTTGAGTCGCAGGCTTCCCGAGTCTAATCCGTCTTCTCTTGCCCGCTGCATGGGCTCTAACAGCAGAAGCAGGTGTGAGCCACACTGTGATGAAAGGGGCTCAGCACCAGCAGGACCTTCTTACCCTTCCCATGTTGAAACCAACCCAAGAGCAGCACACTCCAACGGGCAGAGTGGAGCTCCCACTGTCAAGTCTGCAACCTCTCTTGCGCCTCTGCTCTCAGCATCACGAAAGCACTGTAACAGATTCAGATTTCCCATGAGGTATGAGCTGGTTGGGAGGGGCAGTTAGGGAAGAGGAGGAGCTAGAATCTATCCCCCTCCTCCTCAGCACTCCAAGAGGAACACACCCTCCTGGCTTCTCAGCTTTCAAAAAGTAAATAATAGCTGTAAATAAAGGGTTTTAGATAAAGTGAAAAACGAATGGGATCAGCTAAAAATCAGACCATGCACACACCAATAGTCACGTTAACAAGAATATGGAATGGGAGAGGGATGAAAAACATTGTCTATGAAACTGCACACAGAAAGATGTCTTTATATTTTCCTCTCAATGCTGACTATTAAGAGGTATTATTAATACTTACTATTATTATTAAGGTAATGTTAATGTGGAGTATTAAGAGCTGCCTGAGGCAGGAGGCGGCTTTGCCGAAATTACGGAAAGCAGAGTCCGACACTACGCACACCAGCACCTGGCTCACAATAGGATCCATATGCAGTGAGATCCTGCTCCCACACTACACCTTCTCCCCAGCTCCTGACCCGTGCAGCACCTGCTACCACTTTCATACTCAAAGTTACATCAGGGTCAATGACTTCATTCCTAAAAGTCTCAATTCCAAACGGGATTTCACTCCCCAACCTCCACCATCCCAAACTGCTAACTGTTAATTAATTAATTAATCCTGACTATACCCAGCATCCCTACCTTGCCTCTTCTTCCTTACCAATTCTTGCCCTAGCCCAACACCCCTTCCGTCCCTTCAGGGACTTCAGTCCAGGCACTGTTCCACTCCCCCTCCTCTTGCTCACTGATATTTATACAGGACTCACAGCTCTCTAAGCTTAAAAAGAAGAAAAAACCAAATCTCATTATTCTCTTAATCTAACTCAAAACCCGTTCCTTTCTTCACAAGTAGACCTTTTTAATTGCCTGTTTTCTTGTACCCCACTTTTTTGTCCCCTCACTACCCCCAAGTGATTCAGGAACCTTTTACACTCCCTGCACTCAGTCCTGGGGACAGGTTCTGGATACCTTCTCTGGTGGCAGCTGTGTGGTTCTTTTCACTAGTGTCTTTCTTCAAGCACACACTCTCCTTTGGGCTTTCAAATGGGAATTACTGAGTGCTCTGCTTTCCTCCTGCGTCTCTGCCCACTTCTTTCCTAGAGGACCCCATCCTCTCTGCTCCCAAAGAGCTAGCTAGCATGTCCTCAGGATTCACTCAGTCATCTTATGTTACTGTGCAATACAACTCCTTGGGCAACCCCTAAAGTGCTTAGGCAAACTTTCATGGCATGGTTAATACTGACAACCAAAGGCCCAGATCTGTATATTTGACTTTCTCACTGATCTGGTGGAATTTCTACTTGTAATGTTCACAGGGACATCAAACTCTGCCTTAGATATCCCCTTCATATTTACCACAACCCCCACCAGCCTCATTTCCTCTCTCATCGTGGCTGTGAATTGGCCACCATCTACCCCTGCTACCTTCAGCAATCCCACTCCCTAATATCCAAACAGCTGCCAAACATAACTTTCATGTCGGCTTATTCCGCCTGTACTCACTTCCATGTTGTGCTTCAGAATGACCTTCTTTTTCTTCTAGAACATTGCAATTTCTTAGAACACTCTCCGAACAGAAACAAGACAGATATAACTGCCCAACCGTCCAGTCACATGTGAATTAAATAATACCATTAAGGCCAGCTGATCATAGCTGGGTCACTCTGGTTCTCTGTCCTTGGATGGAATGGGGAGGCCTAAATCTTTGCTGGCAGTGGAACCCAGCAGCAAGGAAGAGCAGGAGCTTCTCAGCAACCATGCTGACTACAGGGCAGGCTAGCAGAAAGAGAGACAGACAGACAGACAGACAGACAGACAGACAGACAGACAGACAGAATACTGTGTAGAAATACACAAGGCACTGAGGTCCAAGACCAGAACTCCTGATGGATGGCTCTGCTTCCTAACAGCAGATCTTCCCAAGCTGCAGCAGAACTGCTTCTTCTCACTGTCCTTTCCTTCCCCTACCTCCCACCCCACTTTTTAGTCTCATTAAGTAGAATAACTTTCCGGTGACCATCAAGAGCCTTGGTTAATAGTAATACATTTGTTTTAGAGAGTCTTTTGTTCTTTTGAGTTGTTTGTGTGTTTGATTTTTAGACAGGGTTGCTTAGATAGACCTGGAACTCAAGAAACACCCTATTGACTCAGCCACCTGAATGCACAGATGACAAGCATGTGCCACCACAGCTGAATTAGGCCATGTGGATCTGCTCAGTATCTCAGCTTCCACATCAGTAAAAGTGGAAGATTACAGCAGGCAAATTTTATTGAATGTCTAAGGCATCAATGCACTACATTTTTCAGTGTTTTTTCCTATACTTAATCAATGGGAAAAATGGGTTATTTCTAGCCCAAGGATAGGAAAGCACATATTTTAAATAAAATCTTGATGCTTTTAAAAGATGCTAAACTTAGAAGCAAACAAAAATAATATATTTTAACCTCAAATGTTTATTCATGTCAATTTTAGCCTAAAATTTTTATTACAGTCAATTCTCAGCTCATTTACATTTTAATGTGTTTTTTAAATTTTTATTGGATATTTTATATTTACATTTCAGATTTTATCCCCTTATCCCCATTCCCCACCACCACCCAGGAACCTCCTATCCCATCCCCCTTCCTCATGCTTCTATGAGGATGTGCCCCCCACCTACTCCCCCACTCCCACTCGGTGTTCAGCCTTCATGAGACCGAGGATCTCCTCTCCCACCTATGCCCGACAAGGTCATCCTCCCCTACATATACAGCTAGAGTCATGGGTCCCTCCCTATGTGCTCCCAGGCTGGTGGTTTAGACCCTGGGGAGCTCTGGTTGGTTGGTATTGTTGCTCTCCTCATGGGGCCACAAACCCTTTCTGCTCCTTCAGTCTTCTCTCTAACTTCTCCATTGGGAAACCCTTGATCAGATCAGTGGTTAGCTGTGAGCATCTACCTCTGAATGTGTCAGACTCTGGCTGACCTCTAAGGAGACAGCTATATCAGGCTCTTGTCACCATGCACTTCCTGCCATCCACATCAGTGTCTACCTTTGGTGACTGTACATGGGATGGATACCCAGGTGGAATGGTCTCCAGACGGCCCCTCCTTCAGTTTCTGTCCCACACTTTGTCTCCATATTTGGTTCCTTGAGTATTTTCGCTACTCCTTCTAAGTAGGGCCGAGGTATCCACACTTGGTCTTCCTTCTTCATGAGCTTCATGTGGTCTGTGAGTTGAGTCTTGGCTATTCCAAGCTTTTGGGCTAATATCTGCTTATCAGTGAGTAAATACCATGTGTGTTCTTTTGTGATCTACCTCCATGTGAGATAGACCAAGGGGTAACAAAAAGAACAGAGTCGGAAGTCAGGAAGCCTAGTTCTGAGCCAACATCATAAAAGACAAGCTAGCCCTGGGCAAGTCACCAGACTTTTCCAGAAACCTAGTTTCTTTATCGGTATAATAATAATGCAGAGCTGGCAGAGAGGGGGAAACCCTGACTTTTGGAACATCTGCCATAATTTGGTGAGTCTTCTGGACTGTAAAATATATAGCCCCACCTCCTGAACTCTGCACAGAGATAAATAACTAACCAGAGGCATTGCTGTCTGTGGAGGAGGCAGCAGAAGGAAGCAGATTACAGCAGCAATGACCCTGAGCTACAGGGGAGGAAACTAAGCATCTCTTCCTGCAGGTGTTCCTCTTCACTCCATCACTGATGTTCTCAACATCAGCCATTTTCAAAACCTAAAGGTAAAGAAACTTTGTAGTATAAGGCTTCCCTTGGTGCTCAGGAAACCAAAGGGCTCCCATGTTAGTCACTCCATGTGGTGGTTTGAAGAAGTATGGCCCCATAGATTCATGTGTTTAAATGTTTGGCTCATAAGGCATGCCATTAGGAGGCATGGCCTTATTGGTGTAGCCTTGCTGGAGGAAGTGTATGGGGGGGGGATGTTGAAGTATCCTGTGCTCAAGCTACACTCAGTGGCACGCAGTCTCCTTGTCTTCAGATCAAGATGTAGAACTCTCAGCTCCTTCTCCAGCACCATGTCTACCTGAATGCTACCATGCTTCCTGCCATGATGATAATGGATTAAACCTCTAAAACTGTAAGCCATCCCAATTAAATGTCTTCCTTTTTAAGAGTTGCTCTGGTCCTGGTGTCTCTTCACAGCAATGAAACCCTAAGTCATGCCCTGAATTCACCAGACAAGCACTACAGCAGTGGTCAGTGTCCCTGTGGCTGACAAGACAAAATCTCTCTTAGAACCTGAGGGCCAAACCAAACAGAAGGTTCAGACAGTGTCCCTTCACCATCCTGACATTCTATGATTTTGTTTTTGATCCTTGGTCCTATGTCCCATCAAAGGCTCAGCAGGGGTTCCAAACGCTGGCAGTTTCAATTTTAAGTTGACTTCAGTTTGTCTTTTTTTTTTTTTAGGATTGCAGGGGTTTGTTTGTTTGTTTGTTTGTTTTTCAAAATACAAGTTTTTCTTTTTCAACCATAGTCCCAAACACATTTCTAAAAGGGGTTCTCAGGCTGGAGAGATGGCTCATTCCATAAAGTGACTGTTACACAAGCATGAGCACTTGACTTGACACCCCAGTACCCATGCTTTTAAACGGCTGGGTACAGTGGTGTGTAATTCCTGCACTCAAGAGGTAGGAACAGGCAGATCCCTTGAGCTTACTAGCCAGCTGGCCGAGATGAATTGATGTACTTGTGGGTCAGTGAGACACCCCAACTCAAAGTAATGACGATGACGATGACGACGACAACAACATGAAGAATGATTAAAGACACCAACACTGACCTGTTGCCTCAAGATATACAGCCCCTGCCCATATGAACACATCCACAGAAAAGTGGCTCTCTTTCCTCCCTCCTCCCCTCAATCTCTACTCAAAGTCAATCTGCCACTCTCTCTCAACTGCCAAGCTAGCCTTGCACGCCTGATCTTCCTTCTACCTCAGCCTTACTTGTGTCACGCTTGTATGCTCTTTCTCTTGAATGAAAAGAAAAAAAAAAAAACCCTCTCAGCTGCTTCTCAAGGTAGATGTGACATTTCCCTTGGCCACCCAGATCTTCAACCAGAGTCTACGCCACAGCTTCATTAGCCTTCCACCGCTGATAACCAAGCCAAAGAGAAACATCTGCTCAGCCACCCTCAAAAGCTGCTCCATCCTCCCTGCACAAGCTAACAACCTACTTCAAGAAAAGCACTAAAGCACTAATGTTCTTAGTGTTTTTTCTCTCTCTCTCTCTCTCTCTCTCTCTCTCTCTCTCTCTCTCTCTCTCACACACACACACACACACACACACACACACACACACACGGAGGAGGGATCCATTAACAGTCTAGCCTCCTCCTTAAAGAAAAAACACCAGCACAATTAGGGCCTCCTACCCTGTCAGGCGTGACTCCTAAGCAGATGGCAGGCCTCATAATTAGGTCATTACATAATACCTCGTCTTTAACCAGCTTCTCTGTGCTTCATTCCGAGACTCTGGGCTGACAAGCTTTATACTATGGTTACTTTAATTATAATTTGGTCTCAGGAACACTGTAATACCATGTTTGGATAAAAGGAAAAAATTCAGCTTGGAGTGCAGAAGGTTGCTTTACCATTCATGTAAAGAAATTCCGACTTGTACTAGTAACTAACTATCCCTGGTATCTTGGTTTCTCAATCTGTCACAGAGAATGGTGCCTTGCCACACTTACTCTCCTAGCTTTAAAGCAATCTCTCACTTGACACTCAGGTCCCACTACAGGATTCAGGCGTCAGTTCTCATAGGAGCTGACTTACTTGGTTATACACACATTTAGGTATCACAGGAGGCACTCAGCATCTCACCACTGAGCTAAGGCTTGCATAAGATGCGCACAGGCAGGAAGACCTCACACCAGCACCAAATCAGGGCCAGTCTTTGATTTTCCTTGACTCTCCCACTACAGGTAGTCAGGGACCTCATTTAGCTCCAAAGCGGCTGACAGCTTTCCACACAGCTCCCAATGCAGGCGCCTTAGTCTGCTCATCCTTCTTACTCCGGAGCCATCTACCCACCAATCATTCCCTTCCCTCAAGGTCACAGCTGCCATCTACACTCCTGACACAATCAACACTATTGCCGTTTTGTAGATACAAAAACTGAAGCCCCTGTTAATGCTGCTAGGAACGGTGTGTAACCATTCAAACTGCAATTCAGGACTAAAATAAGAGACTATCAAAAGATGAGACTGGTGCTAAGCCACACAGTTAGAAAGTCTACACCTCCATGCCATTCCTCGTTCCCTAACACCCTTAGCTTCACATTTATGCTCTGCTTCTCTTGGATTTCCCAAGTCCTGACATTGGTTTGGGACAGTGGCTATATGAGACCCAGTTCCAACAGGCTAGCCTAGGAAGGGCCTGCGCGCCTGTGCCTATGCCTGCCCTCACTCCACTCCTCACACTGCAATACCCACTGACTCCTACCCCACATCCTACAACTCTCCTGCATTACGGCTAATGCCATGTCTTGGGCCTTAAATTCCACCAAAATGACCAGAAAACAAATTTAAGTGCCACTTACCCAATACATATGCTTCAGCAGAGCAAATGGTTTACATATTATGTGACTTGTGAAATAAGGAATGGAGTCATGACCTTTCCTCCAGAAGCTGGGGTTTGACTTTTAGTAACACTGGAAAAGGTACTCACTTCTTTCTCTGAGCTTCAATTATCGCCTGTATTTGGACGCTCTAGTATGGCATTTAGAAGCACCGAGGTAAGTGTTGTTAGCACAGTGCTGAATGGACAACACAATCTCTCCCTATGCCTTGCTCTGCCTGATAGGTGGGGAGCTCCTGCCCTGTCAGCAGCATCATTAGCAGTCTGGGAAAATCCATGGCACAGTCTACAGGAACGAACACTGGTGTCACGGGCTGGAGAAGTGAGCTCAATACAGCTCACCAACTGGGACACCAGTGCAGCAGGTCTGTCCAAGCACTGGGCCTACAAGGGATCAGTGTGCAGCTTTCCAGCCTCTTCCAAGTGACGGAGGCTTGGAGAGGAGATCCAAGCAGTCATCTGCAGAGCTGTGACCTGTAAACCTCAGGTGCTCAGTGGGCAGCCAAATGGCAGGCTGGTCCTAAGGCAGACAGGCAGTCAGGAGACTTTGCTCTGAAGGAGACTTACCAAGGTGATAACAGAAAGCACTTACACAGATTAGATGACCCTAAAGAGCTCCTGGCATTGGTAATACTAACACAAAAGAAGTTGGGAAATTTAGGCCTCAACTGTGATCTTAACCAATGATATGGCCTAGAGTTAAAAACTCTTCAAAGGCAGTTGGAAAGTATTTTTTTCTTTTCATTTTCTATATTATCTAAAGTAATAGTCCCAAATAAATATAGAATGAAGAAGCTGGTGGCCCTGAGCTCTGGACCTGCTTCCTTACCTATATGACAAAGTGTTTGGAAAGCCTGTCTCTGCAACCTCATGCTTATTCATTTACCCCAGCACTCCTTAACCATGGAGTCCCTTACTCCGAACACAACATTAGCATCACCTTGGCAGTTTAAAAAGAACGGTGCCAGTTCATGAGGAGCCCGTTCAGAGCCTTAGGCTGGAGGGTCTGGAGCTCCAAGTCTCCACAGGTGACTCTAATAGGCAAGGGACAGTGAAGACCAAACCACTATGCTTTCCACTGAAGGAGCACACATAAGAAATGATGCTGTGCTGCTAATCTCCCTTCTGTGTGCCCAGGCTTCTGCTTAAACTAGCAGCCTTCGTGCTGTAACACCTACCTCACGCTCAGGAGCAAGGCTCTAGAGGCAGAGAAGGGTTCTGATTCCAGTAAAAATACTTGGGAGTAACAAGACTTGGATTCAGTTACAAAATGAGCAACCATCATCTAATTCACAGGGATCTCAAGATTACATAAGAAACTGTCACACAGCACCTGAGTGAGACGTGTGCACCATAGAAGCATCCAGCAAATGCTCAGCCCCAGCTCCCATTAACCCTTCCTTCTTAAGTAACACCCATTTGGTTTGCATCTGACATCACAGCACCTCAAGAGAACTGTTAATGGAATTTCTGTTCTCACATGATACACTTTACTTGAAGTTCTGCTCATGGGCATTGGGTTCTTATCCCTTACATTAAGAAGGACAACCAGCCATGGTCTTAAGTAATGACTCTCTGGGTTACAAGGTAAAAAAGACAATCAATAGCTTCAGGTAACACAACCATCCAGAAACGCCCCCCTCTGAATGGCCCAAGCAGGCACCAAGCCTGCATGGGTAAGTGTTGTACGATTTGTTACTTCTCAGCCCTTAACATTTATTTTATGCTTGCTCTCATAACCAAGATTTTCCCCATTCAGGTTTTTATGATGGTTCTATTAAACAAACTGGTCTGAGCTCTGCATTATTTATTTCTATCAGGTGGCACATCTGATCTGTAGACAAAAATTTAGTATTTTCAGGACCATCCCACTACAGTGTATAGGAGAACAACTCAGAGGTCAACCTGGATCCTCCAATGAAAGACTCGCTACAGAAAAGATTGCCTCTGGTTTCCAAAGCCTCTGCCGAGCTTCAGATGCGCTTTTTAGGAAAGTAGATTCAATCCTGAGAGACAAATATACGAAGCTCAATTTGTTTTCACAGCCTCACTGCAAAGCCAGTTGTAAATGGGGTAAATGTCAGCGTACAGATGAGAAAAATAAGTTTTCATCATTGGATTCTTGATCAGGATAGTGGTTGAGATGTGTTTGATTAGGCTGGATCAGTCTTCACATGGACAGCATATTATTACCAAGAAAGAGGCATCAAAGTTGGGAAATGAAACCAGTACAATCTAGATAACTAGCACAGTGTAACTGACAAGATGAGCAGGTTGGGATCTGCAAACAGTCAAACACTGGCACAGAAAGTTAATACCTAGCTGGACGTAGTGACAAAAGCCTAATCCCAGCACTTTGGAGACAGAGACAGGAGACAGCAAGTTTCAGGCCAGTCTGAAATGCACAGTGAGACTCAATCTCAAATAAGCAAAGAGTCAAGACCCAAAGAGACAAGCAAAAAGGGGAGCTATATAGAGCTGTGACCAGAATCTATGCAACACTACACTAAAAGGTAGAGCCTGGGGTTCAAGATATTGAAAGCAAACTGTAAGCCCTAGGCCAGCGGTTTCTCAACCTGTGGGTTGAGACCCTTTTGGGGGTCACATATCAGATATCCTATATATCAGATATTTATATTATGATTCATAACATTAGCAAAATTACAGTTATAAAATAGCAACAAAATTACTTTATGGTTGGGTGACCACACATAAGGAACTGTATCAAACAAAGGATCACAACATTAGGAAGGCTACAAACCACTGGTCTAGGCAGACCTCTGCATTGTAAGGCAGAGAGCTTAGTGGTTCCCAGTTTATTTCAAATAGCTTCCATTTTATCTCTATAGAAGAAAGCCAAGCAAAATGTTAAAAGAAAACATGGCTCAACTGGTTCTTATGAAATAATCTACAGATGCCAGCTATGTCAGGCCAGTAAAGCAACTCAAAAGAACTCTGTATACCACTGTCCCAAGTGGAAGAACCACAGATAGAAGATGTGCAGGCTCACTGAAAGCTCTGTGATCTGTTCCATGAGCACACCACGCCAGCAGTCCCCATGCTGGAGGAAATGCAATGCTTCCTAGTCATTTCAGCACATGCTGCAAAGAAGCTGAAGAGGCAGACTGGGACCCACTCCTGAAACACCCAGTTTGAGCTGCTATCATCACTCAGTCCTACTGGAGATAACAGATAGGACACTAAGGACAGTGGGTGGCAAAGAGACTGTAGAGAAAGGGAGAGAGCACACATTCCAAGACAGCAATGTGGGGATGCTGAATAAATCAACATTTGTATGCCTGGTCCAAGCTGGCATCCTGCGGTGCCTGTCCTTCCTAGAGGGCAAGAGTGACTCAGCATAAGCCACTCCATTAGCCTGGGCACAGCTCCTCAGCAGAGCAAGCTTAGACGTCTCAACACACTGCAGTGGAGGGGTAATGAAGAGCCATTGGTAGGTTTATACAATCTCTGGTTGGCACCCCACTACCTAATGGGTGTTATGTTGGCTTAACCACCATTGACTGAAGGCATCTCTACTTCTGCAAAGCTCTATTTTCACAGTTGTGAAACAGGAATCATCAAATCCATCCTGATAATCTTAAAGCTAGTAGTAAGATCAAGTGAGAAAGCAGGCCACTATAGTGCACACCAGGAATCTCGGCTCTGCAGGCTGAGGAAGTCAGTTTGCGGTCAGCCTGGACTACACAATGAGACTTGTTTAAAACAAAACAAAACATAAAAGGGATTTTCATTTAGCATGAAAACGTGATGTTTACCCAAATACCTGCCCCTATTTCCCTCATAAATAATTTTGTTAGGAAATTAAAACATGTTACAATGTGTAAAACATATAAAAATACAAAATACCTGCTATTGATGAATGGCACTTGGAATTACACAGGTAAATATTTTTGGAACAGATTTCAGATGAATTCTGAAGGAGCAATAGGACTTTAAATGGAAAGACTATATCTGTATCTTACAGAGCATTAAAAGTGTAATTAAGATGATCGGTCACAGAATTAATATAACATCACTACATTCATTCTAGGAGAACTGGAGATTTAAGGAAATAACAGAGTATTACTTCAAAAGATCAGAAAAGCCAATGAAGATACCCAGTTCAGCACCTACACTGTAGCTCAACCCTCACAAACAGCACTGGTATGGTTAGCTAATCATTCACACCACTTGAATTAACCCTCAAAATTTAACCTGTGCCTAAGGTATGGCAGAAGTGTTTCTAAAACCCACAGTGACCATGTTAGGGGAAAAGAGACCACATCATGGAGCTGTCTCTGTGAATGACATCCAAATCACTTAATTCTAGGAGCCAAGGGGGCTAAAGGTGGTTCAACGTTTTAAACCACATGTACCCATGTGGTTTACATAAACACACACACAGTACAACCTTTTGCCCTCCCCCCAAAGAAACTATCGTATTGGAAGAAGAAAAACCATCCAACAACATAAAGCCAGTGTGTGTGTGTGTGTGTGTGTGTGTGTGTGTGTGTGTGTGTGTGTGTGTGTGTAGTGAGTACAATGTGGCTATGTTCAGATACACCAGAAGAGGGCATCAGATCTCATTACAGATGGTTGTGAGCCACCATGTGGATGTGGGAATTGAACTTAAGACCTCTGGAAAAGCAGTCAGTGCTCTTAACCACTGAGCCATCTTTCCAGCCTTCTTACTAATATTTTATATAGAATAAAGAAAACAGAACACCTGAACCAACACTATCAGCCAATGCAATTAGACTGACATTTATAGAATACTCCACTTAAAGTAAAATATGCATTCTTCTTAAATGTCCACTGAATACGTGGCAGTGTGAAATCTTTACTATTTGATGGCTGTTTTATATATGGTGGTGGATATCATGAAAATTATGCACAGACCCTTATTTTCACTCATCAGCTTTTGTTAGTGTTTGCATTCCCTAAGACAATTATTTATCCAGTGTAGCCCAGAGAAGCCAAAAAGTTAGATACCCCAATAATAATTCTCAGTAAGTTGAACGGATTTAAATCCTGCAAAGCAGGTTCTATGACTATAATAATCATAAAGAGAATTAACTTGGTAACAACAACCAAAAAAAACCTCTGGAGATATGCTCAAATATTTGCAAACTAAATAAAATAGCTCTGTATAGCCTATGAGTCGAAGATGGAATGGAAAGGGAGATGAGAAGCAGATGCAGTGGCACTGGTACCTGATCCTGACTACTGAGGAGGATAACAAGGATGACAGAGTGAGCCCAAAATCTCCATGGAGCTTGAGCAACACAGTGAGATGGAAGGGCCATGAGCACTTAAATGAGGTGGTAAAGTGCAGTTTGACACCCTCCATGAGAGCCTGCAGAAGTTCATACCTATTGGTCCAACAACTCTTCTGAGTCCACTTATCCTAGCAAAGTACAAGTGTGTACATACAAAGGTATTTTGTATAGTGTTAATATCCAAAGCTGTAAACTTTAACAGCCCACAGCAAGAATTTTGCTATGATACAATTTATCCATGCAGCCTTAAAAGTGAAAGTTTATACTCAACAATAGGAGGAAATATTCATTATATATAACAGGCTTTTTTAAAAACAAAAAAAGCAGGCTTCAGTGTGGATATAGTTAATATGACACACCTTAAAATGGTTGAAGTATATTTTTATGAAGTGTTTTAATCATAATGCTTTACTTATTATTGGTGATAGAATCTAGAGCCTTTGTATATGCTAGGCAATTTTTATACCACTAAGCTACATCCCAAGGAGATGTTTTTAAAACAAGTTCAAAATTCTCACACATACATATATAAGGCAGGCTTGTGTGAGTGTATATGCTATGGAGTATACAGAGGTGAGAAGACAGCTGCTCAGGAGGTAAAGTGCTTGGCATGCAAGCATGAGGAGCTAAGCCCGGTCACCAGAAAACCTAGTTCTGTGACACATACTTATAATCCCAGTGCTGGGAGAACAGAGACAAGAGAATCCACAAGGCTCATTGGCCAGCCAACATAGCCTACAGCAAGCTCCAGGCCAGCTCTATCTCAAAAAGAAAAAAAGATAAAAGAAAAAATGTATGAGGCTGGAGAGATGCCTCAGCCATTAGGAGCACTTGCAGTACTTGAAGAGCACATGAGTTTGGTTGGCAGCCCCCACACTGGGAACATTAAACTGCCTGTGACTCCAGTTCCAAATGATCCAAAGCCTTCTGGTTTCTGCAGGGATTTGCACACAAATGGTGCATACATATGCAGGAAAAACACCCATAAAATAATTTGTAAAAAGGTCATTTAACACATTCTATCATTCTGGTAGCACCTTAGAAGCAAAGACAAGGGCCAAGCCGAGGCTCAAGATCCAGTGGGTTCTTGTGATCAGAATAAACTCACTGGAATCAACGTGGGCGCTGAGTGATTGAATCAAGGATTCTCCATATTCAGGTTAGAGCCAATAAGCAGTGTCAACATTGTAGCTAAAATTACATGAATCTCTACAAAGAAAAGACTCAAGTTTTAAAACATTTTAAAAACGCAGTCAAGTTTTTAAAATGTGGCTGATAAGCTTAATGTGCTGAATGCCTCACTTCCTCCTGGCTTTATGTGGTTTCAAGGTACAGTCTACATCTACATTAAACATCCCAGTTCCTTGCCTTAAAAGACTTGATACATGCTAGCATCAGAGGGTGAACATTTGATAAGCAACAGAATATTTATACAGTCTCAAAATCACTCCACAAAATACTAACTACAAAGTAGAAAAACAACAACAACAAAGGCCAGTAGCTCTACAGTAGAGAGGCAATACCACTTGGTGTGGGAGTTTGTCTCTAACCATAGGATAAACACTGTGTACCTCTTGAAAAGATGCACTGAGGAGATGGTACTGTGATGTGCTGCCAACGAATATGCATACCCTGTAACTGACCAAAGGAAAAAACACTCACCTAAATAAAGGGACATCCTTCAAAAGAACTGGCGTGCACTTTATAAAAATATCAAGGTCACAAAAGACAAAACAAGATTAAGGAGCTATTCCAGATTAAAGGAGATTTAAGAGACAAGACAACTAAACATTTGATCCTGATTAGATCCCTGACTAAAGGGAGTTTTTTCATTTACTATTCTAGATACTAATGAGACAACTGGAATGTTGGAATAATTAAATTTTATGTGAAGTTAATTTCACTATTTTAACAACTGAATTTGGTGTATGTCTGGAAAGTATTTTGTGATAAAGGGACTTTTACTTTCAAACAGCTTAGTGACAGACAGACAGACAGACAGACAGATAAAGCAAGCAACTACAGACTAATAGTAAATATTAGCTCTTTGGCATTTAAGATTAAAATATATGGGATTCTGTATTTTTTAATATTTTAACTTGATATGTCAAACTATATTGATCATTTTGAGTAAGATTTTTGCATTATTTTTGAACTATTATAAAATTATTTCAAAATAAAGGGTTAATTTAAAATGAAAGGACAAGACAAATGAAAAGTCTTCCTAGGCCCTCTTGGCCCCAGACTCAGTTCTGAGCCTACCTTCCTTTCCAATATAGTACACCACCGTGACAAGCAGCGCCTAGGAGGCTGAGCAGACCTGGGTTCTCACCACTGTGTCCTGAACAAAACAAACTTTAAAAAAAAAAGTGACACTATTTCAAAGAAAAACATGGAAGATATCCCTATCATTTATGTGTGTGTGTACATGTATATACATGGCGCAGTATACATGCGTCAATCAGAAGACAATCTGAAGGAATGGGTAACCTTCACCATCACATCATGATGTTCACAAATTGAATCTGATGGCATATTAAAAGACTAACTTTTATAGAAAAGTCAAGTTGGTTCAGGAAGGCAACAGTAGATGATGGATAGATGACTATCAAAAACTCGGTTAAGTGGTTCTCTAGTTATGGAAGTCAAAAAAGACAAACTCAATGAAGATATGTTTCCAATATTTCTAGTTTTGTCTTGATTTTTAAATGTTTCTTTTTTAAATGAGGTTATTAGCATTTCTGAGTATAAATGTTATTATGATTATTAGAGAATGTTTTTAATAATGCCGAGTAGAACAGAGAGTTTCCTAGACAGCCTGCAATAATGTGAAACCTTTCCAATGCCTTCTGAGGAAGTACAGTGATCTACTCGGCAGCAGATCCATGCTTAAACATTTAACAAGATCCTTGGTTCAAACCCCAGCATCTGGGCACGGTGGTACGCACCTTTAATCCTAGCACTTGGGAGGCCCTCAGAGGCAGGTGGGTTCAGAGAGGCAGGTGAGTTTGAGGCAAGCCTGACCTACATAGCTCCAGGACAGCCAGGGCTATGCAGACAGACCCTGTCTTAAAACAAAAACAAAAAACAGCACCAAACTCTTAAATTTAAAATATAGTTTGAAAGCAAGCCATAAGCAAGAGATAGGAGAGAGAATAAAGTCCATGCTGAGAGTAGAGGTGGCTCTGTTTCCATCAGCTACTGTCAGAACCAGGAAACCTCATAAAGCATCCCACTGATTAAGCAGAGTACACACAGGTCCCCTTTCTTCTACCTTTTTGCCTAGCAAGCCACCAACCCAAAAGGAAGAACATTTGTGTGTATCATCTTGTCACATATAAGTTCTACCCAAAGATACTACTATTTTCAGCTATTCAGGGCTCTGTATAAAAAATGAGAGAATTGTTCTTACTCTCTTGATCTCTTGCCTTTTTGCTCCCACTCTGTCCCCTCGACCCTTCCTCCTCCCTTCTCCACGTGCTCATGCCCAGCCTCTACTTCACTTCACTTCTTCACTTCTTCACTTCTTCACTTCACTTCATTCACTTCACTTCTTCACTCCCTTCTCCTCCCCTCCTCCCCTCCCCTCCCCCCCTCTCTGCCTTTCTCTGCCTCTATTAGCCTCTTAACTCTCTCCTCCCCATGCCCTGAATAAACTCTATTCTATACTAAAAAGAAAAGAGAGAGAGAGAAGAGGAGATTACATAGTGAATATTTAATTATAAAATTTCAAAGATGAGGAAATCATTGGGCTGGAGAGATGGTTCAACAGTTAAGAACTTAACTTCTCTTGCAAAGTACCTGAGTTCAATTCCCAGAATCCATATCAGGTAGCTCACAAATGCCTGTAATGCCAGTTCCAGGGGATCCAATGGGTCTGGCCTCCTAGGGCACTTGCATTCATGTGTACACACCCACACAGACATACACAGAATTAGAAATAAATCATTTTTAAGATGGAATAATTCTTTTTATTCACTTTGATGAAGGAGCTTTCATTAAACATTCTTTCCAGTGGGCAACAGCATGAAAAGCAGCCTCCAGGCTACTCTGCTCGTGGCCTGGGTGCCCCCTTGTCTAAGTGGACAGATGGAGGGTGTATCTCCCCTCTGTGAATAGCTTATCCCACTGCCACTTCATCTCATGTCATCATTTTGTACCAAAAACAGCATTTTTAAAAATCTTTATCGACTATTGTGCATTCTTTTTGAGCCCAGATAAAACCAATTCTATGAGCACATTCTAGCCACTCTTTCTCAAAGCACGGCATCAAGGGGGAATCTTGAAAGACTGTTCAGCACTTTGGGTTATTGAATGAGGATCTAGGCTAATGCACAGCCTTTCCTCCATATCAAAGAAAGCCAGGGCATGCCCTATAGCAGTGCCCTTGTCAGCTCTCTGGGTACAGTATGCAACTACAGGCTTTGGGAAGACCATAAACCTTTTTTTGTTCTTAATGGAAAAACTAGTGGCTAGAGAGGGAGTGTAGGAGAATACAGGCTAAAACCACCATCAACTTCCCTGAACTCTATCCATTATTTAGTATAGTAGTATTTAAATTCTCTGGCAGTTTAGGGGTTAGCAACGGTTTTCATAACTCAGGTAACAGACATGCTAACATAGCTGAAACTGGGAGCCTTCCTCAGGGAGGCAGTTTTCCACCTGTAGCCAGAGAAGGCACTTGCCAAAACCAAAGGTCACAGAACCCTACAAGGGTACAGCCACTCCTTCAGAAACTGGGCAAACAAGAGAGTGAGCTCATCCTTTCAGAACATCAGAGCTCAAGGTTACAGTAACCTGACTCCCTGGTTACTCAGGCCAATCTCATAAAAGAACAAGCTGTTTTGCTCCACTTCAATGCCAGCCACTGCACCAGAGTCAAATATTAAAAATTAATAGGCTGGCAAAGCAACATTCAACACAAGGCGGCTGTACATATGAAATCCATTCTGAGGGCGGTCTCCAAATAAATGCATGTCTTTTGAGTTGTCACTAAGGCCACGGCCCATTTCCTCACTGTCCCCCTATCTCTAGAGACAGACAGTCACACTTCATTCACCTCACTGCCTCCAGGGGTCTTCTCCCTTCATCAGGCCACACTACCTCTAGAGGAAGGTGACTGATTCACCCTCTTCACACCACACGACAGTTCCCATTAACAAACGTAACTCACTAGAAAGTTCCAACCATCATCCTTAAACTTGAAATGAGTAACAAGAGCACATAAACTGATGCAGGAGGCTGAAATAGACTTGGAAGCTCACTGAGGGCCAGGTGTGGTGGCGCACACCTTTAATCCCAGTACTTGGGAGGCAGAGGCAGGCAGATCTCTGCAAGTTCGAGGCTAGCATAGTCTACAAAGAGTTCCAAGACATCCAGGACTACATAGAGAGACCCTGTCTCAAAGAAACAAACAAAAACCAAAAACCATGTGGAGGGAGAGTAACGCTCCCTGTGGAGGCATCTGGGTTCTGTTTCCGCCCAAGCTCCACACTCCAGCTGCACACCAGCCTCTCTACTCCAGAACCTTTGTAATAAATCACTGTGGCCCAAACATTTTCCTTTCTCTACCCTCAATTTCCTTTAGTAGAGACGTCAGGCCTTCAGTCAAGCTAATAATTTCAGCCATTTTCCAGTCTTTTAAAAATCCAAACACAGCATTTTCACACCTTGCAGTAATGCTACCCCAAGACAATAAATATTGATCTATCCTCACTCCCATGAATCTCAGTCCCAGCTCTCACTTGGGCTTTCCCAGAAGCTCAGCATCCAGATATAGATGCCTACTGTTCCCACAGTCAGCCTAGTCAGGGCATCACCAAAAGAAGCCTTCTCTACCCAAACCCTTAGGAAACATTCCCCTTGTTCTCAAACCACTTAGTACCTATTGTACTAATCACAAAATGATAATTACTTAAAACATATCAGTCTCCTCTGTTTTGTGGTAAGTTCCTCAAGGGCAGGCACAGTGCTTTATAACGTCCCACATACGTTTAAATGAACACATTTGGGACTGGGGAGCTGGCTCAGAGTGTAAAATGTTTTCTTCGAAAGCATGAGGACATGAGTTCCAACCCCGAGTCCCAATATAAAAGCTGGGTGTGGCAACACTTGGGTCTCCCTTCTCTCTAATCTCTCTCTCTTACAGCCCTTCTCTGCAGCACTCAAATCAAGAACTGTCATATGCCCACTTCTTCCCCACTGACCCATGCCCTGACTAAACAAAACACTGTACTCCCGTCTTTACAAATCCCAGAGGTTTGGTTTAGCTGCTTGTCATAAATCCCTCCCATGTGCTATGTCACTAGCTGCACAGAACACTAGAGATGCAAAAATAGGGCCTAGGCCACTGAAGACATGTAGAGAAACTTCTTGAACAAACTGAGTGAATGAATAAACCTGAAAACCTATTTTAGGCTCAGTGATCTATAACAGATACATATCACCAGTGTCCCTGGCATTTTGAGTAACATTAAGGGCCACCGCTACCTGATAACTAATCAAATGCTTGCTCAGTATCCTAGTTAGTTTTTGGCAATTGTACACATCAAGGAAAGGGAGTCTCAACTGAGGGACTCCTCCTATCAGACTGTCCTATGGGCTTGTCTGTGTAGCATTTTCTTCATTAATGATTGATGTGGGAGGGCCAAGCCCACAGTGACCAGTCCCAACTCTGGGCAATGCCACCACTGAGCACTGACACCCCTGGACAGGTGGTACTGGGTAGTATAAAAACACAAGCTGAGCAGGCATGGTGGTGAGCCAATAAGTACTTTTCCTTCCTGCTCCCCGAGACTCCAACTGAGTTCCTGCCCTGACTTCCCTCAAAAATCAACTGTAATCAAAATGTGTAAGCCAGATAAACCCTTCATTCCCCTATGTTGCTTTATCCAAAGATCAGTATTTTATCACAGCAACAGAAACCAAACTAAGACACCCAATCACTGTTGCAGATGAGGTCACTGTCTGAATACCAAAGATACAATAGTAAGCAAAATCGACAAAAATCTCTGTCCTCCTGGATCTTGCCTGCAAATAGGGTTGGGCTATAAAATACATACATACACTTCGGTATAGGCTGAATTGTGGTAAGATTCATACAGAAAAACTAATCCGGAAAAGTGGTCACACTACGAAGAGAGGGCAAAAGGGAACAGGTTCAAGACAATGACCAGCAAAGGACTCCCTGGAAGGGTGATATGTGAACAGAAGTGTTAGCATATAAAATAAAAAATTTTTAAAAAGAAATACCTCTTACTTTCCCATCTTTTTTCTATTTGTGGAACACAGTTATTGCAAGAAGTACATCAAATAAAATGTTACCTATTAGATAGAATAAATAGTTAACAAATTCATTGATTTTGCAAGATACAAAATCAACATACAAAAATTAAGCCATTCCAATTGTGAAAATGCACACCCACAAGGCAAGAGATCTCAAGATTGAGGAAACTCTGGGATATATGGCCAATTCAAGACCGGCCTGAGTTACAGAGAGACCCTGTCTAAAAACAGAAAGAACTAAAATAAGATAAAACAGCAAGCACTGACAGGAGTGCAGGATAACTGGAGCGCCTGTGCACTGCTGATGGGGACATAAAATGATGCAGCTGCTTTGGAACACAGTTTGCCAATTCCTCAAAATACTGAGCACAGAATTAACATATGATCCAGCAATTTCCCGTCTGGTTATATAACCAAAGGAACTGAAAGGATTTAGGAAAAGCATTTACACAACCATTTTCCCAGCAACATTACTCACACTAGGCAAAAGGTAAAGGCCATCAAAGCATCTCTCAACAGCTGACTAGGTAAGAAAATATGGTACCTACAGAATATTATTCAGCATTAAAAGGAAGGAAATAGAGACACTCACTACAACATCAACAACCCTTGGAAACATTATGCTAAGTGAAATAAATCTGCCACAAAAGGTGAAACACTTTATGATTCCACTTACAGGAGGTAGTCAGAGTAGCCAAGTTCGTAAGGACCAGCAGAATGGTGGTAGCTGTTAGAGGTAGGAGGAAGGACAAGGTTCCCAAGCTCCAGCTCCAGACAATGGAAACAGTCTGGAAACCAGTAGTGCTTAATGGGGATCAAACTGAGGTCCTGAGACTTGACAGCAAGCACCTTCACCTGCTTGAGCCAAACATTATTTGTTTAAAAAGTCTGCCATGCTAGGAGGTGATGGCACACGCCTTTAATCTCAGCACTTAGGAGGCAAAGGCAGGTAGATCTCTGGGTTCTGAGTTCGAGGCCAGCCTGGTCTACAGAGTTCCATGACAACTAAGGCTACACAGAGAAATTCTGTCTTGGAAAACAATACAAAAAAAAAAAAAAAAGTCTTTTAGGACATATAGGCCATCACCAAACTGAAAGACAACAGTGTGCTCTCAGTAAGTTGCTAACTTCTCAGAAGTCAGGCATCCTGAGCTGCCCTCAAAGGGATGCTGGGATAAAAAGGATGACGTCAATCAAGGCACTCAGCACAAAAGCCCCACCAGTCAGCTCTTGCTATGATAGCGACTATGAGGCAACAGTGGAGACCACATACTTTAGCAGTAGAGGAGCACAAATTAATTCAAAATCAAACACGCAATGAATCTAAGGTGTTTCTGCTGTCACTCCTCCATGTTGTAACATGTGCTGGATACTGCATACATTACCACCATATAATGCCAACACATGCTAACTGAAACATCTTTTCTGCTCTTATGGAAACAGAATGGCTTAATTATAGAAAATAAAAGCTTTCAATATTGTCCCATTATCTTTCCTCAAAATGTATCAAATTAGTATAGCTATGGTATGTGCTGTGGTAACATGTCTGATTTTTTTTTTTTTTTTTGGTTTTTCGAGACAGGGTTTCTCTGTGTAGCCCTGGCTGTCCTGGAACTCACTCTGTAGACCAGGCTGGCCTCGAACTCAGAAATCCACCTGCCTCTGCCTCCCAAGTGCTGGGATTAAAGGCGTGCGCCACCACCGCCCGGCCAACATGTCTGATTTTACAAACTGTTCTTTGAAGGACTTGGAGAGATGGCTCAGTGGTCAAGAGAACTTGCTGTTCTTGCAAAGGATCTGGGTTTAGCTCCCAGCACCCACACCAGGTAGCTTTCAATGGCTTATTATAATGCAGTTCCAGGGGATGCAACACCCTCTTCTGGCCTACATAGGGAGTGCACATAGCTAGTGAACATATAGATAAACAGACAATCATAAATACAAATAAATTAAAAAATAATTATTTTTTCAAAAATTCTTTGAGTTGCTGACTTGAGTCTTGTTTTGAAAAATTGTTAAATGAATTTTGGTTTGAACTAAGGCAAAATTTGCAGCAATTTCTGAAATGGCCCTAAATACTTACATGTGTAATTCCAGCTCCAGAGGGACCCAGTGGCTTTTTCAGTCTCCAGAGGCACTCCTCTGGCACGCATGGGGAAATATGAATTTAAAACCCTATGTGTATGTATTTCTGCCGTTTTGTAGTATGTGTTTGCTTATGCACTGATGGCTGTAACATCAAAGCACCAATCATCTGTTTAAAATGCTGAGGATGCTCTACAGCCTGCAGTCTCACATACTCAGCCAAGACACAATCTTATGGAAAATAAACAACACCATATATCTCACTGCTACATAAGTCCATTTTCATCTTAAATATAAACCAAAAAATATTTAATATAAATCTCTCCATGATTGATCATCAGCAAATGTTTCATTTGAATTCTGATTTCACATAAAAATGTTTTAGGTGATGGGGCTGGAGAGATGGATCAGCAGTTTAGAGCACTGACTGCTCTTCCAGAGGACCCAGGTTTGATTCCCAGTACCCACATGATAGTTCACAAACATCTGTAACTTCATTTCCAGGTGATGTAATAACACCCTCCTCTAGTCTCCAAGGATACACACAGTACACAGAAAAACAAGGAGGCAAAACATCCATATACACAAAATAAAGAATTAAGAAAAAATTCTCCTTGGGTGAAAAGCCAGGAAGTCCTGTGCTAGAATCACTGCCCAGAGAGAGCACAGAAGGCCCAAGCCCTCTCTCTCCTTGCCCCATGTACTTTCTTTGGATGATCATTTGTATCTTTTATCAAAAACCAGGAAATTCAAATAAAGTGTTTTGCTGAATGTTACAAGTTACTCTACCAAACTGCTAGACATGAGGAATGAGCTGTGGAAACTCGTAACTTCAGCCAGGTAGCAAAAGAAGTAGTAAAAGCGGGGGACTTGCTGGGCGGTGGTGGCGCACGCCTTTAATCCCAGCACTTGAGAGGCAGAGGCAGGTTTCTGAGTTTGAGGCTAGCCTGGTCTACAGAGTGAGTTCCAGGACAGCCAGGGCTACACAGAGAAACTCTGTCTCGGAAAAAAACAAAAAACAAAAAAACAAAAAAAAACAAAAAGCGGGGGACTTGCAAACAGTATGGAGTGGGTGGAGTCTTATGGGTCTGAAGCTTACTACAGATACAGTCTAGATGAAACTGTCGGATATCCAACTGGCAACCAGAGTTGGAAAGCTGGGTGCTGGCAAGGAAAAACACCCCACACAAGTAGTGTTAGAAATGCTGTGAGCACTATCATTGGTGGAATTAGCTCATATTGAGAAACAACAAAGAATTTACTTAACAAATAATAAAAGAAATTAAAATCTGTGTATCACTTATTGTCCTTAATGAATGGGGAAGAGAAAAGTGCCAAAAGAAAGCAAAGCACTAGAAAGAATATGGCCTCCACATTTACAGGAAGTCAGAAGTGAAGTGACAGGGCACAGGTTCCATAATAATATGGGGTCTAGAAAAGGACCACTGATAAAGTCACTGTGATGGGCCACTATAATCCTTCCCGTGGAGCTGGCACTCCTGGCTGAGAGCCTCCAGGAAGGTGTCAAAATAATGCAGAGGGCCCAGATAGACAGGGCTCACTTAGACCACTCTACAGCATGTCACTTAGAAATGTGAACTTATTAGAAAAAGTATCGCCCATAACTCCATGCGTTTGCCCCTCCTACTCTCTTTCTGCCATCTTCCTCACTATCACCATGGTGCAAATGAATGTTCTGGTGGATGCTCTCAAGAGCATCAATAACGCCAAAAAGTGAGGCAAATGCCAGGTCCTCATCAGGCCGTGTTCTAAAGTCATCATTTGGTTCTTAACTGTGATGATGAAGCATGGCTGCATTGGTGAATTCGAGATCACTGATGATCACAGAGCTGGGAAGATGGTTGTGAACCTCACAGGCAGATTGAACACGTGTGGAGTTATCAGCCCTAGATGTGATGTTCAACTCAAAGACCTAGAAAAACGGCAGAACAATCTGCTCCCATCACGCCAGTTTGGTTTCACTGTGTTGACAACCTCTGCTGGCATCATGGACCATGAAGAGGCAAGATGAAAACATACCGGAGGGAAAATCCTGGTTCTTTTTTTTTTTAAATGTAAAGCATAAATAAAAAGCCTTCGTGGACTGTGAAAAAAAAAAAAAAGTATCTTTGAAAGTGTAGTTAAGGATCTGTGTTGGTTAGTTTTATGTTAGACTGACACAAGCTAGAGTCATATGGGGAAAGAGACCTCAAATTGAGAAATGCCTCCGTAAGACTAGAATATCTGAGGCAAATCTGTGTAGCATTTTCTTGATTAGTGATTGATGTGGGAGGACCCTGCCCACTGTGTGTGATGCCAACCCTGGGCAGGTGGTCCTGGGTTCTATAGGAAAGCACGCTGAGCAAGCCAGGAGGGACAAGCCAGTAAAGCAGATCCCTGCCATGGCCTCTGCTTCAGCTCCTGCCTCCAGGTTCCTGCCTTGAGTTCCTGACATGACTTCTTTCAGTAATAAACTGATGTCAAACTATAAAACAAAATAAACCCTTTCTACCCCAAGTTGCTTTTGATTGTGCTATTTTTTCAAAGCAACAAAAACCTAACTAAGACAGGCTCAAGATGAGATCATGCGAGCAGACTTTACATCCAATAAATATCCTGAAAAAGGATGCCCAGCAAAAGATACAAAGAGGGGGAAGGAAAAAAACAAAAAACAAAAAACCTAGAGACAGAGACTAGAGTGACATAGTCCCAACCCAAAGAACGCATGAGTCAACTAAGAAGAGGGAAAGGTAAAGACCAATCCTCTATGGGCTTTGAGAGCACAGCCCTGTCAGCACCTTGACTTTAGACTTCTAGCTTCCAGAACTATGAAAAACCTAAACTTCTGTTGTAACTGTAGCTCTAAAACATGAATAGGACCCCAACCACAAAGAGAGCATTCCTTTCTCACATGCCATCAAAAGTCTTCCTGACTGCTGGGCGTGGTGACGTATACCTTTAATCCCAGCACAGATTGATCTCTATGAGTTCTAGGCCAGCCTGGTGTACACATAGTGAGTTCCAGACCAGCTAGGACTACATAGTAAGACCCTGTCACAAACAAACAAACAAATACAAAAACTAACTCCTGGGAAATTTTCTCTTCTAAAGAAATGTGTCTTCTAAAGAAATTTCATGCTCACCGGTTTGGTGCTTTCTGTGTAGACACTGACCTCAGCATAGCCTACCTCTCAGGGACTCAGAGAAGACCCCAAAGACCAAACATTTTACTTATTCTGGGTACCAGCACCTCATCACACACAAGCTCAGTCTTACAGGAGACACTGAAGATAGGAGGCAGTGTGTGTACTTGTGCTTCTGTTACCTCATCTATATGGGTAAAGGTAAAGGCAGAGATAATGAAAAGTCTTTAAAAAAATCAACCAGAGAGCTCCCATGGGACCTGAAACAGGGGTTCCTGGTGGACCACATACTAGGCAGGAAAAAAGCAACTATACTGGCCTACTTTCCCTCCTGTGTCAGTCTGTCTCTGTCTCTCTGTCTCTCTGTCTCTTTCTCTCTCTTCTTCCCTCTTCCCCTTCCCCTCCCTCCTTCCCATTTCTTTTAAACTTTGAGTTTATTTGTTCTTATGTGAAAATAACTATATTAACACACAAAGATAGTAAATACCATCAAATTGTAAGGACCATCATCCAGCACTGGCCATGCATCCCGCAAACACCTTTAACTCTAATTCTCAGGGATCCAACACCCTTTTCTGGTTTCCACACATGTGAGTGTGCGCATGCACATGTACATTCAGGAAGACACATACATACATACATACATACATACATACATACATACATACAAACACACGTACAAGAAGATACATATATATATACAAGCACATATGCACGAATTAAAAAATATTTTTTAAATAAAAAAAATTAATATGAGCCACTGCATATCTCAATCCCAGCACTTAACAGTCAAAGACAAGAAAGATTAATAGTTTAAGGGCAGCCTGGGCTACATGACACTCACTTCAAAAACTAAAATTAAATAAGTAAATAAAGATACCACTTTATATCTAGTAGCATGATATTTAAAAAACAACAAAGTTTCTGGAATTGGGTCATGATAGCAGCTACAAACTGTTAATACACTAAATGTCACTGAACTGTCAGCTTTGAGATGGCTAGCTAATGGAAGTTTTGCCTTGACTTTCTTTTCTTTGCAGGGGTGGGGGTTGGAAGGTTAAGACAGGGTTTCTGCTATGCAGCCACACTGGTCCTCAAACTCAAGCTCTCATGACTCTAATCTGACTGCTAAAGCTAAGGTTACATGAGTTATGGTCCAGCTTTGCCTTATTCTTTCTTTCTTTCTTTCGATTTATTTTGGGACAGGGTCTCAAACAGCTCAGGTGCCCTGACTAATGACCCCTCCCCCCTGCTTCCATCATCACAAATCCTGGGATTCCAGGTACACGCTGTCATGCCAGCTTCAGTTTTTAAGAGTCATAAACTCAGTTTTGTCATTACCCAAGAAATTCAAAGTATGTTTTGCATATGGAAGCATTTCACAGCAACTTAAGCCCTAGGGTAGGGCTGGTGGGGCCCAGGGTCAAGTATGGCTGCCTTAGAGCTACAGACTCCCCATGCGGGATGACCTTGGCACCACAGGATGTTCAGAAGTGGCTCTGGTCCCTGCGAATTTTTTGTTAGCAACATACACTCCACACACCCCACACACACACACACACACACAACCCCTTCATGACAACAAAAACACTTCTATGTACTGCCAAATGTCCCTAGGGTCAAAGCAGCCCCCTTATTGAGACCCTCTGTTCTAAATGGAAGAAGGGTTCCCAGTAATTACTAAGAATTTCTTTCTTTCAATCCCTTGTCAATCTGCCAGCATGACTCACTGCTTCCTGTCAACCCTATAGGCCACAAATGACCCAACTGTTTGAACCTCTGGCACCTGGTTACAAATGTCCTTTTTTTCAATCCCAAGCTCCCCCAAATCACCCACAAGTGCCCTGAACATTGTGCTTCCTGCTTCCTGTGCCTGGCAGCCATAGGTGGCCCAGTACCCTCACTCTGTCCCCAGAGCATGGCGCCACAGCTTCAGCAGCACTTACAAGATAGAAAGCATGTCTTTAAGGTACAGGTCAAGGAAAACAAAATCTACCCATTCCACAAAGAAATCAATTCTTCTCTGTGTTTAGGCCTTCATTCTTTAACTCAATACAAACTCCAGACCATCAGCCCAAACAAGTTAGAGAGTTGAAATGAGATGCTGAAAGTCTCTGGGAGATGAAGCTGAAATTTTAAGGAAGTTCATTACTTCTATCTTTGGGTAGCACAATAAACTTAGGCCTGCTGTCTTCACCATGAGCCTTTTAGAAAGTACCAAACCCTTAGGAGGAGAGATGAATCTACTCCATTTGAACCCAGCTTTGTAAACTTTAACACAGTTTCCTCCGTTATACAATTTTGGCTGTTTGAGTTCTGAGTTTAATCTATTAATTCAGTATTTACTTTCGGGCACATACCTAGTGAGAACACGGATAAAGGAAAGTACAGCTTAAAAGACAAAGAGACTAAGTAAATTGGTAAAATAAACGCTAACAGGGTGTGAGAGAGGAAAACGTCTGACACAACTAGTCATCCGCAAAAGGAGCCAACAGGCGGCCTGCGGCCCCTCAGCCTGTGCGTGTGTCAGGCAGCCTGTGGCCCCTCAGCCTGTGCGTGTGCCAGGCAGCCTGCGGCCCCTCAGCCTGTGCGTGTGTGTGGTCAAGAACATGGAAGCACAGCTGGCCCTCCACCTATGTACTCCACTCCCGAGATTCAGCCAGCATAGGTAGAGAACACAGGGAAGAGAAAACTGTCTGCACTGAACATGTGCAGGCTATGGTGTAACAGAGAAGAGCTAATGGACAGACATGACAGGCAGAATGGCACACACCAATCCAGTACTCGGGAGACTGAAGCAAGAACATTTTGAAAGAATTCAAGGCAAATCTGACCTACATAGCAGGACTTGCCTCAAAAAAAAAAAAAAAAAACCAGTGTAGGAGAGGATGTGCTAAGTTATATGTAAACACCATGTCATTTTTTCAAACTTCTGCACCAGTGAATCTGTGCCCACAGGGGTCCCACCTAAAATATCAAGGGGTGATAAAATTAGGAGAATTGGAAGAGGCAGTCTTTGATGGAGACTTCTGTGCCAACTATTTTAGTTTATGAACTGGAAAGACCATGCAAGATAGCATTTTGCTGCCAATGTTAAACCTTTCCCTTTATCTAGAGACCGCAGCACAGAGATTCAGGGACATAGTACTCTATTGGTCCAAAACTCCTGAGGTAAGAGGCTCCTTTAAGAGCTAGCTGATAACTAACTAGTTCAGTGAGACAAGATATCTAAGAGCTACTACTGACCTTACCAGTAGGCCTGGAAAGTTAAAAGTAAACAGAAATTTCCAACAATAAATCACACACATGTACATAAACACATACACACATACACACACATACATACATACATACACACACACAAATACACACACAGTGGTAAATTTGAAAACTAGTGCTAAATGCGCTTTGACAGAAACATGCAAAATCTCTATGGGGTATGGGTGGAAAAGCGTGTGCACATGAATCCTCTCTCTACCTCCATCCTTCTGAGTGCTGGGAATTCAGGCCACACTACTCCTGGCTTTTAACATGTCTTAAGTGCCCAAACTCAGGCCTTTATGCTTGTGTGGCAAACATTTTACCAACTCAGACATCTCCCCAACCCCCAAAAACTTTTCAAACCCCAAACCAAAGAAAAGATAAACAACCCAAAGAAAAGATAAACAAACAAGGGAGCCAATGTGGTGACAAACATCTTCAATCCTAACCCTAAGAGACAGAAGCAGGCAAGACCTCTTTGAGTTGGAGAGCAGTCTTATCTACGTAGCCTGTTGCAGGCTAGCCAGAGCTCAGAGAAAAAAAATATATATATGCATACAAAATAGCCAGCTGGGCAGTAGCATAGAATGCCTTTAATACTAGCACTCAGGAGGCAGAGCCAGTCAGATTTCTGTGAGTTCAAAGCCAGCCTGGTCTACAGAGTGAGTTCCAAGACAGCCAGGGCTACACAGAGAAACCCTGTCTCCATAAACAAAACAAAACAACAATAACAACAACAAAACCCTGATAGTTGACATAAATTATATAAGTATAAAATGAATAAAATTAATTGCTTCTAATAAACATGAAGTTGTCAAATGAATACCACAAATGATGTCTAAATAACACTAAAAACAATTGAGGTCTGAAATAAGCCAAAAAGTAAATCATCCGTATCTTCAGGTCTGCTCAGGCACCAGCCCACAGGGTCTACAGTAAACACCCTTAGATACCCCTCAGCATCTCAGAAAAGGGGGTCACCTCTCACACCCCTCGACACCTTAGACAGGAGTTCACCTCTTACACCCCTCAGCACAGGAAGTCACCTCTGACATGCTTCAGAACCTTAGAACAGAAGTTAACTCTGATGTCACCCCTCAAGACAGGAGTGATCTTTCCATGCTCTCCTTGTTAATTCAGCCATCACCCTCCGCCACCTCACATAGAAATTTCTGCCCCTCTGAGTTCCTGGCGCCCAGTTTCTCTGCCCTTCACCCTCTTACTCATCTCCCAACAGTTACTGACGCCTTTGGCAACCTCACTTCCACCTCACCACAACTCAGCACCATCGTGAGTGGCTTCAAATCCACAAGAGCCATTTGTTCCTGCTTCCTAATGTTTTCACTACAGTGACCATTGGTCCTTTCCACAACACACATCATGGCCACACCCTAGGTCTTGTCGATACAAACCCTACAAACTCTAAACTTTTCCTTCTCCCATATTTTCACTTTGGACTGATTCATACTCATCCAGTTAGTTCTCTACATGCTGACCCTTTTACTTTGTCCCAGTTAGCCAATCAACCAACCCACTTCTTGGATTACAAGTAGAAGGACCAAAACGAGGTCTGTAATTGACCTTGTATCTGAAAGAACAGACTTACAATTTTCATAGGTAACCAAGCAGGATAGCTCAAAGGACAAAGATACCTGCAGCCAAGCCTAACAACCTCTGTTCAATCCCGAGCACCCACAGGGAAGGGGATAACCAACTCCTTACAGCTGACCTCTGACCCCACATGTACACCCAAGACACACGCATGGTAAAAATTTAAAATTAAAAAAAAAAGGTTATCAGAAAGTTAGACTCAGGAGCACATGCCTGTGGGGGTTTGAATACAAATGGTCCCCATAGACTCACAGATTTGAATGCTTGGTCACCAGGGAATGGCACTGTTAGAAGGTGTGGCTTGGTTAAGGAAGTGTGTCACTGGGTGTGGGCTTTGGGGTTTCAAACACTCAAGGTAGGCCCAATGTCTCTTTCTGGCTGCCTGAGATCCAGATGTAGAGCTCTCAGCTCCTTCTTCAGCACCATGTCTGTCTGCAGGCCATCATGCTGACAATGGACTGAACCTCTGAACTGTAAACCAGCTTCAATTAAATGCTTTCCTTTATAAGAGTTACTATGTTCATGGTGTTTCTTCCCAGAGCTACAACTTTGACTAAGCAATGCCTATTATCTCAGCATAACAGCATTTGAGATAAAAAGATTTTTTTTCTTTCTTTCTGTTTTTTTTTTTTTTTTTTTTTGTGGTCAGTATGTTTCAAAAGGGGAAAGAAGGGACTGGGGAGCTAGTAAAGAGTTCGCAAGAAGGTCAGGGCCTATGTTTTAAAAGTCAGGCACAGTGGTACACTTGTAATCCCAGCAGCAGAGAGGCAGAAACAGGCAGATCCCTGGGCCTTGCCAGCCAACCTAGGCCCTAGTAGAGCCCCATTTCAGAAAACAAAGTAATGGTTGGGCATGGTGGCATGTGCCTTTAATCCTAGCACTCAGGGCCTTTAAAGAGGCAGGGAGATCTCTATTAACTCAAGGCCAACTTGGTCTACACAGCAAATTCTAGGCCAGCCATGGTGACTAGTGAAAAGGAGGGGAGGGGAGGGAGGGGAGGGGAGGGGAGGGGAGGGGAGGGGAGGGGGAGGGGAGGGGAGGGGAGGGGAGGATAAGTGGTGAAGGGTAGGGTAAAAGTTTCCAGAGCACAGCAGGGAGACTGGTAAACTCTGCTTGCTTTTCTGAATTTCTCCTTTGCTTCTTTCCTTCATTTTCCAGGTATGCTTTCCTCAACATGTTGGGCTTTCCCCATGTTTGTGACTACCTTACCCTTTCTCTGAAGCTTCTCTCCCACCATGTAGCAGCTTGTCAGCCATGTATCTGACCTCCATGCCAGCTTAGATGGTGTGGCTTTTCTCCTTTTCTCCTCCATTTTCTTCCTCTGGGCAGGAGCTGAGAGTTTACAACTTGCCTACAGTGTGGGGTTTTTTTTGTTGTTGTTTTAAACTCTTTTTTAAGATTTTATTTATTATATTTATATGAGTATGCTGTGTCAGACACACCAGAAGAGGGTGTCAGATCCCATTACAGATGGTTGTGAGCCACCATGTGGTTGCTGGGAACCACAGGACTCAGGACCTCTGGAAGAGCAGGCCTATGTTTCAAAAGAAAGAAAGAAAGAAAGAAAGAAAGAAAGAAAGAAAGAAAGAAAGAAAGAAAGAAAGAAAGAAAGAAAATGACTACCAAGGAAGAAAGAAAGAAAGAAAGAAAGAAAGAAAGAAAGAAAGAAAGAAAGAAAATAAATGACTACCAAGGACCCCTAGGCAATGCTGGCCTCTGGCTTCTATGTATACACCTGAGCATGCACACATATGCAAAGGAAAGGATGGAGAGGAGAGGAGGAGGTTAGGGGAGGGGAGGTTAGGGGAGGGGAGGCTAGGGGAGGGGAGGGGAAAGCCAGACCTGGCCTGTTATCCCAGAACCTGAGGGGCAGGGGCAGAAATACAAAGATCAGATATGTAAAGCCAAGGAAGGCCACATAGTCAGGAGCAGCCAGAGGGAGTGATGAAGAATAAAAATGACCACCCTTCCTTTCCAGAGAAACCTCATTCCAACAGACACTGCCCCATCTTCACTTGCAGATACCAACTCCTTTTCCCTCTCTCCTGGTGCCCCCCACTGACCCACCAATATGTTCAAGTATGTCCCAATCTAAGCTGCTGTGAGACCTCCTTCTCTTCCCTATCCAAACTTCTAGAAGAAACAATCTAGACAGGGTGCTCCTGCTCGTTGCCCAGCCTAGTCACAGGTGTGCTTGCATCATCCTGAAACAGGTTTGAGAAGGCTGACTCCATGGTTGCCCAATCCTGAGGACTCGTCCTATGTGTCATCCAACCACTTAGCATCTAGGGTCACATGTCTATAGCAACTGCCAGCCGCTCATTTCTCCCTACTTCTCTAACTTGGTCCTTCTAGGGAGTCTCCTGCTAAACTTATTTATTTACTTGGTTTTTGAGACAGGTTCTCTGTCTCCCTGGTTGTCCCGGTACTTGTTCTGTAGACCAGACTGACCTCAAACACAGAGATCCACCCGCCTCTGCCTTCCAGTGATAGTGTGAGTCACCACAACTGACCTCCTGCTAAACTTTAAATGCTATCCAACTTAGATTTCACGCTTAGCTCACTGCACTTCTGAATCTTAAATAGCTTATGTTTTCAAACTATATCTCACGGAAGCTTCAAACAAATCAATCCATGATGTTTAACTTCCCTACATTAAAACTGATTTAATCAAAGCCTAAGCCCACTTCAATAAAGTAAAAAGTTATCAGACTTGGTGGTGCATATCTTTAAACCAGCATTAGGGAGGCAGAAGTAGGTAGATTTCTGAATTTAAGGCCAGCCTAGACTACATAGTGAGTTTCAGGTCAGCCGGGGTTGCATTGTGAAACCTTGCACAAAAGAGAAAAAGGAGAAAAGGAGTTTATGTGCCCTTCACCCTCTCACTGCAAGATATTCCCTAGGGGATTAAAAAGAAAAAAACAAAACAAGGAAGTATTTCCTATTTCTGCATGTTCTGCTGAGGATGAAGCATGGTGCTAAGAACATAATATTCTGCTCCATGCTGGAATGCAAAAGTTCAACTCAGTCAACTTGAGAAACAATAAAGTAGCGCTGAAGCTGGCTGTGCTTGCTACAGTCCCAGCACTCAGGAGCACTGTGAGTTCAAGATTGCTGTGGACAATGTATTAAGACCATGTTCTAAATACAACAACCATCAGAAACACCATCGAAAGCAAAACCCCTGTGGATGTAGTAGAATATGAGGCTTAGAGTGGTACATAACAGGGAAGAAGTGACCAGACGACCCCAAACAGACTACAAACTGATCATGACTGCAAAGCCTTGCTCTTGTCCGTTTCCTACATGACACCTCAGCATGTCACCTAAATTAACTGGAGACTGGCATGGCTCCCCTTCTACACCATCCTTCAGTCTCTAAATCCAGTCAAGCCCTGAGGATGACTCAGAATGCTCACGGACACACCTCTCTGTTCCTGTTACCACTCTGCCACTCAGCCCAGAGTGACAGCTTTCTAAATGCTCTTCCTTCCGGCAGACTGCTCCTCCAGCTCCGAGCTCGTCTAAGGACACTGCTGTTCAACCACACGACTCCATCAGAAAAACTCAGAACAGCTTCTAGTGTTCTCAGATAGCCTCCAGACCCACAGCTCTCTGGAAACTAGGCCCTGCCTTTCCTGGGCCTTTCCAACTGTTACCCTCAAAAAGATCATTTAGGAAAAAAAAAAAAAAAAAAAGTTTGAGTGTATGAAAATTTAAAGTATCCACAAAAACACACCACTAGCAAATGTAAATAACAAAATAGAAAAAAAAACTGCCAAAATAGAAAAAAAACTGCCATGCATACCACCAAATATTAGTCCCTTTTTATTTCGTTTTGGGTTTTTTTTTTTTTTTTTTTTTTTTTTTTTTTTTGACATGGTTTCTGTGTGTAGCCCTGGCTGTCCAAGAACTACTGGGCTGGCCTTGAACTCACAAAGCTCCACCTGCCTCTGCCTTTGAGTGGTTACACAGTCAAAGCCTACTGCACCACCACCACTACCACCACCACCACCACCACCACCACCACCACTACCACCACCTAACAACCTAAACACTTAAACATGGAAACAATTTCTATCAATCAGTAAGAAATGAGCATCCTAATAAGAATGTGAACAAAGGAACACAGAAATTTCAACACAAGAAACAAATAAAAAAAAAAAAAGCATGAAGGTATAAAAGAAGGAAATCCATCCAATCTTCTAAACATGACAGACAAAACAGATGTCTTTACAGGTTAACTTCCTGGAGAAAGGCTTGTAGTTTGTATTGAAAACTAAAACATGCCCATCTTTGGAGTCAACAATTTAACATTCAAAAAGTTACTCTAAGGAAGTAAGAAAACAAATGTCCAAAGCCTTTAAATGAACAAACAAACAAATAAATAAATTCCCTGGCCCAGTCATTAAGACACTGCCAAGCATCTTGCTGCCAAAACCAGAGTTCAATCTCAGTGACCCACAAAAGCAAGTCTCTTCAGTTGTCTTTTGAATTCCACATGAACTGTAGTATGTACACACAAGCACACATGCACAAACAATAAATAAATAATAAAATTGAAAAAAAATTCATGCCAGGGGTGGAGGCACATAACTATATAATTAGTTTCAGTGCCCTGGAAACTAGGACAAAACAGTAAGTTTAAGACCTGCTTGTGGTTACACAGTCAAGACCCTATCTTAAAAAACAATAATAATAAAATTAAAGAAAGTCCTATAGTATTTTTACAGTAACTATAAAGTAACCTAAATGTCTAAGAATAGGAGATCAGTTAAGTCAGTTGCAATACAGTAAAAAAATAGGCTCAGAGGATGCTGTCAACCTGGGGACATACTGAATAATAATCTGAAGGAATATGACTAACAGTTCTTCTCTGTGCCTAGCTATATATCTACTCTTACTGATTCCATTATTATTAAGGATTAATTAATAATAATTAAAACACCAAAAGAAAAAATTTTTTTGAGACAGGATTTCTCAGTGTGGCCTTGGCTGTCCTGGAACTTGCTCTGTAGACCAGGCCTGCCTCTGCCTCCCAAGTGCTGGGATTAAAGGCATGCACCACCACCTCCCGGCTTACTAAAATAAAATATTATGATTTCTTGCTTGTTTTCTTCCATATCAATGAAAGATTCTGTTTGTTTTTTGAGACAAAGCCTCTATGTAGTTTGAGTTACCCTTAAACTCACGATCCTTCTGCCTTGGCCAACCAAGTGCTTGTACTGCAGGTGTGTACCACTAGGCTCAGCTCAACCAAAGACCACATTTGAAACCCGTTCACTTTGTTGTTTCAAGTCTTCCAACCCCAAACACTAAATACCAGTTGAAACTCCCTGATGAAACAAGCACACCAAACACAGAACACTGGGTGATGGTTGTTATAAACAGACTGAGTGGAGTAGTAGCTGGGGAATATTGCTCCATAGGAGGCTACGCATTTAAGTGGACAAGCCTTGGTTCAAGCCCCATTGCTCAAGATTGAGGAGGAAACTAACTAACTAACTAACTAAGGAGAGAAAAAACTAACACTGTAACAGTGCCTAGAACTGTGCCTTACATCAAATGCATGACATAAGGACAGGTAGCAAGAGAGGAAGAAAGGGCAGAAAGGCAAAGGAGAATAGAACCAGCAGGGTAAAGCTGCAAGCACCGACACTGAGGGATGCCACACCCATGCACTTTCCTCTGCAAACGTTCTGTCATCACAAGCCAGACCCTCAAACCATCACCCAGTCCATCTCTTTTGTAGCACACAAATCTAACAAGCTTGGTCATCCAGTGTCTGAGTACACAGAAGACTAGAAGCAGTAAGGAGTACTGCTAGTTCAGAAAGGCACACAGTTAACAGCCTCAAAGGAACAAAACCAGAAAACATCACTAACTCCCTACTCAGGGGCAAAGTGTCTCACATAAGCAAAACTCCAAGACAAGAGCAGTGGCTTTCTAGAGGCAGCACACTTCGGAAGGAAACAGCTGTACAGCAGACATTAGCTCCGCCCTCTCGGAAGCTGCGCTACACACACGTGCTTGTGGAGTCAGGGTGCAGTCCTGCAGCACTGGGCACTGCTGTTGCAGACAGGCTCAGGTGAAAGGCACTCTCCACCTACAACACGCTGCTTCTGTGGCACATCCTCTAAAGACAGGAATACATGACAAACTTCACGAAAAGCCTGCCCAAATACTAAAATGCCAGAAGCTGATAAACACCAAAGGAGCAGGAAACTTGACCCTAATGAAGAGTGTGTGTGCACACGTGGACAAACATATGCACAATTAAAAAGTAAAATGTATCTTTAAAGATGAAAAATAAAACAGCTCAATCAAAACATTTGCATATTTTAACTCAACACGGACTACAAACTAGGCTCTAGAAAGGTTTCAAATATATGCACGTCATCTTGTTTATAAAGCTGAACATTTCCTTTTCTTTACTTCCTCCCTTCATTCCTTCCTTTCTAATATACTCAAATTCCTTCATATCCCAAAAGCAATCTACTGTTATTAACATTGTTAACCAGTCACAGTAATAGACTGCACTGTGACCCGGCATCTGCTGTCCTCCACCCTCCCCGCAGAGCCATTTCACCAGCTTTGACAAAAGCTCATGTCCAAACCCTCCGAACAGAAGCCATCCTGCTGCAGGTCTCTTTCACTAGCACTCAGCACTGACTTTTATCACCTCACCCTGTCCTGACTCTACTCTCTCACTCTGCTGCTTCCCTCACAGGGTTACCATTCACTGTTGCTTGTCACTGAACTTGCAGATGTACCAGGCACTACAGCAGGCATCAGAGACACAGCAAAAAACAAGCCAGATTCCAGCTTCAGGCAGCTATAATTCTAGCAGGAGATAAATAAAAAGCAAAAACATTAGCTGATATAGAGGTAAAATAAACCTTAGTAGCTGGTGTGTGGTCCAGGAAAGTCATTCTGAGGTGAGACTGAAATGACAGAAACTAGCCAGGGGAAGAAGAAGAGGAAGAGTGTCCCAGGAAAAGGGCCCAGTCAGGCCTGTGACTAAATAGGAAACTATACAATATGCTCAAAAAAAAAAAAAAAATGTCGTAAACCTTTAATCCTAGTACTCAGGATGCAGAGGCAGCTGGATCTCTGCGAGTTTGAGGCCAGCCTGGTCTACAGAGAGGGTTCCGGGCTAGCTAGTACTACATAATAGACACCTTGTTTCAAACAAACAGACATCAAAGAAAGAGAGCCAAGGATGAATCAGTATGACTAATAAGCAGATTAAGCTGGTTAATCTGGATGTGGTGCTGTAGACTGACCTACAATCCTAGCACTTGGCTAAGGCAAAAGGACTAGTCTGAAGCTAGCCTGGGCTAGAAAAACTCAAGACAGATGGATGGCCAGACAACAGAGGGGAGTTGGGGTTGAATGCAGCTGTACTCTTCTTCGTCCATCTGTCCTACTGCTGGTCCTAAAGAGCCTGCCCTCAGTCTATACTCATTCTGCAGGCAGCTTCCCTGTAAGGCTCCACCCCACCTTCCACCCATCCTATCCTGTGGTTGTTTGACCACCGCATCCACGTCCTTCTCTAACACAGGCCACTGCTCTGGTGGCATCCTGAACTACATCCACACTGGAGCTTTGTTGGCCTTCCTGCTAAAAGGTCCCAAACTAACCAGGCATAGTGGTTCACAATTGTAATCCCAGAATTTAGGAAACTGAGGTAGGTGGATTGATGTAAGTTCAAGGGTAGCTTGAGCTAGTTACAAGTGAGTTACAGTTCAGGCTAGAGATAGTGTCTCAAAGCAAAGTAAAACAAAACAAGGCATCCCAAGATATGTCACTGCCTTTCTTTTGAACACTATTTTTACTTTTTAAAAATATTTTTATTATTTTTTACCAACAACAATAACAACAAATTCTATTGTAACTTAGCATCTGCCTTCTTCCCATGGAAATTAAGGAGTGAATTATATACATGGGGAGGCAGGGTCTGTGTAGGTGAGTGCTAGGAACTAAACCCTGTCCTCTGCAAGAGCGATTTGTGCTTATCCATCTCTCCGCCCATTATCACTATCACCAATACCATCATCTGCCTGGCCACGTAAGCCAGAAACCCAAGCTCCAGCTCCTCACTCTCTTCTCTCTCATCACCTAATGATTAACACTAATTGTTCTAAGTTTCTGGGAAAGAACCAGAAAAAAGTGAGAAAAATAAATACAAAAGAATCTTTCACCTCCACTAAGAATAATTCCCAGTATCCATAGCCCAAACACAAGGCAAGCCACAGCTAATATTTCAATTCAGGAATGGTGTCTTAATCCCAGCTACACAGGTCTGTCCCTTCAATCCAATCAACCTTACCTCACCCTCTCCCTCTCAAGTTGCCTCAACAGAAATTCTAGAACTTCAAAACAAATGAGATAGAAAAAGCCTTCGGGATCGGGATCATCTACAAACTCAGAGAGGAGGAGAGGATGCCCTAGACGGCTAGAATGAGCCGACCACCCAGTTCCTGGCCTCATAGAGTTGTCTGGTCATATCCTATGAACCAACCCTAAGACTTGACTGTAGACTCTGAAAGCATCCCATCACGTCAGAAATCACCCTGTAATTTCTAAGTAAGGAAACAGCCACTTAAATAATGCATCTATACTTGCTCTGAGCTATGCTTTCAAAGCTTCAAAGCAGAAAGACTTCATTCACCTTTTGAGAAAAATCTTCATCACAAAAAAAAAAAAAAAAAAAAAAAAAAAAAAAAAAAAGGGAAAAAAAAAGTTTTACAAGTGAATTGCCACAACAGGTCAGATAGCCTTATAGAGCCGAAGCTCAGCAGGCAAGCTGCTAGCCCAGGCTCACTGTTGATCCTCTTTCCATTTCCTTCTGGCAGCCCCAGGAACAAGAGCAATGTGTGCCGTGCTAGGGGCTGCAGTCACTGAGTTCAGATGCTACCTGTCTAACTCCATGCTAATACTCAGCTGTTCTTCAGTGTTAGTCCCTTCCATCTCCACAACTAATCCCCGCTCTCTTCCAGGGCCCCACTCCCTTCCCTGTTACACCTAGAGCAAATCTAAGTGCTACTTCTTGCCCCCATGACCACTACCACAAATGCAGACTGAGCACCACAGTTATAATTTACTGCAGGTCAATACTCAACAGGAAATGAATAGAAACATATCCCTTTCTTAAAGGTGCTTTCAGTAATGTTTGAATTTTATACCTGGCCTAGTCTTCAACTCTGTAGTGTAGCTTCAGAGTTTTAGAGTTCCTTTGTACAGTTAAGATACTTACATCTCTGCTCTTGAGATGAATAGTGCCAGGGGGCCACAGTTGAACCCATCCATGAAGGATTTCTATGACTTTCTGGAAGATGTTCCATTTTGCTTTGCATTTGTTATTCCTCAACTTTACTAGAACTACAGTCACCAAGTTCTAATCACTGTAAAGCTCCTCAGCATAGATCTGTCGTGTTATTGGACCAGGGTTACTGCAAGGAGAGGCTATATCTCACATCTAGTTCTGCCTGGCTGCCCCCAAGTTGGATCTATCCGAATTTTCATTCAGCTAATTTGTTCCCCTAGTACCAACTGTTACATTGTTAAATCAGGAAAGTCTTGATTTGGATACAAATTAACTTACAGCCCACACTCTGGTCCTAAAGACATGATTATCTAATACTTTAAAGTGGATACAAATTAAATAGATAAAGCACAAAACAAAAACCCTCAAAGATTACGGGCCCCACACAGTCATCATCACTACCAGCGAGAATGACAGACACTCATGATTTCAATGGCTGAATGGGGAAGAGAAATGTATCCCAATACAAGGGACACTGAGGTAGAGGCATTGGCAAGAGCTCAATCCTGGTGTAGGATGGTCATTTCAGCTACTAAGCAAGCTGAAGGAGGCAGAGCCCAAGATCTACGCCTACCTCGGCTATCCAGTGAGCTCAAAACCACCCTAGGCAACTTAGTAAGACATCTCAAAAAGAAGCCTGAAGGGTTGTAGATACATTAGTTAGCAAGCATAAGGTCCTGAGTTTGATCCCTAGAGCCCACATTTTAAAAAGCAGAGCATGGTGAAAAGGGTTCATAATTCCAGTGGAATGGAGACAAGCAGACCCCAGGGCTTGCTGGCAGCCAGCTTAGCCCACTTGGTGAGCTCCAGACCAATTACAGACTCCAACTCTAAACAAACAAAAAAACAAACAGGTGGTGTTGGAAGGATGACACCCAAAGTTGAACTAGTAACTCCACACATATGCATACGCCAACACATCTGCACATGTGCACATGCACACACAGGTAGCATGTGACCCATACTTGTAATCCAGGCACCTGGAACATGGAAGCAGGAGGATCAGATTCAAGTCACCTGCAGCTGCATAATAAACTTGTCTAAAAGAAAACAAAACAAAGTTGGGTGAGGAATCTATTTCAGTTGGTAGAGTACTTCCTAGAATACACGAAGTCCTGGGTTTAATCCCCAGAACTATATAAACTGGCCATGATGGTACATACCTGTGACGTAGAGGCAAAGCTAGAGTCATCCTCAGCTACACGTGGGGTTAGAAGTTAGCCTAAAGTACAAGTGATGCGCGCGCGCGCGCGCGCGCGCACACACACACACACACACACACACACACACACACACACACACACAAGCTGAGGCTGGGAAAATGGCCCAGCAGTTAAGAGCGATCCCTACGCTTGCAGAAGAAGGGCTTCAGTTCCCAGCAGACCATGGCAGCTTATATAACTCCAATTCCAAGGGATCCAGTGCCCTTTTCTGGCCTCTCTGGGCATTAGGCTACACAAAGCACACTTATATACAGGCAGATAAAACACTCATACACACAAAATAGATAAATAAATCTTTTAAAAAAAGAGTTTTAAAGGAGTTGGGATATAGGTCAGTGGCAGCATTTGCCTACATGCATGAAGCTCTAGGTTCGATCTCAAAGAGCTAAACTAATGATAAAGGGAACAAGCAAGATCAAGCAGGCTGCCATGCTGTCAACATTCCTGACATAGATGGTTCTGGGAAGAGAGGGAGTCAGATCATCAAGCGTCTCTCTTTCCTCATACAGGGCTTATGGATGTATATCAAACACCAGCTCTGCCAGGTTATATTAATACACAGCAAAACAAATATTCCCTCAGGAAAACAAACTTTATACAACCAAATATTAAGAATTACTTATTCAGAGACTGCTAACCAAGAACATGCCAGGCCTATGCTAAGTGCTCTAGATACATTCTTTCAGCTAATCTTATAAAAACCACCCAGTTTTTGAATTTTAAGAGAAAAATAGATTTTAGGAGTCAGCCAACATCACAGGGATGACCTAGGATTCCAGCAAAGAGCAGCCTACCGCTACTGTCCATGTTTGTGACCTCAGTCAGTCCCCATTGTGCTAGCCAAGGTGCAAAGGAAAACACAGAGGCAACCCCTCTACTTCAGCAGGGCAGGGGAGGATAGAGCATTGGAAATCAAGCTTTCCCAATCACTGCTATGCAATATACACTCTCTGGCCAAGCCAAGATTTTTCCACAGTCAAATGGCCTAATAGAATCATATCTTCCAGTACAACCCTCACCAACCTGTCATCACTCCACCCCGCATCAAAGTTTCCAGAATGTTAAAGAGAAGGGGACAAAGGCCTGAAGAATAGGGTTAGGTTACACCTGGGGAAAACTAAGCAAGTTTAAAAACTTGTGATAGAAGCAACACTTTCGGCCCTGGCCAGATGAGCCAGAGACCAACCACCTTCCCCTACACAGCCCACAAGACCCCAGAGTCCTATCTCTTCCCTGTCCACATAGGTACTGGTCGTCACCTAAACCTCCTTTTCACAGGAGTACCAAAAACACCATCATCCTTCCTTCACACCATCAGTCCCAGGGCAACAGCTCTGAATGACCTTGTACACAGGCATCAAGCAACTGGCACAGCCGTGGACTGCTTTCATTGATATTTTAGATCCCTGTAATCCCAGTTGATAATCTGGCGTCAATGTCGTGTTCGGCCCTCACAACAACATAGGGATGCCATCAGCGATAACCTCTCAACTTCTCAGAAGTCCTAAGTAACGCTCCAGTTGGCACTGCTGTCCACTGTCTGTCTGCCAACGTTAATCCAACCTAAGGAGGAAAATGGCCGCTCAAGCTGATTCAACCATATCTGAACTCACACGAAACCCCAAGGTATTAAGAACAATTTTTTAAATTACATTATTTTTTCTGTATATATGTGGGCAGGTTAACCAGCTCACTGCATGTGGAGGTCAGAGACAACTTGTGTGAGTTGATTCTTTCCCTCCACCACATGAGTCTGGGGGTCGAGCTCAGGTAGTCAGGATTGGCAGAGAACATCTTTATCTGTTGAACCCACCATGCTGGCCCAAAAATTCCCAAGTTTTTATTATTTCTACTTTGTTTTAGCTGAGACTTGCCCTTTGGCAGGGTGAAGACCTAATTCAAAATGACTCCTATTTGTCATAATAGGACAGGTATGTGTATTTCTGTCATTTAGTAGGATATGATAGAGTATTTGCCTACAACTCATAAAGCCCTAGTTCACTCTCCACTAGAAAAACCCAAAATAAACCCTCAACAAAGAATTATTGAACCCTCAAATCTCACTACTACCATGGCAGCACAACACGGCGTGGTGACCAAGGTGGTAAGAGAAAACTGGTGTGGCTCAGAAGTACGTAATGCATTCGACTTCAGGTGAGGGGTTCTTAAATAATTCAATAAACTTTCTTAGAATCAATAAACCAGCAGCTTTTCCTATTCTTTTTAAAACTCTTAGTTCTCTGCATAAACTAAGCTCTTATAGGAATAAGCTAGTAACCACACAATAGTAAGACCAGTCTTAGAAGGTCCTTGATGAAGTCAGTGGTAACAGTATCCTAATACTCACTAATACGGATTTAGAACTTAAACTTTCTCTCCAAATCTTTCCATCTCAGTGCTGCAGTTTGAAAGTGTTCCTCCAAAGTATGTATGTTGGGTTCCAGTCACCAGGATGGTGGTACAAAAAAGTGAGGCCTTTAGGAGATGAGTCTCAAGGGAAAGGTCCTTAGAAAGGAGATGAGTACCCTTAGGGGTGCCAGAAAGTTGTTCTGTCCATTCCTCCCTATGAGGAAACATGGCAAAGCAAGCAGTTCCCAGAAGAGAACTCTAGCCAGAAATCTACCATGCTGCCACTCTGCTTGTACATCTCTAGCCTCCAGCACTGAGAAATAAACTGTCCTGCTTACAAGCTACCCAGTTTACAGAATTCTGTTACAGCAACCCAAAGAGACTTAGACAATGGGTATCCCTAAAATACTGTACAAGTATCCCTGGCTTAAAAAGCTCACAAGGAGGTCTGGAGAGATAGCTTAGTGGTTAATAGCCCTGACTGCTCTCCCAGAGGCCCTGAGTTCAATTTCCAGCAACCACATGGTGGGTCACAACCATCTGTAATTGGATCCAATGACCTCTTCTGGTGTGTCTGAAGATAGCAACAGTGTAGTCATATACAAATAGATAAACAAACGGTTTAAAAAGCTCACAAAGAGGTTTACTTGAGAAAGGCATACAGAAAAGGTAAAGAGTGTTACGGAAGGTGCCATGCCAAGGGCATCTATCTGTTACTGAGTGCAGGATGTGTCTACAGTAGGGTGTACCGTCTACTGGCGCTCCTCCCTTGAGGAACCCTGCTTAGGAAACACCTCTAGTTCAGCTGGATGTGCTCTCGTCTGCCCTCTGCAAGGTGGAGATAAGTACTTTCCATCTCCTGAGGAACACCACTCTGGACCAGTGCTCTTCAAATAGTATGTCTGAGACAACCCACTGAGGTACAGATAGCAAAGTACACTTTCATTTATATTTATTCTCCTCACAGAAAATAAGATTGTCAAGAAAAAGGCAGCCCAAAAACTATAAAGAATATTTGCAAATCTTCTACTTGAAAAGATTAATACCCAGAATGCAGAGATTTCTTAAGCAAATAAGTAAACAATTGATTCAAAAAATGACCAAAGGACTTTAATAAACATTTCTTCAAAAAGATACACAGATAGATAATAAGCACATGAAATGTTCAGCATCACTAATTATTTGGGAATTGCAAATCAAAACTATAATAAGACAACATATGTAACACCTATTAAGCCAGTTACCATCGCAAACAGAAAATAAAGCCAGGCCCAGTGGCACAGGCCTGTACTTTCAGCTCTCAGAGACAAGGGAGAGTTCAAGGTCACCTTGGGTTACCCTGTCTCTAAAATAACAATAATACTGGACATAATGGTACAGCCTTTAATCCAGCTCTAGGAGGTAGAAACGGGGGGCAGATCACTTTGAATCCACCTGTAAGTTTGAGACCAACCTGGTCTCAGCTACATTCCAAGCCAGATTGGCCTACATGAGACTTTGACTAAAACGGTAAAAACAAAAACTGGGGCTGAAGCGATGGCTCAGCAGTTAAGAATGCTTGCTTTTACAGAGGACCAGAGTTCAGTTCCCAGTACTCACATGAGATGGCTCACAACTCCTGTAACTATAGCTCTACCAGCACTACGTATACATGGCATACATTCACATACACACACACACACACACACACACACACACACACACATTCACATACACACACACATTCACACACACACACACACACACATTCACATACACACACACACACACACACACACACACGGCACACATTCACATACACACACACACACACACACACACACACATTCACATACACACACACACACACACACACGGCACACATTCACATACACACACACACACACACACACACACGGCACACATTCACATACACACACACATACACACACACACACACACACACGGCACACATTCACATACACACACACACACACACACGGCACACATTCACATACACACACACACACACACACACACACACACACGGCACACATTCACATACACACACACACACACACACACACACACGGCACACATTCACATACACACACACACACACACACACGGCACACATTCACATACACACACACACACACACGGCACACATTCACATACACACACACACACACACACGGCACACATTCACACACACACACACACACACACACACATGGCACACATTCACATACACACACACACACACACACACGGCACACATTCACATACACACACACATACACACACGGCACACATTCACATACACACACACACACACACACGGCACACATTCACACACACACACACACACACACACATGGCACACATTCACACACACACACACACACACACACACACACGGCACACATTCACATACACACACACACACACACACACACATACACACACGGCACACATTCACATACACACACACACACACACACACACACACATTCACATACACACACACACACACACACACACACGGCACACATTCACATACACACACACACACACACACACACACGGCACACATTCACATACACACACACATACACACACATTCACACACACACACACACATAAATAAAATCAAATCTTTAAGATAAAACTACCAACAGAGTCACTAAGATCCTTGGGCACTATAGATAGCATGTAAGACTTTAGGGTCTCTACAGGACACAACATGACAATCTCTCAAAGACCTGAGACGAGGATCATGGGAGGCCCAAAAGGATGACTCAGCACACAAAGATGCTTGCTGCCAAGCCTGACAACCTGAGTTCCGTTCTTCGATGCCACGTAGTAAAAAAAGAAAAACAGCCCCTACAAGTTGGCCTCTGACTTCCGAACATGCACTGAGATGGGTGTACAACACATACATACACACGCACACTAACTTACACATATATATACACACACTAACTTAAAAAAATGTTTAAAAAAATTTACATGACCCAGCAATTCTATGTATATCCCAAAATAATTCAATGCAGTGCCTCAAAGAAAAGTTTCCCCATCCACGTTCATGACTTCACTACATAAAGGTGGGATCAATTCACTAGGCCATCAACAAATGAATAAGCAAGTAAAACGTGAAATATATGCACAACAGAGTATCACTGAGCCTTAAAAAAAAAAAAAGAGTAAACTACAACATGGATGAACCTTGAAGACTTTATGCTAAGCAAATAAGCAAGTTACAAAAAGCAAACAGTCTATGGTCACACCAGAAGTACACACAAGTATTTGTCAAAGTAAGGGACAGAAAGGAGAGAAAGGGAGCTAAGTTAGGTGCACAACTTCCACCTCACAAGACAAAAGCATACGGAGGAAGACGGTGTGGTGGCTTTAGTCTATGAAGGCAGGGAACACCAACCAACTGCGCACTCGGTTATGAGGGCAGAATTTGCTAGGAACACTTTTTTATTATTATGTTGTTCTGGTTTTTTTTGTTTGTTTGTTTGTTTGTTTTTTTGGTTTTTTTTTTTTTTTTTTTTTTGAGACAGGGTCTCATTATGTAGTTCTCACTGCCAAAACTCACAGAGATCTGCTAGTCTCTGTCCCAGAGTACTGGAATTAAAACACACATGACAACACCCTGCCTGCTAGGTGTGCTTTTACAACAATCCAAAAGAGAAGAAAAACAAACAAAAAGCCCTGGACATGGTGGTATGACTCCCTATTATTCCAGCACTGAGAAAGTGAGCGGGATGATCAGGAGTTCTAGGTCATCCTGAGCTACTTAACAAGTTCATAGTCAGCCTTGACTATAAGAGACTGTCTAAAATAAAAAATGAAACAAACAAAAAACTAAGATTTTTATCTTTATTAATATGTAATGAGTAATGCCTAAAGCCAGTGCTCCCATTCACTCCGTTGTCTCACACTATAAGGCAGTGGTGGCAGCCCTCACCCACTGGGAGAAATGTGCTTCATGTGGGTATGGGTAAGTGGGTTTACAAATCACGCTGTTTTAAATGAATTAGCCTCATAAAACAGAGAGGCGTAACAAGATTTTCTGGAACCCTTGGACTAAGGCAGCACGGGCATGATGAGCAACAGCACGGGAGCCCACCACTTCCCTCTGCTGTCCTCTCTATCAGGTAAGCTACAAAACGGAACACAGCCATGGCTTATAAAACAGCTCACCTAAACCCTGCCATCGTTCAGAAGTGACTGCACACACTGTGCTGCTGCTGAAGCTCACCTTAAGTATGCACCGAACTTTCAGAAAGTATCAAGTGACAGCAGGACAGGAGCATGACTTCCAAGTCACAGAGATGAGGGAAGGCATACTGTAATGTAACTCCTATTCTCCACAGCTTTAGAGACCACTGACCTAAACCTACACCAACCAACAGCACTTTCTGTGATGAGAAACTATCGGTCCTGTCTGCAACTGTAAGCACTAATCACAGGTGGCTTTTCAGCAACTAGCACTTAGCTAGTGTATCTCAAGAGTTAAGTTGTTATTTTGTTTAATTTTGGATAATTTAAACAGCTATCTCTAGTTGAGGGTACTTTATCAGACAGCACATCCATAGGCCACAATTAGATTACAGCCTCAGTCTCAAAATGTACATCTTGTCTTGGGTCATGTTATCCCTTCTGCCTAGAATGTTTTCCTGATCTTGTCTATCTGGTAATAAACTCTCGTTTTTCAAGACATACCTTAAATGTCACTGTTTAGGTTTCTTTCCCTAGCTACTCACCCCTCACAAGATAACTGCCCTCACCCTTTCACAGGCTCCATTTCAATATCTACAGCAATTTCTCCCATGTCTCAAGATGATGACTGAGTTCCTGAAGGCAGATACCTGTGCACAGCATCTGCTCAGCAACACTCACAGGGTAAGCATCTCCAGGTCACACCATAATCAGTCCACCTACAACTCAGCTCAGAAAAGTAGACTGCACCTAGGGCTTGCTACTTCGCTGGCTAATACTGCTTTTTTTTTTTTTTTTCCCGAGACAGGGTTTCTCTGTGTAGTCCTGGCTGTCCTGGAACTCACTCTGTAGACCAGGCTGGCCTCGAACTCAGAAATTCGCCTGCCTCTGCCTCCCAAGTGCTGGGATTAAAGGTGTGCGATACCAACACCGGGCCTAATACTGCTTCTTGAGCAGGCTCAGAAGGCACCTGTTCTAGAGCAGCACAGTGGTGGACACTGGTCCTGGTCCCAAGTGTCCACTTTCAAATACTACAAGTTAAAATACATTTTCGGTTGTTTTAATGTTTACAAAGCCACCCGTCATCTTAGCTCCTGAGGTACAGTAGCTGCCTCCCCATGTATTCTCCCACCTGAAGCCCATGTGCTCCTGTTTCATCGCTCACTAAATGAGCTTGACTTTGTCAGAAAGACCAAAGGAGAGGCTCTGACCATAGCAACTGCAGATCCTGGACTTCACTTCTCAATTCTGGATTTGGTTATATTTAGCAAAGCTATAAGCGTCATCCTGCCCAAAACCAGGAAGACACCATTCACAAACCACCCCCTGAAAATCTGCATTGCCTGTAAAAACCAAGACTTCCCAGCAGGCAAAGTCATCTGTAACAAGACAGATCAAAGTGGTATCTGTGTCAAGAAAGAGACTCAGGAACAGCTAACTAGTCTCTCTGCCTGGTGCTCAAGGGTGTTCAATAGTCCCCAGGAACTATTTCTTCCCTTTCTCATCTGCTCTAGTCAAACATGCTACCTGCCCTGTGCATCCTTCTCTTGACACCGGTAACCTTGCACCCACAACACCCCCACCACCACCACCACCACCTGCCTGCTTCTGCTTGACTTCTTCTTGACACTCTGAGACACTCCTTTTACACATTTTACTGTGCCTTACCACATGGCTAGGGCACCACAGTAAGGGGGCGAGTACATACTTGTAGCCTCCTGATAGTTCTTCAAAAAGCATAGAGCCACTGAAGGAAGTGAGCAGCAAACACATCCAAATATATCCTGGGGAGCAAATATACAAGAATCTCTTTCTATCCCACCTCCAAATACACACACCCTGGGCTTCCTTTCCTTGAGGCTGGAAGGAAACTTGTACCAAAACAGTGACATCACACCAGTCAGTATTCCTGACCTCACCTTCCATTTCACCACTCCATATTGTTGCACATGCCATCCCCTCTACCTGGGAGGCCTCTGGTAACAGGACTGGAACACTTGCTGAGTAACTGCCACCTATTCAAACCGCCCCTTTCTCCCTATCACCTTTGAACTACAGGACACTTATTCCAGGGTTACTTGTAATTTATTGGTCTCAGTACATGACACATCCAGCTTTTTTCTGGAACCTAATACAGTGCTTGCCATGGAAAAGCACAAATAAATGGTTCACCAGATGAATGCATACATGTACTACCAAGACATTTAAACTATGTGTTATATGTGAGCCGGGGAGGAGAAGTTGCACACACTTTGAAGCCTTTCTACCTTGTTCTGCAGAAAGGGGGAATTAGGGAAGCTTCTGACAATCTTGGTTCTCATCAGCCCCAGAACTGGATTCTTTTTGTGCAGGTGAGTATGTTCTGTGGAGCCTGCTAGTCCACCTTCTGCAGAACTGATACAGCTCTGGAATGCCACCTTGGGCACAGCAAGTATCCAATATTTATTTACTGTTTAAACTTTAGATATAAGGCTTTATAAAGCCAAGGAGTATGACAAAATTACTGTGTCTAAGCAATGCTCTAATTTCCCCAATGAGCTCAGTCTAGAAGCTTAAGCCAAGTCATCCCTTGCTATCACATGCCTATTAACTCAGACATGGTCTATCATCTCCTACAGGTAGCTACACTAAAAAAACACTCAGCCTAGAGATGCTCACATCCCTCTAATTCATGACTGAGGCTGACCTTCCTCCAGGACTAGTAGAGAGCCAGTCTAGCAAGGCTGCCACTGCTGCTGTCGCTGGAGATGGCAGCCCAGCAGTCCCCTCTTCTCCAGCACCTGATTCCTGGAGTTCTGGCAGTCTCTTACTATGAAGCACAGACCAATACCCACTGGGGAAAAGAAAACTGTGAACATGATGTGGTGATAATCAGGTCTGCGTTTGAAAACTTCCACTGTCACCACCCTACAGCCTGACCGCTGCCTGGGGCACGTGGTATATAACTCTATCACAGCAACTCTGGCTGGAACTGGTGGACAGGTCAGAATCTGAGGGCTCGGAAAAGGGAAGCTAGGGAAGAGCTACTGCTACCCAAACAATACTGCAAAGAGCATCTGACTCATCCCAAACAGGAGCGAGGACACTACCTTACACTGTCCCAGTCAAACCAGCCTTCACCTGTTCCCCACTCACCTTTAACTCTACATACACTGAGTAAATAACGGCTACCATTTATTGAAAGTGTAAATTCCTTATATACACTGTCATCAACAAGTCCTCAACACCATCCCACAGGGCGGGGGAACTTGAACTTTAGCTTATGTCAGAGTCTCCCCAGAACTTGTTAAAACTTCCATACCTACAACCTACAGAGCAATGTGTCAGAGAGATCTTCATTTCTAACAAGCTCTCCTGTGGAATATTTTGACCTAAGTTGAGTAACTGTTAAAGAAAAGAAAGAGAAAAAGAAAGAAAGAAAGAAAGAAAGAAAAGGAAAAGGAAACAAAGATTCAGAGGGCCAGCAAAACGGTTGCCCAAGAAAAGAGACTTGTCACAAAAGTCTGATAATCTGATTCTATCCCCATGTAAAGGTAGAAGGAGAGAGCTAACATCTCAGTGCTGCCCTGACTTCTACACACTGTGGCACATGCACACACAAGCACGTGTGGCAGCATGCACGCACAGTAATAGTAATAGTAGTAGTAATAATAATAAATACTTCTTAAAACAGATCCAGGAAATGGTGAGCTTGCTCAGAGAATACACACACACACACACACACACACACACACTATGTAAAATGTTTAAAAACAAAAGCTATAGGATCTGTGGGCATAAGCACACTGCTACATGTACAAACGTATTTCCTACATTGACTGGCAGTCTTCTAAAGGCAGCCATCAGGACTAGGATGTAGCTCAGGGTAGAGCCACCTGACTACCATGCTCAAGACAAGCAAGGTCCACAGCACCTCAACGAAGTTGACTGGCTAATTAAAAAGGCACACATCATACTTTAGAGTTTATATCTCTTACCCCTTTCAAACCTCAGTGGTGTCATTCAACTCAGTAGTGCAACATAAATACTGACTCTTCCATATCCACACACGTCAAAGGCCACACGTGAAGCTCAATCATAGCCAAAAAATGTGCCAGACCAAATTTTAAATGCTGCACTCAGGCACAGCCTCAGCCCATACTGACACCACACGGGCTAGTCCATAAAACACGTCTTAGCCCGCTAACACTGAGGGATCCTAAGGACCAGATCTGCAGCTACTGAAGCCTAGTTTACTCATGGTGACACTAATGAGCCCGTCACTCACTGTCCATTTTCTATCTCTTCAAACAGCTCTGAAATTCTAACATCTGGTTAAACATCATGTCCCCAGAGCCTAGCCCAGAACTTGCCACACCATAAGCACTGTGTGACTGTCGGCTGAATGAATAAATGAATGAATGGACAGTTCTGAGCCCTAAGTTCTACTTTTTAAAATATCAGAATGCACAATGTGCAGCTCTCAGGATGAATTCCATGGAAGCCTAGAAAACAAAGGCTGATTTTGTGTTTTCTCTTTCCCACCACTCTTCCAAGACTCAGAGAATAAGCAAAGCTTAGGGCAACACGTGACAAGACAACATCCTAGTTGAAAAAAATGTTCCTGGGCTCTGAGGCCATCCTCCTGATCCTCCTCCCCTGCCCCCTCCATCCCTTCTCTCTCTCTCTCTCTCTCTCTCTCTCTCTCTCTCTCTCTCTCTCTCTCCACCCACTGCAGTCAAGGACTTTGGCTACAGGATAAGAGTCAGCTCAGATTCCAAGGTACAGATCTGGCAGCAGACATAGAAGCATCTCCCACCCTGCACCAGAGTCTCAAGGAAAGGTTCAGAAAGGATTGTTACTCAGGCCCAGATTAAGTGCAGTCAGAACAATGCTAAGAATGGAGGGAAAAAAAAAAAAAAAAACAAAAAAAAACAGTAATCTCACAAGGAAATTATCAGATATCTCTTCAAAATTGTGCTTTTTACATACAGGCTTCAATGTATCCTCAGAAACCCAGCCTTGCTGGGTCAAGTACTTATACAAACTAAGTCAAACAGAGCTTTCGCCTCTTCCCACCCACCCGTCCCCCACCCTACAACACTCACCATGACAGGCATTTCCTAGGCCCAGGTAGGGATCCTTTCTTCAACCTCAGCTTGCAGAAGCCTCCTTTTCAAAGGGGCCTCTTAGCTCTCATTCTTCCTTCCCTAGCTAATAAACTATCCCTCCCTACCACCATGTTGCCTTCACTGAGGCCTCCCCCATAGCCAACCCCTGGCAGTCTGTAACGCAACCTACAGCAGGCTGGTCCTATCCAATTAGTTTAAATTGCTTCATGCCAAGGAAATTGCTGCTTTTATTAAAAATAAAAGCACACTAAGCAGGCAATGAGCTGTGAAAAGTATCAGTCTGGCATAATTATGAAGGTCGAGGTTAAGGTTACCAAAGGAACACTCAAAAGATTTCCCTAAAGCCTGGGGCATAAAAATATGTACCTGCATGAATACAGATAGACAAATGAGCACACACCAAGAGAAACCACACAACATCCTCTCCAACTGAGAGAAAACTAAACCAGAGCCAATCTTAAGTCATTCTTAGTAGAAACTAAAAGGGGAAAAGAGGCCTAGGCGACTGAGTTCACAACAATCTGATTCGCTTCTTATGATTTTATCTTACCTACATCCTGGGGACCTCATTGCAGTTGAGTAAAGAAACAAATCTAATCAAAACACCAAAAAATGCATTCCTATCCCCACAAAAATCCTCTCTGGATACCTGCTTATAGAAATGGGAAAGTTGGGTGCGAGAAGCCCCTCTCTCCTTTAAGATTTCTCCCCATTCCCACCCTTCAGCCTCCGCATCAGAATATAAAGTTTCAGGGAAATGGTAAGACCACCACCCTGCATTTGATGTCATTTATACTTCACACATACGTTTTCTTATAGGATCCGAATAATTCATTCAAAGGAGATTTCTCCACGTGACCCCCCCCCTCCATAAAAGGCCACTGAGGTAAACTATTTGGGCAATACTGCCCCCCAAGCCCTGTCAATTCCCAGTCTGAGTTTTAATTCTCTCAAGGACAATGACTCGAAAGGAAAGCGCGGGGGGGGGGGGGGGGAAGGGAGGGTCAGTTGGTCAAAACCCATTCATACAACTAGAAAACAGAGTCTTGCCACATCAGCACAGGAATTTAATTCACCGCGCACTGGCTTCCTAACATACCTTCCGCCAACACCTCGTCCACGGTGACCTGCTGCCTCCCGATGCCGAAGACCCTTCCGATGTAGCCACTGCCCAGGCCTGAGCTGCTGCCCCCTCCTCCGCTGGAGCCTGAACCCAGGCCAGAGCTCCCCTGCTCTCGCCTGGAGTCGAAAAACTTCTTCATCTTTCCAATACGAAACGCCAAGGCAAAATGCCGATGGTTTCTAGGTTCGTATTTGTTGTAAAGACAAGAGATCTAAGGATTTCTTCTCCGGTTTCAGCCCTGAGGAGAGCCACGGGAATCCGGCCGTGGGGTGGGGGCTGAGGGACGGCGCCTGCAGGAATATACTGTCAATCGCGCGGCGGGTCCCCTCCTCCTCGGGGAGCGATCGTTTAAGTTTAAACCTGCGATGACAGAGGCAGAGAGAGGATGAATCAGTAACACACTCCAGAGCCTAACTGCCAGGTCCTAGGGGAAGCAAAGGCCGTCATCCAGAGGAAACACTGCGTGCATTTTCTTCAGGAAAGCCCAGGAAACGCACCGGCCCCCTGCCCGGACCCCCACCCCGGGCCCCGGACACCCACTAGCGGCCGCTCGGCGGCGAGCCCAGCTACCAGCCCCGCGACATGGCCACAGCCGCCGGCCTGCGACGCGAAGGAGGCGGCGCTGCCGCAGAGCCGGGGCCGCTTCGGCGCCCGCCCGCCAGCTGATCCCCGAGCGCCGCGCTGAGGCCGCCCCTCCCCCGCGCGCGCGCCCGTCGGCTCCGACCACCCACCCGGAAGTGACCTGCCACCGGAAGTGCTTCTCAGAGCTGCGCAGCCCCTGCTCAGGACCGTCTCGGGTGCACTAGCTGTAGCTACAGAGCGAAAGAAATCGATGGCAAGAAGGGGACCAGAGAAGGGGCACTAGGGACAGAGATACTTGGAAGAGAACGTTGCTGGAGTCCGGGCGCTGAGCACCCTGGGAAGGGTAGTTCAGTGTAACGTAGCATCTGGACTACAATTCCCAAGATGCCCTAGGAGCGAGCGCAGCTTCGGACGCCGGCTCCAGGGTCTGGAGGCGATAGTAGGGTGGTGCAGAAATGAGGCTTCGGGTATTTAAATACATCCGGTAAAGTCACCAGAGACTAGTTTTCCAGCTGCACGTACCGCTCTCTGGAGCCATTTTATCTATGGCCTGGCCTTATGGACCCAGGCACTCTGGGAATTGTGGTTTCACACGAGTCCGGACTGACACCTGAAGGACGCGGCTTAACTGCCTCGCCCCAGTTGGGATTGGGAGTTCCCTGACGTCATGGGAGCGGAGGTACTGAAGGCTTGGGGTCTGGGGAGAAATGGGTATGATGCCAGCAGGGAGCCGAGCGGAATCTCGGTGCTGAAGAAAGCAAAGCTGGTGTCTTCCGGTCCCCGACCACGATGAGAACTCTCTGAGAAGCCCCAGAGTCGAAGAAGGAACTGCGGGAGACCCAGTACACGGAGCACCTAGGGACCAGGGTACAGTCCATCGTTGGGCTCCACCCCAATCCACAGCTCTCATCCGACCCAGACTTGCCGGGTCCTCACCAGACATATTCACGCGGGAACATTAGACATACCTACTGCTTTCTCTTCCAGAATCTTTCACTAGAAGATGCTGTGTTTACTAAGAAGATGCTTGGTGGGGATAGAGTACCGGGCTGTGTGATTGGCACCTGTCAAATGCTGAGGATTTGGAAAGGAATTGAGATATCTGCTCCTAGATTGCCTCACAGAGGATAGATATTGATGTCGTGCCAAATCCCTGCCTCCCTTGTCCCCTCCCCCAAGAAATACATTTTTCCCCTCTTCTTTGAGTATAGGTTATTTTTCTCCTCCGCCAGCTCTCCACACTTCTTAAAGATGTACCCACCCTCTTGCAGTTCATCCCAGAATTTCTACTTCAGGCACTTGAGGAAGATCTAGAAGGATGCCCCCAGGAAATAAAAAAGATGGTTCTTGATTAATCTGAGTATTGAGCCGGGCCGAGCTGGCAGTGGCTGTTTCGGTTTCTTGGTTCATGTGGTGCCATAGCCATATAACTCCCCGGAGAGAGATAGCATCTTTCCTTCTGGAGACAGCCAGCATTGCCACCTCAGTTCACACAATCCTGCAGCCACCTTAAGGGTGAGACTCAGCACCTGCTGAGCATCCCCTCAGCTCAGCCCACGGGTGTGTTCTCCTCACCTTCCTTAAAAGGCTTGATTTCTGTCTAAAGAAGCTTAGTGTGTATCTTAAAATAGATAGGAAATCTTATTGGGCTTACAGACCCTCATCTTTCTCAGCACCCATTAATTTTGACCGACTTTTAAAGAATCTGTTAGTTAAGCCCTGTTACCTTATCAGGTTTTACTTTTCTTCACTTTCCTGGTACAGCCCAGGTTTGCCCAAATCTCAAGCTTCGATTCAGATAGTCAAGTTTTCCAGTAGGAGTAAGGCAGCTTACTCCCATTGAATAATATGCATTTATTAGGTACTCAACCTGGATGAAAAACCACTGTTTAACAGAAGGGGGCTGCAGCAATCATTCCTATGCATTTATTGGTGGGGGGAGGGGAAGAGAGAGAGAGAGACTGACTGACTGACTCTGAGAGAGTCTTACTTTGTAATTTGGCTGGCCTGGAACTCTCTTCATAGATCAGGCTGGCCTCAAACTCATAGAGAACTGCCTGCCTCTGCCTCCCAAGTGCTGGAACACACTTTTTTTTTTTTAAAGTATAGCTTGATCATAAACTGAGCAAAAATACTTAAGTGACTAATAGAAGACTAAAGCTATTGTTTTTCATCTTTTTAGAGACTAATATTAACAGCAGTTATAACTCGATGTTCTAGTTTTGTATGCATTATTTAATCCTCACAGCCACCTATGGAACAGAGTACTATTTTTAGATGGGTTTAAAGGTGAGGAGCTGAAGCACAAGGTGGGCAATAAGCACAGAACCGCACTGGCAGCAGCTAACAGCACCAGGGTTCAAGCCCAAACAGTTTGGCTTCTAAACCCAAGCTGTCTACTTAGGAGGAGGAAACTGACTAAAAGCCTCGAGCATAAGTAGGAATCTATGTGGCTCTCCCCAGCTTTGACCATAGAACACTTAGATCTTGAAACCCGTTAACCACAAAAGCAGAGCTCACTAGTTCTCAAGAACAGAATAATCTCAAGTGAGCCATTCTAATCTGCAAATTTAACACACTTTCTATATCACATCCCACCATGCCTTGGGTCCCTGTCCGACATTGCATCATTGCAATGAAGTGTCTCAGAATCGAGGAACTGTCTTCTCTTTACCTCCTTATACATCCAACACAGTCTTTTATGTAGAGTGGGTTCTTCTCAGTACATATGTGAACTAAAATTGAACTAAAAATTGCCTTTAGCTACCACAAAAGAATGAGGTGGAAAGATGGATCAAGTGAACTTGAAATGACTCTGGAAAGCCCTGGATGTGTTCCATTTAAAGGAAACTAACATTTGCTCGTTGGCTCTGCAATTAGCAGATTAGCAATTAGTTGGCTCACCTTAGCACAGGATCTTGTTCAGTCCTCACAATTGCAGTGTCTGGAGAACTGATACTGTCGGCTGTATCAAAGTAGATTCTGTTACACTGATAGCTTCCATTTTGTATGAATACTGGAGATTAGAGAAGTAGCTAGTGGATGTGTTTGTCTTCTGAAGTTTGCAGGGAATTATTTGCCCTGTGGTGTTGCTAACTCAGGCATTGTAAACTCTGTTATGGAAATGAAATGATGCACTTTGTCATAGTTAGGTCTATTGCTAGGATAAAACGCCGTGATCAAAAGCAGCTTGGGGAGGAAAGGCTTTCTTTCAGCTCACAACTCTCGGGTCACTCTCCATCACTGAGGGAAGTCAGGGCAGGAACCTAGGGGCAGGCAGTGAAGCAGAGGCTATGGAGGAATGCTGCCTACTGTCTTGTTCCTTCACCAGCAGTTTCTCCGGACTCTCTTTAGGGACTCTAACCTTATGTTGTCTCAGGCCTCACCTTCTCTCCATGACCCCTTCAGTCCTGGGGTTTCAAATGCATCTGAGGCTGCACCTTCAACAGTGGCCTCTCCCAGGCTCTTTTCAGGGACAGCCCTCCCACACAGTTCCAAGCCCCAGTGCTCTCCAGAACCCCTTCATGCCTTCAAAAACAGTACCACCTGGGTGACTCTAAGACTCCCAAGCTCAGCTGCCAGACTGAGCTACAGCCTTGGGCTGCTCTGTGTGCTGATCTTAAGGAAACACTTCCCAGAAGATTTTGCCTTGGTGATGCTTGCCTCTTCTTACAGTTGACTCTGCAGCCCCAGCTGACCAGTATAGATTGTCCAGCAAAGCAGAGGTTTTACTTGAGCAGTTCTTAATTCAAAATGTCAAATGGCCCTGATAGAGTCTTTAAGGGACTCTTGAACTTCCCTCTGAAACTTCACAAGCCAGGGCTCCGTCACTGCACTGCTCTCAGGTGCCAGGCCTCCATCATCTGCACTGCTCTCAGGTTTATCTTGTGAGTTCCCACACAGCTCACTGAGCTCTGAACACTCAATGGCTTTCCTGACCTAAAGTTCTAAAGTCTTTCCTCTGTCCTCCCTGAAACATGGTCAGATTTACCACAGCAACACCCCACTATCCTGTATCAATTTCTATTTTAGTTATTTTTCTGTCACTCTGATAAACACCATGACCAAAAGCAGCTTAGGGAAGAAAGGGTTTATTTCATCTTACAGCTTATAGTCCATCATCCAGGGAAGTCAGGAAAGGAACCTGGAGGCAGGAACTGATGTCATGGAAAAGTGCTGCTTACTGGCTTACTCAGCCTGCTTTCTGACAGCATCCAAGACCACCTGCCCAGGGGTGACACCACCCACAGTGAACTGAAGTAAGGTAAGCCACATCAATCACCGATCAAGAAAATGTACCACAAGCCAAATGGGTGGGGACGTTTTCTCAGTTGAGATTCTGTTTTCTGAAATGCCTCTAGCTTGTATCAATTTGACATAAAAACTAAACATCACACACATGAGATAAAGACATGAAAGGGAAGAGCAACGTTAGAAAAAAAAGAACATCAAAGGCCGCAGCTGAGTGAGATGCCTTGTTGAGTTTGTTCCTCTTGACCTTGACAATACTCCTGACTTCACTGTATCCGTGTGAAGCAGAGGCTGCATGGGGCTAAGGTATGTCAGTGGTTGCCACACAAACCCACTAAGAGCAGGGCCAGAATCAGGACCAGACTGACCTCAAACCCCACAGCAGGTTCTGTGCTGCTGTTTCTGTGTTCCATTCCATGTTGCCATCTCACAGCCCCGTGGAACAAATGCAAACTGTTGAGCTCCACCCAGACCTGCAAAATCAAAAGGCAAGATAGAGGCAATGTCTTCAGACACCTAGAAAATTCCAACAGGTGTTCTGGTTTGAGAATTTCTGTTTAGCTGAAAGGACTGGTGAAAACCAGACTCAAAACAAAAAACCTTAAATTGGTTTTGTTTCATCCTCTGGTTAGAAAAGGAGCTTTGTGTCTACTGGAAAACCAAAGTGTTGAAACCAAGAGAGATTTCTTCTTCTTCCTCCTCCTCCTCTTCTTCCTCCTCTTCCTCCTCCTTCCTTTTTTTTTCCCGAGACAGGGTTTCTCTATAACCCTGGCTGTCCTGGAACTCACTCTGTAGACCAGGCTAGCCTAGAACTCAGAAATCCGCCTGCCTCTGCCTCTCAAGTGCTGGGATTAAAGGTGTGTACCACCACTGCCCGGTGAGAGATTTCTTATAATTTCCTTTTATCGTGTTCTTTATAATACTGCGGTGTGTGTGTGTGTGTGTGTGTGTGTGTGTGTGTGTGTTGTATGTAGGGTCTTTTTTTTATGTTAACATGTTAAGAGGTACCCATGCACATATTTAACTCCAAAATTGTGAGTGTTGTCCTTTATCTAGTTCCACATTATCCACTGAGGCAGATAGCTCACTGAACCCAAAGTTTGTCGTGTTAGTTAGCTGGTCTGGCTAGGCAGCCTGCTCTGAAGATTCCCTGTCTCAGCCTTCTGCTTGCTGATTACAGGTCACCACACCCACACAGCTTTTACGTGGGTCCTGGGGATCCAACTGCTGTCCTTGAACTTGCAGGGAAAGCACTTTACCCATGAAGCCATCTCCCAAGACCACATAAACACATTTTAAACCATGTTGGGTTATGTTGTATGTAAGCTACTGTTTCATATTTATGTTTGTACATTTTTGAGTTTTCTATGTCATTTGATATTCTCTAAAAGCAGTACTTTAGTGGTTGCTTAGTCATTCCCTCACTATGCAATATTTTTGTTTTATTTTAAAATGTTGCTGTTATGCACACACACACACATATAAAACTAGAATGAATATCCTTTTGTTTGGTGCTTTGATTTGTTTTTTTTTTTTTCTAAAGCAGCTGTTTGGTAAATAAAATATCTGTCTAAAATATGATTGTTTTCAACTAGAGAACCAAAATGCCCTAGGACAGTTACTGGGGTTGCTCTCAGTTCACTGACTTGGCTAACAAAAATGTATTAAGTGCCTTACATATGTTAGACCTAGAAATTTTGTTGATTATTATAATTGACAAAATATATTTCTTGCTGAACTGAAGTTCCCAGAAGAAAAGTTACACCTATTTCAAAGATTCTTCAGGGCTGATTGACTGATTAGAGCTTCCTGATTGGTCAGAGGTGGAATGTTGCACATCCAGAACCAGATTGTCGTGGGCTACCTTTAACCCCCTCAGTGGCCATTCACTGCTCACTTTCTTATCTGAGCTAAAGAACTTGTGAGAAAACCATTGGGATGTTTGTTTCACTCAGTAGACCATTAGCGTCCAGCAACTCTAAAGCTAAAAATGTCATCAGATAACATTTGAAGCCTGCTGCAGATTTTGCAGCCCCTCCCAGCCATGCTGCAATCAGCCTACCTGATGTTCCCATGGTGTAGTTGAAAAGCACCTTGCTCTGTGACTGTCAGCTCTGCTACTTCAACATTTTCATGAAGCTGAGCTAGGTGGCGGTGGAACACATCTTTAGTCCCAGCACTTGGGAGGCAGAGGCAGGTGGATTTCTGAGTTTGAGGCCAGCCTGGTCTACAGAGTGAGTTCCAGGACAGCCAGGGCTACACAGAGAAACCCCGTCTAGGGAAAAAAAAAAAAGTTTTTTTTTTTTTTTTTCATGCATGGTTTGTAGACAGGCTAAATCTGTGTCCATAGTCACTCACAGGTAGCTCTGACTCCTGACGTGAGAGCTGTGTTTGGCATTGGCTGAACATAAGTCTCTCCCATTTCAGTAGGTCACAGTGGTCCTCCTTCAGGTCATTGAGCAAGGTTGAACACTTTCATGAATTTGCGGTTGAGTTTTGGTTGTTTTGAGACAATGTACACAAAATAGCCTCAAACTCATCTCATACCTAAAGCTGGCCTTGAACTCTTGACTCTCCTGCCTCCACCTCCAAGTGCTAGCATTACTTTTGTGTTAATTTATGTATTTCTCAATTGTTTTATGAAGCAGCTATTAAAAGTAGAACCTATGACCTGAGCTAAGCACTGTGTTGCAACTCTGCAATCTCAGCACTTAGGAGGCTGGGTGGGAAAACAGAAAGGAAGAAAACGAACTCTCTTGTATTGATTGTTTTGTCTAGGCACCTATGACATTGAACTAAAGACATGCTTGTGATACCCAACATAAAGTGTAGATTGGTCTTCCTGAAGCAGTGGGCAGTGGGCAGCAGTGGGTAGTGGGCAGCGGGCAGTGGTGGGCAGTGATGAACAGTTCCTGTTCCCTGGAGTCATATATACTTGAGATCTTCCTGTTAATCCACACCTTGTGATTCTTTGTAGCCACAGGACACAGTTTGACCTTGGGTTTGTAGTCTGTATCTAGGTGACTCCAGGAGGATTTACACTCACCATGTACAGACCTAACCCAGTTCTCTGGCCTCAGTCCTGCAAAGAATCACAAAGCACCTGGATGAATGTCAGCTTGGAACTGGTCACTCCTCACAATGTGCAAACATACATCCAAAGCACATGTAGAAATATTTTTCTCTTTAGATGTGTGACTTGTCTGCATGTGAGTATGTGCACCTCACATGTGTTTCCTGCCCTCAGAGCTCAGAAGAAGGGACTGGATACCCAGGAACTGGAGTTACAAACATTAACTGTACACACAGGCACACTGAAACCTCATCCTGACAGGAGTGGTAGAGCCCTGTGCACACATCTACCAAGAGACTTTCTGCATCTCTTTTTCTGATTGCTGAATCCCAAGTCTCACTTCTTAAGAGAGCCCAGCAATTTCCCCTAACCCATCTCACTGTGGGGAAGTGGACCGTGAAAGATGGCTTGATACTCTGGTACTCCGTTGAGCTAAGGTTAGAAGCCCAGAGACCCTGAAGGGATGGTAAGAGCTTCGCCTGCTCCCAGGCACCAGGCCCCTGTCACTAGCTGCAGCCCTCCTTAGATTTGTGGCCATCAGTCACATAAAGGCAATGCCTCAAGCCCCTCCACATGTAGATAAGAAAAAGGATGTGGCCACAGGCTCAAGACAAGAGATCACCATTCTAATGAGGTACATAGAGGCCTAGAGGGCATAGCCAATAAGCTTTCCTTCCCAGACACTCCTCCCTGCAAAAGGTATCTAATCTCAGGCCCACCCTGAGAAGTGGGGTGTGGTTTTACACATCCACTTTCCACCATGACAATAAATGCCTTAAAATCATGGACTGGCTCTTTTAATCAAGATCCGCCATGGAGAGCCATGGAGAAGGTCTTTGCCTTTAGAGCAAAGTCTTGTCTCCCATAGAGGGCCTCTCTGCGCTCCTAGCCACAACCGCTACCAAGCCCACTGTAGGACCAGCTGGAGCTCCCCTTTCACCCCCCCCCCTCCAGGCCCCAAGCTAGATCCAGCCCTCAGGCTCAGATTCTGCAACTTCCAGTAGTTCCTGGGTGTCCAAGAGCATGGGAACTCCAGGGCCCCAGCCTCTTCAAGAGCAGGGACCCCTGAACCAGGTTAGGCTGTCCCACGCCTCAGACTGCGCCTTCCCACCACAGAGAGCTGCCTAGGCACTTCCCTGCAGCCTAGCACCTGCCTGGTGGGGTAAGCACAGTCAAACTTCCTGCATTCCACCTCCCCAAGTGGCCAAGCCCCATGGCAGAGCAGACGGGGGCCCCACAACCCTACATCCCACATCTATTTCTGAAGCTACTTCTAGAAAGTAACTAGCAATTGTCTTCCACACCTTACTTTCTTGCCCAAGCTGAGCTGTCTGGCAGTGGCCATCTCCCAGCTACAGGATATTTTGGAGAACCAGATAAAAGTCTCATAGTTGTCTTAAAATATGATGAGTGCAGAGGCTGGAGAGATGCCTTCGAGGCTAAGAGGGCATAATACTGCTCTTGCAGAGGACCTGAATTTGGTTCCTAGTACCCTTGTCAGGCAGCTCACAGCCGCCTGTGACTTAAGTTTTAAGGAGTATGACGCCCTCTCCTGGCCTCTGTGAGCACCAGGCACCCATGTGGTATACATACACACATGCAAGCAAAACATTATACACGTGAAATAAAAATAAGTGTATCTTTAAAAATTAAAATAAATCTTTAAAAAGGAAATGATGTATGCTTATGACTGTTGGATTGAAGACCACAGCCCCCCTCTCAGGAACTTCAGTGTTTAGGGCCTTTTTCCACTTGCCTTCCCAGAACCGTCCTTTCTGCTCATAGAACTGCAGAGCAAAAAAACAGGCCATGGTAGAAATGTAGTCTTTCCTTGGTGTCTCTGCTAAAACCAACTGTGAAATATCACACATTGTGCATGAAGTATTACAATGTCTGTCAGAAATTACTATGTCACTAAACTAATTTCAAAATCCCACAATCTTGTAATTTCATAATTTTTCATGTATTTTGAAGTTCACATACAGACATTTCCACCAAGAGTCTAAATAACCGCACAAACTATTATTTCTTTTAGGTTAAATTATTACCATTATAAAACTTACATCATTGTTTCAAATGTATGCAGCAAGGGTTAAACATAACACTGGTGAGCCTGGCATGGTCACTTGGACCTGTAATCCAGCACTCTGAGAGGCAGAAGAATCTGTAGCTCAAGGCTATCCTCAGTTACACTGTGAGTTTGAGGCCAGCCTGGGCTACAGGAGACCCTGTCTTAAGAAACAGAACAAAGTCAAGCAAACAGAAACTACATGGAACAGAATACATTACATTACCATCATCCATTTTAAAATCCCAGTGGATTAAGATGTTTCCTGCTACTCTTGACGTGTCCTGAGCTTTCTCCCCAGGACCTACATGGAGGAAGGAAGAAAGCAAATCTTATAAGTTGTTCTCTAACTTGTCCTCATAACACAAAACAAATAAATGTTAAAACATTATTTAAAATTAAAATACCAAATCCTCCTCTAATAGAAATGTTATGAAAAGCAAGTATTTCGCTTCCTCCAAGACTATATTCTAAAGCAATATAATTTTATGTTGCAAAATTCTCTCATTGCCTGCATCAACATAATTCTCTGTAATAAAATAGGGATGTGCATATAAATTAAAATTTTTAATTTCCTGTGAGTTTAGGTTTCTAAGTATTTTTTAAAAAAATCTTCATTGACTTACAACATTTGTCAGAATGACATACTGAGACACAGTCAAAAAATGAACAAAAATGTATTTTTTGTTAAGATTAATTTGTTAATCATGTGTAGTATATGTGTTTTCACATGAGTACAGGTACTTCAGAGGCTAGAGGCATAAAATCTCCTGAGACTGGAGGTACAGGTGGGTGTGAACTGCCAGACCGGCTCTTAAGCACTGAGTCCGCATCCCTCGAGCCCTTTTCTCTTTCTTTTCTTTTATCTACGTATGCTTTGCCTGCATATATGTGTGTACCCCATGTACTTCATGCCAAGAAAGCCAGAAGAGGAATAGGAGTTACAGATGGTTGTGAACCACTGTGAGGATGCAGAAAATCCATCCCAGGTCCTCTGCAAGAGCAGCAGATGCTCTGACCCTCTGAGCCATCTCTAGAGTTCCCCCACCCCCTTTTTTATTTGTAGATATGTGGTGCTTGCATTTGTGTGTGTGTGTGTGTGTGTGTGTGTGTGTACACCCATGCGCGTGTGTGCATATGTGGATGCCAGAGATCAACCTCTAGCTGTTACTCAAGTGCTGCACACCTTGTTTTTTGAGACAGGGTTTCTCACTGGCCCGAAGCTTGCTGGTTAGGTGGGGCTGGCCAGGAATCTACTTGTTTCCACCTCCCCAATCTGAGATAACCAGCTTGTGTTACCACGCCTGGCTTTTTTTTTTTACAGGTTTTCTAGAGGTTGAGCTCACGTCCATGTAGAAGTATCTTTTATTTATCTGATGTAATTGTCATCTCTGAGGCTTACAACCTAGTCCTAGAAAATTCTAGTCTACACACAATCTATTGTAGGTCTAGAATGTTTTCAGCCTCTGAGATTTTGCTGCTGGAAATGTTCACCCCTTCCTAGCTCTTTCTGAGTCTGGCTGGCTGATTCAACCTTAGCTGTTCTGGCTCAGACTCCTCTCCAAGCTGACTGATTCTATCTGACTTCTATCTCAGCCTCTCCTGAACTGCTCTGCTTGGCCTCATATTGATGTTGGCAATCTCTTCTCATCTTCTGGCTCCTTCTCATTCTCTGGCTCGTTCTGTCTTCACCTGTGTCTAGCTTGTTCTCTCTCTGCAACCTGTCTCTTTACCACTGTCCTAGTAAAACTGCCTCCTTTTTTTTTTTTTTTTTTTTTTTTCTCTCTGCACTGCTCTCTTAAGTAGCTTCCCTTTCCTCTCTCTGAGAGTTAGGCATATGCTAGTCTGTCAAATCTTTCTCTGATTTGTTACTTTGTCTGTCTCTCAATTAGACATCACTTTCAAACATGGATACTTCCTTCTACAACCTAACTTTACCTTCATTTTTCTGGAATTAAAGATGTGTGCTAAGAGCTTGTCTGTGTTGCAGCCAGTGGGATTAAAGGTGTGTGCTAAGGGCTGAGTCACCCCACAACTAGAAACAGGATTTGGGGGGGGGGGTGGATGGGTTTTTGTTTTTCAGAAAATGACACAATCTTAGGGTTCACAGTGTGATCAAGCAGGTCGCCATGTTTGTACAGCAGGCACCTCACTAACTGATCTATTTCCCCAGCCCCATGTACTTGTTTTGGTTGTTGTTGCTATTTTGAGACAGAGTCTCCTGTAGTCCAGGCTGACCTCTAACTTGCAATGTAGCCAAGGGTGATCTTGAACTCCTGTACATCGATTCCACCATTCTGTGCCTTTTTTTTTTTTTTTTTTTTTTTTTTTGACAGATGTGAGCATTGGGAGGTTTGTTCACTGTGTAATGCAGAGGACTCGGAGACCTTCCCAAAACAGAGTCACTTACTGTTTGTTATTCCTAGTATTAGTTCTGTAAATTCCAGGCCAGCCTGGGCTATAAAGTGAGACCTTGTTCTCTAAAAGGGTTCTACTATCAAAAATCATTTTACCTGTATTTATTTCTGTGTCTGCATACATGTGCACACACGCCACAGCACGTGTGTGGAGATAAGAGGACAGCCTACAGGAATCAGTTCTCTCTTTCTACCATATGGCTTCCAGGGATCACACTCAAATCATCAGGTTTAGTGACAAATGTCACCTATCCTGCAACAGGTCCTCATATTTGTACAGCAAGCACGTCACTTGCAATCTGTCTTCACTGGCCCCTTAGCCCTTGATAAATATTTTTGTTTTTGTTTTTGTTTTATTTTTCGAGACAGGGTTTCTCTGTGTAGCCCTGGCTGTCCTGGAATTCACTCTGTAGACCAGGCTGGCTTCAAACTCAGAAATCCGCCTGCCTCTGCCTCCCAAGTGCTGGGATTAAAGGCGTGTGCCACCACCGCCTGGCCTGATAAATTATTTTAATAATATATCAGCTTGCACCTGAGTTCTTTGAAGAAAGAAAACAATGGAAACTCACCATGCTGAGCCACCTTAGTTTCTAGGAAATATCTTAAAAAGATATTTTCGAGATTTAGTAAATGACTGTTCTTATTGCCTTTAGAGGAACTTCATTAGTCCAATGTTCTGAGAGGGGATTGAGAAAATAGAAAAAAAAAAATCCAAAGTACCTTTTACCAATGCAGTATTTCTTAGTAAAATGCTCCTGATACTATGGGCCTGGAACTCAGAACCTGACTGCCTCTGCCTCCTCAGAGCTGGGATTAAAGGCATGCACCACCACACCTGGCTTCATTGTAATTTATAGCCATGTCTTCCATATAACCTAGTTAATAAAAGTCTTTTTTTTTTTTTTTTTTTTTTTTTTTTTTTTTTTTTTGGTTTTTTGAGACAGGGTTTCTCTGTGTAGCCTTGGCTGTCCTGGAACTCACTCTGTAGACCAGGCTGGCCTCGAACTCAGAAATCCGCCTGCCTCTGCCTCCCAAGTGCTGGGATTAAAGGCGAAAAGTCTTCTTTCAAGCCACCAAGAAAATCAGACTTACTTTGTGGGGGAAAGAAAATTAATTTTCAGCACAAATATATGTTCACATGTGACTTAAATAATGACAAACTACAGGGAAGTAATAGACTTCATGTGCAGTATGTGTGTGCCTGTGTGCTACACGCATGTGGACTTGTGGGGGGATGTGTGCTTCATACATGTGGAATTGTGTGTGTGGTGTGCACGTGATAGGGAAGTACCTGGTGTGAGGTGTGTGTGTGTGTGTGTGTGTGTGAGAGAGAGAGAGAGAGAGAGAGAGAGAGAGAGAAGGTGGTTGTGCATGTTCATGTGTGTATAGAGACCCAAGGAAGAACTTGGATAGCTTCTACCACTCAGCATTATTGCCTCCAGACAGGGTCTTTTAGAGAACTGCAAGTTCTGTTCGGTGTTTGGGCTGGATTGGGAGCAGCTATGCCCAGCTTTTTACATGTTCAAATTCAGGTCCTAATGCTTATCCAGAGGTACCTTTACCCACCAGACTATCTCCCAGCCCTCTGGCAACATTTTTAAAGACAAGCTCTCCAGGCACAGTGGTGCAGGCTGTGATCCCAGCAGCACCCAGAAGGCTGAGGCTGGAGGACTTGAATTGAAGTTCCAGGCCAACTTGGCTTGCATAGTTTAATCTCAAAAAAGGGAAATGGCAAATAAAATTTGAAAATAAAATCACAATTAAAATATTAAGAATCCCACTGTCATGAGTGTTTTTTATTGTGTGTGTAGATGCTATTCAAGTGTGGGTGAGCAAAGTGTGCATGTGGAAGCCAGAGGGTCCCTGGGCCTTGGCATGGAGTACTTCTAGGAAATGTCAGCCTGAAGACCAGGAGCCAGCCAGAGACATGAAGGTAGGCCCTGGACTTCCTGTCCATTTGTTGTTTTGTCCAGTACAGTCTCCAAGTGAAGCCAGTGGGCATTGCAATAGAGGATTCCCACCAAGGTTTCCCACCCCGGGTTCCTAGGTAAACACTATGCCTGACACAGAGTGGTATCTAAGACGTGCCTGATGAGTTGAAACTACATGGTTAGCACTCTGGTGGGCTGCTGGGAGGACAGGAAAGCTGCGGAAGAGGTGGCCTGTGTCAGCACGTTCAGAGTCCTCTACCTCTAGTTCCTGGGTCCTGGAAGCATGGCACCTTGGCCAGAGGCCAACTCAGGTATTGAGAAGTTTGGTGACTCCAGCCCTAATTCCTAATTCCTAATTCTGGAATTGTCTGCTCTACCTTTGTAAATGGAATGCTAATCTACCCCTCCACCCATATGAAACTGTTTAGAAAGTTGTGTGAGCAGCTGGCAAAGCTCCATGCCAGAACTTCTATTTTTACCTTCTGAGCATAATCAGTGGGAACACACTGTGACCGGAGGGCCAGTTATGAGTTGATAAGAGCCAGCAACCAGCATTTGTTTCTGTTGTTGAGCAAACTGACAAGGGGACCAGCGCAGAAGGCACAGGATCATAGCTATATCAGTGGGCAGACGTTTGGGACAGTGATTTCTGACTTGTTTCCATAGAAGTAAAAAACACATTTTCAAGATTCAAAGTCCTAGCACTGGTAGAGGTAGGAGAGTCAGGAGACCAAGTTCATCCTTTTAATACATAGTGAATTTAAAGGCCAGCCTGGGCTACATAAAATCCTGGGACAAGAGAATTCAAATTAGTTGGACTGAGGAAAACTTTTTTTTTTTTTTTATAACATCTGGTTTTCTAAGAGCATTAAAAGAGTAAACTAGAGTATGTTCTCAGCCCTTCCTCCTGTAAATGATTAACTTAGGAGTTTAATTTCCATTTTCTCTCAAAACATAATCTGAGCCAAGCATGGTAGCTTCAGAGGTAAGCAGATCTCTGTGAGTTTGAGGCCAGCCTGGTCTACATAGATAGACCTGTCTCAAAACAAACAAACAAATCCGCCATTGAATACAATGTAGTTTCAACCAGGCGCAGTGGTGCAGATCTGTAATGCCTGCAATGGTGAGGTGGAGGCAGGAAGATCAGGAGGTCAAGGTCTACTTGGCTATATAATAAGTTCTAGATAGGTCCAAACCTCATGAAACTGTCTCAAAAGACAAAAATATAGGCTGGAGAGATGGTTCAGAGGCTAAAAGCACTTAGCTTGTCTTGTAGAGGAGCTGGGTAGAGTTCCCAGCACACACAGCACACAGCTCACAACTGCCTGTAACTCCAGCTCAAAGGATGCACTGCCCTCTTCTGGCCTCCAAGAGCACCCAAATACACACACACACACACACACACACACACACATACACACACACACACACACACACACACACAGACACAGGGAGTCAGAGGGGCGTAGGAAGGCAGATACAGACAGAGAGAGAGAGAGAGAGAGAGAGAGAGAGAGAGAGAGAGAAGGAGAGACAGACAGACAGAGACAGAGACAGAAATCTTTAACAAAACAAGACAAAGGGAATATATACACTTCTACATTTGGGTTAACCATCTCACATTTATTAAGAAATATAATATATCTGGGAATAGAGAAATAGCTGAGCAGTTAATAGCAGTGGCTGCTCTTCCAGAGGATCAGGGTTTGATTCTCAATACCCACATCGTGGCTTACAACCCTCTGTAGCTCCAGTCCCAGGGTATCTGATGCCCTCTTCTGCCCTCTGAGGGCACCTGGCACACATATAATACACACTCATACAGGTAGGCAAAACAGCTGATTATAAAATAAAAAATAAATTAAGAATTTTTGAGAGAAATACATGTTTTGAGCAACACGGACTGCTAAAATCAAGTGAGTGTTTCAGATGAGAATGTGTAGGTTCCATAGATAGTCTTCCTCTGGCCAGCTTCTGGGGTGATGTCATCCCAATGTCTTCCAGCATCTGGGACTCTGTCCAGTTGTTGAACCCAGGAGCTTCCCGTTTTTGTTCTGACTGATGTTTACTGGAAATGGAAGGCTGCTAGTAGATCTTAATTCAGCTAGCTTTGTAGGACAGGAAAAATGGCTGTGGATTTGGCCAAAAGCTTTACTTTCTCCTTTGTCATTATCTTGTTTTGATAGGTTGGCTTTGTTTTGTTTTGAAATTACCTCTTGTGAGAAACCTCAGAGGAATTCTATGACCCTTCCTTCTCCTCCTCTCCTTACTGAGGCCTCCTTCCCCAGTTCAGCCACCCCACCTCACCTGAGACCTGCACACTCACACATCTGCTTTAGAGAGTGGATGGAGACAGCCAAAAACCACAGACAGGATGGCTGGGTCCGTACTGCTCAGGTCTCTGGGGATTAGAAGGGACTTACAGTATCTGGGTAGGAACAAAAGTAGATTCATCCAAGATTCCACAGATGTGGAAGAGCAGAGTGGGGAATATGGGTTCATATCTTCAAGTGGAGGGCAGCAACCTAGTCACATCCTAAGCACTTTCTTTGGAAACTGCACATAGAGCAACTCAGAGAGCCCTGGGTTAAAGGGTGCCCAGTACCAAGAGGGGACCATACAAAGACTGCACTTTAAAGATCATCCAAGGGAAGTGAAAAGGAAAAGCTTCCAAAGACACGGACTCCTCCCCCCCCCATGCCTACCTCTTGATTAATTGTGAGATCTCGTAAGTACGTGCAGTTTGTCTTTAAAAGTTTCAACCTGAAAAAAGAAAAAAGAAAAGAAAAGTTGTTGGAAATTTGAGTTTGATGTCAGCCTGGTCTACAGAGTAAGTTCCGGGACAGCCAAGACTACACAGTGAAACCCTGTCTCAACAAAACAAAACGAAAAGCTAATTAAAAGGTTAATCATCCATAGAAACTTAAACTTAAACATTGCACAATGTACGTTAGGAGGTAAAGTGCTTGTAACAAGGGAATTCATACAGGATATGTGTTACATGCGGAAGGTCCACATATTAGTTATTCATCTTGGTGCTGTGATAAAGTATCTGACAAAAGCAACTTAAAGAAGAAAGCGGCTATTTTGACCCATAGTTGAAAAAAGTGCAGTCCGTTGTCTCAGGGCGTGTGTGTGTGTGTGTGTGTGTGTGTGTGTGTGCAGTATGAGGCAGCTGGTTCACCGTGCATCTGCAGTCAGGAAGCAGAGATGAGCACTGAGAGATGAACACTGGTACTCACTTTCTTCTTTCTGTTCGGCCCTGGACCCCAAGCCACAGCATGGTAACTCCACTTCAGGGATGTGTCTTCCCTCCTAGTTAAGCTGTTCTGTAAATATCCTCAGAGACACAGGGGTGTGCTTCCATTGTGAAATATAAATGTAATCACGTTGGGAATCTCTCATTAAATGTCTGCTGTTGGATTGCCACACCTGTCTTGGAGGGAGTCCACATAAGACAGTTGTCACTGAAGGCTAAAGCTCTGTATACATACACTCAGAGCTACAAGGCTGTGCTGTGGGCGGCCTCTGAATGCTTTATTCTACTTTGAGGAATAATCTCCAGCAAAGGAGACCACCAAAAGCTGCGGGTGTCAATGGTGGACATGCAGAAGCTCTTAATTCTTCTTGTTTCTGGTTTTCAGGGTAAGACATTTCTCCTCCCTGAATGAGGAGGGATCGAGAAACAGAACATATACTGGGGCAGGGAAAATGGAAGCCCAGGAGGGAGAGATCAGACCGCTTTGGGCAAGTTTAAGACCACCTGCTTAGAGAAATAATGTTTTAGAGGTGAAGAATATATAGTCTAAGAGTCATCAAATAGTTGCCATTGCTGTTTGGGGCATTATGGAGAAGAGGATGCATTATGATTTTCAGAAGAAAGATGGCAGAGACAGAAAATGTATGATTGTGTCTCAGTGCTCTGAGGCAAAACTAGAATGGGCACTTGGCAAAGGAATACAACCCAGGTGAATCCCTAAGAAAGCAAGGCTCGTGCTTCTTCTCTCTTCCTTGACTAGGTCACCAACACAGGAGCTTAGGACCATCCAGACCATAGTGCCATCAGTTAAGCATTTTGTGAGGTTTTATGACATTCTTTAAGGCAAGACAGAGAAATGGAACCAGAATCTGGTGCTGTGGATGAGGCAGCAGTCAGCCAAATTAGGAACAGGAACTGTCAGGATATCTACAGTGTTGAAGCCCAGGATTCAACACTTGCTTAGAAAGTAAATACCCAAGGTGTGCTCATTGGGCTTATAACGAGGCTACCTGAAGTCGGAAGCACAATGAGCATCAGACTATAAAAAGCAATAGGCTGGGGGACGGTCTCAGCAGGGGAAGCAGGGCCTGTTCTTACACAGGACCTGGGTTTGGTTCCCAGCACATGATAGCTCACAATCATCCAGTATGATGCTCTCCCTCTTCTGATCTACATGGGCATTCCAAATGCAAGTAACACACATATATCCATGCATGCAAAACATTCATACATATCAAATACAAATGTTTAATTCAATGGGTTAATTTCAAAAGGACGAAATTTAAAAGGGATGGTTAGGAGACCTGAAATACACAAACTTGAGTGGGCAAAATACTAACCTTTGGCTGGGATCTGGATGTCCCCGAGCTCACAATATCAACAGCAGCAAAACCCTAAGACTTAGGCTGTTCGCAGTACCATGGTAGTGTTTGACAGTGGTTGAGGTGGGGCTCAGTTATACCTTGTTAATTTCTGTGGTGTAAATATTCCCACATCCAAGGCTCTGGATGTCACTGACTGAAGAGTTTGAAAGAGGTGAGTAGAAGTATTGTGCACTAGTTCCTGCATACGAGTACAGTTCTGTATATAACCACAAAGGAAAGACAAAAGATATATATTAAAATTATTAGGAAGGAAAGAGTTTTAAGTTTCACTTTCTTTTAAGTGGTATCTAATTGTGCAAGTGCACTGTTTCTTAATTTTTATTAGTGTGTATGTAGGGGGGTTGTGTGAATGCCACAGCATACTGTTATGGTGGTCTATGAATCAAATAGTTTCCCAGGCTTGCATAGCCACGACCTTTATCCTCTGAGCAACTATGATGGCTCAAAACGTAGGATTTGGGTTTTTTTATTTGTCTGTCTGTCTGTTTGTTTGTTTTCAGATGGAGTTTCTTTTTGTAGACCTGCTGCCCTGGAACTCACTCTAGACCAGGCTGGTCTTGAACTCAAAGAGATCTGCCTGTCTCTGCTTCCTGAGTGGTGAGATTCAAGATGTGTGCCACCACCACCATCTCCCAGCTGGATTTTGTTTGTTTTTTTTTTAAGCGTGTGTGTGTGTGTGTGTGTGTGTGTGTGTGTGTGTGTGTGTAAGAGAGAGAGACAGAGAGACAGAGAGATAGAGAGAGACAGAGATAGAGAGGGAGAGACAGAAAGAGAGGGGGAGAGGGAGAGAGACAGAGAGGGAGAGGGCAAGGGAGAAATGTCACCTGAGTGCAATGCCTGAGAAGACTAGAAGAGAAGAGGGCACTGTAGCCCCCAAGGATGGAGTTTCCGGCTGTTGGGAGCAATATGAGTGGGTAATGGGAACTTATCATCTGTCCATCTCCCAGGTCTTGTAATTTCACTGTGCATATTTGTAGATGCTGGAACTCTAACCCAGGGCCTTGCACAAGCTAGGCAGGCATGCTCCTCTTTGAACTATACTCCATTCCACACTCTGGGAATTTTTCAAAATTTATTCACTGGCTCTTGCAAGTGCATGTGTGTACAGTTTCCTAGCATGGTAACAAGTGGTAATAGGTACAAGGAAAGTCTCACTGCTTTCTGCAGCTGTCAAGCCACACCCACATTGAATCACTTTGTTCCAAACATGTGACTTACAGTTAAGTAAGACTGTTCTGAGATTGGATTGGACGGTAAGGAGCATGGGGCCTAAAATCCTGAATGTGAGGAACCAGGGCTTTTTTGGCTGGAGCTGAATTCCTTCATGTGGGCCACACCAAGGAGGCACTGCTGAACACTGGCACTCAATCGTGGCGAGACATGAGGGGAAGGAACCAGGGAAACAGATTCCTGTCCAGTGAGGAACTTCTTACAGGACAAAGTGGCTGGAGGATCGGCCTGCGTGGAGACCAGTCTGGACTGCAGCCTGAGTCACTAGTTTCAGTCTCCAAAGAAAAGAGAGGGGGGAAAGGAAAGGGAGAGAAAGAGAAACAGAGGGAAAAGAGAGAGCAAGAAAGGGGAGGGGCTGAGTCAGAAGAAATGGACTGAAACCAAATCCTGCTAGTGAGAAGGGTCAAAGGTCAGATGAGACAGGTTACCCCAGAGACCCTCCTTTAGGTCTGATTTCTTTGGCTGTACCTGTTGCTCTCTAGGTGCAAGCAGAGCTCCCTCACAGGCCAGAGGACCATGTTGCCTGACCTGTAATTTCAGGACTCCTGAAGCAGAGGCAGGAGAACCACCACAAGTTCAAAGCCAGTTGGGCTTTATAAGCAGACCCTATCTCAATCCTCACTCCCAAAAAGGTAAAACAGAGTAGCAATGTGAGCGTGTCACCAGGTGCCTAGAAGCATGGCTAGATGCTCTTCTCTGGATCGTGTCCGTGTCCTCCGTTCACCCACTCAGCCCTTCCCCGCTTCCCATGTCCTGCTGGGACGAATCTCTGCAATGGCATAATTTCTTTCTTTTTCTTTTTGAGATTTACTTATTTTTATTTTCTGTGTGTGGATGTTTTGCCTGTATGTATGTCTATATCCCAAATGCAGCCCTGGTCAGATGAGGGCATCAGATCCCCTGGAACTGGAGTTACAGACAGTTGTGATCCAACACATAGATACTGAGAATGGAACCCAGGCCCTCTGCAAGAGTGTCCAGTGTTCTTAACTGCTGAGTCATCTCTCCAGCCCCTAATTTCTATATTACTTTTTATTTTTTTAAATAAATCATATAAGAAATTGCAAATAAAAAACATGGAAATTAAGCAGACATCTTGAAAGTCATCTCAGTGAATTTCCACACATTTAGAATAGCCTTCTGAAGCTTCACATTGGAGTTTACACTTTCATTACTATAAAGTACATTTTTCTGCACTCATCCATAGATTGGATAAATTACAAAGGGAGAGAGAGTGGTCCGAGGTTCAGAGGTCTGTAGTGGCAAGGTCCTCTTCTTGTATTACAGACACAAGAACGAGCCCCCATCACCTCCCACCCCTACACTGGGATGTTGTCAATACAGACTTAGGTTTTAGGCAATGAGAGAGTTTCATGTATGCCAGGCTAACTCCAAACTGCCTTGTTTCCCCCAGGGAACTTTATTTATGATGGCTTTGCTCATTTGTCCAGTCAGTCTCCCCACTCTGTGTTTCCTTTTACAGAGGCATCTCAACACACTGACCCGCTCTGGGTTTCCTGCCCGAATGTTCACGTTTGGAAAGCAGAGCTTCCCAGGTGGTGGCCGGCACCCTTCACCTGGGGACTTGAACTGCTCTGTTCTCTCTGTGACCCCAGCACTATCAGCCTTCTGCATCTTATTAATTCATTAGTGGTTTCAAATGGTGACCTTCTGACCAGACTTACCCCACTTATTATGCAGAATACCTCTATATAGGGGTAAGGGGAGCGCACTTGTCTTTTCCTCTCCTCTTTGTTTGTTTGTTGAGCCGGTCTCACAATGTAGCTGACTGTCCTGGAACTCACAGACCAGGCTGGCTTTGAAATCACCCAAATCCTTCTGTCTTGGTCTCTCAAGTACTGGCATAAAAGGTGAACACCACCACACTAGACTCGTTTTATTTTTAAAAACAGGGTGTTGCTATGTAGCACTTGCTGGCCTGAAATTTGCTATGTTGACCAGGTAGGGCCCCAGCTCAGTAATCCCCCTGCCTCTGCCCTCCCCATTCTGGGATCACAAATGTGTGCCACCAAACTGGGCTCCTTCCCCTCTGCTTGTTACTTGTTCTTGTTCCTCCCACGCCACTGCATCTTCTTAGAAAATTCACTATGGTTCAAGTGACATCATCAAACAGAGGGATAGAATGATCCCAAATGAGAGGTGCTCCCAACCAACACGGTGCTCCCAACCTCCTCCACCTCACACACACAGACATCATCAATCCAAAATTTCAAAGATACCAACGTAATTCTTATTTTATAATAATCAGGCAACTGTCTTAGAAAATTGTTCAAAGGAGGACGGAGTAGTGCTTGGTGCCTGCCTGGCACAACTGGGCCTTGGGTTCCACATCTAGCACAGAAAAGGAAGAGGGGCACAGAATAAGTGTTCAAACACCACCAATAACGATGTAATTACTAAAATCCAGTTATGGTTGTGTGGTTCTCTTTGGTTTTAGGGTATGCTATAATAGTAAGATTACATTAACATCATTTAAGTAGTTCTTCCCTGTGTGAGTTATTCCCTCCTACTTCAAATCTATGTTTCAGAACTTTAGTTTCACTTTAATTTTGTGTTTAGTGATTGCTTTTTACTTTAAAAAAAACTTTAATTTTATAATTTTATAAAATATTTACGAGATCGAAAGTGAACTTAGCTGCGAATGACGGTGAATGCCTCTAACCTCTTGTGTATCCTAGGCTGACCTTGAACTCAGTGTGCACAGAAGGATGCCTTTGAACCCCCCATCTATCTGTCTCCACCCCTTGAGTGCTTGGGTTACAGGCATGCAGTACCACATCCATGTGGTGCTGGGGGATCAAACCCAGGGCTTTGAGGCTTTGAGCATGCTGGGTAAGTAGCGCTACCAACTGAGTTACATCCACAGCGCAGGGGTGGGACTTCTATCCCAGACCCTTCACCTTGTCTGCTCTCCTCCACGGAGTCTCTCTCTGTCTCTGTCTCTGTCTCTCTGTCTCTCTGTCTCTCTGTCTCTCTGTCTCTCTCTCTCTCTCTCTCTCTCTCTCTCTCTCCCTCTCTCTGTCTCTCTGATGTAGGATGAGGTAGAAGGGAGAGCCAAGTGCTCACTTTAATTCAGAACACTCTGGACAGCTGTTGTGAGGTGGTCTCCTCCCAGGAGGACAGCCACTATCTACACCACAGCGACAGTGACCACTTGTAAGCAGCCCTTGGATTTCTGCCTGCTGTCTGTCAACGGTCCCTCATAGAAAGAGGGCCATAAAGGCCTATTGAACCCTACCTAAGATTACAGCTACTCCTCCCCCAACCCCCCAGCTAACCACAAGTAATTTTGCCTTAATTGCATATGGCCTTATGGCCTCAGAGGCACTGGGATATGTTAAGTGTGGAAGGTTAATGAAGAGGTGACTCAGTTGTGAAGCCTCAGGGAAGTTGTTGTCCATGCTGGGGTGAGGGTTTTTTGGTGCAGCTGCCCTGGGGTCACCCAGGCTCCTGTAGGTAACCTCTAGTTCGTGCTCAGGAAGTCTACCCAATATATCCATTGGTTCTCCTAGCTGGACCTTGGCGGGAGTCCGCTTTGGCCTGTGGTTAATGACCTATTCTGGAGCAGGTGTTTATGTCTGCCCCTCCCCCACCCCAAAAAGCTCACAGTTTTTGAGCTCTGCAAAAAAAAGAAAGCTTGGCAGTTGCCTCATGCTAAGCCATCTCTTCTCTAAACTATCCGCATCCTCACTCGAAGTAGCTAAATCTCTGAGAACAGCGCATGCGTACCACGCTGATCCCGGTTCCCCTTGACTGTGGGCACACCACTCCCCTTCAGTGCCTTTGTAATGCTCCAGAGAAGCTCAGGAAAACAGTGGGCAAAGTTCTTGGAAAAGTGCCCTTCTATGTGTCCTGGGGGCTTCAGAAGGAGCACTGTAAAGAGGAGGGCGCTGGAGGGGACACAGGAGGCTCTAGAGGAGGCTGGGGAGGCCTCCGTCTACCATCCAAGGTGTGAGAAGGGGTGCGTATGTTTGGAGCAAGCAGTAGACATGCATCCCAGGTGGAAGGAGACATTCTGTGAGGTCATGCACCATGGCGCGGCACCCTGCCTGTATCTTGCCGCCTACATCCTGGCCACAATCCCTGGTGACAGGAGAGGAAGGAAATGAAGCCAGCACAAACAGCTGAGTAAGTGGTTCCAACAGCATCTGGGAGACCAGCCCTGATGCTTCTGACACAACTGGGCTTAGATTCAATGAAGGGCAGCAAGATGGGGAGCAAACGGTTCAGTGAGACTATGGACTCCTGGCACCCTTGTGGTGTTCACAACTATCCGTAATTTGACATCCCAGGATCTGATACCCTCTTCTTACTTCCTTGGGCTCCAGGCACACACCTGGTATACATATATACATACATACGTACATAGAGGCAAAACATTAAGATACATAAATAATTTTTTAAAGCTACATAACCAGTTCAAGACCAGCCTGGGCTACATCAGATTCTGTTTTAAAAGAAAAAAAGAAAAAAAAAAACAAAATTAAGAATTCCTTGATTGCCAAAGTTGTACATTAAACCAAGCAGTAGCCTCCTGAGGCTGAGCTGTGACTTTCCCATTGACACCCCTAGCTCATGTGGCTTGCAGAAAACAAGTCACCCATGTGTAATTTAAACAGTCCCCTGTCCAGAAACCCAAACTCTCTACCCATTCCAGTTTGTGTCTCCAAAACATTCCCAAGTGGAAAGCTAATCCCCAATGCCAAGTGCGAAGTTGAGGGGCTTTGGGAAGTGATTTGGAACCAAAGTGAAGGGGTCAGCAACAGCAGATCAGTGTGCCCTTGTAAGAAAGGCAGGGGCAATAGCCCAGCGGTACTCGGTACTTGAAAGCCAGTACCACAGAAGGCCTCTAGGAAGCAGAGTGGGCCCTGGACACTCACCACACCTACAGTGTATCCATGCCTTGATCTTGGGCCAGTACTGTGAGCAGTAAACATATGAGTTTACAAATGGCCTGCCCTGTGATTTCTCTGCATGGACTGCTTAACAGACTAAGCCCTCAGCCAGTCTGGATAAGAATTTCAGGGGACACAGTAGTGCAAACACCCCAGCACGTCCGTCCGTCCCAGCTCTTCCTATCCTCCAGTTTTCAGCCACATGCCTCCCTGTCACACGGGGAATACTGACAGGATGGTGGTTGCACAGCCTGAGGGTGGTACCGCTGAGTGTCCCAGCCGTTAAATACGGCTATTCATTTGGTGCTGAGGCAGCAGTCCGCAGCTGAGCTGATTTCTCTCAGAACTGAAAAACAAACTCAGGTGGAAAATCTGGGCAAGCAATGTGATTTGCTATTTTTGGAGATGAGAGAGAAAAAGGAAGTCATTGAAATGGTGTAATGACAGTGTGGAACGGTGATCGTGAGTGTGGAAGTCCAACAACTCCAATGTTCTTCCGGGATGGTGGGGGGGACCAGACGGAAGCTACAGAGGGAAGCGCAGACCACCCTGGGAGGGCGAGTGCCCCGCCCCCACACCCAGGAAAGGATGAATCCAACCTCAGCTAGCTCAGGGGAAGGGAAGGGTGTAAATTGGGAGTGGAGAGGAGGGTTCTTCGCAAGGAGCCAGCTCCAGCTGCGGGAATGACAGGCATCTCACCCCACTCCCTTTGCTGTATGAGGCTGGTCATCTCCACATTGTTCCTGAGCTGTTTTTCTCTTGTGGTGATTGTTATATAACACCCCTTCCCCCCCCCCCTGCAGTGCTGGGGTGCAGCCCAGGTCTGATCACGGAGCTGAACCCCGAGCCCTTTGCATTCTATCGTCACAATGCTGGTGTAATACTTCCCCCGCCCCCCCCCCCCCCGCCTTATATTTGTGGTTTTCTTATGGCTATTAGTTTTTTACTCGTTTGTTTGTTCGTTGGGTTTTTTGTTTTTTTTTTTTTGTTTTTTTTTTTTGTTTTTTTTTTTTGTTTTTTTTTGAGGCAGAGTTTCTCTGTGTAGTCCTGGCTATCCTGGAACTCAGAGATTCAGCTGCCTCTGCCCCACCCCCACCCCTCTGTGGTGGGATTAAAGGCATGGGCCACCACTGCCTGCTGGTTTTTTTTACTCTTATTGTTGAAAATCAACAGTATAAATACATATAAGCAAAAATGCATGAAAAGTAAAGAGGCTGCCCAGGGACCCATCACCAAGGTTCTCTCCCACTGTGAAATATTTGAAGGAGACCACAGGCCTCCTCCTTTTATCTGTTTTCAGTATGTATCTCTTTATTGTTTATCTTTGAGAGTATCTAGGTTGGACTGGAACTCATATGTGAAGCAGACTAGCCCTGAACTAAATGGCACTTCTCCTGCCTCAGCCTCCTCAATGCTGGGGCTGCAGGTGCATGCCACTATTTCCTCCTGTTTGAACTTCTGTTTGGTTGTTTGTTTGTTTGTTTAGTTTTTGAGGCAGGGCTTCTCTGTGCACACCTGGCTGTTCAGGAACTCCCTATGCAGACCAGGCTGGCTTGAACTCACCGAGATCTTCCAGCCTCTGCCTCTTAAATGCTTTGGATTAAAGGTATGTGCCACCACCACCAGGTTCTGTTTGGCTTTTTTTTTTTAAATTAATTAATTTTTTTTTTTTTTTGCTAGTACTTTGTGAGTATTGGAAAGGAATCTCATGTAGCCTGGGCTAGCTTCAAACTCCCTATGCAGTTGAGGATGACCTGGCACTCCTTATCCTCCTGCCTCTCCCTCCCAAAAGCTGGGGTAACAGACCTGATCTGTGTCATTGTACCTGCGTTGATCCCCTTTCCTTTCATATCTGCTTTTTATTTTTTTTATTTTTTAAGATTTATTATTTTTATTTTATATGAGTACACTGTAGCCGTCTTCAGACACACCAGAAGAAGGCATCAGATCCCCTTACAAATGGTTGTGAGCCACCATGCGGTTGCTGGGAATTGAACTCAGGACCTCTGGAAGAGCAGTCAGTGCTCTTAACCACTGAGCCATCTCTCCAGCCCCAAAAGTTTTTATTTATTCTTGGTATGGGTGTGAGTTTGTGTGGGGTCCACATGGAGGTCAGAGGACAACTTTATAATAGTCAGTTCTCCCCCTCAATCTGTATGTGGGTTCCTGGGATTGGACTCAGACCTCCAGGCTTGTGCTGCAAACAACTTCATCTGCTGACATCTTACCTGTGCCTTGATTGTTCATTTTAAATCTAGACTCCATGTGAGAGAAAATGTACCACATTTAGTTTGCTTAGTGTGTACATGACTCAGTTTTGTCATTTCCCTACAGATCCTATAGGTGGCGCAAACTCACTCCTTACGGCCGACTCCCTTGGGTGTTCATGCCACATTTTTCTCGGTCCATCATCCATTAATGAGCACCTGACTGGTTCCATATCTTGGCACTGTGAATAGTAAAGCAATAGCCATGGGTGGGGAGCTATGTCTGCTGTGCTTGTGTGGACTCCTTCAGGTGTGGACCCAGGGGTAGTAGAGTGGGATTTTGAATACCAGACTTTTACAGAGTTATCTATTAGATCCTGAATAACCCAGATGTCTCCCGTGTTCACTGGCCTTCATCAACACTCACAGTGTAGCATGTCTGCCTTAAGTAACAACAGGCCAGCTCCAAGAACACCTCCAACAGTGGTCAGTGACCACCCCACACACTGCTATAGGAGTCCCCTTTGTGTGAGCTACTCTCTTTATGGCATTTAAATCCCTCTCTCTCAACCAGCCCAGTGGTAACTGCTTACTAGTCTTCAGGGGCCCACAAGAATTACTTTAGAATAAGAAATGAAAATGTCAATGTTTTTTATAGGATTAAAGTTATGTGCATCTAAAATGCACCTACAGACTTAACTCAAAATTACTCAAAATTTGCTATTTGATCAGTCTCTGTTCTTGCACCTCTTCCTGCCCTCTGTCTTCTTGACCTTGGTTCTCCCTCCACCCTGAGCCCATGTTCTTCATCACTTCCCATCCACAGAGGCACACAGACTCCCCTCCCGAGTAGTAAGAGTAGTAATGGCATTCCTGCCTCCTTAAGATGATCTTCTCAGGTCACTGAGCTTAGAACGAGGGCTCCAGCATATGTGAGTGCATGCCTGGGAAGCAGCTCCCCAGAAAGGGACACTGCAACCACGGGACCAACACTTCAGAGTTTTGCGAACCTGCCCCAGTTTAAGGCAGTGCTGGAACCATGGCCCAAAGCTTTGGGGTGGTCTGTTATGTAACTAACCAATTTTACTATGAAACAGTATTTAAAACTATGGCAACATTCGGGCAAGCTTGCAAGGTGATGCCGAACTCTGCCCACTTGTCTGTCTGTCTGTCTTCCTCCCTCCCTTTCTCTCTCCCCCTCTCCCTTTTCTTCTCTCCCTCACCAACCCCCTCTCTTAAAAACAGGCTCTTGCCAGACATGGTGGCACATGGCTTTAATCCCAGCACTCTTGATACAGAGGCAGGTGGATTTCTGAGTTTAAGGCAAGCCTGGTTTGCATACAAAGTGAGTTCCAGGACAGCCAGGGCTACACAGAGAAAGCCTTTTAGGAAAAAAGAGAAAGAAGGATGGAAGGAAGAACGGAAGGAAGGAAGGAAGGAAGGAAGGAAGGAAGGAAGGAAGGAAGGAAGGAAGGAAGGAGAGAAGGAGAAAGGAGGGGAAAGGAAAGGAAAACAGGTTTTCTGAAGTCCCAGGCTGTTCCAGACTTGCTGGGAACATCCTTGATCTGATCACCATGCCTCTAACTGGCTAATGCTAGAATTATAGTCCGTGCTTTCATCTCCTGTTTCTGAGGTGCCGAGAGTTGAGCTCAGAACCTCCTGCTTGCTACACAAATGCTTTAGCAGTTGAGCTACATCCCCAGCCCCTTTTCAGTGTTTTGTTTTCTTGAGGCAGGGTCTCACTATGTAGCTCTGGCTGCAATGGGGATCCACCTGCCTCTGTCTCCCCCGTACCGGGATTGTAGGCACCGTTTGCTTCTTTGTGACATTTTCCCCCTAAAACACACTTCTTAAACATCTTGAAAAACATATATAATTTAAGCACCAGCTGTAATCTTAGCCGGCAGATGGTGTTGCTGTGGTGTTTGGAACACAGCCCCAAGCTTATTGTCACAGTCTCTTGGTATCATTTTACTTTTTATTTTCTGCTTGACATTTTATCAAGGGCAGTTTTTATACTGACTTTATATTTTAATATCATTAGATAACTGTAAAGTATCTCATCAAGTCATAAACAGATGAGTACCGTTCTAAAGATTTGAATTTTAATTACATGTAACTGTGTGTAGGTTTGCACATGTGTGAGTGTGGTCCCCACATAGTCCAGAGGAGGATGTGGGGATCCCTTGGAGCTGGAGTTGCAGGTGGCCATGACCCACCCAATGTGGGTGCTTGGTAGTGAACTCAGGGCCTCTGCAAGAGCAGTAAGGAATCAGCTGAGCCATCTCCCATAAACCATTGAGTTTTCTCTTAGTAGGTTGTAACTTGTTTAGAGTGTTATTATTACAAATTCACATACATACAGAACTCTTGCCGGTCAATCATAAGAGAAACAACAGACTTTTTAAAATGGTAAAACCAAGATGTTAGGTGTAATGGTACAAACTCCCAATTCCAGCACTAGGAAGCCTGAAGTAGGAGGGTCAGGAGTTCAAGGCCAGCCTGTACTACACAGTCAGATTCTATTTTAACACCTTTTCAACATCCCAATCCCTACAAACCTGCAAAGGGTGAGAGCATAATATATATATATATATATATATATATATATATATATATATGTCAAATAACTATACAAAAATAAATCCCATCAGTCACCTGAAACAGCAATAAGATGACACTGCACAGTCACTAGATTAGCTAATTTTTTCATTTATTTATTTATTTATTTAGGTAGAGTCTTACTATGTATACCAGGCTATCTTGAAATTCACAGAGGGACCCATCTCCTTCAGCTTTCCTAGAGCTGAGATTAACCATGTGAATGTTTAGAATGGCATGTATTTATTTAATGTGTTTGTGTGTATGTGCCAGAATGTGTGTGTGTGTGTGTGTGTTTATGTATGTAAGGGGGGAAGAAGTCAACCTCAGGTATTGTTACTTAGATTTTTTTTTTTCTTTTTTGATTTTTAGAGACAGGGTTTCTCTGTATAGCCTTGGCTGTCCTGGAACTCACTCTGTAGACCAGGCTGGCCTCAAACTCAGAAATCTGCCTGCCTCTGCCTCCTAAGTGCTGGGACTAAAGGCGTGTGCCACCACTGCCCGGCTTGTTACTTAGATTTTTTATTCAGAGTCTCTTACTGGGACCTGGGGCTCATCAATTAAGCTGACTGGCCAGAGAGACTCCAGATATCCTCCCATCTCCTCTTCCCTAGCTTGGGGTTATTAGTGCATGCTGCCACACTGGGCTTTTTGTGTAGGTTCTGGTGTGAACTCTTGTCCTCAAGCTTGGTGGCAAATACTTTTCCAACTGAGTCATTGCCTCACATTTATTTTAAATTTTTGATTCCAGGTCTTGCCATGTTGCCCAGGCTTGCCTCAAACTTACAGTGTAGCTGATGACCTCAGGTTCTAGACCAATCTGCTTCAGATCCTGAGTTCTGGGATTAAAGGTCTGTTTTGCCAAGGTCGAGTTTTTCTAAATCAACAACACATTACTGACACAGCTCGTGGGTAAAACAGCTTGCTAGTGTTTTATCAAGTTAAACTTCCCCGTTGTGCCACACAAGGAGGGCAGTGGCATATCTGTACAAAGACCTGGTTACAAATAGTCACAACCTCACAGCATAACTCATCATAATCCCAAACTGAGGGCAGCCTAAATGTTTATCATTGGGTGAGTGGACAAAGAAGTGAGCTGTGTCTCTGAAACAGAGGACTGCACAGCAACACAAATGAATGAGCTCCAGACACAAAAGAGATACATCTCAAAGGCCGCGGGACCCCGAGAGCCCTTACTATATGAATTCCACTTGTGTGGTAGCTTATAAAAGGTCTGAGAAAGTGGATGATTGATTCCCAAACACCAGGAGAGGTGGCAAGAACTTGACTGAAAAGGGTAAGAGGAGATTTCAGATGAAATCAGTGTTGAGGGCTGCGCGCGGCTGTGGCTGGCGGAATGTTTGTCCAGAAGGCCCTGGATTCGATCTCCTGCACCAAATAAAACCTGGTATGCTGTCCCATACCTGTAATCTCAGACGGGAGCCTGAAAGCTGGCTCCCTGGGGAAGAATGCTTATGACCAAGCCTGATGACCTAAATTCAATCCTGGACCCCAAGTGGTGGAAGAAGAGAACTGCATGTTGTCCTCTGGCCTCCACTAGTAGGTGCACGGAAGCTAAAGTGTAATAAAACTGTAGGGGCAGGAGGGTTAGAAATGCGCTGTTCTCCTTGGCTACACAGCCCGTGCTAAACAAGATCCTGTCACAAAAGAGGTGATGTTTTACCCCTTGTACACACTTATTGAAATGAGACCTGAACGTTTAAAGGGAACACTTTTAGAATATACGTTAGACCATGATGATTCTGAGCTTTTAATTTTTTTTTTTTTTTTTGAGCCACTCCCCTGAAGGAGAACTCGAGAACAGATTGGAAACATCAGGAAGAGACACAGGACTTGAGGGGTGTGGGAGATGGTGTCAGGAGCTCTTCTGGTTTGGGAAGTGTTAGGAGGCTGAATTAATTAGCTAGACAAGGAGAGAGGAGAGAGACAGAAATGGGGGTACCCGCGGGAGGCAGGATGTGAAGGTGAGATTTGGGAATTGTGACAGGCTCCATTTATTTTTCTCTTTATTCCCTTGTTTTGCCCGTCTTGTTTGTTTGTTTGCTTGTTTATATCTGGAGTGTGTTGGTGAGGAACTTTGCACACTATGAAACACACCTCTTTTCCCTTGTTTTGCCAGTGTTTATCACAGCAACGGGAAAATAAGACACTGTGTGTGAACAATCTATGCTTCTAATACTCCACTGAGCACTCACGCACACGTACACACACAGACACAGAGGCAGACAGAGAGAGACAGAGAGGCAGACAGAGAGAGACAGAGAGAGGGGGGGGGAGAGGTCTGCGACCCGCTTCCACCCACGTGCACACGCCCTTCGATTGGCCGGCTCCACCCACCATGGAACGCGGAGAGCTTGGCTGGTTGGACCCCAGCTGTCAGGCTTTGAAGGCTTGCACTCAGCTTCCACGCTCTGTTGCCGCCTACATTCCCTTCTGAAATTTCCTGTATAAGTATTATTGTTAGATTCAAAAGAAAAGGGAAGGGATGCAGAGAGGCTCCGTTTTGCCATTTCCACGTACTTATAAGTAGAACTTCACCCTGCTTTCTAGTGGGGAACACTTTCAGTGCCGCACACCCAGGTCGCCGCTCTCATCCCCATTACTCATTCTCCCCTGGGAAGAAGCCATTCATGTAAGGATCCCGCCGGCGGCCAAAGGTCGCTCATGCTCAGTGCTGAGCTGATGACTGGTCCATCTGAGGCAGGGGAAGAACCCTGAGCTCTCCATGAGCCCCAAATCCGTGGTGTAAACACTGCACCCGAGTGGATTTCAGGCTCCTGACGTAGTGGAGTCGTTTGCAAAATTCCTGAAAATGCAGCCCTTCCTTTTCACCATCTGTTCTGTGAGGGCTGCAGCACACGACACCCACAGAACACAGCTATAGGGGTCAACTCCCCGATGTTCCCAAACCCAGATTCCTGTCCTTATGATAAGGGAACATTGTATTGGTTACTTTTTTTTTTCATAGCTGTGACCAAATGCCTGACAAGAAGCAACTTAAGAATTATTAATTTTCTCTTCCTTCTCTTCTCCCCTTTCTCCGACAAGATCTCATGTAACACGGGCCAGCCTTGAACTCTCTATGCTTGGGTGTACGACCTTGAATTCCTGATTCTCCCGCTCTACCTCCAAAGTCTAGGATTATAGGCCACTGAACCAGATTTATAGGAAGCTTACTTTGGCTAACAGTTTAAAGGTTTATATAGTCTACCACAGCAGGAAGGCTTGGCAGCAGAAATATAAGGCCATTAGTCATGTTGTATCTTAGAGCAGAAGGTGGACAGGAAGTGGGTCTGGGCTATCCAGCCAGGTTCTATCTCCTAAGGTTCCACAGCCTTACAAAACAGCTCCACCAGCTGGGACCAAGTGTTCAAAACCAGGGGCCTTTGTATGTCTTTGTGGGGTGGGGGCGTCACTTCACCTTCAAACCATCACAAACACAAAGACCTGGGTGTGCACTTGGCATAGGACCAACAGAAGGGAGTTCTGATGCAGAGACAACCTCTCAGCCTGTCTTCCAGCAGAGAACAGGGTAGATAAAGATGGTCTGCACCTCTGTCCTACAGCAGTACCCAGTGGGTAGTGTCTGCCCTTGGTTTTCAAGACAGCAGATACTGGATACAGATGACATTCCTAGCACTCTCTTTTAGAGGCTCTTCTCTTCAAGTTTGGCTGCCTCATGCGCCTGGCTCTTTCATGTCTCATGGTGGGCTATGCCCAGGGCCTGGTCAGTGTGGACACACAAATGGACTGTGGTGGGCACGCCCAGAGCTGGGGTCAGTGTGGATACACAAATTGACTGTGGTGGGCATGCAGTAGGGAACTGAGCTTCGCCGGGCGGTGGTGTCGCACGCCTTTAATCCCAGCACTTGGGAGGCAGAGGCAGGCGGATTTCTGAGTTCGAGGCCAGCCTGGTCTACATAGTGAGCTCCAGGACAGCCAGGGCTATACAGAGAAACCCTGTCTCGAAAAACAAAAAAGGAGAGAGAGAGAGAGAGAACTGAGCTTCTCTGGAAGGGATTGTCCTGTTGTTAGAAAGTGGAAGGGTGCTGTGAGTACCTGAGACTCACACAGGACTTCAGGCTCAAATGTAAGCACAGCAGAGGACAGCCTACGAGGTCATCGGGGCCTCTGAGCAGGGGTGTGACTGAGACTCCAGCCTTCTCCAGCACTGTGGTATGTATGATGCAGAAGTCCATTTTATGACGACACTCCATGATTCTGTTTTTTACTTAGTTTTTGCTAATGACTTCTGTACTGGCTGGTTTTGTGTCAACTTGACACAAGCTGGAGTTATCACAGAGAAAGGAGCTTCAGTTGAGAAAATGTCAGTTGAGATCCAGCTGTAAGGCATTTTCTCAATTAGTGATCAAGTGGGGAAGGGCCCATTGTGGGTGGTGCCATCCCTGGGCTGGTATAAGAAAGCAAGCTGAGCAAGCCAGGGGAAGCAAGGCACTAAGTAACATTCCTCCATGGCCTCTGCATCAGCTCCTGCTTCCTGACCTGACTGAGTTCCAGTCCTGACTTCCTTTGGTGATAAACAGCAGTATGGAAGTGTAAGCTGAATAAACTCTTTCCTCCCCAACTTGTTTCTTGGTCATGATGTTTGTGCAGGAATAGAAACCCTAAGACAACTTCCCTGGAGACATAACTATTTTTTTTTTCTCAGAAGGAGAATGAGAGAAATCTAGAATAATTTGAGTTGTTGAAGCTACCTGTAGTGTGCCCCTTGATGTCCCTGTGTCACCCATAGGCTGCATCTGACCTCAGCATCTTGCTTCCTGTGACCCAGGCAGAGCCAGGAATCCAACTGGAGTCCCCTGAACTTTTGCTGCCTATTGGCAGGGAATGCAGGGAGATTGCTCACGCTTCATTTGTGACAAATTTGCCTGTGAGGCAGCCAGGTTTTAGCCTGAGCCCAGTCAATAGCCAGTCACTTGGCCCTGATGGGCTTGAGACATCTGGCGAGATAGCGCGCCCACCCTGGGTAGGTTCAGAATCACACCAAGTTTGTCCTTGATCTACTAGGGCTTCTCTACAGCGCCTCCTGCTGCACATTGCTATTTATTTATATTTTTACATTTTTGAAAAAAATTTTAAAAAATATTTATTTTTATGTGCACTGATATTTTGCCTGCATGTTTGTCTGTGTGAGAGTGCCAGGTGCTCTGCAGTTGAAGTTACAGACAGTTGTGCGCTGCTATGTAGGAACTGAACCTGGGCCCTCTGGAAGAGCAGCCAATGGTCTTAACCACTGAGCCATCTAGCTCATCAGCTCCTAATTTTACTAATTTTGTGTCATGACTCCTTGATCAGCTCTACTCGTGAAGCCCAATAGAGTCCCCTCCTCTACGATGATGATGCAGTGACCAAGTAACAGACATAGGCTCAGTGGAGAGCTTGAGAGGAGTAAGACAAGCATCTGATTAACACCTACAAGGCCATGGCTTGGGAAGTGGAGACAGGAGGGTCTGAAGTTCAAGGTCATCCTCAGCTACAAAGAGAACTCAAGACCATGTGGTTCTTGAGGTCCTATCTCAAAAGAAGAAAAGAGAGAAAGAGAGGGGAGGAGGAAGAAGAGAAGAAAGAAGAGGGTTTTGTATAGATGCAAGGAACTGTAGTAGTACCCAGTCCAATTTTCAAATTGATCCTGGTGGCAGTTTGTTCCACAATACCTGTCCCAATGTTCTGGGTTTCTGAATGAAACACACACACACACACACACACACACACACACACACACACACACACGGCCTTTATTTTTTGATATGCCTAAAATAACTCAATGGCTGGGCCACTTCCTAACGTCCATATGGCTAATCCACCTCCTTCCAATATTCCCAAATTATTACTTACTAAATCTATATTCCATCTTTGATGCCCTGGACCCAGTTGGGAAGCCCTCTTGAGGCCCCTCTCCCCTGGTTCCTATTGGTGGCCATGTTCTCTGTCCTGTGTCTTCTCAGGCATGGCGTCTCCACTCCTCCTGGAATGGCAGGTCTCCTTCCTCTCTCTCTAGGTCCCTTACCCAGGAATCCTAAAGGTCTGCCACTCTCTGCCTCGTCCAGCCATTGGCTGTCAGCAACTTTATTTACCAATTGGAACCAACTGGGAGCAGGGTCCCTCAGTGTCTTGTATATGGATGTGCAGATTCTCCTGTAAACAATTTTGGGGACCCAGAATTAACATAATACAAGCAGCCACAAAGACCATTAATGTAAAGCCATGAAGACCACAGAACTGACCGTCTCTGTCATCCTTAAAACCTGCCTGCCTATCAGCCCATCTCAGCATCCAGGAACCCATCTATGATGTGTTTGAGCTGTGCTGTTATAACTGAGTTTAACTGAGTGTCAAGAACTGTTCATGGGTAGCATCTGCAGTGTGACAAATGCTTTGGTTGTCTTCACAGTCCTCAGAGATGGTCCCGATGAAAGATCAGAGCCCAGGGAGACCTCAGCCTTTCCCATGGTCACCCAGTCCCTAGAAATCCAATAAATCCATGTTCCTTTGACTCCCAAATCTTTCGCCTCCATGCCTAGAAAAATGGATATGGAGTGCAGGGTTGAAGGCAGTTGTCGGTAACATCTGTAATTTCTACTTTCCCTGATAACACCCTCAGCCCCCATTTTTCCAATCCTGACTCTCTGAAAAGTAAATTTCCTATTCTCACTTCTCAAGTCAAGAAAGATGAGCCCACACCTGGCTAACAACTCTAGCCACTGGTCACAGGCCAAGCACCGGGCTCATAACTCCAACCAGGCTAACTGGACTTTCCTGCTAGAGCTGAGAACAGAAACTGGGCAAAGACGCCCAGCATGACCAAACTCATAAGCTGGGGGCTTCCTGGTGCCAGTCTGCCTTTGAAAGAAAGGTCACTCAGAAAGTCATGCCCACTGTGGTGGTGCATATGAATGAGTCCTAGCACTCAGGAGGCAGAAGCAGGCAGAACCCTGAAAGTTTGAGGGCAGCCTGGTAGCAAGTTCCAACTCAGTCAAGTCCCATGGTGACACACACCTGTGTCAGAAAAGAACCTCAAAACCAAAGCAAAACAAGAAGCCACACTGTGATGTGTGTGTGTGTGTGTGTAGAGAAAGAATGAATGTGCTTAGCATAATTTGAGTGTCTACAGTTCCTGAGGTTGACCCCATCTACTTTTTTTTATGAGATAATATCAATCAACATGTCCCCTTCCTTTGTAATTAATTAATTAATTTCACTGTGGCTGTTATGGAGTGGGAGTATTTGTTTTGTGTGTTTGGTCGATGTGTATCTGCACATGTCTGAATGAGGTCAGAGGCTGATGCTGGGTATCTTTCTCAATCAGTCTCTACTTTATTATTATTTTTAACTTTTAAGTTACACTGATTGATTGATTGATTGAGACTGTGACTATACACATGCATGACACATGTTCACATGTACAGGTGAGAGGACAACATGCAGGAGGATTCTCTCCTTGCACCATGTTGGTCCTGGCAAATGCCCTTACCCACTGAGCCATCTCTATTGGCTCTCCTTAATTGATGAAACAAAGTCTTTTCACTACACTGGATCTGAATGATTCTGTTAGACCTACTGGGCCCAGGGATCCTCCTGTCTCAACTCCCCAGGGCTAAGGTTTCGGCCTCATACTGCCACACCTGGCTTCTTCCTGTGAACCCTCAGTATCAGACTCATGGCCACATACTTGCAGAACAAGCACTTAACCAACTGAGCCACTTCCTGGCTCTTATGTCCCCTTCTCACTGAAGCTGTGTGTGTGTGTGTTTTCACTCTTGAAGCCTAGGAGTCCTGAGAAACACACACCGAGGAGCAGTGCGTGTGCATGAAGTGATGGGGGTTGCCAGAGCAACCGACAGAGAAGAGAAGCAGTCGATGAGGAGCTGCTGAGGGTTCGGATGCCTGAAGCCTGACTGTACAGAGGGTTGGAGAGAGGAAAGAGCCCATCAGGGAAGGGACAACTGGGAGTCTCCAGTGCAAGCATTGATGTGACCTCACATCAATGTGATTGATCAAACTCACAATTCTGTTTTTGTTTTGAATTGAGGTGTGTGGGGTGGGTGATGAGGCAGATCATGTCTCCCTGGCTGGTTGAGAACTAACTGTACAAACCAGGCTGTCCTCAAAATTTGCAGCAATTCACCTGCCTCTGCCTCCCAGGATCACAAGCATTCACCATCAAGCCCAGGCAAGACAACAGATTCAACGGTGACCTTGAAGTTTTGGCCAGTCTAGAAAGGTCAGCTGGCGCCTTTGGGATTTTCCTCACATATATTTGTTTAGTTTGGGCTCTTTCTTTCTTTTTTCTTTCTTTGTTTCCTTCTTTCTTCTTTCTTCTTTCTCTTCTCTTCTCTTCTCTTCTCTTCTCTTCTCTTCTCTTCTCTTCTCTTCTCTTCCCTTCCCTTCCCTTCCCTTCCCTTCCCTTCCCTTCCCTTCCCTTCCCTTCCCTTCCCTTCCCTTCCCTTCTCTTCTCTTCTCTTTCAGTTCCAGGATTTTAATCTAGGGCCCAGGAATGCTAGGCAAACAGAGCCATCTACCACTAAACTACGTCCCCACCCTGCTTCTTGTTTCCTGGGATTCCTCAGCCTCCAGCCCCCAATGTTCTTCCCTCCAACCGGCTCATCTCAAATAGAGCCTTCACTGTGACCTGGTGCCTGGCTTCCTACAAAGTGACAAGTAGTCTCAGAAATGTGTACACTCCACTGGATCTCATCCCTCTGGGGGGGGGGGGGTGAGGGAGCTAACTGGAGTCTTCTCATCGAGAAAACTGGAAATAAACAGAGTTGTTTCCATCATGGAAAACCTGACCAGGGCAATGCTCAACCGAGTCTCACGGAACGCACCTGGGCATCTGCCATGTGCTCCGTGTCTCACAGCAGATACCCGGCTTGGGAAGTCCTCTAGTTTGTGTGGCCCTAAGGGTTCTCATTATGGGATTCCATTGTGGGAAGACAGAGCTCACCACATTCCCCAAATGTCTAGCTCGTGCTGTGAGTGACACAGAAGGGCCTTGCTTGCTCTCTATATGAGCAAGCAAGAATTTCCCACCCTCATCTGCTGCTGAGGTTCTCCCAGTAGGTCTGATGTCCCAGAGAAGGTTACTACTGGAAGACATAAGGCACCATCCCATCTTCCACCCTTCTCTTCCTAACAGTCTAGCAGTCTCTTAGAGACTCTTAAAGGGGTTTTTAACTCCTGCTGGGAACATCCTCAGTTTCATTCTGTTTGAGCTACTCAGGAAATGCTCACTTCCATCTTGAAGTCTCCACCAGAGGAGATCTCTGTCTCTGTCTCTCTCTCCCTTCCCTCCTTCCCTCCTTCCCTCCCTCCCTCCCTTCCTTCCTCTCTCCCTCTCTCCCTCCTCTTTCTCCCTCCTTTCCGCCCTCCCTCCCTCCCTGTGTTCCTCCCCCGTGTGTGTGTGTGTGTGTGTGTGTGTGTGTGTGTGTGTGTGTGTGTGTTGCTGTGACAGATGGAGCCCCGAGGATGGAAGTCAAGCACTCTTTCACAGTTATGTCCCCAGCTCTACGTTTTCTAATTATTGACAATTTTCTACTCTTATCAATTGGCCACTGTAGGAGGAGCTAAGGTGGAAGGAGTAAAGAGGAAGAGGAGGAAGAAGGAAAGGAGGAGAAGGAAGAGGAGTGAAGAGAGAGACAGAGAACAAGAGAGGGGAGATGGAGGCTGATGTTCGCTTGTCTGTAGCAGTCAAAGGTAGTTGGTATATCTAGGTTGGGTGTTGGGTGATACCTCTGACTGTAAGGGCATCTTGTTATTGATCACTACTAAATATATAAGCCTTTGGATAATCTAAGCATTAGAGTCTCATCTGTACCAAGCCCGTGTGGTTGTCGGGATGGTCTGAGCACTGCCCAGCCTTGCAGAGACAGCGTGGAAGATTGCAATCTCCCACGCTGGTGTCTTGTGGGTGGCAAGGCTGGTGTCTCTGGCTGGCCGTTTCTAGCTGCAGTGAACATGTGGCCTCTGGCCACGTGGTTGAGCTAGGCAGAGCCGCTGCAGCCTAGATAGTCGGCCTGACTGGCGCAAGCATTTTTAAATAATTACTACAACAAGCCACTGTCACAGCGTGGACAAATACTGCTGTGGTTGAGCAGATATGTAGGTCACCATGGAGAATGGAGCCTCTTCTCAGAACCACCAAGCATGCTGGGACGTACCTGGGAGCAGAATTCTGATTCCAATAAGAACTTTTACATAGTTGGGACTTGCTCTTTGGAGCATGGGGGGGGGGGGTGAGGTGGGATGGGGAGCACTACTAACTTCCTTGGAATCTCTGCCTCCCTCCAGAACTGGCCCTCTCCTGGGAATGCAGTGGCTCTGCCACCATTTCTGATCACCTAGCTTCCTCCACTGACTCCAGCACTGCCAGGTGACCACAGGCACACGGCTCCCTCACCTGTTGACAATGAGTACAGCATTTCTTGGGATCTTTCCAGAGCTGACGCATTGGTAGGGGCCAGAAGGAGCCAGAGCGTGGATCTGTTCCAGCCCCAGAGCTATTCATTTGACATTGAGGAGGATTCTGGGCAAGGTGATGGTTTGGTTAAGTTCATGTAGTTTTGTTCTTGTTTTGAGACGGGGTTTTAAGCATCCAGGCTAACCTTCAAGTCCTGGTCCTTCTGTGGCCACCTCCTGACTGCTGGGATTACAGACCTGAGACACCACTGCCAGTTAAAGTTTGTGTTTAAGATTCCTCTGTTTGCAGGTGCAGAACACTCATCAAGGGGTACAAAGCTGGAGGTGGGAGGTTCCTTAGGTGACAGCATACTGGCTGCACAAGAAAATCACCCGGGATGCTTCAAAGAATCGTGAGGTCCTGTCGTTATCCTTTCCTGCGGGTTGGCAGTTGGCTATCACTGTCGTCAGGCTGAGGACTGTGCTGGAGCCCCTGGAAGGTACCCTGGCAGCTAGAACTTAGCAGAACCAGAAGATCCAACAGTCACATGCATGGGAGTGAAGGCCAGGCCCCTAGGTAGGTCCTGGACCCATCTATTTTCTCTGAGTCACACAATGTTGGTCCAACTGTTCGTTTGTTTGTCTATGTGTGTGAATCTGTGCATCTTGAGCATCTTGGGTACCAGTAGAGGCCAGAAGAGGGAGTTGGATTCCACAGGACCGAGGTTGCAGATAGCTGTGAGCCAGCATGTAGGTGGGGGGAAATGAACTCAAGTCTTTGGAGGAGCAGTCAGTGCCTTTAACTATTGAGCCATCTCTCCACCACTTCACCTGGTTTTTAAGTTTGTAATTATTTCCAAGACCAAAAAAACTACAGACCTGAGCCGAAGAGATGGCTCAGCGGTTAAATCTCACACTGCTCTTACAGAGGACCCGAGTTGGGGTCCCAGCATCCACTCCCCGCAGCTCACAGTAGACTGGAGTTCTAGCTCTAGAAGATGCAACACTTCGAGTTTCCGTGGACCTCACAGGCAGACACACACACACACACACACACACACACACACCACATCTAAAATTACAATCTTTAGAAAAGATAGAAATAATGAAAATAAAAGCAAATACTCATGAAATGGAAAGTAAGGAAATGGCAGAGAAACACAACAGGAAAATGACGTGGGGGAGGGGAGAGCTGAGAGAGAAATCAGCATAACGTAGCAAAATTAATAACTCCAGTGGACGCGAGACAGGCACGCTCCTGGGTGTTAGGAGGGTCCTTGCTGGACAGTGAGACAGGACAAGAGCTCATAATGAGCTTGACTGTGAGCTCTGGAGGGTAGGCTTGTTCTAGATAGTGCAGGGCAGGCTCTGACAGGCAGAGGAGTCCTTGCTCCAGTCTCCACTGCCCCGCCCCCCCCCAAGCCTGAGAGCATCAATCCACAAATCCCAGGTCACCAAGTGAGTACAGCTTCTATGTCAATTTGGAAGCATGTCTGTCCATAGAATTTAAAGTCTGGCGTTTTCTACACTTTGGTTTGAGCAGCTCCACACTATGGTCCAGGATGAGAAGCTGGGCACCGTTCTTCTCCTAAAGACACAACACCTAGGAGCTCCCTGGTTCTTCTTCTTATCATCTGCAAGAGACATTCAACACCTAGGATTAAAAAAAAAAAAACTAAATAAAAAATTAATTACGCCGGGCGGTGGTGGCGCACGCCTTTAATCCCAGCACTTGGGAGGCAGAGGCAGGTGGATTTCTGAGTTCGAGGCCAGCCTGGTCTACCAAGTGAGTTCCAGGACAGCCAGGGCTACACAGAGAAACCCTGTCTCGAAAAACCAAAAAAAAAAAAAAATTAATTACATTTATTTATTCATTGTGTGTAGGGGAGGGCATATGGCATGCCACCACACATATGTGTTGCCTAAAGGACAACTTGTGGGATTTGGTTTTGTCCTCCTGTTTTGTGGGTCTGGGGGATCAGCTTGAGTGTGAGACTTTATCCACTAAACTGTAACACTCACACAGAAAGCAAAAATTAGTAGTGCTTGTTGAAAACTGTAATTCTCACAGAACCACATCTGGGCAAGCACCATAAACATACCTGTGAGAGTGGAGGTGTTCCTTTGTGTCCCTTCTAAGGCAAATCTGTTTGTGTGTGTGTGTGGGGGGTAGCTTTTGCTAAGAGGAAGACAGTTGCGGCACTAGGGCTGCAGGAAAATGCAGTACAGGTTGGTCACTGCCGGAGTTCCTGGACAACACACACACACACACACACACACACACCCCACATACACAGGCTCTGTCCAACCACATCGAATGTTTTCCAGTAGCATACAGGTGTAAAGAAGTTGACGTTGAAGGAGTGCTCTCAATTGTCTTTAGTTTCGAAGTATCTTTTCCAAGGATCCTTTGGAGTTGGGCACAGCTGGAATGTCCACCTTCTGCGGAGAAATCTGAATTCTGGGAAAAGATGAGCTCATTCCAGTAGGCATCACCTATCACTGCAGTTTCCCCTTCTGGCCACTAGATGGCCTCCCCGACCAGGCACCAGCACTTCAGAGAGGCGGTAGGGCTCAGGTGCTGGGAATTGAGATTTGGAAATTGAGGCAATTTTTGGGAAAGGACCTAGTTTCACTTCTTAGCACTCACCCAGCAAAGTTGTTCTTGTCCAGGAATCCAGTATTTGTTTCAGTCCATGAGGCTGATGTCTCAGCTGATCTTCAGTAGACTCCGGAATCTGGAAGAAGTAGTCTCTGATGCCAGCAAAGGAATGGTCTTGATAATCAGAGCAAGAGCAAGCAGGCAGAGACAACAAGCTTCCTTCTTCCACGTTTTTTATATTGGCTGCCAACTGAAGGTGAGACCCAGATTAAAGGTGGAAATCTTCCTACCTCAAAGATCTGGGTTAAAGTTGTGTCTTTTTCACCTTAAAGATCCAGATTAGAAGTGGGTCTTCCCATTTAAAATGAGTTAACTAAAAAAAAAAAAAATCATCCCCCACAGGTGTGTCCAGGCATTTGGGTTTTAGTTAATTCCAGATGTAGTCAAATGAACAACCAAGAATAGCCACCACACGAGGCTAGCACCTTTACCCTCAGAGCCATCTCACCAGCCCTAGGACACCCTAGGACCTAAGCCCATGGGATTGTGTGCCTACATTCACGGTGGGTCCTCCCTCTCTGTTAGCCTTTCTGAAATCAACATCACAGACAGGCCTAGAGATGTGTCTCCTAGGTGATACTAAATCCAGACACATCGACAATGAAGACTAACTGGAGCTTCCAATTGTAGTCCTCCTGCCTCTGCTTCCTCCTTCCTCTGCTTCCCGACTGTTGGGCTTACAGGTGTCACCATCATGCCTGGATTCAGTGTAAACTCTCTATGTGAGCATGGCATGCATGTAGAGACGTGCAGGGATTGGTGACTTTGCACAACTCAGACCCTTCCAGGAAGCAACACCCAGGGAAAGCAAAAGAACGTTGCTAAAACTCCAGAAACCCTGCATCTGCCCCTATGATAACCATTATCTGTCTTAAGACATAGACGTGCAGGGCATGGTGGGGGCATGCTGTCAGCCCAGTGTTTGGGAGACGAGACAGGAGTTTTAAGGTCAGGATCCTGATTAGTTTTATCACAGCAATATAAACCCTGGCCATGTTCAGCTACATAGAGGAACTTGAGGCTAGCCTGGGATACATGAGACCCTATTTAAAACAACATAACACATATCAGACAAATAAGAATGGAAGAATTTGGTCTGCTTGGAACTTCCCAGAATTTGGGCACATATCTGTTCGGGCCTGGCTCCTGCCACTCACTGCTTTCTGTAGGGGAAAATCATACCATTTTGTACTTGCAGTTTGACCAGTCATCTGCTGTGTAGTTGTCTGTTGCATACAGATCACAGTTGAGGAACATAAATTATTTCCAGATGTTGAGTATTGCAAGCAATCTGTGTCTGTGTCTCTGTGTCTCTGTGTCTCTGTCTGTCCCTCTCCTCCCTCTCTCCCTCTTCTCTCCAGGGTCTCAGGTAGCCCAGACTGGCTATGGACTCATTATGTAGTTGAGGATAACCTTGGATTCACCCGCGTGTTTGGTTTGTGTGTGCTGGTATGGAACCCAGGGCTTCATGCTTGTTGGTGAGCACTCAGTCCTACTGTCGGGGTTTTGAATGCATTCTGATACAAACTACCTTCGCTGGGTTGTGGGACATGCATTTGTTCAGCTTTACCTGGTCTGGACACTAGAATTACAAGTCAGACTCCTTGAGCAGTGATTTCAGCCTCACACAGAGGTGACAGCTCCTTTCACAGCTGACAAGCTGTGTGTGTGTGTGTGTGTGTGTGTGTGTGTGTGTGTGTAAATCCCACCAAGGCTTTAGCTGGCAGTTGTCTGAGGACTGATAGGGCAGGCTCTCTCTCACAGGCCATTTTGAAGTATTGTAAGACGTTAGTGGATAAGAATATTAAAAAGATGTTTCCAGGGGACTGAAAAAGATGGCTCAGGGGTTAAAAGTGGATTGCTCTTCTGAAGGACCTGCTGTAACTCCAGTCGGTTGACTCACACACAACCTCCTGTAACTCAGCCCAGAGAACCTGACACCTCTGACCTCTGCAAGCACACACACACACACACACACACACACACACACACACACACACAATTAAAATAAAATGAATCTTTAAAAGAATTCCCACACTGCAGATGTTGCTCAGCTGGTAGATCGCTTGCCTGGCCAAGGCGGTGCAAACCTGTAATCCCAGTGGAGGTACGTCCAAGCTCTCTGAGAACTTATTTTTAAAATATAATCATAGAGTCAGCAAGATGGTAAAGGTCTTGCCATCAAGTACGATGACCTGAGTTTAATCCCCAGGACCCACACAGGAAGAGAAAACTGGCTCCTGAGGGTTGTCCCCGATCTTCACTTGAGCCCTCCCCGATAAGTTAATGTTGTTTTTTTTTTTTTTTTAAATGATTACATAAGAAGAGAACGGCATGAAGAAGTGGCTCCCAACAGGGCTTATCTTGTTCCCATTACACCTTGGCAATGCCTGGAGATATTGCCATTTTGTCACAACTGGGGCAGAGACACCTACATGGAATGGGTCATCAGGGATGCCAGTGAATACCCTCCAAAGCCTGAAGAGTCTCCCAACAAACCACTAACCCAGCAAAGACCTGTCCAACTCAACCCCAGTGCCGACTAAGTTTCTCCTGAACTCGTCATTTTTATTAGTTGCTCATGGTTTTCATATTTCATATGACATCATGATCTATAATGACATTTTTATGCTATTAAAGTTAGTCTTAAAAAAAAATGACTCTTTATTTCTGGCCCGTGAATCAAATCTGACATTTCCAGAAGTTTAAAATAAGAAGTTATCGCTGTTGAGGGAGAATTCCTTGTGAGCTTTCTGTTTCTGGAGATCTGAGCAAGAGACACCAAAGAGTTTTGTTCAAAGATGTCTGTGTAATAGTGACTCTCAGGATGAAGCAGGCTCTGCAGGTGTTCTGTGAAGATACAGCCGGAAGTCTCACCTTCCTTCCCTGGAGGAGACTGCTGTGTTCTGAGAGACCAAATGGTTTTTTTATGAGCTCCCTTACAAACTTAGGGGTGTTGCTAGGAGTGGCCGCACACACATGCAAGCCCATGAACTTAGGAGCTGAGGTCATAGGGTTGCCACAGTTCAATGCTAGCCTGGAGTCTAGGTGATAGCTCAGTCAGCAGAGTGCTTTCCTGGCATCCCTGAAACTCCTCCAATCCCCTGTACTGCATTAAATGAGCACTGCATGATGTAAGCCCTGACCTGGGAAGGAGGAAGCAGGACGGTCAGAAGTTAACCATCACCCTTTAACTACAGAGCTAGAGACTAGTCTGGGTTTTGTGAGATTCTGTCTCAGACTTAAAAGCAAAGAAAGCTGCCCTGAGCAAGACTGTAGAGAGTAGAGGAAGCCCTGGGTGAGGGACATCCCGAGTGAATATGTATTGTTGACATGGGCTTGGCTATATCCAGGACTCCAGGGACTCCAATACCTCTGCCCCCTGGAAGTGGCAAAGCCTTTTTAGGGTGAGGCTCAAGAAGGATGGCAAAGCCTTCCTCAGAATCTATGTAACACTTACTGGAGTCTCACTTTGGGCGCCAAACTGTAACACCCCGAGCTGCCCCATGTTGGGCAGCCAAATTGTAGCGGCCCACTCTGTTCCGCAGGTCCGGGCCGAGAGAGAGAGAGAGAGAGAGAGAGAGAGAGAGAGAGAGAGAGAGAGAGGCAAGCAACATGAAGAATGGAGACAAGACAGAGGGTCTGATCAAGTCTCAAGTCTCGTTTACTGTGTCTCTCTCTCCTTTATTGTCTCTCTCATTGTCTCCCGTATTCTCCTATTGTCTCTCTCTTTGAAGGGAAGTCCGGGGTATTTATAGGCTTTTGCCATGTGCCTTGTACTTGAGTGGATATCACGTGCCTTGTAGGTGTTGATATGACGTAAGCCTTACAGGCGTCAATAGCGTGGATAGCACGTGCACCCTGCACCTTGCAGGCTTGGATACCACGGGCACCTTACAGGCATGTATGGCGTGGATAGCACATGGACAGCATGTGAACCACATGCCTTGCATGTGCCTTGCAGCTGGGGGCAGTAAACAGCAAAACAAAATATGTGGGATATTAGAGTGTGCTTCAGCTGTTGTAGGCTGTTGAAAAACAAGTCTCATGTCAGGGTATATGGCTTGAGATGGCTGCAAAGCTGATAGCCACTTTCTGCTAAAAGTCGGCTCCCAACAAGTCTAAGTGTGGATGAGTGAGTGGTGTGAGCAAAGACTAGCAACTGAAGTTTCTTTCTCCTCCCTGAAGACCTGAGACTGCTCACCAACAGAGACCTCAGAGCCAGAGTAGAGAGTAGGTAAGCCCTCTCCAAGTGCTGAACCTAATAACCCCCACCTTATCCCAGCTTTCTTGTGTGTGGATGTATCCTTTATTTTTTTCTCTGTTTCTGGTCAGGGTTCCAGAACCCAAGTCACATGGGTCTCAAGACTTTGTCAAAAGAAAAATATTTACAAACTATGTTGCAGCCCGTACTGCCCGTTCCGGTCCGAGGGTCAGGGTCTAGCGAGAGAGAGAGAGTGGGGATAAAGGGGAAGAGACGCGAAGAATGGAGACAAGACAGAGATTCTGATCAAGTCTCTTTATTGAAGGGAATTCTGAGCTATTTATAGGCTTTTGACAACCAAGTCTTTCATCAGGGTATATGGTTCCAGATGGCTGCAAAGTTGATCTAGCCGCTTTCTACTAAAGTCGGCTCCCAACAAAACTAGGCTGGTAGCAAAAGCCTTTCATTCCAGGATGCAGAAGCAGGGGGATCTTGGTGAGTTCAAGGTCAACCTGATCTACATAGTGGATTCCAGGCCAGGTAGAGCTACGTAGAGAAACCCAGTCTCCAAAAATATGGACAAGAACTTCTTTCACTTAGATTCCTAGTAAATTGCAATGTTTGGGTCTTTGTGACTTAAAGTTAATGTGACCTCTTCCTTTCCTCTGGTAGTCCTGGAGCATGTTAACCACTGCCTGGCTATGGTCTCATTTTTAGACTCTGGGGGACTTTCCCTGTTTAGCAGACCTACCCAGACTCACGTGAACACAGTGTGGTCCTACCCGCAGCTCAAGCTGAAGGCCTTTCTACAAACATAAGTATTTAAAAGTGTTGTCCAACCCATCCCAGGCCTGGACTATTGTTGCTGCTGGTCTGACAGCAGTGCTTCAGGGCAAAGCACATTCACCTGGAATATTTGTGCAAACAAATGAGGCCATGTTTGTCTGTATGGTCTGGACTCATTTTCATAATGATGGCTGGGTTCCAAGGGCCTTGTGTGTAGCTGCAGCCCAGCAGCAGGAGGGGATTAAGCCAGCAGGGCAAATTGTTTAAATAGAGCCAGCATGGGGCGCAGGAGAAGAGAACTTGCCCAATGTCTTTGTTCTATTTCTGTTGCTTCAATAAAATATCTTCACAAAAAGCAACTTAGCAAAGAGAGAATTTATTTTCGCTCACAATTCAAAGTTATAATCCATCACTGTGAGGAAGTCACAAACGCGGGAACTTGAAGACAGCTGGTCACAGTGACAGGCAGAGAGAAATGGCTATTTGCATGTTTGTTCGCCCATGGCCAGCTTGATTCCCCCACCCTAACACAGCTCAGGACCCCACCTATGGAATGGTGCCACTCACGGTGGCTTTTCCCATACCAAACCTATTAAAACAATCTTCCACAGACATAACCACAAGCTAAACCAATGTAGGCAATTTCTCATCTAGACTTTCTTCCCAGGTGACCCTAGGTTGTATCAACTCGACAATGAAAGCTAATGATCCCAGCTAAGTATGCCCAGGCCTGGGTTCCAAGCCCCAGCACTAAAGCATAAACAAAAGAGTAAAACAATCTACGGAAGGAGGGGAAGATGCTATTCTTGCTGGCTGTCAATCTTCCATGTAGGAAGGGGCGGGGCTGGAAAGGGGCGGGGCTGGAAAGGGATACAGTGGGTGAAGGGCAGGGTGGTCCCTTGCTGAGGGCAGCTGTCACCATGTGCAATTAATTTGCTTAAACATCAGGCTTTACTGAGGGGTTGCTACAGTGTGACCCGTGCTCCGCCCCTTGGTGAAGTAGGGTTCGTTGGCTTAGTTTAACTGCAGCAGTACTCTGCATCCAAAACAGGTCTTATTGTGCTTTTTGTGGGTTTTGTTTGTAGGCAGGAGCGGGGAGGAGAGAAAAACAAAAGTAGCAAATGCTGCTGCTTTGAACTTTAAGTCCTGGAGTTAAGCTCAGGGGCGCAGTGCTTGCAGGGGCCGCAACTTAGTGCCATCCAATAGAATTGGTTCCTGGGGAGGGTGGGCCTATCTGACTGGCGGAGCACGTGGGCAGCACGTGCAGGTCCCTGGGCCCCATCACCAGCCCTGCGCAGTCTCTGTAGATTATTAGACTGCTTGCCGTGGGGCATTCACCAGGCAACTCTATTGTTTAAGGGTCACGATGGAGAATGGGGTTGGAGGAGGCAAACGCGAAGTCCTGAGCTCCTGATATTGGGCAATCAACCACATTCAGCCTTATCTTCTGCCCAACAGCAGCAGGCACACTGAGTGCTGATCACTATAGCGCCAGTCTGCAAATACTGGTGCTCACCACAGACAGCAGTGCTGAGTTGAGCCACAAGGTGCTTGAGAGCCTGGATGGAAGGAAACCTCAAATCCCCTCAGGCTGGACAGCTGCCTGCGGGATGCTGGGAATTAGCCTGGGTCCCCTGCAAGAGCAGCATCAGCTTAGAGCCACAGAGACTCCTCTCCAGCTTCCTTTTTTTTTTAAGACAAGGTTGCATGCAAGGGTTGCTACCAAGGAGGAGCATGAACTCTTCATTCTATTCTCCTGTTTCCAACTTCCCAGTTCACTGCTGTGTCTGGCAGGTGTCACGTTGTCCATATTCTAGAATTTTCTATCATACATATGTATTTTTCATGCTTACTCATCCTTAAAAGTAAAAGTTCTCATATGCTTTGCATTTGTTCCCAAACAGGATGATGTCACTCTTCCTGGCCTCCTGCCTGTCCTTGTAGATTCTGCAGGAATATTCCTCTCATATTTTAAATGCAGTTTGGTCCCCTTCCAGCAGCCTAAGCATCTTATGGAAAATGCCATCCACAGAAGATGTCACCTTTGCAAGATTTCTCTCTATGCTTTGTGAAGCCACTGTCCCCAGGGGCCAAAGCTGCCTGACCTCTAGCCTGACTAGTGACCAGCTGTAACCTAGACATTGACCTGGGAGTCCATCTCCAGAACTGGAGAAATAAACTGTCTCTAAAGGTAAAAATCCTCTATTCAAGTGCCTCTTCAGCAATTATTGGAAGAGGGGTCTCAAATCTGACCCAAAGTGTCCTTCATGTGGAGGCCTTATGCTTGTCTCTTACTCCAAAAAATATCCTAGCTTTCATGGCGCAAAACAAAAGCCATTTATTAAATTATTATTTTATTTTTGACGTAGGGTATTATGTAGCCCAGGCTATCCTCAAAACTGATACATAGTTGAGGATGACCTAGAACATTTGATCCTCCTGCCTCTACCTCCCACATACTGGGATTACAGACCTACAGCACTATGCTTGACTAACTGTTGTTTCTGTTATTGTTAATAGAGGAGCCAGAATCAGTCAACTCCACGGGGGCAGGCACTCTACCCAGAGCAGCAGCACCAGCCACACAGCTGTTTGTTACCGCTATTTCGTAGTTTGGGGGGGTAGGGTGGGGGGAAGGCGGGGGGGGGAGGGAGAAGGAGCTGTATGGTTCTCTCATGACCCATCAAGGCTGTGTCTCCTCAAACAGCACACACACTGGAATCAAGTGTTCAGATACATGAACTTATAGAGGGATGTGGGGCTTCTCAACCAGCATAGCCACCTCAGTACAAACATCTATAGTGATGTTTATTGACACACAAGTATCTAACTCAAGCTGATGAGGACTGGCTGGCTGGTACTATATATGGACAGTGCCTGTGCCCAATGGCTGGAGCAACTAAGTCTTACAGAAATGGTAGCTCCTCTCATGATGCATCTGATTTTAATCATATGCACACCCAGTTGTTCATAGACATAAGAGGATGAGTAGATTTTTTTCCTCTAAAAGTTCCCTCAGAGGACACAGTTTGGCTTGCAGTATGTACACACAAATTAGTTCAGGCTAGATCAGCCCCTTATATCTGTTACATACATATATCCCGAATAAAACTGACCACCGTAGGTTGCTAGGGAGGAATTTGAAGTGGATGAAACCTGCAGCCTGATGTGTTCGTGTGTGTGTGTGTGTGTGTGTGTATGTGTGTGTGTGTGTTCATCCATGTGTGTGTCTTAAGTTGCTAGGTGTATTGTTAGGAGAGTGGTGTGTGCCTAGCCCAAGCTAAGTGGAGGTCCAGGTTGCTAAGCTAGCCCTAAGTTTGGGTGCCTCACAGCCACACCTAGCTTCTCTATGTTCTGTCTCTGCAGGTGACCCCCTGCATCTGTGAGTTCAAGCATGGACCCAGGCATCCCCAGCTTGCAAAAACTACCCAGTTGGCTCTGTACTAAATATTTACAGACATATTTACCTTCTTATTGTTTCCCAAACGATTCGGAATAGTAACTATTTACACTGTTCTGTGCAGTATATGCAATCTAGAGATAGTTCCCAACAGATGAGAGAGCAGGGTGTAGGTGTGCAAGTCTGTATCAGCACTGGAAGGGTGAGGCAGGGGGATCACTATTGTGAGACAGTTTAGGCCACACAGTAAGACTCTGTTCCAACAAAACAACAGTAGCAGCAGCAACAACAAAACCAAGCAAAGCAAACAACAAAGGCAGGTGAGAATTTTAGGGTTGACCCCAGTTCTGGGAGCAGTCTCCTGAGGATACTGGGGGATGGCTGTATGTTGTTGTGGTGGTGCTTTGTGGTTGTTGTTGTTTCTCGAGGCAGAGTGCCTCTGTGCAGCCCTGCCTGTCCTGGAACTTGCTCTGTAGACCAGGTTCCGCTGGAGCTCACAGAGATCCTCTGCCTCTGCCTCTGCCTCTCGAGGGACTTAGGTAGAACTTAGCTTTGTCTTAGTGAGAATACTTCCTTTTATTTAAGATCATATTTTCTTTATTTTATGAATATACTGTCTTTAGACACAGAAGAGGGCATCAGATCCCATTATAAATGGTTGTGAGCCACCATATCGCTGCTGGGAATTGAACTCGGGACCTCTGGAAGAGCAGTCAGTGCTCTTAACCGCTGAGCCATCTCTCCAGTCCCCGTGAGAACACCTTCCTAATGCTCTCTTCTCACCGCTCATACTGAGCTTTTCCTCAAACTTGATTTACATGTGTGTATTATGTACCTGTGTATATGTTCACACCATGGCATGGACGAACAAGAAGATCAGAGGACAACTTGCAGGAGTCATTTCTATCATGCTGGTCCCAAGAATCAAATTCAGGTCACCAGTCTTGGTGGCAGGTAAATCATCTCACTGGCTCAGTCTTTTGTTTTTATATTTTTAATTTAAAAGATCTTAGCCTTTAAAAAAAATTAAAGAACAGGTTTAGTTCCCTGACTATCTTCTTTAAAAATGTCTAATCTCTTTTTTTGAAATAGAGTTTCATGTAGCTCAGGCTGGCATTGAGTTTCTTATGTAGCCCAGGGTGGCCTTGAACTTTTGATTCTTCTACCTCACAAGTGCTGGGATTTGTCAGGCACCACCATGTCCAGAGGAAATTCCAATGTAACTAAATGTCCTGAATTTTGTCCAGCAATCCCACAAGTGAGATTGGCAGCTTTCTGGTAGAGGCAGAGAAAGAAAGGAGACAGAAAAAGGACAGGGGTTGGGGGAGCACACCCTCCCCAACAGTCCTTTTATACTTGAGCCAGACTCTTACCTGGCTGTTGCTAGGTAACCATTGGGCAGAGCTTAAAGGAAAAGCTAACACCTGCTCTTGTGAGTGGGTGGGGCTTTACAGCACACCTTTATTAACCTTAGTGTTACTTCCAGTTTCTCTGAGTAGATGATGACAGTTTCTTTATGGTCCCCAGAGAGAGACCCCAATCTCCCAACTCCATGATTATAATTCCAGCACCAGTGTTTTAGGTGCCGAACAGGAACAGTTTGATATTTACCACCTCAACGTCAATAGAGTAACCCTAGGCCTGGGTAAATTTCCTACCCTAGATTAAAGATGGCCGTAATCCCTCACATATGCTCACCCCCATGCAGACACAATTAGCAATGGAACCTAAAGTGGAGCCCTCGAGCCTGGTGAGTCCTAGTGACTACAGATGTATAGAGTGCCACAGACACATGTCTGATCTCCTTACTGGCTCTCCTACAGCGTTCTTTCTGGTGACCCTGAATAGGAAATCTGACTTCAGGGGGGACATAGAGTGTGCAGGTTTTCTGGTGGATGGTAGCACTGGAGGGCAGACTTCTACACTGTTGTCATAGTGCCTGCCATACTGCCCAACACATGAATGAATCCTCCAGGTTGGTGAATACAGCTAGCCCACTTTAGCAATCAGCCTCCGTTGATGTCACACCGATAGGAAGTATTGGGCATGCCTAGCCCAGCACTGACCCACAGCTTCATGGATTTTGACAAGGCAGAAATAAGTGGTTGCTGTTTTAAGTCCCCAAGTGTCAGGCTGCCTTTGATGACCAGAGTACCTTTACTGGATCTGGCACTCCTAACCTCCCCTCCCCCCACCACCAAATACCCTTCTCTACCCTTCTGGAGAAGGCCCTTCCAACCTTCCAGCCTTCAACCTGGGTGAAAGAGGAGAGGAGGTGACAGCTGAGTAGAGGGGACAGAGCACCAGCTGCTACCGGAACAGATTTCTGACGGAGAGCTCGACTTTAGTCTTACCTGAATATCCACTTTCAGAGGTATCTGGTACAGTGGCGGCCTGGCCCGAGTCCTTCAGAGCTCGGGAAGGGAGGTCACATTTCATGCTGCTTCTTGGCTTTCTCCTGGCACTGGGCTCTGCTTTCTCAGGCCGGCTAAGACAATTGTCACCTGGCTTTCTGCTTCCCAGTTGCCAGAGAGGAGTTAGTCTTGAGAGATGTTCATGTAGTCTGGGGGAGGGGGTGGGGGTTGGATCCAGGGTCTAGTGTACGCCTAGCACCACCAAGCTACATCCTGGGGACTATTGATAGGTTTTTACTTTTTGTTTTTTGCTTGTTTTGTTTTTTTCTTTGAGCAGGCCCTCATGAATCCCAGGTTGGTCTTGAATTAGCAACATACCTGAGGATGACCCTGAATTCCTGACCCTTTTGTTTTACCTCCCAAGTGCTGGGATTACAGGTGTGTACCACCAAGCCCAGTTTTGTTGTGAGAAAAAAAAATGTCTACTCTTGCTTTCATTCAACTTCAGAAGAAATCTGAAGTAAATATTGTCAGGTCTCAAACCTGAGGCAAACAGCTGTGGTGCCTACTTAATATATCAAAGTAAACCGAGGGCCAGGTTCTCCCAGCATCCCTCAGACCCTATCTGTTAGTGGGTCCTCCTGGCAGGCACTCCAGCCCCTACCCTGAACTCTCCAGCCCCAGAACCAACCACTTTGGTTCCCCTGCTCTCTTTTGAGCATCCTGGATGCTGTACCTGGTTCTCCTCTCTTACCTCCCCCCCTCTCCTCACATGGCACAGGGTCATGGACCCTGGACTCTCCCAGATATTCCTGCCTCTGGCTATGCTCTAGAACATACCATACCTATAATACCTATAATAAACTTTCTCCTCCACCATACCAAGAGCGGTCATGTTCTTTCCTTCTTATTTCTTTTTCTTTTCTTTTTTCTCTTTCCTTCTTTCTTTCTTTCTTTCTTTCTTTCTTTCTTTCTTTCTTTTTTTTTTTTCATCTGGTACTGAAATCTGGGAGTGGCATAAAAGAGTTCCCTCCCCCAAGGAACTTCTCCCAACCAAGCTGCTGATCTGACTCTCTGAAGGTACCCTATCCAGGAGGGCCCTGGCACAGGTAGGGACTGGGGGTGGGGGGAATTCAGGGAGAACGTGGCAGCCAGCGTCTGCTTTGATATGGTAAGTAAGTAACTCAGCCATTTGTTCTGGGTTTGAAATCTAACAAATATATGTATTTATTTTGGCATTTAAAAAAATGTATATGGGTGTTTTGTCTGTTTGCATGTCTGTGTACCACTTGCGTGCCTGATGCCCATGGAGGCAGAGGAGATTGTTGAATCACTTGGAACTGGAGTTAAAGATGGTTCTGAACCACCATGTGGGTGCTGGGAATTGAACCTGGGGTTATCTGGAAGAGCAGTCTGTGCTCTTTTCATATTTATAAAAAATATTGTTTTGTTTTATGTATATGAGTGTTTTGTCTGCAAGTGTGCAGGTTCATCATGTGTGTGCCTGGTGCTGCCTTGTTTTGATGTCTTTAGTGTGAAGTCTCTCGAGTCCTTAAGTTGAACAACTCTATTAATTGTTTTGATGCTCTGTGTCCGATCAGGTTCCCCAGAAGTAAGACAGAATGTAGATGCCCTGTTAGTGTCCTCCTGGGCATTCTCAGGAGAGCCTGCAGGGGTTGGAAGAAGTCGGATGTCACCTGTCACCTGTTGGAGCTCTGTCACCTGCCTGTCGGAGCTCAGAAAGAGGCAAGGCTCCTGCTGGTGGTCAGCCCTCCCCTGATCCCTGATTTCAGATGAGTTTGGGTCAGATGGAGTCCTGGCCTCTGTGTCCCAGAAAAGACTCAGTTAGGGACCCAAAGAACAGGCCTTCAATTCCCAGCAGTCAAGGGATCGATCCTATGCTGGAATGCAGACATACATGCAGACAAAATCCATACACACAAAATAAATAAGTTGCACATATATTTGTATATAATAATAAAAAGCCTCTGTCTGTGGCCTTCCCACCTAGGCTAGGGCCGTCCTTGGGAGAAGGGGCATCAGAGGCCTGTGGCCTCTTGTTCTTCCTATAATGATCAGCTTAGCTGTGGGCTAACTGCAGTCACTAGACACTAACCTTTATCCCTCCCAACCCCCCATCTAATTTTTTTAAACAACAGTCTCGAAACTTCCAGAAATGAACTATCATTATTTTGTCCCTCCTGTTACCTTGATTAATTTTGTCTCTTCCCCTTGTGGAAGCTTGAAACATTTAGGCTTCCGAACATGAAAGGGCAGGCCAAAGTCTAGGTCAGCCTTCTTCCTCCAGACCAGCTGTTAGCCAGACAATAGGCCACCTCCTCCAGCTACAGTTGCTGATATAATTTAAAATAATGACCACATAGGTTTTGGGTGGCTGGAGAGCAAACACTGCCCAAAGCAACCCATTCTTTGTTAAATGAAATTGGAGGTTGCCTGTGGAGCCTCTGTTGCCTGCACCTGCCTCTGTTCTTCAAGCATTCAAGAGGCACGTGCCTCGGTGTCCAGCAAGGAGCCAGAACCAGGCTGGCTAGCAACCAAGCAATGCTTCAGTTGGGAGTTCAGTGGGAAACCTGGAGTTGCTTCTAACTCCAGTTCCCAAAGGTGACCTGTATCTGTCTCCCAGAACCCTTCCCCCAGCTCTGGGGATTGCATCCGTCTTCTTTAAGGGAGGCATGGGACTGCTAAGAAATTTCGGGAACGTATGTTGTAATGTGAAAGAAGGACATGAAATGTGCTCTCGGATGTCATGTTCTTCTTTTCCAGTCCACCCTAGACTGGTCTGGGGCCCCCGCCGGAGCCCTGAGGTCCCGGGTGTGATGTGCGACCCCTGCAGGACGCGAAGCCGAGAACCTGGGAGTCTGGTTGTGCAGGGTTAGGGTCCTGAGTGGGGTTTGGCGATGCAGTCTAGGGGTCCTTTGTGGGCTTGCTGTGGGGTTAGTGGGATTGAAGGTCGAGTGCGTGATCTGCCTCAGGTGCTAGGGGCGATTCTCGTGCCGCTCCAGCTGCGCTTCGCCTGGAAGGGACTTTCCCGTGGCCTAGGGACAACCAGGAACTTAGGCTCAGTCTCCACCCCGAGACGGGGCGGATCCTATCAGCCGGGACGAGGGTGTGGCAGCCGCCGTAGACTACAGCTTGTCTCCGCACGAGAGGTAAGGGTCTTAGGCAGTGGTCCAGACCTCTGCCGCGGGCTCTGGGCTCTGTCTGGGTGTGTGTCCTAGGCTGCGGGCCGGTGTCCTAGGCTCGGATCTGGAGATCTAGACTTCATTTGGGGAATCCTGGGCTCGGCCGCAGCTGGGGCCTGGAAACCTGAAACTTAACCCCTGGATCCTGGGCTCGGCCGCCGGTCCTGGACTCGGACCTGGGAATCTTGGGCTCCCGCCGGGTGTCCTAGGCTGTGGCTGGGGATCTTTGGCTCAGGGACCCGGTGCTGCGACCAGAGGCGGTTCTTTGGGCCACTTGGCGCCGCACCTTGGAAGCGTGAGGTCCTGGACCGAAGCAGCCACCTGGGAAACGTGGTAAGGAGCAGGCGGTGCTGCACCGTCCACGGCATTCCGAGTCCCCTGCAGTCCTTTGCTGAGTCAAAGCCCCCGGGACTCCACATTGTGGATAAACCACCGAGTTAACATTCTCTGAAGCTCACTCCAGCACTACTTGTGTTACCTTTTCCTTTTGCAAGTAAGTTTGCTTTCTCTTATTCTTAGGGCGCTCCTCTTGTGGGGAACAGTCTCTGCACAGTGCCTGGCACACAGGAATCATCTCATTCTTAGTTTTTCATTCTGTATCTGCCTGTGGCTACATTCTAACTCAGTCCTCAGTGCCTTGACCAGTCGAGAACTTCGGCGCCTAAGACAATTGGCGGCTTAACACTCTGCTGGCTCAATGTGCACCCCAAGTGTCTGAAAGTCTCCAGTTACTGGAGGAGCACTGTGGACCCTAAGCAGCTGTGCCTTTCGTTAAAACTGGACACTTTAGCTGATGGTGGAAGGGTGGATAGGATGGCCGGTTGTTATCTATCCTGCTGCCCATTACTTCCAGACACCCTGCTTTCTTAGATGGAAAGCACTATACGAATGGCAGTGAATCCCTAGAGAACAGAGAAGAGAGGAATGAGGAGGAACAGGCATATACTCAGTTGACAGCATGCCACCAGCATACCAGAAGCCTTGCTTGTGTTTTATCCTTGGCTCCAAATAAACCAGGTGTACGTTTGCCTTTGAGAAAAGTTTGGGGAAAATGACAGTCCCAAACTCAAGCAACACCCTTTTGAAAGCTTCCTGTTTTAGATTTCAAAGGAATAGAATCCCAGTACTTCTGGACAATCGGTAGTTCTGGGTAATATTGGAGGCTAGTCTGGACTACATGAGATCCAGTCTTCAAAAAAAAAAAAAAAAAAAAAAAAAGACCCAACCAACCAAAACCAAAACCAACACAAGAGCAGGTAGGGGCTGGAGGGCTCAGTGGTTAAGAGCACGTGCTGCTCACCCAGAGGACTGTAGTTGAATTCCCAGCACCCACTTCAGATGATTCTCACAACTGCCCGAAGCTCCAGGTCCAGAGTCTGACACCCCATTATGGGCTTGGAGACCACACACACACTCACACAATTAATTAAATGCATGAAAAGAGTGCGCAGGAGGGGTTGGGAGCTAGATTGAGATAACCATAGCCACCTGAGAGCCACTGACTTCCGTGATGGCTACTTTGCCAAAGCTAGTCAAATCAGGTTTCTGTTGATTTTAGGGCACACACAGACATGTACACCCACCCAGTGGCACTAGAGATGCACACCTATTAGGGCAAGGACAATGATTTCCTCCTAGCTGGGGTCCTTGCTTTGGTAAGTGATCATTTTCTTTTTCTCTGATAGCAGTCTGGAGATTAACATTCACGGTCAGACTGTGCCTGCCAGCCAGCCATCAGTACCCACAGGGTGAGCCTCTTGACCCTTCCTCCAGCCATCAGTATCCACAGGGTGAACCTCTTAGCCCTCCCTCCAGCCATCAGTACCCACAGGGTGAGCCTCTTGACCCTCTCTCCAGCTATCAGTACCCACAGGGTGAGCCTCTTGATCCTCCAGCCCTGCATCCCAGGGCACATTGCTTTGTTTGTGACCAGCCAATCCTTTCTTTTCCTGATCTTGCTTGCATAGTTGTAGGCTACCCTGATCCTCTCCATGAGAGATCAAGGTGAGAGTCTGCATTGGAGATTGGTCACATGTCAAGGAATGAGGGAAGCTACAGAGTGAATAAGCAGATTTTCCTTAAGAGCCAGTTTCACCCAATTACTTGACTAAAACCATGTTTTACATGTAAACCGTAGGGAAAATTGGAAGGAGAGTCCTCAAAATTATATTCCTTATTCTTTCTTTGATATTGAGACAGGGTCTAATGAGACAGGTTGGCCTCAAACTTTCTGTGTAGCCAAAGATGTATTTGAACTTCTGATCCTATTGTCTCTGCTTCCGAATGCTGGGATTATAGATGTTCACAACCATGCCTAAGCTTATGGAGTGCTGAGGACCCAGCCCAGGGCCTTGTGCAGGCTGGGCAAGCACTCTACCAACTGAGCTAGATTTCCAACCACCCAAATTATATACCTTTAAAATCAAAAACAGGAAGCTTTCAAGAAAGGTGTTGCTTGAGTTTGGGGCAGTCATTTTTCCCAAACCAAGCCCTTAGTGGTTTGTTCTCTTGCAGTTACAGTATGGAGGGAGTTTAACAGGCACCTCGATGGACTCCTCAGAGTGTCTTTGAGTAGTGGCTCAGTGTTCTAATTCTCCTCAGTCTGAGACGGGCTCATAACCTGGTACAGATGAGGAAACAAAGCTTCAAGTCCTGGCCTTCCAACAGGTTGGGACTTGTGAGGCAAGGCTCAAGTCCAGCTGAGACCCTAGAATTGGTTCATAGTGAGCCATGGGTTCCTGGCTTCTTAACTGAGTCTTGATCGGTGCTTTTTGTTCTGCTTCACTGTTCTCCTTGGCAAAGTGCCAAGTAAAGTGTAGTTGACCAAATTAGAGCCTGGATGGGAATGTAGCCCTGTGGGTAGGTTGCTTGCCTAAGATCACAAGGCCAATGGTTCAGTCCCCAGCAGCACAGTCAGTCCCCTATCTCAACAGAAACCTAAAGCTTTTTTGACCAGAAAAGGGAAACTGCTCTGTGTGTGTGTGTGTGTGTGTGTGTGTGTGTGTGTGTGAATCTCAGTGGCTGTTAAATTCTTGAAGGGCTTGGCATGTGGGCTTGGAGATGATTAATTCCTTATGATATTGGGTATTTTCTCAATTGAACTTTAGAAAGTGGCTTTTGGGACCCATAGGGAGGGTGTTGGATCTGCTGAGAGTTCTCATTTTGAAGAAGGCCTGGGCAAAGGCTCCATAGGATTGTACTGATAAAGCTATAAAAGATTCCTAATACTTCCTCAGACTCCAGAGTTCATCTGAACTTTAGGAAGTCTAAAATACTATGAAGATCTTTGCCCCGTTCTTGTTTGCTCGTTTGTTTCTGAGACAGTGCTCCTCACTATGCAACAGCTCTGACTCGCCCAGAACTCACTATGCAGACCAGGTTGACCTAGAACTTATAGACGTCTGCCAGCCTCTGCCTCCTGAGTGCTGTGATTCAAGGCATGTGCCACTACACCAGGTTCTTGCCTCATTCTTTTTTTTTTTAAAAAAAAAAATGTTTTTTCTTTTGAGATTTCTTACTGTGTAACCCAGGCTAACCTGGAGTTTGACATCCTTCTGTCTCGGCCTTCTGTGTCCTGGTTTTACCTACTACAGGTGTGCTCCATGGTACTCAGCAAGGTCACCATCCCAGATTCTGATCCAGTGTGATGAACTGGGATCCCAGGACCTGCATATTTAAAGGTGTTATCAGGACCTCACTGTGAGAAAGCAGACCTTACAGACTCAAGAATGAGCACACTTGCTAAGCTGAATGACACTGTGAAAACGTGATCTTCCATCGACTCTGATCTGTCATGTTCTACTTGTCCCATGTTATATGTAGTGTAGAACATACACTACATGTTCTAGGTGATGTGAAGACTGATGTTCCGTGTGAAGGTGAATCTTCTAAGCCTCCTCATTCTGAAGGGCAAGTCTCTGCTATACCAGGCACATCTGCTTTGTGATCAGATTAACAACAGACATGTCTCCCTCCAAACTCATTTCTCTCTGTCTCCCTGTCTCCCTGTCTCTCTCTCTCTCTGCGTGTGTGCATGTGTACGCGCCCTGTGGAAACCAGGGGACCACCTCAGCTACTGTTCCTCAGGTGCCATCCTAGAGCCACCACATCAGCCAGGCTGACCGGCCAGTGAGCCTTGGGGATCTGTCTCTGCCTCCTTAACAATGAGATCATAAACGCACCTACCACACCTCACTGTTTTAAAACTCAGTTTCCAGGGATCAGACTGTCCTCGAGCTTGCAAGACACCTCTATACCAGCCATGCTGTCACCCTTGTCCCTCAGTGTGGTCTTACGGGGCTCAGAGCTTCTAGGCTTAGCTTCAGCTCAAGGAACACTGTTGTTTAGCATGATTGAAGCCATCCTGTAAATGGCCGGCCATGGAAGCCGAGGTGGATTAATACATCTCATTAACTGCCATGGAAGCCGAGGGCCTCTGAGGCCCACTGTGGGCTGGTGGAGGATATAATTTCTTGTGTCTGTGTTTGAACTGAGCTGTTGTTTTGCTGTGGGACCCTGAAACACCATTTTTGAAGAACATTTTCTAAACTGAAAAGTTTCCATTGCTCGAGGTCTGTAATTTGTCACCCTGCCTCCTGGGCTTGCCATAAAACATCTGTGAATGTTGTCACCACCACAGGCATAAATGGTGACTAAAGGCCAGAATGCAGGTGACTGTGTAGAAACCCTGTGAGTTTCTCCCCACCTTTCCCCTAACCCTCAGGCCTAGATGTCACGCAGAGCTGAACTAAGTACGAGATTCCAGAGAGCAGACACTTTCTGTCCCACTCTGTGTGAGGGGACCCTCCCCCTGGAAAGGGACCAGGTGGCATTATTATCAGAGGCTTATCTGGGGTCTCATTCTCCTGATTCACTTGCTCCCGAGCTCTCTCCCATAGCAAAGGGAACAGGGCCTTTACAGAAACAGGCACCCCCCCACCCCCGTCCCCACCCCCACCAAGATGATCCCCTCTTCCCCCAGTAAGAATGTGACTGAAGCTACGGGTCCCACTGACTCTGTGGCTCTCATCTTTCATAGAGGTACCCGACCCCCCCCCCGCCCCCACCCAGAGTGTGACTGAAGCAAACAGTGCCTTCTTGAGAAAAATGAACATATACTCAACATTCTCCACAGTTTCAAGAGGTTTCCCAACCCCCTCCCGAGCCCGGGCAAGGGTGTCTGGAGAGCGCTGAGGACTACGTGAAGGATTACTCAGAAATCTGGTAGCATTTGTCAAATTTTTATTAGAAGGCATTCTAGCAATTTTAATTCTAGGAGTTTTTCTTAGATCTGCTCTGTGTGTGTGTGTGTGTGTGTGGTGTGTGTGTGTGTGTGTGTGTGTGTGTGTGTAGCTGCGTGTGAACGATACAGGCTTGCTTTAGGAGCAGAACGCCTTACACGGCTGTCTGTAAAGGACAGCTGAGTGCTGGGGTTAAAAGCATATACCACCATGCCTGGGAAACTTCCCATCTGTGAAAAAAAGAGTTTAGTTGGCAAACTAGAGGAAAGAATACAGTTCGATAAGCCTTTTGGGATCACATGGGTTTTAAAAACTAAAGTATCTATTTCTTGGCTAGCTCAAGAGGATTTAAAAAAAAAACAAAACAAAAACAAAAGATTTCTACAGAAAATCAGCTCTGGCCATGTGGAGCACAGGAAATCTGAGCAGGAACTGTTGGCCTCAGAGGACTTGTTGATGATATTCTAGTCACCTTCCAG